>NC_072403.2:47141000-47756750 GCF_028858775.2 Pan troglodytes | reverse complement strand
CCCGGGTTCACGCCATTCTCCTGCCTCAGCCTCCTGAGTAGCTGGGACTACAGGCGCCTGCCACCACACCCTGCTATTTTTTTTTTTTTTTTTTTTTTTTTGTATTTTTAGTAGAGATGGGGTTTCACCATGTTAGCCTGGATTGTCTCGATCTCCTGACCTCATGATCCGCCCGTCTCGGCCTCCCAAAGTGCTGGGATTACAGATGTGAGCCACCGTGCCTGGCCGGGAACATATTTTCTTCTTTCTTTCTTTTTTTTATATATATGTACTCCAATTTAAAACTTTTAATTAAAAAGTAAACTTTAATGTCGAAAATGCAAACTTGGGGAGGACAGAAAGATAACACACAAGGCTGTCACTTCACACTTGGATGGTTGCACAGCAGTCGCGCAGAGGCACTCCTCACTTCCCAGACGGGGCGGCGGCCAGGCAGAGGGGCTCCTCACTTCCCAGATGGGGCGGCGGACGCCCGGCCGGGAACATATTTTCTTAAAGTTTCTTCGAAGAGGAACTCTGTGTTAGCTGTTAGGATGACACAATAGAGAATTTTCTTTCCTCTTACAGTGGTGGCCCAGCTTGCCGATCTCAAGCTTAATACTGAGTCCTACTTCCTGATAAAGTGTCAGAAACCTTAAACATGCTTATACATATAATTTGTCAAAATCATAAACTCTAGATGTCTTTGGCTAATATATTGTCCTTGTGTACAGAATATATACCGCTTTTAAAGAAGCATGCTGCTTACATATAGGTCATAAACCCACTTAGCACAAAAGAGTCACCACCTCATGCCATCTTGTTATATATTTTGCTTACGCAAAAATAATTTTAGCTTTTGATATTCGAGTATTTTTGTTACCATGAATTTGTGTGTTTTTTCCTGAGTTTCAGATTGTATGCAAATATAATGTGTAATTTTTAAGACCTAAAACAAATGCAGAAGTGCTTTTTTTCAGGAAGTAAACCTTTAATACTTCCATTTGTAGATCAGTCTACCCATAAGTGACTGACTCTTTGGTTACTCTTAGCTGAAAAGAAAGATCACAGTTTTTTTTTACTCTTACATCAGTTTTAAGGACTTGTAGGGAGTTTAATGCATTGTAATTTACTGGTCCTTTTTTGAATTTGTAATTACAATTCATGAAATTGCTTTTTTATTGCCATGTATTAGCCCAATCTTACAGATTGTTTCCCACTTGTAGGTAATAGAGAAGAGGAAACCTAACCAATGACTGTGGAATAATATGGAAGAAGATGGAAAAAACTTGTTTAATGGGTAAGAAATAAAAACTGTAATAAAACATTATTAATGAAAGCTATTTATAATAATAGTATTATGTGTGGCTGAGGTTGGCATACTATGAGGGTAATTGATCAGTTACTGTTTGTCTAACTCCATTATGAACTTTCACCGCTTGCTTTCATCTTAACCTCGTGAATTTTTTAGTACCACGAATTAACTTAAGCTAAGAGGGGACACAGCCATATTTGAAGTTAAAATGGGACCTAAAGACCAGCAACCATACTGAAACAAGTCTAGGGTAGGTCTTGAAACTTGGTGGTAAGATAGAGATCATATCTGTCATGACCTGTCAAGAGTAATTATCTACCCCTTCTTTTTCTCCAAATATGTCAGTTGCTATGATGTTTGTCCCACCACGAGGATACCGTTCATTTGAGCAAGTGCAGATGTGTGTCTGGTGGTAATCAAATAGAATTCTGCTTTGGGAGGTTGAGGTGGGAGGATGGCTTGAGGCCCGGAATTCTTTTATTTATTTATGTAGTTTTGAGATGGAGTCTTGCTCTGTTGCCCAGGCTGGAGTGCAGTGGTGTGATCGTGGCTCACTGCAACCTCTGCCTCCCGGATGCAAGCAATTCTCTTGCCTCAGCCTCCCAACTAGCTGGAACTACAGGCACCCGCCACGACACCTGGCTAATTTTTGTATTTTTGTAGAAACGGGGTTTCATTATGTTGGCCAGGCTGGTCTCAAACTCCTGACCTCAAGTGATCTGCCCACCTTGTGCTGGGATATGCCTCCCAAAGTGCTGGGATTACAGGCGTGAGCCACTGTGCCTGGCTGAGACCAGGAATTCTAGCCAGCCTGGGCAATATAGCAAGACCTCATCTCTACCAAAAAAAAAAAAAAAAAAAAAAATTAGCCAGGTGTGGTGGCTAGCTACTCGGGAGGCTAAGGTGACAGGATTGCTTGAGCCCAGGGGATTGAGGCTGTAGTGAGCTATAATCATTCCACTGCACTCCAGCCTGGGCAACAGAGCAAGACCTTCTTAAAAAATAGAATTCTACAGAAAGCTCAGTAAAAGGTTTGACTTTAAGTTTATGAGATATAAAAGTTTTTTTAATTATGCAAGTTTATACATTCATGTCAATAATTTAAAAATAACAGATAACTACAATCCTCTACCTGAATCTTACCCTCCTCCCAGAGTCTATAAGTATATGGCATGTATTTGTGCAACCTTCTTTGCCTAGTGGTTAAAAACATGGATTTGGAGCCAGACCGTTTTTAACCAGTCACTATTAACTTGACATTTGGACATGTTATCTCTGTGCCTCAATTCCTTGGATATAAGGTGAGGACAATAAAATGCTATCTCTTAGCAATTGATTAGTTAATCCATATAAAAAACTTGAAATAATGTCTGGAATGAAGTAAGTGTTTAGTAAATGTTAACTATAATTCTCATATGTATCCCAGTTAGCCTTTTTATGTGCCAGCCATCCACACATAAATTTTTCTCTGATACATTCCAAGAGTTAAACCATCTCAGATAAGGTTAACCATGGTGGCAAAAGCTTTTTAGTTTTTTTCATGAGAAGTTTTCTTTTGACTTCATCTCTGAGTATGCTGCTAGACTATGTGTGAGGATAAAGTTCTATATCTTTACCTTTTACTGTATATCTTAGGGTGTATATGATGTTTATAGTTATATATGAATAAACAACTATCTTCAGCCTAACATAGGTTCATCTTGCCTGTAAAAGTATCTTGTAAAGCAGGATACACAATTCTTTTGTTTCTAGATAGCTATGTCAAATGCTGTTTTGTGTTTCTGTCAATCTATTTTGAAGGACATGCCTTCTTGAGTTTTTTTCTTTTCTATTTTTTTTTTTTTTGAGATAATCTTCCTCTGTTGCCCAGATTGGTGTGCAGTGGTGCAGTCTTGGTTCACTGCAACTTCCACCTCCCAGGTTTAAGCAATTCTCATGCCTCAACCTCCCGACTAGCTGGGATTACAGGCGTGTGCCACCATGCTCAGCTAATTTTTGTATTTTTAGTAGAGATGGGATCTTGCTATGTTGTCCAGGCTCTCTTGAACTCCTGGCCTCAAGTGATCCACCCACCTCGGCCTCCCAAAGTGTTGGGATTACAGGCATAAACCACTGCACCCAGCTTGAAGTATTTTTTTTTTCCTTTTTGCACACAGGATCATAGTAATTATTTTATTTTTTATTTAAAGAGACAGAGTCTTGCCGTGCTACCCAGCTGGCCTTTAACTCCTAGACTCAAGTGATCCACCTGTCTGAGCCTCCTGAGTAGCTGGGACTATAGGTACCACTGTACCTGGGCTAGAGTCATAGCAGTTTTGAAGATTATCTCTGATACTGTTTGTATGGCTTGTCAGCACTTTCTTAGGTGGTGTAGACAATTAACTATTTTAAGAAGGAAGAGCACTTAGAAACAGTAATCTATTTTTATTGTTTCCTGTTATCTCAGTGTTAAAATTAAAAAAAAAAAAAAAAGACTAAGAACAGAAACAGGCCAGATGCGGTGGCTTAAACGCCTGTAATCCCAGCACTTTGGGAGGCTAAGGCAGGTGGATCACCTGAGGTCAGGAGTTCAAGACCAGCCTGATCAATATGGTGAAACCCCATCTCTACTAAAAATACAAAAATTAGCCGGACGTGGTGGCGCATGCCTGTAATCCCAGCTACTCGGGAGGCTGAAACAGGAGAATTGCTTGAAACCGGGAGGCAGAGGTTGCAGTGAGCTGAGATCACGCCACTGTACTCCAGCCTGGGCGACAGAGCAAGACTCTGTCTGAAAACAACAACAACAAAAGAGAAACAGTAATCTCTTTTTAGTATTTCCCTCTTGAATTGCTCTGGATTAGATTAGATTATTACGGACTATTCTATCTGCTGTGACTATAGATAGTGAGGCTATTTTAGAAGGCTAAAATATAAAAAACAGAAGTTGGCTGGGCGCGGTGGCTCACGCCTGTACTCCCAGCACTTTGGGAGGCCAAGGTGGGCTGATCACAAGGTCAGGAGTTCGAGACCAACCTGACCAACATAGTGAAACCCCCATCTCTACTAAAAATACAAAAATTAGATGGGTGTGGTGGTGTGTGCCTGTAATCCCAGCTACTCAGGAGGCTGAAGCAGGAGAATCACTTGAACCCGGGAGGCGGAGGTTGCAGTGAGCCAAGATCGCACCATTGCACTCTAGCCTGGCAACAGAGCGAGACTCCATCTCAAAAATAAATTAAATAAATAAATAAATAAATAAATAAATACAGAAGTTAACATTTACTAGTATGTATTGTGTGTCAGGCAGTGTTTTAAGTGCTTTACTCATTTATTCATTATCTCATTTAATCCTGTCACTTATGAGGTAGATACTGTTATTGTCTTCACCTTAAAGCTGAGAAAAGTGAGGTGCAGATTAAGTAATTTGCCCAAAGTCACATTGCAAGTGGCAGCTTCAGGATTTAAACCTAGGCCTATGCTATTGACCAGGGGAGTGTTGGCCTAGTTAATAACTCTTAAAAGGTTTACTAGGGTAGTGAGAATTTATATAAGACATAAAAACCAAATATCTCCTGAAAAAGTCACTGTAACTATTTGATTTTGTTTGCCTGTGTGAAGGAAAATTTGAAATCATGTATCTTAAGTATGGGAAAAATGATATGAGATGATTATTCATAAATAATTATTTTTCTTGACCATGCTTAAATGAATATTGCTGTTTTGCTTCATTATGAATCATTTATAGTAGATAGAAATCACCTAACTAGCTAACGAACAACATATTTTGTTTGTGTGTTTGTTTGGTTTTTGTTTGTTTGTTTTTTGAGATGGAGTCTTGCTCTGTCACCCAGGCTGGAGTGCAGTGGCGTGATCTTGGCTCACTGCAAGCTCCGCCTCCTGGGTTCACGCCATCCTCCTGCCTCTGCCTCCTGAGTAGCTAGGACTACAGGCGCTCGCCACCACGTCTATCTTTTTTTTTTTTTTTTTTTTTTTGTATTTTTAGTAGAGACGGGGCTTCACCATATTAGCCAGGATGGTCTCAATCTCCTGACCTCGTGATCCACCTGCCTCAGCCTCCCAGAGTGCTGGGATTACAGGCTTGAGCCACCGCACCCGGCCAGAAGAACATATGTTTAGAAGGGATTAGAGTTGATTTGTAGATTGCTATTTAGCTGCTATTCATAGAAACTTGCAGACAGAAAGATTGAACTGTGCAGCAGTTTGGAACTGATTGATAATTGGAAATTGCTCTTTCATCCTGTTAAATAATATTTGAGTGACAGTCAGCAGAAAGTTGTAGAGGAGAAGAAAAGCCAGGAGAAAGGTGACTTACAGGTCGTGTAATTAGAATGTGATGGCCTAAAGAGTAAATGTGCATTAACAATTGACATTTATATAGGAACTAGGAGGAATTGTAGTATGTGGTTTTTGTTCTGGGGTCTGGCTTTTCTTTTCTTCAAAAAGCAATTCACTTCTTGTTAAAATATGGTAAAGTACAGAGTAAGCGACAGTTAAAGTAACAACAAGTACACTAATAAAATGTCTTGGCCCTCCTATAAGTGTGGTTGCAGGTAGTCAGTGATGTTTTTCTCTTTTTCTTTCCATCTTTTTTTACCCCTTTCCCTTGTTTGAGAATCTCTTTTGAATATTGATCAAAGTTATGGCCCTTATTGCACATATCTTTTAAAACAATGTCTTAAAGGGTGGTCTGGGGCCCCTCGAGATCCTTTCAGGGGCTGATGAAGTTAAAACAATTTTCATAACAATTCTAGAATTTCTACCCTCGTTCTCTTACGAGTGTGCAATGAAGTCTTCCAGAGGCTACATAATGTGCAGTTGACTGAACGCAGAAGCAGATATGAGAATACAGCTGTTTTCCTTAATCCAGACTTTAAAAGATTAACAAAAATGTAAAATAAGGCCACTCTTCTCATTAGATTTGCTGTGATGAGCACTGTGGTTTCTTTCTATCTCAGAACATTGTAATGATCCCAGTGTGGGTTGAAAGTCATGATGTCTCTCCCCCAAACTCAGAATGTTGTTTGTATGAGTTGCTCCCAACTTTGGACAGGCCCTTTCATGTTCTTTCAGCCTTTTGTTTTACATTATTAACTGAACACCCACTGTGTTCTAGCCCTGTTCTATAAAAACAAAAAAAATCTCTACCATCATGGAGCTTATGTGCTATTAACAGCTTCCATTTTAGCCTTTGAGTTCTTTGCCTTAGACACAGCTGCCTCTTTAGGGGAATCTCAGAGTTGATAGCACTGGTGTGTCTCAGTGGCTGAGTGCTGAGGATAGAGTGGCTTGACATTTTGCCAATTTCGATTATTAAAAAAGGCACCGTGCAGGGCCGGGTGCAGTGGCTAACGCCTGTATACCAGCACTTTGGGAGGCCGAGGTGGGCGGATCACGATGTCAGAAGGTTGAGACCATCCTGGCTAACACGGTGAAACCCTGTCTCTACTAAAAATACAAAAATTAGTGGGATGTGGTGGTGGTCGCCTGTAGTCCCAGCTACTTGGGAGGCTGAGGGAGGAGAATCGCTTGAACTTGGGAGGCAGAGGTTGCAGTGAGCCGAGATCGCGCCACTGCACTCCATCCTGGCGACAGAGGGAGACTCTGTCTAAAAAAAAAAAAAAAAAAAAGGCACCATGCTTTGGAAGGCTGAGGTGGGAGGATTGCTTGAGGTCAGGAGTTCTAGACCAGCCTGGGCAACATAGTTAGACCCAGTCTCTGGGGAAAAAAAAAAAAAAAAAAAAGGCCAGGCATGGTGGCATGCACCTATAGTCCTAGCTACTCAGGAAGCTGAGGCAGGAGGATGGCTTGAGCTCAGGAGTTCGAGGTTACAGTGAGCTATAATCACATCACTGCACTCAAGCCTGGGCAACAGAGCAAGACCCTGTCTCTTAAAACAAAAAAACAAGCTGAGCATGGTGGCTCATGCCTATAATCCCAGTATTTAGGGAGGCAGAAGCCAGAGGATTGCTTGAGTCCAGGAGTTTGAGACCAGCCTGGGCAATATACTATGACCCGCTCTCCAAAAATAAAAATGAATAAAAACATAACAAAGGCACCACATGGTTTAGGATTTTTCAAATTTTACGTGGAACCCCAGCGTTAACAATAAAGATAGGCCAATCCCACTGTTCTTTTGGTTGATTTTACCTTGTTTTGCTTTCAAAGTTAGTGCTAGTTTTGTCAAGAAATAAAGAAAATGAGGGCTGGGCGCTGTGGCTCATGCCTGTAATCCCTGCACTTTGGGAGGCCAAGTTGGGTGGATCACCTGAGGTCAGGAATTCAAGACCAGCCTGGCCAACATGGTGAAACCCCGTCTCTACAAAAAATACAAAAATTAGCCGGGCATGATGGCGGGTGCCTGTAATCCTAGCTACTCGGGAGACTGAGGCAGGAGAATTGCCTGAACCCAGGAGGCAAAGGTTGCAACAAGCCGAGATTGCACCACTGCACTCCAGCCTGGGCGACAGAGCAAGACTCCATCTCAAAAATAAATAAATAAATAATAAAAATAAAAAAAGAAAATGAGATACCAAAGGATGTTAAATTTATTCTAATTGTTTTTTATTATTTGAAGAAAAATATTCTTAAATCCGTGAGATTTTCTTTGCCTGGTGAGTTGTTCCCCAAACCCTGTAATTTATTTAATAGACTTTTATACAAAAAGATATGACTTGGCTCATTAGATTGAGTCACTTAATACTGACTTGAAGGTTAACTAATATGGCTGTCAGACTCTTTGCTCACTGGCTAGATGTCTGTCTTATCACTCACTAACTTCAGCCGTTTCTAAATACTGACAACTGGAATGCCATTAGAATATTAATGGAAAAAGAAACTGACATTTAAAACGTGAATGACCCAAATTTTTTTCCAAAGATTATTTTAATTTTAAAATATACTTTAATAGAATTTTTTTTTTAATTGGGTGGCATTTTGGCCTTCCCTTCATTGAAGGTGTGAAAGGAGATTTTTTGTTTTGTTTTGTTTTGAGACGGAGTCTCACTCTGTCGCCGAGGCTGGAGTGTAGTGGCGCAATCTCGGCTCACGGCAACCTCTGCCTCCCAGGTTCAAGTGATTCTCATGCCTCAGCCTCCTGAGTAGCTGGGATTACAGGCATGTGCCACCACACCCAGCTAATTTTTGTATTTTTAGTAGAGACAGGGTTTCACCATGTTGACCAGGCCGGTCTCGAACTCCTGACCTCAGGTGATCCGCCCGCCTCAGCCTCCCAAAGTGCTGGGATTACAGGCATGAACCACTGCACCCAGCCCTATTTTTTCTGTCCTTATGAATTTATGCCCTTTTAAAAACCCCTTTGTTGTGATTTTAAGAGGGAAAAGAGGTAAATATATTCATTCTGCTTTGTTTTACTGGAAGTCCAGGGTTTAACATATGTTATCAAGTGCATGCAAAATACTAAGAATTGTGTTAGACATTTGGTCTTTTCTCTAATTTAAAAATCCCATCAAATTCTGTTGAGGTTTATGGCCAGGTGTGGTGGCTCAGGAAATCCCAGCAGTTTGAGAGGCTGAGGTGGTAGGATTGGTTGAGCCCAGGAATTTGAGATCAGCCTGGGAGACACAGTGAAACTGTCTCTACCAAAAAAAAAAAAAAAAATTACAAAAATTAGCCAGGTGTGGTGGCACATGCCTATAATCCCAGCTGCTCCAAGGGCTGAGGTGGGGTGATCACCTGAGCCCGAGGAGGTCAAGGCTGCAGTGAGCTATGATCATGCCACTGCACTTCAAAGTGGGTGAGGGTGAATCAAAAATAAATAAATACTGAGGTTTAGAAAATTCATTTGCGTTAATGTTGTTCATCTAATTTTTTGAGCACCTTCTATATGCTAGGCACTATCACGTGCTAGGCACTATCACATACATTATTTTATATAATCACATCAACTCTGTGAGAACATTAAGACAAATTCAGGAAAGTTAAATAATAAATTTAACTTATACAGTGCCTGGCTGTTGGATATTAGATAGCTGATGTGGTTTTTAAGCAGGGGAATCAGTATAGAATGAAAATGCTGTTTTTGTTCAATACCCGTGATAATACTTAAGATTTACTGTAGTAGATCCAGAAAGATCGGAGGTATCAAGATCCACTAGCAATTAAAACAGTAATAATGCAGGCATGCAGTGTAAGGACAGATTTGGGGCAAGGGTATAGCAGTGGAAATGGGGAGGGTGACTAGGTTCAAGAAGTCAAGAAACAAGGGGGGCATTTGAATTCATACTCTTCAATGAGCTATCATAATGAAGAGCCTAGACTAGGATCTAATACTCCCATTTCTGAATACAAATTAGTAGGCTTTAGTAACTGACTTGATTGTGACATGAATAAGGAGTTAAAGAGAAAGTCAGGTTTTCAAGTCAGGTAAATAGGAGTGCCATATCTAGAACTGGAGGAAGTAGGAAGAAGTGCTGTTAGTATATTTAAATATTAAGTGTGAGAGGCCAGGTGCGGTGGCTCACATCTGTAATCCCAACATTTTGGGAGGCTGAGATGGGCGGATTGCTTGAGGCTAAGAGTTCGAGACCAGCCCAGCCAACCTGGCGAAACCCCATCTCTAATAAAATACAAAAAAAATTAGCCAGGTGTGGTAGTGCACGCCTGTAATCCCAGCTACTCTGGAGGCTGAGGCATGAAAATTGCTGGAACCTGGGAGGTGGAGGTTGCAGTGAGCCGAGATCACACCATTGCACTCCAGTCTGGGCGACAGAGTGACTCTGTCTCAAAATAAAGTCAAACAAAATAAATATTAAGTGTGAATTTCATGGTTGTTTAAAGATATGAACATCTAACATGTCTTCTCTATTCCTCTGTTTTTTGATATTTGTCTGAATGTGCTGTAAACATATCATACACTATTAAAAAAATTGAGTTCATTAAATCACATTGTTTCCTTAATGTACTCTTATTTTTAAGCTGATCTTTTAGTATTTTTAAATCTGTAGTTTGAGGACCATCTTTTCCTTTTGAAACCATGTACTCTGATTTCATTAGAACACAAAATATTTTTAGAAATCAATTTTACAAGGCTAAGAGCCCAATAGAAAAGACATGAATTGACAGTTCACATAAAAAGAAAAAATAGATCAATATTCACTATAACTAAAGATGTACAAACAAAATATATGTATATATTATTTTTCAAATGTCCTATTGAAACATATTTAAAGATGTATCAGTCTCCAGTATTAGGGAAATGCATTCTCAAATACTACTGGTGGGTAATTAGGGGATAGCGTAAATTAGTGTAACCTTTTGGAGGCCAGTTTGATGATCTCTATCCAGAATTTAAATGCGTATATCCCTTGACACAGCAATTCATTTTCTGTAAATTATGTCATAGATGCACTTGTGTAAGTGTCCCATGATAGATACCCAACCATATCTATGGTGTATTGTTTATAATAATGAAACACCAAAAATGGCATAATTCTCCTCTCATGGGGGCTAGTTAAATGCATTATGCAGTTCATATCATAGCATATGCTACAGTCTTTAAAAAGAGTGATGTGGCCGGGTGCGGTGGCTCATGCCTGTAATCCCAGCACTTTGGGAGGCCGAGGTGGGCAGATTGCCTGAGGGACAGGAGTTCGAGACCAGTCTGGCCAATATGGTGAAACCCCGTCTCTACTAAAAATACAAAAAAATTAGCCGGGCATGGTGGTGGGCACCTGTAATCCCAGCTACTTGGGAGGCTGAGGTAGGGGAATTGCTTGAACCAGGAAGGTGGAGGTTGCAGTGAGCCGAGATCACTGCACTCCTGCCTAGGCAACAGAGTGAGACTCCATCTCAAAAAAAAAAAAAAAAGAGTGACATAAAGCCAGATATATGGGAAAATGTATAAGATATATTAAGTTAAAAGAGGAAAAATTTAGAATAACATACAGGATACAATTTACATTAAGCATTATGTTTCTAAATGCATAAAATATTCCTGGAAATGTGCCCCAGAAGGATGCTCAGTTAACAGTAGTTACCTCTAGGGAAGCTACTGGAGACAGAAAGCAGCGGGAGAATACTTATAGAATTTTAATGTTCTATACTTATATTGGATTTATTTATTTATTTGTTTTGAGACTGAGTCTCACTCTGTCGCCCAGGCTGGAGTGCAGTGGCGCGATCTCGGCTCACTGCAAGCTCTGCCTCCTGGGTTCAAGCCATTTTCCTGCCTCAGCCTCCCAAGTAGCTGGGACTACAGGCGCCTGCCACCATATCCAGCTAATTTTTTGTATTTTTAGTAGAGATAGGGTTTCACCATGTTAACCAGGATGGTCTTGATCTCCTGACCTCGTGATCCGCCTGCCTCAGCCTCCCAAAGTGCTGAGATTACAGGCGTGAGCCACTGCGCCCAGCCCTGGTTTTATTTTATTTTTATTGTTATGTTTTGAGGCAAGAGTATCACTCAGTGTTGCCCAGCCTGGAGTGCAGTGGTGCAATCTCAGCTCACTGCAACCTCCACCTCCTGGTTCAAGCAATTCTCCTGCCTCAGCCTCCCGAGTAGCTGGGATTACAGGCGTGTGCCACCATGCCCAGCTAGTTTTTATATTTTAGTAGAGATGGGGTTTCACTATGTTGTCCAGGCTGGTCTCGAACTCCTGAGCTAGACAATCTGCCTGTCTCGGCTTCCCAAAGTGCTAGGATTACAGGCATGGGCCACCAGCCACCGTGCCCGGCCTATGAGTTCTTTAAAAAATAATAATAATAATCTGCCGGGTGCGGTGGCTCACACCTGTAATCCTAGCACTTTGGGAGGCTGAGGCAGGTGGATCACGAGGTCAGGAGATTGAGACCATCCTGGCCAACATGGTGAAACTATGTCTCTACTAAAATACAAAAAAAAATTAGCTGGGTGTGATGGTGCATGCCTGTAGTCCCAGCTACTCAGGAGGCTGAGGCAGGGGAATCACTTGAACCCGGGAAGTGGAGGTTGCAGTGAGCCGAGATCATGCCACTGCACTCCAGCCTGGCAACAGAGCAAGACTCCATCTCAAAATAAATAAATAAATAAATAAACAAATAATAAAAACTACAAGAATTTTCAAGCATATAAAAACTGATAGTAATTTCTTAATATCATCGAATAGTAGTCAGTGTTCAAATTTCCTCATTTATCTCATTTAAAAAATTGTTTGCTGATTTGAATTAGGATTCCAGTAAAGTTCATATGTTGCAATTAGTTGATTTTTTTTCTCTCTGTCTCTTAACTGCCTCACCTCTTCTCTCTCTCTCTTTCTCTCTCCCTCCCTCCCTCCCTCCCTCCCTCCCTCTCTCCTTGCAAGCTATATGTTAAAGAAACTAAGTCATTAGAGTCTTGTAGTGACTCTAAAGAAACTAAGTCTAAGTCTTGTAGAGTTCCCCTCAGTCTGAATATTGGTGACTGTATCCCAGTGGTATTGGATACACTGGTGGAAGAAATACTTAATAAGTGTGTATATTTCCATCAGGAGATACCTAATATCTAGATGTCTCTCCTTTTTCTTTTTGTTGAGTAGCCATTGATGGTCATTGCCTAGGTCTGCTAATTCATGACAGTCTTCGGTAAATGGGACTATTAGCTAGTAGCTCTTGCCAATATATTAAGTATTCTAGGATGTACAACATTTAGACACAGGTTACACACTTTCTTTTTATATTGTCTGCAACTATTTCCATTGGTATTCTAGTTTATTTTACTGCAACTGCCTTTTAATGGGTCTTCCTGCACCCTTTCATAGTAGTTTAAAGTACTCTTTTCGATTAGAAAGATTGTCTTATTTTTTTAACTCTAATTTAAAAATTACTGTAGCTTTCTCAGTTTTTGTCAGAATATTTTTTCACCTCTGTATGTAAAAAGAATCTTAGACATAGCAATTAATAATTTGCCAAAGAGGACACTGAAGTAGAACGTTATTTGTTTATTCATTCGGTCTTTAATTCAACAAAATTTATTAGGTTCCTGCTCTGTTCTCGGCACGATGTCTTCTTCAGGTTTGTTATAGTTGGGACACAGTCAAGCAGACAGACAATTACAGTACAGCATGGTAGATGCTGAATAAGGGAAAGTACACACATGTGCTCGGAGAGCACATAGAAGGTACGCTTAACCCAGCCTTGGAGGGTAGTGGAAGATTTCTTGGAGGAAGGAGTGACTATACCAAGATGTGATGGATAAGTAAGAGTCAGGCTAAGGAAGGAATGGATAGCCAGGGGAATGATGAAAATGTTCTAGGGGAGGGAGCAGCTTATGGGAAGACCCAGAAGTAAGAGAGAATAGTTCCTTTGGGGAACTTAAAATGCTTTAGAACAGCTGGAGCATAGTCATGGGGTAGAGAAAGAGGGATGAACTAGAGAGGTATGCAGGATCAGACTATGAAAGACAAGCCATGTTAAGCAGTTTGGACTTTCTCCCCAAGGCAGTGAGAATGACATATTTGGGTTTTAGGCTGAATGCAGGAAGACCCATTAAAAGGCAGTTGCAGTAATGTGGGCTAGAACTGATGATAGTTTAAATTAGAATCGAGGCAATGGATGTGGAGGTAGTTTTATTCACTCTTTCAGAAAATACGTACTTAGTATCTTTTTTCTGCTAGGTGCTGTTCCAAGTGCTTGAGATATAGCTGTGACCCAAATAGAACTCTCTGCCCTCATGGAGCTTATCGTCTAGTGGGGAGAATGACTATACATAAGTAAATACATACTATGTTTAGATAGTGATAATTGCTAGGGAGGAAAACAAATTGGGAAAAGGAATAAGAGAGTGTTAAGTGGGGAATGATTTTATAATAGAGTGACCAGGGAAGGCTTCACTGAGAAGGAAACATCTAAGCACACATCTGAATGAAGTGAGGATGGCAAGCCATGTAGATATCTGAGGGAAGAGCATTCTAGGCAGAAAAAAAAAAAACAGAATTGCACAGTTCTGAGATGAGAGATTGCCTGGTGTGTTGGAAGAACAGTGAGGAGGCCAATGTGGCTCATGGGGAGTAAGTGAGAGGAAGAATAATGAGATCAGAGAGAAAAAGGGGTCTTAGCATCTAGGGCCTGATTGGTTATTATAAAGATATGATGGAGAGAAATAGTCAAAGCTCATAAGGAAGAATTAATAGGATTTGGGAATTGATGGGATATGGGAAGTGGTGAAGGAGGAAGGAATCTTGAGATAGGGAACTATCACTAAGATAGGGAACACAGTGCTCTCATAACATGAACGCTGTGACTTAATTTAAAAGAATAAAGCAGCTGGAGCAGGCAAGCATAGATACCTATTATTGTGTAAATCTCTCTTTTATGACAACCTTGGGGAAGAGGTAATATTTATTACACCCATTATGATGAGGGGGAAGTCTCTCACCATAGAATGGGTTTTCCTTTGGTTTTGGTAGGTCTCTAATTAGGGACAGACTTTGTTCAGCAGCCAGGAAGATACCTGAATGATGGGGCAGCAATGCTAGGCTAAATATGGATGGAGCCCTTAGGATACTGAAAAGTGCTCCCTGATACACAATGCCACATGCTACACACACACACACCCCATTTGCATTTTGTCTGTATCCTCAGTCTTTAAGATGTCTGCTAAATCCCTGGTTGACATTATCATAGTTGAATAGTATAGCAGCTGCTTCTACTGAGAGAGAAGTCACTTTGACTGTGTCTGTACTTAACATGGTTTCAGGAGATTCATCCATCCATTGAATCCTCACTTACCATTGAATCCTCACTTACTGATGAACTATGTAAGTATGCATGTAATGCCTGTGTTACAGAGATAACAATAACAGGCTCATTATTCCAGGTCTTAAGGACTTCAAAGTCTAATCAGGTGGATAAAGGAAAACAGGAATTACAGTTAGGCATGCTATAATCTTGGGTGTGAAGAAGGTATTAGAATACCAAGGAAGAGTTCCTCATACTCTAGATGAGGTTAGACAAACTTTATTTTTTTGAGACTGGGTCTCACTCTGTTGCCCAGGCTAAAGTGCAGTGGCTGCAACCTCCGCCACCCAGGCTTAAGTGATCCTCCTGCCTCAGCCTCCCAAGGAGCTGGGACTACAAGCATGCACCACTATGCCTGGCTAATTTTTGTATTTTTTTGTAGAGATAGGGTTTTGCCATGTTGTCCAGGCTGGTCTTGAACTCCTGAGCTTAAGCGATGCACCTGCCTCGGCCTCCCAAAGTGCTGGGATTATAGGCATGAGCCACCGCGCCCAGATGAGATCTTTCTATAGTAAGATACAAAGAGGGTTAAAAGGAGATAATACACTGAAAGGAGATAACATGCTTAATACAAATTTTATTAAGCTTTTTGTGTGTCTTCCCTTTACTTCCAGTTTTATTTTTTAGGTAGATGAGTAAATATGCCTCAAGGCCACTGTCACTTTAGCACTAAGATAAATAACTGGTTGAAGAAGGCAGATGTTGATAGCCACACTTTAGCCTTTGTAGTTGAAGATGGCAGCCACTGACCAGCGGTTGCCATATAGCCAGCAGATCCCTACCAGTTGCACACACTGGTCCTTGATTTGTAGCTGGAAACTCCATGAACAATAGTCTCCCCTTATCCTCAGGGGATACATTTCCAAAACTCCCAGTGGATGGCTATTTCAGTACCATGGTATCCAGCACCACGGGACAGTAGTGAACCCTATATATACCATGTTTTTCCTGTATATACATACCTATAAAGCTTAATTTATAAATTAGGCACAGTAAGAGATTAACAACAACAATAATAAAATAGAACAACTATAACAATATGCTGTGATAAAAGCTTTGTGAATGTGGTCTTTCTCTGTCTCTCTCAAAATATCTTACTGTACTTGTACTCATGTATTTTCGGACCACAGGTAACTGAAAACTCAGAAAGCAAAACTGTGGATAAGGGAGGAGTCTGCATTGAGTTTGGCACAGTTTGCACCTGGCATCCTCTCTTCAGAAATAAATATATCAGGTGCTTGTCCATGCCCCCTAGGCTTATCTGCCTCTGTGATTTCTCTGAGTCCCCAGTAGTGCTATATCATTTGAAGTTGCATGTTAGCTTGTCTTCGGAGTGTTTCTTCTGCAAATTCTGCATATCTTTGTTCAACTTACAACACAGCAGCTATTTGGGAATGCAAAGCAAAGGGAAAAAAGTATGTTTGAGGTTTGAGAGAGCGCTGAAATGTTGGAGCTTATTAATATTACAAGTTTTTTTTTTTTTTTTTTGAGACGGGGTCTCGCTCTGTTGCCCAGGCTGGAGTCCAGTGGCGCCATCTCAGCTCACTGCAAGCTCCGCCTCCCGAGTTCACGCCATTCTCCTGACTCAGCCTTCCGAGTAGCTGGGACTACAGGCGCCCGCCACCACGCCCGGCTAATTTTTTTTGTATTTTTAGCAGAGACAGGGTTTCACCATGTTAGCCAGGATGGTCTCGATCTGCTGACCTTGTGATCCACCCACCTAGGCCTCCCAAAGTGCTGGGATTACAGGCATAAGCCACTGCGCCCGGCCTTAATATTACATGCTTTTATTTATTAATTTACTTTTTTTTTTTGAGATGGAGTCTCACTCTGTCGCCTAGGCTGGAATGCAGTGGCACTATCTCAGCTCACTGCAACCTCTGCTTCCCGGGTTCAAGCGATCCTCCTGCCTCAGCCCCCCTAGTAGCTGGGATTACAGGCATGCACCACCATGCTCAGCTAATTTTTGTATTTTTAGTAGAGACGGGGTTTCGCCATGTTGGCCATTCTGGTCTCAAACTCCTGACCTCAGGTGATCCACCTGCCTCAGCCTCCCAAGGTGCTGGGATTACAGGCACAAGCCACAGTGCCTGGCCTAATATTACAAGTTTTTAAAGCCTTAAGTGTGTCGAGTTTCCAGTGGTGTGAGTGAAAAAAGGGTCTGAAAAAAGGTAGCTTTAAATAATAAACCTATAGCATTAAAATGGCGGGATCAGATTGTGTGGCAGTAAGCAGTTAGGTTTTATAAGTGACAGATTAAAAATTTATTCCTTAACCATTTTGCAGAGTGCTAAGGGTCAGAAAATAATAAAAGTACTTTTCTTTTGTTTGTCTGTTTGGTTTTTTTGAGAGAGAGGCTCACTCTGTTGCCCAGGCTGGAGTGCAGTGGTGTGATCTTGGCTCATTGCAACCTCTGCCTCCTGGGTTCAAGTGATTCTTGTGCCTCAGCCTCTCAGGTAGCTGGGATTACAGGTGTGCACCACCGCTCCTGGCTAATTTTTGTATTTTTAGTAGAGACGGGATTTCACCATGTTGGTCAGGCAGGCCTTGAACTCCTGACCTCAGCTGAGCCGCCTGCCTTGGCCTCCCAAAGTGCTGAGATTACAGGCGTGAGCCACCGTGCCTGGCCAATAAAAGTACTTTTAATGAAGAAACAGTACTATGCCAAAAAAAAGTCTCTATAGCAGAAGAGCTCAACATCAGCACTGGTTATTTCCTTGAGAAGCTCTTCCCTAGAAAATTGTGACATTTAAATAATAGAATTATAAGATTAAAAGGCTCTCCTGCCAGGCACAATGGCTCACACCCATAATCCCAGCACTTTGGGAGGCCAAGGTGGGCGGATCACTTGAGGTCAGAAGTTCGAGACCAGCCTGGCCAATGTAGCGAAACCCCATCTCTACCAAAAAATATAAAAATTAGCCAGGCATGTTAGTATGCACCTGTAGTCCCAGCTACTTAGGAGGCTGAGGGACGAGAATCACTTGAACCTGGTAGGCGGAGGTTCCAGTGAGCGGAGATTGCACCACTGCACTCCAGCTTGGGGAAAAAGTGAGACCCTGTCTCAGAATATAAATAAAAGGCTCTCCAAGGCGTTGTTCTAAGGATTTTATCTAAAACATTGTTTCTCAGACTTTTTGATTTAATGGATCTTTAAAATGCACACGTGTGTGTACACATACATGCACACACATATATACACCAACCTAAACTAACATCTGCTATCATCAACATGCAAGAAAGAATATTTTAACACCAAGAACATTGGAGACATATAATCTCTTAATAAAGAAACCAGTGTTTCCCAAGAACAAAATAGATAGGAATCTTACCCTGGTGAGTGAAATTATTAGTCTGAAGATTAGTAGTTGGGGAACTCATTCATCTCGACTGGTAGATTAAGATCCTATTTTGGGTTAGAATAAATTACCTTGGGATAGAATGAAAGCGCAGGTGATTTATCATATTAGTTGGAAGTATGTTCAGGGAAATCTTAGTTGAACTGTAGTTTATGCTGCTGCTTTTTTTTTTTTTTTTTTTTTTTTTTTTTGAGACAGAGTCTCGCTCTGTCGCACAGCCCGGAGTACAGTGGCAGGATCTTGGCTCACTGCAACCTCTGCCTCCTGGGTTCAAGAGATTCTCCTGCCTCAGCCTCCTGGGTAGCTGGGACTACAGGTGCACACCACCACACCCAGGTATTTTTTGTATTTTTAGTAGAGGTGGGGTTTCACCATGTTGGCCAGGCTGGTCTCGAACTCCTGACCTCAGGTGATCCACCTGCCTCAGCCTCCCAAAGTGCTGGGATTATGGGCATGAGCCACCCCTCCTGGCCTACGCTGCTTCTTTTTTTTTTTTTTTTTTTTTGAGACAGAGTCTCGCTGTTGTTGCCCAGGCTGGAGTGCAATGGCGCAATCTTGGCTCACCTCAACCTCCGCCTCCCGGGTTCAAGCAATTCTCCTGCCTCAGCCTCCCAAGTAGCTGAGATTACAGGCATGTACCACCTTGCCTGGCTAATTTTGTATTTTTTTTAGTAGAGACGGGCTTTCTCCATGTTGGTCAGGCTGGTCTTGAACTCCCAACCTCAGGTGATCTGCCCGCCTTGGCCTCCCAGAGTGCTGGGATTACAGGCGTGAGCCACTGTGCCTGGCCTACCCTGGTTCTTAGTAAGACTCTTAGTGTTTGCCTTGGTACCTTGAGATGGCCTTACCTATCCAGGTTCTTTGTACTTATTTCTCATCTTCTATATGAGATTGTAAACTCTGAGGTCAGAGATCTTATATTGGACAAATGTTTTAGTGCTTATCTTTTTGTGTGTGTGGTAAAAAAACATAAAATTTAACATCTTAAACCCTTCATTTTCAAGAGTACAGTTCACTAGTATTTAGTATATTTACATTGCTGTGAAACAGTTCTAAAGTTTTTCATTTTGCAACAGTTTTTCATTTTGCAAATCTGAAACTCTATACGCATTAAAAAACCCTCCATCCTCTTCCCCAGTCCCTGGCAACCACCATTCTACTTTGTCTCTATGAATTTGACTTCTTTAGATACCTCATATAAATGGAATCATACGGTATTTGTCTTTTTCCGATGGGCATATTTCATTTTGCCTAAAGTCCACAAGGCTCATTTATGTTGTAGCATGTGTCAAAATTCTCCCCGCCAGCTCTTTTTTTTTGAGATGGAGTTTCGCTCTTGTTGCCCAGGCTGGAGTGCAATGGCGCCATCTCGGCTCATTGCAACCTCCACCTGCTGGGTTCAAGCGATTCTCCTGCCTTAGCCTCCCGAGTAACAGGGATTACAGGCGCAGGCCACCACGCCCAGCTAATTTTTGTATTTTTAGTAGAGATGGGGTTTCTCCATGTTAGGCTGGTTTCGAACTCCTGACCTCAGGTGATCCGTCCGCCTAGGCCTCTCAAAGTGCTGGGATTACAGGTGTGAGCCACTGTGCCTGGCCAGAATTCTTTCATTTTTAAGGCTGAATAATATTCCATCTCATGTGTATACCACATTTTGTTTATCCGTTTATCCATTGATGGACATTTTGGTTGCTTCCACTTCTTGGCTGTTATGAATAGTGCTGCTATGAACATTGGCGTTAAATATCTCAAGGTCTCTTGAAATTTCATATGAGTTTTAGAATTAATTTTTGTATTTCAGAAAATTGCTGCTGGGATTTTGATAGGACTTGCATCGAATCTGTATATTGCTTTTGGTAGGATTAACATTTTAACAATACCAAGTCTTCCAATCCAGGAACATGGATGTCTTTCCATTTATTTGTGTCTTTAATTTCTTTCCACAATGTTTTATAGTCTTCATCGTCCAAGTCTTTCACTTGCTCAGTTTTATTCCTAAGTGTATTTTATGCTGTTATTAATGAGATTTTAAAAAATTTCCTTTTGAATTGTTCATTGTTAGTTTATATAAATACAGCAGATTTTTGCATATTGATTTTGAATCCTGCAGCTTTGCTGAATTTGTCTATTCTAACAATTTTTTTGCAAACTCGTTAGGATTTTCTTTTTCTTTCTTTTCTGAGATGGAGTTTCACTCTCGTTGCCCAGGCTGGAGTGCAGGGGCACAATCTCAGCTCACTGCAACCTCTGCCTCCTGGGTTCAAGTAATTCTCCTGCCTCAGCCTCCCAAGTAGCTTGGATTACAGGCATGTACCACCACACCCGACTAATTTTGTATTTTTAGTAGAGATGGGGTTTTACCATGTTGGTCAGGCTAGTCTTGAACTCCTGACTTCAGGTGATCCGCCCTCCTCGTCCACCCAAAGTGCTGGGATTACAGCACAGGTGTGAGCCACCGTGCCCGGCCCAGGATTTTCTATATATTAGATCATGTTATCTGAGAACAGATAAATTTACTTCTTTTCTTTCTTTTTTTTTTTTTTGAGACGAGTCTCGCTCTGTCTCCCAGGCTGGAGTGCAGTGGCGCGATCTCAGCTCACTGCAGCCTCTGCTTCCCAGGTTCAAGCAATTGTCTGCCTCAGCCTCCCGAGTGGCTGGGATTACAGGCGCCCGCCGCAACGCCTGGCTAATTTTTTTGTATTTTTAGTAGAGATGGGGTTTCACCATCTTGGCCAGGCTGGTCTTGAACTCCTGATCTCGTGATCCATGTGCCTTGGCCTCCCAAAGTGCTGGGATTACAGGTGTGAGCCACCGTGCCCAGCCCAGCTAAATTTACTTCTTTTCCAATTTGCCTAATTGCACTGACTAGCACTTTCAACATTATGTTGAATAGAAGTAGTGAGAGTGTGCATGCTTGGCTTGTTCCTTGTCTTAGAGAAAAGGCTTTTATTCTTTCACCACTGAGTATGATATTATCTGTGAGGGTTTCATACATGGTCTTTATGATTTTGAGGCAGTTTCCTTCTATTTATACTTTGTTTGATGTTTTGTCATAAAAGGGTGTTTTGTTGAATCTTGTCCAGTGCCTTTTTTGCATCAATTGAGACGGTCATCTTTTTGTCCTTATTCTGTTAAAGTGATGCGTTACATTGATTGATATTCATATGTTGAATCATACTTGCATTCCAGAAATGAGTCCTACTTATTGATAATATGTAATTCTTTTAACATGCTACTGAATTTTCCAGTATTTTGTTGAGGGTTTTTACCTCAATACTCACAAAGAATATTCATCTGTAGTTATCTTTTCTTGATGTCTGTGTCTGGTTTAGTGTCAGGGTAATGCTGGCATCATAGAATGAGCTTGGAAGTGTTCCCTCCTCCTCAGTTTTTGGAAGAATTTGAGAAAACTTGGCATTCATTATTTTTTAATGTTTGGTAGAATTCTCTAGTGAAGCCATCTGGTCCTGGGCTTTTCTTTGTTGGCAGTTTTTTGGTTACTGATTTAATCTCCTTACTCATTGGTTTTTTTCAGCTTTTCTATTTCTTCATGATTCAGTCTTGGTAAGTTGTGTGTTTCTAAGAATTTATCCATGGCCAGGCGCGGTGGCTTACGCCTGTAATCCTAGCACTTTGGGAGGTCGAGGTGGGCGGATCAGGAGGTCAAGAGATTGAGACCAGCCTGGCCAACATGGTGAAACCCCATCTCTACTAAAAATACAAAAATTAGCTGGGCGTGGTGGCGCACCTGCAGTCCCAGCTACTCAGGAGGCTGAGACATGAGAATTGCTGGAACCCAGGAGGCGGAGGTTGCAGTGAACCGAGATGGCGCCACTGCACTCCAGCCTGGCAACAGAATGAGACTCTGTCTCAAAAAAAAAAAAAAGAATTTATCCATTTATTCTAGGTTATCCAGTTTGTTGGTGTGCAATTGTTTATAGTAGTCTCTTATAATCCTTTTTATTTCTGTGACATCGGTTACAATTTCCCCTTTCATTTCTGATTTTATTTTATATTATTTATTTATTTATGTATTTTTTTTTTCTTTCCTTAGAGGCTGAGTCTCACTCTGTTGCCCAGGCTGGAGTGTAGTGGCATGATCTCAGCTCACTGCAACCTCTGCCTCCCAGGTTCAAGCGATTCTCCTGCCTCAGCCTCCCGAATAGTTGGGACTAGAGGCGTGCGCCACCTTGTCTGGCTAATTTTTGTATTTTTAGTAGAGATGGGGTTTCACCATGTTGGCCAGGCTGGTCTTGAACTCCTGATCTCAGGTGATCCGCCCACCTTGGCCTCCCAAAGTGCTGAGATTACGGGCATGAGCCACCGCACCTGGACCTTTCTTCTTTTTTAATGTATGCTTTTACAACCATAAATTGACCTCTTAACACTGCTTTTCTTGTATCCCATATGTTTTGATACATTTTCATTTTTATTTGTCTCAAGGTATTTTCTAACTTCTCTTGTGACTTGTTTGATCCTGTGGCTATTTAAGAGTGGATTGTTTAATTTCCACATATTTGTGGATTTTCCAGTTTTCCTTGTGCCATTGATTTCTAGTTTCATTTCATTGTCATTAGAAAAGATACTTTGTGCCGGGCACAGTGGCTCATGCCTGTAATCCCAGCACTTTGGGAGGTCGAAGCGGTGGATCATGAGGTCAGGAGATCAAGACCATATTGGCCAACATGGTAAAACCTTGTCTCTACTAAAATACAAAAAATTAGCTGGGCGTGGTGGCGCGTGCCTGTAATCCCAGCTACTTGGGAGGCTGAGGCAGGGGAATCACTTGAACCCGGAAGGCAGAGGTTGCAGTGAGCTGAGATCATGCCACTGCACTCCAGCCTGGCAACAGAGCAACACTCAGTCTCCAAAAAAAAAAAAAAAAAAAAAAGAAAAGATACTTTGTGTGATTTTAGTCTTCTTGAATTTGTTAAGATTTGTTTCGTGGCCTAACATTGGTCTTTCCTAGAGATGTTCCATGTGCACTTGAGAAGAATGTATATTCTGCTGTTGTTGGGTAGAGTTCTCTATATATGTCTATTAGGTCCATTTGGTGTATAATGTTGTTCAGGTCCTCTCTTTTCATGTTGACCTTCTGTCTGGTTGTTCTGTCCATTATTGAAAGTGGAGTTTTGAAGTTCTCTACTGTAATTGTGTTGCTCTTTTACCCTTCAATTCTGTCTAAGTTTATTTCATATATTTAGAAGCTCTGATGTTTGGAGCATAAATATTTATTATTGTATATCTTCCTGGTTTACCCTTTTATCATGTCATTTTTTATCTTTTATGAGAGTTTTTTATTTAAAATCTATTTTGTCTGACATTAATATAGCCACTCCTGCTCTCTTCTGGTTACCATTTGCATGGAATATCTTTTTCCAGACTTTTCAATCTATGTGTCCTTAGAGCTAAAGTGAGTCTCTTGTAGACAGCATATAGTTGGATCCTTTTTTAACTCCAGTCAATATATGACTTTACATTTAAAGTTAATTACTGGCCCAGCATGGTGGCTCCTGCCTGTAATTCCAACACTTTGGCAGGCCAAGACAAGAAGATCACTTGAGGCCAGGAGTTAGAAACCAGCCTGGGCAACATAGGGAAGAACCCATTTCTCTCTCTCTCATTTTTTTTTTTTTTAGACGGTGAGACACCGTCTGGTGTTGTCCAGGCTGGAGTGCAGTGGCGCGATCTTGGCTCAATGCAAGCTCTGCCTCCCGGGTTCACGCCATTCTCCTGCCTCAGCCTCCCAAGTAGCTGGGACTACAGGTGCCTGCCACTGCACCTGGCTAATTTTTTGTATTTTTAGTAGAGATGGGGTTTCATGTTAGCCAGGATGGTGTCAATCTCCTGACCTTATGATCCGTGTGCCTTGGCCTCCCAAAGTGCGGGGATTACAGGTGTGAGCCACTGCACCCGGCCAGGGAAGACCCTATTTCTCCAAAAAATATATATATTTTTTTAATTAGCCAGATGTTGTGGCATGCACCCGTAGTCCCAGCTACCCAGGAGGCTGAGGGAGGAGGATTGCTTGAGCCCAGGAGGTCGAGGCTGCACTGAACCATGATAGTGCCACTGCACTGTAGCCTGGGTAACAGCGTGCGAGCCTATCTAAAACAAAACATAGGCTACCAATAGGGAGGGAAGGATTTACTATTGCCATTTCGTTAATTGTTTTTGGTATATTTTGTAGCTTTTTTGTCCCTTCTTTTTTACTGCCTTTTTCGTGTTTTGTTGATTTTTTTTTGTAGCTATGTATGTTGATTCTCTTCTCATTTCCTATTATATATATTCTATAGATACTTTATTTGTGTTTATTGTTGTGATTGCATAAATCATCTTTAAAGTTACAGCATTCTGTTTTAAATTGTTAAAAACTTCATTCACATACAGAAAACTACTTCTTTGGAGTTTCTGCTGGTAAATCTGGGAATGGAAACTCCCTTGTAGGTGATGAATCGATTTTCTTTTGCTGCTTTGAATATGTTCTCTGTCTTTGACTTTAGATAATTTAATTATAATGTGTCTTTATGATCCTCTCTAGATTTATCCTTGTTGAAGTCCTTTGAGGTTCTTTAATGTGCATATCCATTTATCTCCTTAGATTTGGGAAGCTTGCAGCTGTTATTTCTTCAAAGAAGCTCTCTGCCACTTTGTCTCTCCCTCTTCTTCTGAGTTTTCATAATGTGCATTTCAGAATGCGTTGTCCTGATCGTGCCCTATAAGTTATTTATGTGCTCTTTGCCAATCTGTTTCCTTTTTGCTCCTGTGACTCTACTTTTTTTTTTTTTGAGACAGAGTCTTGCTCTGTTGCCAGGCTGGAGTGTAGTGGCACGATCTTGGCTCACTGCAACCTCCGCCTCCTGGGTTCAAGTGATCCTCCTGCCTCAGCCTCCTGAGTAGCTGGGACTACAGGTGCTCACCACCATGCCCAGCTAATTTTTGTATTTTTAGTAGAAACGGGGTTTCACCATTTTGGCCAGGATGGTCTCAACCTCTTGACCTCGTGATCCACCTGCCTCGGCCTCCTAAAGTGCTAGATTACAGGTGTGAGCCACTGCACCCGGCTGACTCTACTTTCTTTTGCCTGATTAAACCTGCTATTGAACCCCTCTAATAAATTTTTCAGTTCAGTTATTGAATTTTTCAAGGTCCAGAATTTCTGTTTGGATCTTTTTCATTGTTTATCTTTTTGGTCATGGATTGTTTTCTTCATTTCATTTAGTTTTGTATCTGTGTTCTAGCTCATTGAGCATCTATAACAGTTATTTTAAATTCTTTGTCAGGCAGCTCACAGATCTGCATTTCTTTAGGGCCTGTTTCTGGAGTTATATTTTATTCCTTTAATTCAGCCATATTGCCCTGTTTATTTGTATGCCTTATAATCTCTTGCTGGGCTTTAAGCACTTAAAACAAACAACCATCTGTCCAAGTCTTTGTCTAGTGACTTTGCAGAGGAAGACCTTTACCAATTATCCTGGCTGTTGTTTCCAGGATCTCTCAACCTTTTTCTGACCTCTTGCTCCCCCTGATGTCTGCCTATGGAACTTCAGTGCTAACATCCTGCCTCTCCTCTGTTTTCAGTGTCTTCTGTACTCTGGAACCTGTCCAGTCAGTATTCTGAGTCATATGAGATAGAAATCAGTCTCTCAGGAAGCCCCAGACAAGCCAGAATGTTGGACACACGGTCAACTCTTTTGTTTCTGTCCAGAAGGAGTAGACCCAGTATGGGGGGGTTTCCTCCAACTTGCTCTGTGCTATGCTACATAGGAAGAAGGACATGAAAGGACATGCCAAACACTGAAATTTCCTACCCCTTTTGCTGTAATCTCCTTTTGGTTTTACAGTGGCCTGGTGCTGTAGCTTCTCAGCTCTTCTTCAGAGCTCTCACAAAGGTATTCTGGTCCATATATTGTTGTTAACACACTAAACACACTCTTGCTCTCTTGACTTTGCTCATATTGTTCCTCTCTAGGAAGGGCCTCCACACTGCCTCTCACTCATTCATTTGTTCAGTAAATAATCTGAATATCTATTTGGCCATATTGTTGGCTCTGGAAATATAGTGAAAAATGCACAGTACCTGACTTCTCTGTGTCTCTGTTGGGGAAGGATCTGTTGCTTCCTAGTCTACCATCTTGTTGATATCACTCCTCTAATGATTTTCATTTTATTTTTATTATTTTTTTCAGACAGAGTCTCACTCTGTCACCCAGGCTGGAGTGCAGTGGTGCGATCTTGGCTCACTGCAACCTCCACCTCCCAGGTTCAAGTGCTTCTCCTGCCTCAGCCTCCCAAGTAGCTGGGATTAACAGGCGCAGGCTACCATGCCTGGATGATTTTTGTATTTTTAGTAAAGGAGGGGTTTCACCATGTTGGTCCGGCTGCTCTCGACCTCCTGACCTCAAGTGATCCACCTGCTTTGGCCTCCCAAAGTGCTGGGATTACAGGTGTGAGCCACCATGCCTGGCCATGATTTTTATTTTTAAAGCATTTTATTAAGCATTGGAGATATGAGGAAATGGTAGCTGCCCTGAAATAACTTACCTTTTGGCTGCGAAGACAAGATTTATAAATTAAAACTATCAATATTTGGTAGACTATAATAAGTGAGGGGTTTATGCCATAATCCCCAAAGAAACAATCCTGCATGTTAAAATCTCAAAAGATCAAAATCCCCTAAAGTCTAAAATCCCCAAAATCACAATCTTGAAAGATAAAAATCCTGAAAATGTAGTTCTGGAAAAAAAAATATTTAAAAAATTATTTAAAGGACATTTACTTACTTTTTGTTTATTTTATTTTTAGAGACAGGGTCTCACTGTGTTGCCCAGGCTAGAATGCAGTGGCTATTCTCAGGTGTGATCATAATACACTACAGCCCCAAACTCCTGGGCTCAAATGAGCCTCCTGACTCTGCCTCCCAAGTAGCTGGGACTACAGGCACATACCACCATGCCCAGCTTATTTACCTTTTTTTTTTGAGATGGAGTTTTGCTCTTGTTGCCCAGGCTGGAGGGCAATGGTGCAATCTTGGCTCACTGCCACCTCCACCTCCTGGGTTCAAGCAATTCCCCTGCCTCAGCCTCCTGAGTAACTGGGATTACACGCACCCGCCACCAGGCATGGCTAATTTTTGTATTTTTAGTAGAGACCGGGTTTCACTATGTTGGCCAGGCTGGTCTTGAACTCCTGACCTCAGGTGATCTGCCCGCCGCAGCTTCCCAAAGTGCTGAGATTACAGGCATGAGCCACCACACCCGGCCGATTTTTTGTATTTTTATTAGAGACAGGGTTTTGCCATGTTGCCCAGGCTTGTCTGGAACTCCTGAGCTCAGGAACTCCGCCCGCCTTGGCCTCCCATACTGCTAGGATTACAGGTGTGAGCCACAGCACTCAGCCTATTTCTTTTAAAGATACTGTTTTGCTTTGTTACCCAGGTTGGGCCTGAACTCCTGGGCTCAAACGATCCTCCCAGCTCAGCCTCCCAAGTGGCTGAGACTACAGGCACGTGACATTGCACCCAGCTGAAAAATTCTATGTTCCACAAATGCAGATATACAAAAAAGACATCTCTTCATTTATTGAGGAAGTTTTGACCTTTTTTTCTGACATACGCAATGCTTATACACAAAGCCAACGTGACGATGCACTTTTTTGGAGTCATATTTACAAAATACATAAAACAAATTATAACTCCGTAAAAGTATATAATTTAATTTATACTTTTAATACTGGAAATGATGCAAAGATGAAATATATAGCACAGTGAATTGTAAAAAATAGTGCTAGCAAAGTTACTGACTGGTTCGAAAGTAATTACTGTGCATGGTAGGATAAGAAGACACATACTTAGCCAGGCGTGGTGGCCTACGCCTGTAGCCCCAGCTACTCAGGAGGCTGAGGCAGGAGAATCACTTGAACCCAAGAGGTGGAGGTTGCAGTGAGCCAAGATGGCTGGGTGCAGTGGCACATACCTGTAGTTCTAGCTGGTTGAGACAGAGGCAGAAGGATCAGTTGAACTCAGGAGTTTGAGGCTGTAATACACTATGCTTGTGTCTGTGAATAGCCACTGCACTGTGGCTTGGGCAACACAGCAAGACTCCATCATATATATATAACATATTCATGTATATATAGTATTTATATATAATATATAGTTTTCATATATATAGTATTTATATATGTGAATAAGCTGACTAAATAGTGGAATAAAAAACTTAAGAAAAAACACAAAAACTAAAAATCAAATTTAACTTATGAAAAATGTATTACAGGAATAAATTCTGGGCAGTTAGTTGCACAGAGGTTGTCCATAAGACCTGGCTGACTTTTGCAGTAATTTAACTGTATTTTGAAGTCTTACCTCACAATTAATAGCTGTGATTAAAATGAAAAATAGGTTTTTTTTTCTTTTAGGGCATGGCTCTCCTTGTAGAATACATTCACATTTGACATATACTGACATGATATACACAGACATGAGCATTTCCTATTAAATTTGCCCATCTTTTGTGCCATACTTCTATGTTGTTTTGGGTACACAGAAATCCATTCCACGTGAAATCATATACAGACCACAGGTTTGGCACAAATAATACTGGTGATTGAACAGCAACACCATTGTGTATGTGTTTTTTTGTTTTGTTTTGTTTTTGAGACAGTCTTACTCTGTCACCCAGGCTGGAGTGCAGTGGCATGATCTCGGCTCACTGCAACCTCCACCTCCTGGGTTCAAGTGATTCTCCTGCCTCAGCCTCCCAAGTAGCTGGGACTATAGGTGTGAGCCACCACACCCAGCTAAGTATGTGTCTTCTTATCCTACCATGCACATAATTATTTTTGAACCAGTCAGTAATTTTGCTAGTTTTTAAAGGCAAATGTGGCTTTAATTCATTAAAAGCTCCTGGAATTTCATCAGCTGGAAGGAATGCCAGTGCAGACAAGTGATGCATTTTTATTTTCTTATTAGAGACACGGTCTTGCTCTGTCACCCAGGCTGGAGTGCAGTGACACAATCTCAGCTCACGGCAACCTCTGCCTCCCAGGTTCAAGTGATTTTCCTGCCTCAGCCTCCTGAGTAGCTGGGATTACAGGCGGGTGCCACCACACCCGGCTAATTTTTGTATTTGTGGTAGAGACAGGGTTTTGCCATGTTGGCCAGGCTGGTCTTGAACTCCTGACCTCAGGTAATCCACCCCCTTTGGCCTCCTGAAGTGCTGGGATTATAGGAGTGAGCCACTGCGCCCGGCCAAATGATGCATTTTTAAACGGAACTGTGCGTTGTTGTTGTATCATGTGACTAATCTACTCATCTGAATTTTCTGCCAAATGCAAATAAAAATAGGATGGGAATAGGTCCACCTAATATGATACAAGTAACATGCTACAGCTACCCTGCTTACAATAAAAAATGAACTTCCCCAGAATTCAGCTTTCAGGATTTCAACATGCTGAATTTTAATCTTCCAGGATTGTGATTTTCAGGATTTAGATATTAGGGATTTTTAGACTTTAGAGATTTTGATCTTTCAGGATTATGGCATTTGAGATTGTGTTTTTAGGGATTATGATTAGCACTGGTATGTGAGCAACCTATAATGCAATAAGAGCTCAGAGTAGGACTTCACAAGTAGATGGGCCTTCAACCTAGAATCGAAGAAAGAATAAGCTTCTCTGGATGGTAAGCTCCTTGAAGGCAGGGACTGTGTCTTTTTTTTTAACTATAATATTTCTAGGGCCCACAGAATGCCTAATAGATACCCAAATTATTTACTGAACAAATGGATAAGCAGAAGGGAAGTACAAGAGACCCTTCTGGGTTGGGGGGATAGTATGAACAAAGGTGAGAAGGCAAGAGTGTGGTTAGTTTGGGAGACAGACAATGAGTAATTTAGTTTGTCTACATTGTAAGGAGCCTATGGGGCCTATGGGAAATACTCAGAAATAGTTGGAGAGGATGACAGGGGCCAGATAGTAAAAAGGTTTTTTTTGTTTGTTTGTTTGTTTTTTGAAACAAGGTCTACAAGGATCTTGCTCTGTCACCCAGGCTGGAGCGCAGTGGCAAAATCATAGCTCACTCCAACCTCGACCTCCTTGGCTCAAACAGTCATCCTGCATAGCTAGGACTACAGGTATGCACCACTCTGCCAGGCCAATATTTAATTTTTTTTCCAGACTTCATAGTAGCAGAATTTTATTTAATTAAAAATGTTTTTTAAAAATTAGACATTACAAATTCAGAACCCACTATTTCAATTAACTGAAGAAAAATAGGAGGTTGGGCTAAGACTTTGACAAATTATATTATAAATCCATCCACAGTGTTACAAAATGAAAAGAACAAAAATAGCAATAGTTTATACATGTCTTTAAAAAAGCAAGTTTAGAAAAAGACCAGATTAAGTCAAGCCTAACCCTATAAATTATAAAAGAAAGAACCTTGAGATTCATCCAGTTGCTCACTTCCTCCTCTTTCCCATTTCCGTGGAGTCAGCCACTACTGTTGGTTCTTCAAAACTCCTTTTATGTGCCAACTTCTCTAAGAGAACTTCACTGACCCAAGGTCTCAATAAATACCATTATTGTGTTCTTCCAAAATCTCTATTATAGCACTTCTTATTTTTAAATTTTTTTTTTTTTTGAGACGGAGTTTTGCTCTGTCGCCCAGGCTGGAGTGCAGTGGCGTAATCTCGGCTCACTGCAAGCTCCGCCTCCCGGGTTGACGCCATTCTCCTGCCTCAGCCTCCCGAGTAGCTGGGATTACAGGCGCCCGCCACCATGCATGGCTAATTTTTTCTATTTTTAGTAGAGACAGGGTTTCACCGTGTTAGCCAGGATAGTCTTGTTCTCCTGACCTCACGATCCGCCCACCTCGGCCTCCCAAAGTGCTGGGATTACAGGCATGAGCCACCGTGCCCGGCCTATTTTTTTTTAAATGTTAATAATCAATTCATTATACTGATATTTACATTGTGGTATTTGCTGAGACAAACTACAGAAGGTATTGCAGAGTTCTCTTTTATTTCAATAGTTTTTGGGAACATGATTTTTGGTTACATGGATAAGTTCTTTAGTGGCAATTTCTGAGATTTTGGTGCACCCATCACCTAAGCAGTATTCACTGTACCTACTGTGTATTCTTTTATCCCTTACCCCCTCCCACCCTAACCCCCAAGCCCCCCAAATCCATTATATCATTCCTATGTCTTTGCATCCTCATAGCTTAGCTCCCACTTATGAGAACATACAATATTTGGTTTTCCATTCCCGAGTTACTTCACTTAAGAGTAATGGTCTCCACCTCCACCCAGGTTGCTGCGAATGCCATTATTTCATTCCTTTTTATGACTGAGTAGTAGTCCATGGTATATATATTCCACATTTTCTTTATCCACTCGTTGGTTGATAGGCATTTTTGTTTCATTTATCTTTTGTATTTTTTTTTGTTTCAATTTATTTTAGGTCTGTTCTGATCTTCGTTACTCTTTTCTTCTGCTGTGTTTGGGTTTGGTTTGTTATTTCTCTAGTTCCTTGAGGTGTGGCCTTAGATTGTCTATTTATGCTCTTGCAGACTTTTTTTTTTTTTTTTTTTTGAGACAAGGCCTCGCTCTATTGTCCAGACTGGAGTGCAGTGGCACAATCTTGGCTCATTGCAACCTCCGCCTCCTGGGCTCAAGCTATCTTCCCACCTCAGCCTCCCAAGTGGCTAGGACTACAGGCATATGCCACCACACCCAGCTAATTTTTGTATTTTTTGTAGAGACAGAGTTTGCCATGTTGCCCAGGCTGGTCTCACACTCCTAAGCTCAAGCAATCCACCTGTCTCAGCCTTCCAAAGTGCTAGGATTATAGGCATGAACCACCACACCAGGACTCTTTCAGACTTTTTGATGTAGACATTACATGCTATGAACTTTTCTCTTAGCACCACTTTTGCTATGTCCCAGGGGTTTAATAAATTGTGTCACTATTATCGTTTAGTTCCAAGAATTTTTTAAATTTCCATCTTGATTTCATTGTTGACCCAAAGATTATTCAAGACCAGATTATTTAATGTCCATAGTTTCGAGCGTTCCTTTTGGAGTTAATTTCCAGTTTTATTCCACTGTGGTCTGAGAGGATACTTGATATAATTTTCATTTTCCTAAATTTATTGAGACTTGTTTTGTGACCTATCATGTGGTCTATCTTGGAGAATGTTCCATGTGCTGATAAAAGAATGTATATTCTGCAGTGGTTTGGATCCATTGTTGGGGAGCTAGTGTGGTCTTTTGAGGGTGTTATAGAACCTAGTTTTGTCATATTAGCAAAATTACTTTTCTGATTCCTTCTCATTTGGGTAGACTATTTCAGTGGAAAAATCTGGAACTCAAAGCCTGATGTTCAGATTTATTTATACCACAGAGTGATCCCTTGATGTGGTGCTCTCCCCCTTCCCCTAGGGATAGGGCTTCCTTAGAGCTGGACTGCAGTGATAATTACTGCTCTTTTGGGTCTAGCTACCCAGTGGAGCTACCAGGCCCTGGGCTGGTTCTGGGGAATATCTGCAAAGAGTCCTGTGATGGATTCCTCTTCAGGTCTCCCAGCCATGGATAATAGCACCTGCTCTGGTGGAGGTGACAAGGGAGTGAAGTACACTCCGTGAGAGTCCTTGGTTGCAGATATGTTTGGTGGGCTGGCTCTCTCAAATGCTGGTTATGCTAGCAGCGAAACTGTCATGTGGATAGACGCAGGACCTCTGGTTAGCCAGGATGTTGCAGGCAGTGGAATTACCCAGTCTGCCATTGATGGGCATTTAGATTGGTTCTATGTCTTTACTATTGTGATTACTGCTGCAGTGAACATATGCATGCATGTGTCTTTATGGTAGAGTGATTTATATTCCTTTGGGTATATAACCAATAATGGGATTGCTGGGTTAAATAGTAGTTCTGTTTTAAGTTCTTTGAGAAATCACCAAACTGCTTTCCACAGTGGCTGAACTAATTTACATTCCCACTAGTATTGTATAAGTGGTCCCTTTTCTCCACATCTTTGCCATCATCTGTGATGTTTTTGACTTTTAAATAATAGCATTCTAACTGCTGTGAGATGGTATCTCATTGTGGTTATTTGCATTGCTCTAATGATTAGTGATGCTGAGCATTCTTTTCATATGCTTGTTGGCCACCATATGTCTTCTTTTGAAAAATGTATGTTCATGTCCTTTGCCCACTTTCTAATGGGGCTGTTTGTTTTTTGCTTGTTAATTTAAGTTCCTTATAGCTTCTGGATATTAGACCTTTGACAGATGCATAGCTTGCAAATATTTTCTCCCATTCTGTGGGTTGTCTGTTCACTCTGCTGATAGGTTTTGTTGTTGTTGTTGTTCTTTGCTATGCTCTTTAATTAGGTGCCATTTGTCAATTTTTGCTTTTGCTGCAATTGCTTTTGGGGTCTTCGTCATGAAATCTTTGCCAGGGCCTGTGTCCAGAATGGTATTTCCTAGGTTTTCTAGAGGTTTTATAGTTTTAGGTTTTACTTTTAAGTCTTTAACCCATGTTGAGTTGATTTTTGTAGATGGTGTAAGGAAGAAGTCCAGCTTCAATCTTCTGCATATGGCTTGCCAGTTATTCCAGTGCCATTTATTGAATAGGGAGTCCTTTCCCCATTGCTTTTGTCAACTTTGTTGAGTATCAGATGGTTGTAGGTGTACGTTTTTATTTCTGAGCTCTCTATTCTGTTCCATTGGACTATGTGTCTGTTTTTATATCAGTACCATGCTGTTCTGGTGACTGTAGCCTTAAAGTATAGTTTGAAGTTGGGTAACAGTGATGCCTCCAGCTTTGTTCTTTTGCTTATGATTGCGTTGGCTATTCAGGCTCTTTTTTGGTTCCATATGAATTTTAGAATAGTTTTTTTCTAATTCTGAGAAGAATGTCATTGGTAGTTTGATAGGGATAGCACTGAATCTGTAGATTGCTTTGGGCAGTATGACCATTTAAACAATATTGATTCTTCTTATCCATGAGCATAGAGTATTTTTCCATTTGCGTTATCTCTGATTTCTTTGAGCAGTGTTGTAATTCTCGCTGTAGAGATCTTTCACCTCCCTGATTAGCTGTATTCCTAGGTATTTTGTTTGTGTGTGTGTGTGTGTGTGCGCGTGTGTGTGTCTGTTCTGAATGAGATCATACTCTTCATTTGGCACTCAGTTTGGATACTGTTGGTGTATAGAAATGCTACTGATATTTGTACATTGATTTTGCACCCTGAAACTTTACTGAAGTTGTTTATAAGATCTAGGATCTTTTGGCCAGATACTATGGGGTTTTCTAGGTATAAAATTATTTTGTATTTTGTATTTTTATTTATCAATTTACTTTTTCTTATGCTACCTTGTCCAAGATCTAGTTATAACATTATATCATCTGCAAATATAGTTTGACTTCTTTTCTTCCTATTTGGATGCCTTTTACTTCTTTTTCTTGCCTGATTGTTCTGGTTAGGAATTCCAGTACTACGCTGAGTAGGAGCCGTGAGAGTGAGCATTCTTATCTTGTTCCAGTTCTCAGGTAGAATGCTTCTAACTTTTACCCATACCGTATGATGTTGGCTGTGGGTTTGTCATAGATGGCTGTTATTATTTTGAGATACGTTCTTTCAGTGCCTAGTTTGTTGAGGATTTTCAACATGAAGCAATGTTGAATTTTATCAGAAGTCTTTTCTGCATCTATGGAGATGATCATGTGGTTTTTATTTTTAGTTTTCTTTATGTGGTCAGGGTGTCCTATTTCAGAGCCTTTGGGTACTGCTTTGTGAAGAAAGACCTAGTGTTCTCTATGAGCCAAAAAACCCCCTTCTTTTTCAACTCCCTTCCAGCTTACTCTACCTATGTCTGTTAACTGTTTTCTTACTCAATTTGTATTGTATTTATTTATTTTGTATACAGAGTGCCACTCTGTCACCCAGGCTGGAGTGCAGTGGTATGATCATAACTCACAACAGCCTGGAACTCCTGGGCTCAAGTGCTCCTCTCACCTCAGCCTCCTGAGTAGCTAGGACTACAGGCACACATTAGCATGCCCAGCTAATTTTTTTATTTTTTATTTTTGTAGAGATGGTCTCACCATCTTCCTCAGGCTGATCTTGAACTTCTGGACTCAAGCAATCCTCCCACCTTGACCTCCCAAAGTGCTAGGATTACAGGCATGAGCTACTGTGCCCAGCCAGTTTATATCATTTCATAAATTTTACTTTACCTACCTTTTGTTAGCTTGGATTTTCTGGTGTTTTTTGTTTTTGTTTTTTGTTTTTAGAGTCTCGCTCTGTCACCAGGCTGGAGTGCAGTGGCGCAATCTCGGGTCACTGCAACCTCCGCCTCCCGGGTTCAAGTGATTCTCCTGCCTCAGCCTCCCAAGTAGCTGGGACTACAGGTGCCTGCCAACATGCCTGGCTAATTTTTTGTAGAGACGGGGTTTCACCATGTTGGCCAGGATGGTCTTCATCTCTTGACCTCGTGATCCACCCACCTCGGCCTCCCAAAGTGCTGGGATTACAGGCGTGAGCCACTGCACCCGGCCAGATTTTCCAGTTCTTAAAATAACAGTTGTGTTTACTTCCCAATTCCTTCCATTTTCCATACTTGACTAACCTAGCAAATCTAAATTGCAATTAAATTGGCTTTCATGACTGCATTTCAGAATCTTGTAATGGAAATGTTAATGGCATGAGCATTCGTTTAAGTTGGCTAAAGCCTCCTTTGCATGCTAAATGTGCGTTTGTCATCCTTCCATCTCATCCACCCATCCAAAAGTCATTATTAAGTCTTTTCCCCTCTGGGATATACCAAGCAAATATAAGACACGGCACCCAGTGGTAAGCAAGCTGTGTTCTCTAACCTAATGATTGCCCCTTTGATGGTGGGTAGAGACCCATATTGAAGACTAGTGGTGGTTTGGGCTTAGAGTGATTCATCTCCTTAAGAATCATCAGTCTTCTTTCCTTATTACCATCTCTCCACTTCTACTCTTAACATTATTTTTTTCTTTCCTATTTCTTGAATACAATCATATATTATAAAAACTGAAGATAGGCAGTACTGAGCTGGAACCTTGACTCAGCTATTTTCTATGTGAGTGTTCTTGAGAATACTTACTGTATTAGTCCATTCTCACATTGCTATAAAGAAATACCTGAGACTGGGTAATTTACAAAGAAAAGAGGTTTAATCAGCTCATGATTCTGCAGGAAGCATAGTGGCATCTGCTTCTGGGGAGGCCTCAGGAAACTACAATCATGGCAGAAGGTGAAGGGGAAGCAGGCACATCTTACATGGGTGGAGCAGGAGCAAAATAGAGAATGTTGAGGTGCTACACACTTTTAAACAACTGGATCTCGTGAGAACACGCTATCACAGGAACAGCTTCAAGAGGATGGTGCCAAATCATTCATGAGAAACTGCCCCCATGATCCAGTCACCTCCCACCAGGCCCCACCTCCAACACTGGGGATTACAATTCAACATGAGATTTGGTGGGGACACAGATCCAAACCATATCATTTACCCTCTCTGATATTCAAGATCCTCATATATAAAATTGGGATAATAGTGTCTGGGCATTTTAGGACTAGAGAAGATATGAAAAATACCTGATACTTGATGTTCTTTACTAATTTTTATTGCTGTTATTATTGTATAATCATTGTTTCCATTTTCTCAACAGCATGAGAGACTTTTTAGATAGTGCTCAGTGCTCGATGTTATGATAGAGTGAGGTAAAGTATGGGTATCATAGGAATGGAATTGGTAGTTATTAACTAGAGAATCATAGGTCAGACATCTCAAGGACATCAGAGACCCAAGAATGCCCCATACTGCAGAAGAACTCATGAGAACTTTAAATAGGACAAATTTCCTTTAGTTGCCTACTTTGATTTCTTCCTAGTAATGGGCGTGCATGTTTCAATGTTCTTAGCTATTCAAATATGTGTACAGGTGAAAGCTTTGTTTAAAGTTTTAAAGTGGACCCACTTAATATACTCAACATGTTTTCTAGTTTTGTGCTCACTTTACCAACATTGGCAGTGTTTTGCCATAAGGGCAGAATTCAGCAACAGCTTCGTAGATAAACTGCCAAGACAGATTTGAAATCACATGCCGAATAGTGTGGACTAGGTTAATAAATAGGGTTTTCCAAATGTACTATCACCCCAAACCTCATCATTTGGCCCTTTCTAGGGTCCAGAAATCTTGCTACTACTTCTTACATTTCAGAAATCTTACACACATGCTGTGATAATCTTGTCCACCTTTGCCTTATTTTAACCTATATTTTTACCCATACCAATAAGAACTACTGAGAGAGAAGGTTTGGTATAGTTATTTTACATGGATTTATTTGCACTATTTGAATTTCAAATTAGAATCACTTTTCTAAAATCTTTCAAAAATTGTTCGAGTATGGAAGAAGTTATTGGAGTAGTGTTTCCCGTCAGTGCTTAAATACTTTATTATTATAATTCTGAAATTATTTCTACTGAGAATTAATGAGAAAACATTTACTGAGAAGCAAAAGAATAAAAGAAATATTTGATTATATTTATTCTTAGTGAGTTTTTTCTAGCTGCTATTGAAGACTATATGAATCTGAACAGTATGAGGAAACTATAGAACTACAGAAATACTGTGTCAAGGCCGGGCGTGGTGGCTCACACCTGTAATCCCAGCATTTTGAGAGGCCGAGGCGGGCGGATCATGAGGTCAGGAGATCGAGACCATCCTGGCTAACACGGTGAAACCCCGTCTCTACTAAAAATACAAAAAATTCGCCGGGCATGGTGGCGGGCACCTGTAGTCCCAGCTACTCGGGAGGCTAAGGCAGGAGAATGGTGTAAACCCGGGAGGTGGAGGTTGCAGTGAGCCGGGGACGCACCACTGCACTCCAGCCTGGGCAACAATGCGAGACTCTGTCTCAAAAAAAAAAAAAGAAAAAAGAAAGAAAGAAAAAAAGAAATACTGTGTCAATAGAAATACCAAGTTTTAACAAGCACAAAGCCAAGAAAATCAGTGATGCTAGATACTGAATTTCTATGGCACTGATCTTTGGACACCCAGCAGGAATAAACTACTGAGTGCAGATACCATGGCAATGCAATTAAATTATTCTAGTGTTTTAAGATTTAAGACATCCAGTTAGTCAATCATTTTAGTTGATATTTTTGTAATGTTGCCTAATCTTGTTTTGGCTGATTTCTACACCTAAAGCATAGTGTTTGGTATATTGTAGGCGAGTGCTCAGAAAATTTTTTTTTGACTAATTTCTAGTGATAAAGTGCTTGCCAAAAATACCCTTTCATGGAAGCTGGTATCCTTGAACAACCCAGTCCTCATAATAACACCAGGTTTCTAGTTGGAAAAAAACACGTTTAAGTATGTCATATTTTGGGGAGCCATTAAAAATGGCATCTTTACCGTGCTTGTTTTTTCTCTTTGCAAGCAACACACCATGTGTGTGAGCTGTTTATTGAAAGCCAAGTCTTTTTAAACATTTGACTTTTTTGCCTGCACATACCCAATTTTGTTTATACTAGGACTTAGGCATTTGCCAGTACATACATATGTAGCTAGGAAAGCATGATAGTCTTACATAGTGCCCTGCAAAGGAGCTACAACTGGGAGAAAATAGGTTAAATGAGCTATCATCACAGAATTTCAGAAGATAATTGTCTCTGTTCAGTTAATTTATCAAAGGGAAGCAGCTCCACCTAGAATTACAAATCAAGACTATCAGGTAACATGAGTAAAAGATGCCCAGGAAAGATTTGGGGTCAAGTTCTTAGTTCTTTATATCAAGAGCCTTGTGCAGGGGGTGAATGGTAAAAAAAAAAACAGTACAGACTTTGCCTTAAGGAGTTTGGACTATGGTTAGTAAACCAGATAAAACAACTGAGGATTGTGAACAATGAGATGTTCTTTGAGGGAGAGATTCACTGGGTAGTAGAATGGTCAGGAAAAGCCTTTAAAAAAGGACAGGACCTAAGCTGGCTTTTGAGGGTTAGTACAGAAGAGGAAGGATAGCATCTCAAGGAATTGACTGTTCTTGGGACGTCTGAAGAAATAGTGAGTAGACCAGTCCATCTGGTTGTTTGGACACAAAGAAAGGGTGGGAGATAATATGAGAAGCTTGTTTGGGGTCAGATTGTATGTGATACTTTTGAAGGTCTGTCTGAGGAACTTGGACTTTATCATACAGACAGCCCATTAAAAGCGGAGGTTATGGGTTGTTGTGGTGGTGGTTTTAATTTTAGTTTGGAGTAATGTTTAATGTGCAGTATGGATTTAGAAGCTCAGGAGAGTTAGTGGTGAAGAAAAATGATTAGTTTATTTCAAAAATGGTAGCTCTACTTTTTTTTTTTTTTTTTTGAGATGGAGTTTTGCTCTTGGTGCCCAAGCTGGAGTGCAATGTTACGGTCTCGGCTCACTGCAACCTCTGCCTCCTGGGTTCAAGCAATTCTCCTGCTTCAGACTCCCGAGTAGCTGGGATTACAGGTGCGCACCACCACGCCTGGCTAATTTTTTGTATTTTTATTTATTTTTATTTTTATTTCTGTTTTGAGACGGAGTCTCGCTCTGTTGCCCAGGCTGGAGTGCAGCGGCACAATCTCGGCTCACTGCAACCTCCACCCCCTGGCTTCAAGCGATTCTCCTGCCTCAGCCTCCTGAGTAGCTGGGGTTACAGGTGCATGCCACCACGCCCGGCTAATTTTTGTATTTTTAGTAGAGACGGGGTTTCACCATGTTGGTTAGGCTGGTCTTAAACTCCTGACTTCGTGATCTGCCCACCTCAGCCTCCCAAAGTGCTGGGATTACAGGCGTGAGCCACTGCGCCTGGCAATTTTTTGTATTTTTAGTAGAAACGAGGTTTCACCATGTTAGCCAGGCTGGTCTTGAACTCCTGACCTCAGGTGATCTGCCCACCTCTGCCTCCCAAAGTGCTGGGATTACAGGCATGAGTCACCAATCCCAGTCGATAGCTCTGCCTTTTATAGTGACAATGCAGGTTATCTTGTGTGGAGGTTCCTATCAATCAGCCTGTACAGGTAGCACCAGTGTATAACAATCTCTTGGCCAGTCAGCACTGGTGCTTCATGCTGCTTTCCTAAATTTTTTTTTTTTCTTGAGACGGAGTCTTGCTCTGTTGCCCAGGCTGGAGTGCAGTGGTGCTATCTTGGCTCACTGCAACCGCCACCTCCCAGGTTCAAGTGATTCTCTTGCTTCAGCCTCCTGAGTAGCTGGGATTACAGGTACGCACCACCATGCCCAGCTAATTTTTGTATTTTTAGTACAGATGGGGTTTCACCATGTTGGCCAGGCTGGTCTCGAACTGGTTAACCTCAGGTGATCCACTGGCTTGGCCTTCCAAAATACTGAGATTACAGGTGTGAGCCACCACGCCTGGCCTGCTTTCCTAAATTTGAATTGGTTGCAAATCTGTTTTGTTTGCTCCATCATTGTCTGTCATTAACATACTATTTATTTATTTTCAAAAGTATAAACTTATATGGAATTTCTGTAGGGGTTAAAGTAGACACTAGGTTACCAAGGCATAATTTCCCAAGACTTGGAGACCTGTGATCACTGGGAGGATTTTTGGATCTTCATCTGAACTTAGCTATATTAAACATTGAAACAATCCTACAAAATGCCTAGATGAGACAGGTTTACAGGTAAGTTTTATCAGACCTTCATGGAACAGATAAACCATAGAAGAATTAAACTGTTTTAGAGAAGAGATAAAGTGGGAAAGCTGCTATCTCAGGTTTTGAGGTTAGTATAATCTTGGTACAAAACAGGGAAGGTCAGTATATTATAAGAAAATGAAAGGCTAATCTTCTAAAAATGGATTTGAAACATCTAAACAGTACTAGCAAATTGAATGTATTATTGTATTAAAAAACAAAACATCAAGACCAAATAGTTTGTTTAAATTATTATATGCAAGGATGGTTTCATATCAGAAAATACATCACTGATATCATCCAACATATTAATTTTTAAAAGGGGAAGTTCTTCTTATTTTCTTAATAGGTTCAGAAGAAAACATTATATGAACTTTAATATTTAGTCTGATTAAATTTTTTTCACAAAGCTAGAAATAAAAAACTTTCTTAACCTAAAGTTAACCAAAACTTCCTTTGGTAGACATCACACTTAACAGTAAAACTACAGACCTGTTCCCTCTCAAGTTAAGAACAGTACATGGTGCCCACTATCAGCCTTAATATTTACTAATCAACTGAACTTCCTGGTTAATTCCAGAAGACAAGAAAGAGAGGACCAAGCTGTCTATATTTGAAGACTATGTAGACATCCATAGAAAATTCAAGAGAATCCGCCAGGCGCGGTGGCTCACGCCTGTAATCTCAGCACTTTGGAAGGCTGAGGTGGGCAGATCACCTGAGGTCAGGAGTTCGAGACCAGCCTGACCAACATGGAGAAACCCCATCTCTACTAAAAATACAAAATTAGCCGGGCATTGTGTTGCATGCCTGTAATCCCAGCTACTTGGGAGGCTGAAGCAGGAGAATCACTTGAACCCGGGAGGCGAGGTTGCAGTGAGCCAAGATCGTGCCATTGCACTCCAGCCTGGGCAACAAGAGCGAAACACCATCTTAAAAAAAAAAAAAAAAAATTCAAGAGAATCCACAAATTATTAGAACTAATAATAATAGTTCTGCAAAGTTGCTGAGTTTCAGATCAGCAACCTTTTGATTCAACCATACAAAATTATAATTTATGTAGGTCAAAATGGTCGTTAAATATTTATTTGCAGTTTCATATGATTAAACCTAATACAGAAATCAATCACATTCCTGTCTACCAGCAATAATCATTTAGTAAATGTATACTTTTTTAAAGATTCTATTCACAGTAGCCACAAAAAAACTATAAAGTATCCAGGAAATATCTAAACAAGAAATATATATCTTGGGGAGAAAACATAATCAAAAGACCTGGATAAACAGAGAGATAGCATGTTCATGGATGGGAGGACTTCATATAATAAAGAGGTACTTTTCCCTAAATAAGTTTATAAATTCAATAAATGCCAATCAAAATTTCAAATGATTAAGGGTGAGGCTAGGAGGAAAAAATCCAGATGTATTGACAACCTAAGTGTAAACTTCAAACTTTTAGAAGAAACTGTTGGCAAGTACCTTTATTACCTTGGCATAAGAAAGGATTTCATAAACAAAAGATGAAATTATAAGATGCGTCATATGATTGTATTAACTATAAATCTTATGTATGACAAAAGATGCCTTAAACAAAAGACAAATTGCAGACAGAGGATATTTACAACACATCTGACTGCCAGAGGCCTTGTATTCAGAATATATAAAGAACTCTAATCATTTAATATGAAAAATATAAAACAGCCTAATCAAAAAATAGGCAAAGCTTGATCTCTTGGAATATGTAATGCCTATTATTTTGTTTCTGCCAGTATTAAATATGATGTTTCTATTGATAGCACCTTCAAAGCAGCTTAGTTTTTTGAGACAGAGTCTTGCTCTGTCTCCCAGGCTGGAGTGCAGTGGTGCCATCTTGGCTCACTGCAACCTCCGCCTCCCGGGTTCAAGCAATTCTCCTGCCTCAGCCTCCCAAGTAGCTGGGACTACAGGCACATACCACCATGCCTGGCTAATTTTTTTTTTTGTATTTTTAGTAGAGATGGGGTTTCCCCATGTTGGCTAGGCTGGTCTCGATCTCCTGACCTTGTGATCTGCCCGCCTCGGCCTCCCAAAGTGCTGGGATTACAGGTGTGAGCCACCACGCCCAGCCGCAGCTTAGTTCTTATTAGTTTTGGTAAGTTCTTATGTGAGTGGTAGCTTTAGTGGTGATTATATGTTTTGTCAGCTGACAGTAGAGAAAAAATAGCCAATAGATATATGAAAGAATGTTCAATTTTACTTTAGTAATTTAGAAAATGTAAATTTAAAAAATTTTAAATTCTGAGAGTGGTCAATCAAATTTGAGTAAGCCAGCTTTGTAATTCATCTCACAGCTCAGCCATGTACCAGCAGTGCAACCTTGGAGAAGTTTCTTTACTTCTCTGAGCCTGTTTATTTTGTTTAAAATGGGGTTAAAATTATTGCCTCATTAGATTGTTGAGAAAAATAAATGACATATATTAAGTTTCAGAACAGTGCCTGGATGTAGTAAGTGTTCAATAAATGATAGCTGATTTAATTATTTGTAATGCAACTTAATTATCAAAATACCAAAAAGTATCCGGACCCAGGCAAATTTTTTTTTTTTTGGAGACAGAGTCTTGCTCTATTGCCCCTTGCTCTATTGCCCAGGCTGGAGGGTAGTGGTGCAATCTTGGCTCACTGCAACTTCTGCCTTCTGGGTTCAAGCAATTCTCCTACCTCAGCCTCCCAAGTAGCTGGGACTACAGGTGCCCACCACCACTCCTGGCTAATTTTTGTATTTTTAGTAGAGACGGGGTTTCACCATGTTGTCCAGGCTGGTCTCAAACTCCTGACCTCAAGTGATCCATCCGCCTCGGCCTCCCAAAGTCCTGGGATTACAGGCGTGAGCCACTGTGCCCGGCCTGACTATATTCTACTTGGAGAAATCTTAAATAAATGGGGAGTAACCTACCTCTGAAAATGCCAGCTAGCTAGCTTCTTACTCAGAGCCCTCCCAGGTGGCATTACCTTGGTGAAGTCATAACTAGGGTCTAGACCTTATCTCTAAAGGTTCTCAGCCTCAAGTTTGTGAGAATAACGTATGATGCCCAGTTTCTTGGGAACTGACTTATATGATCAACATCATTGGAGTGAAGATTCATTTTCAGTGAGAAATAGAACTGTTAAGCCAACTAGTATTTGAGTTTGGTTGTTATTACATTCTCTCCCTGTAGCCGAGGTATGTGGAAAATCAATTTTGGTTTTCTGTGCAAGGAATCAGTGCAGAGGGAGTCTGCTGGATGGTTTTAGTGACTGTTGGTATCAGGCCCTTATATGATATCAACAGGCTTGAGTAGTTGTATTTTTTAGTTGGGGGACTTGCTGTCTTTAGCTGAAGGAAGAACACTGCCTAACCATTGGTCAGAGGATGCTCCCCTCTTACTGCTGACCTTCAATTTGTGGTCAGGCAGTCCTCCACAGTCCTCCACAGTCATACTCTCTTTGGCTCTGTGAGGTTGTATCTGTCACTTTGATTGGGTTTGGGGGGCCCCAGAACTCTGCAGTCACTCAAACCTCAGGGTTTTAGTATTTTTAGCAGATGGATTATTGTGTCCACTGTATTTTTTTTTTTTTCTAACTTCAACCTCAGAAGATAAAACCTTAATTGCTGTTTTGGAGACATTTTATATCATTGTCATGTGACAATTCCTTATTTCTTGAACCTGCTCAATGACATCATCACCTCAACAGTCCTGCTCCCACCTTCCCATTAAGGAGCAAATCATGTCTGGAACAATTCTATGGCATATTTTCTTTGTCAGCAGACTTATATATGTTGGCTTCTTAGAATTAGTAATGCATTAAATGGTCCCTTAGAGATCTATTGTTTGGTCTCTTGGAATGCGTAATATGTATTATTTTGTATTTTGCTTCTGCCAGTATTAGATAGGATGTTTTTTATTCATAGTTCCTTCAAAGCAGTTTAGTTCTTTTCTTTCTTTCTTTTGAGATGGGGTCTCACTTGCTCTGTCACCCAGGCTGGAGTGCAGTTGCGCGATCTCAGCTCACTGCAGCCTCTATGCCTCCTGGGCTCAATTGATCTTCCCACCTCAGCCTCCTGAGTAGCTGGGACTACAGGTGCATGCCACCATGCCCAGATAACTTTTTGTATTTTTTGTAGAGATGGGGTTTCACCATTTTGCCCAGGCTGGTCTTGAACTCCTGGACTCAAGCGATCCACCTGCCTCGGTCTCCCAAAGTGCCGGGATTATAGGCATGAGCCACTGCACCTGGCCCAGTTTAGTTCTTATTAGTTCTGTTAAGTTTCTGTGTGAATGGTAGGTATAGTGATGATACATATTTTGATAAGTTAATTGTAGCTAAATTAGGTGGTTTGATGAGACTGTTGTCCTGTCTTCAAAAAGGCTATTCTTTATTTACCCTTGGCTATAGGCTGTCTGTGATCACTAACTTAAAAATAATAAACATTCAATGGTAGGCTGTCTTGAAGGAAAAAAGACAAAAATAATTTTAAAATTTACTGAGAAATCAGGCTCACACAACACCTTGTTCATAAACTAAAGGTTATTATTCTAAAGGTTAGTTTAGAATAATTACTTTTCTAGTTATTTGTATCTCTTAAAAACTTAATAAATTACATATATACTTTGTTTTATTATTGAATATTTGCTAAGGATATACCTCACTGATATAATAATTTCATGGGTATGTACAGTGTTCAGCACATTTACCACAGGCAACATAGGAGAGATGCTGGAAAAAATTATGAGGTCAGTGAGACTTATTTTTCGTGTTCTCATATCTTTTTTTTTTTTTTCTTTTAAGTGACCTCTCTTGTTGGTGTCCATTACAACCTTAAGGCTCGGAACTTCCTTCTGTGGGATCTCAGGCAATGATTCATGCTTTTCCCTTCCTCTTCAGTTTCTTTCTGTCAACATTTACTTAGGCAGTATCATACGCCTGAGCTCTGCTTTCCATCTCCTGCTACAGTAAATTAACCTGCACTTAGTTATTGGTAGTTGATTGGTAGGGTGTTTCCCTTAAAATATTTGCCTTTAATAGGGACTTTGATGTCTTAATTCAAATGGTGAGACTTACTGGCACACCAGGAGGTTGATATTTTAAAACAGGGCAGAGGTAGCTAAGATTTGTGGGACTTAAACTGTAGTAAGTTCATTGCCTGGATATGCACTGGCCCTCTTTTTGTGGTCAGCCTGTTTGATTCTTGTACAATTAGGGCCCAGTCCTCTCACCTCTTGTGCCTGCTCACTATAGTTGAGTTCCCAGAAGTACGTCTGCTTTATTCTTGTACAAGAGATGAGGGTTCATGCACAGTTCACGTCTTTGAAATGCCTTCTATGCCTTATCTGAAAGAAGGCCCCCTTTATATTTTTGCCATGCAGCACATTCTCTTGGACCTGTAAGTATTCAATGGGCATACCCCCACGGGAGAGTGAGCTAAGGCTGATTCTGCTTTCTTTAATTTGACTGCATTTTGTGATGCTATGGGCTTGTTTTTGTTTTTTGTTTTGGAGACAGAGTTTTGCTCTTGTTGCCCAGGCTGGAGTGCAATGGCGCGATCTCGGCTCACCACAACCTCTGCTTCCCAGGTTCAAGCGATTCTCCTTCCTTAGTCTCCCGAGTAGCTGGGATTACAGGCATGTACCACCACGCTAATTTTGTATTTTTTAATAGAGACGGGGTTTCTCCATGTTGGTCAGGCTGGTCTTGAACTCCCGACCTCAGGTGATCTGCCCGCCTCGGCCTCCCAAAGTGCTGAGATTACAGGCATGAGCCACTGTGCCCGGCGATGCTATGTTTTTTTTTTTTTTTTTAAACATCTAAATTGGACTTTTATTATCCTTGCACTGTGTTGCTATTAAACAATTTTTCAAGATTTAAGGAAATGGATATTAGAAAAACCCTCAAATTTGCTTTAAAAAGATAGTGATTTTTCTTGTTTTTAATATAAAAGTGTCCTCCATTTTCTTGTTTAAGAATAACTTATTATGAACACCTTATTAGATGAAATTTCCTGGATAAAATCAAAACTAGAGACTCAGTTACTGTAAGATGCTGAAAACCAGCCTGACTTTAGGCTCTGTGGAGGCAAAAATAACTGGCCTGGGGATGAGTAACAAGGCTGGCCAAGTCAGCCAGTATTTTGATTAGGTTTAACTACTTTCAGAGTACGTGGCTATCTCATTTGAGCCTCCCTCGGAACAGCTCTCTGAAGTGTAGGTATTAGTGCTCTCCAACTTTAGGCACTAAGAAACTGAGGCTTATAGTGCACCTTTTAAATTTAGAATGGTATGGAGGAGGAGTGCTTCACTATTCAGCCGATTCCCTTCACTGTCCACCCCCCACACACACTCACACACACTCTCTCTCTCCCTCTCTCCCGACCCCCCCACCACCTCCACTGCCCACTTCAGAGAGGTTGGTTGGATATTGAGAGAGATTACCAGTACACTGCAATAATGTTAGGAGCTGTTCCATGAGGGGAAGGAAGATCTCTTGAGAGTTGGGGAAAAGAGAGTCTGCCCACAAATTCACTTCTATGGACAGTTTTTGGTGGTGGCCCCTGGGGAAGAAGACTAGAAATTACCTTGGTACCTTGGTTGATCAGAAATGTCAAATGATTGACATTTGACTGACTGAGGCTCTGCTATATTGCCACTCTGCAGAGTACAGACTCTTCATAGCCTGCATTTTGCAGTCATCGGCTTATGGAAAAGATGTGGGGAGGGGACTCTTTTTGTAATGGCTAGTGCTACTAACTAGAATTCCTTAGGTACTCTATATACCATAGATACCAGATTGCCTATCTCTAAATCTTACTTCCTAAGGAAAACATAGTAAACCATTTTAGCTCTGTGCTTATCTTCAGTAATCTTGCTGATGCCTCAATTTTTAAGATTACTGAAACACTGAATCTTCTCAGTGCCATGTCCTTTTTTAAAATAGGTAATGTGATTTTTTTCCCCAAAAGGTACAAAGATTGACCACTGAGTCTCCTTTCCATCTCCATCCCACAAAGCATGTGCTGTCACCAGCTTGTTTATCCTCTTATTTGCATGAGTGTGTATATGTATGCTTGTATGTATATTCATGATATATTATACACATTGTTCTGCCTCTTTGCTTTTTTCACATACTATATTTTGAGTGGTTGTACATATAGCCCTGCCCCTTTTTTCGTTTTTTAAAAATAACTGGTGGTTTCCATGTATGGCTGATTTATAATTCATTTAACCTATCCCCTATTAAAGTACATGAATGATGAATGATCTCTTTGTAGCTTCCAGTGTTCTCCTTCTGTATTTATTTAACAAATACTCCTGTGTATTTGACTCCTTTTCTTTGGATATTTGTCATCTTTTCTCTTGAAACCAAGTACTTAAAAGTTGTCTTTTTTTTTTTTTTGAGATGGAGTCTCACTCTGTCGCCAGGCTTGAGTGCAGTGGTGTGATCTCGGCTCAAGCGATTCTCCTGCCTCAGCCTCCTGAGTAGCTGAGACGACAGGCGCGCGCCACTACGCCCAGCTAAATTTGTATTTTTAGTAGAGATGGGGTTTTACCATGTTGGACAGGATGGTCTTGATTTCTTGACCTTGTGATCCGCCCACGTCGGCCTCCCAAAGTGCTGGGATTACAGGCATGAGCCACCGTGCCTGGCCTAAAAGTTGTCTTCATTCATGCAAAATATGATAGGCCTCCTTCCTGACAGATATGCTTTGGTATGTTGCAGGAGAGGCACAGAACTAAATGGACTGCTGTCGTTTAAGCAGCAGGACATCAGGAAGACGGGTTCCCATTTCTTAGAACAACCACCAAAATAACCGACACCAGCATCTAATCTTGAGGATCCATTTGTAAATTCCAGTCAGATTTATTTTCTATTCACAGAAATTGTTCCTTTTTTTCTCTGCAGACAGTTCCTAATGTATATGTGTCTGCCATACAAATGACCATGTGTGGAAAGCCCTCTTCAGCCATGTGGAGAAAGTGGGAGGAGGGAGATTCCCAATTTCATTGCTTGAGCTGCAGCTGGGAAAGCAATTCTTGGCGTCTCAAGTTGCAAGTGTGAAATAATTTTCTCAGAGAAAATACTTTTGGTAGTTAACTGTTATAGTGGTAGCACTAGTATTCTATTACTCTACTATACATACATTATGGATTCAATAGGCTTTTTAAACTAGACCAAGTGCTATTTTTCACATTGTTTCTATGATTGAAAACCGACCTGTTGGTTGGTGTTTGTGAATACTGTGCTGGATCTGTGTGGCCAGATTTTGCTTCGTAAAACCAGTGTCATGTAGACTGGGGGTAACCTTTATGTGACTGGGGTCAGAAAAACAAAAATATTGGATTTTTAAATATATAATTTTTGTGCTGTTGTTGCTGAGACTACAGTGAGACTTATAAATGTATAGGATGAGCTTCTTTCCGTCTGGATAATTGGAGTCCATGAGGAAGGAGCAGAATTGTTAAAAAATCAGGAGTGCAGTGGTGCGATCTCGGCTCACTGCAACCTCCACCTCCCAGGCTCAAGCAATTCTCCTGCCTCAGCCTCCAGAGTAGCTGGGATTACAGGTGCCCACCACCACACCCAGCTAAGTTTTGTATTTTTTAAAAGAGATAGGGTTTCACCATGTTAGCCAGGCTGATCCTGAACTCCTGACCTCAAATGATCTACCCACCTCAGCCTCCCAAAGTACTAGGATTACAGGTGTGAGCTACCATGCCCGGCCTTGGACTTTTCTTTCCCAGTAAAGGGGAAGTTTCAGAAAGAGAGAACAACATTTGGCTAAGCAAGGGCATTTCAACAGACTGACTAAAGTGGCTTCATGCCCTCCAAAGACAGAGATAATCAGGAAATTTTGTGGACAAATTGTGGATAAAAATCTGATGAGGTTACTGAAAGAGATTTGGTAGGGTGGTGGGGTTGGGGGCAACTTGAGGCCCAGACAGAAAGGCTGATGCAGGCAATCTCTGTGACTAACACTACTGAGAAAAACTGCACCACTTTGATTTGGTGTGGGGGATCAGGTGGGAGGTGTTTTTCAAAGGGTACATTTCAAAGTAAAACTAGAAATGATGGTAAAAATGAAGAGTATCTCATAACCTATCTAATTTGTGAATAGCTTGTATCTCAAGGTTTTCTCTCACTACTGATATATTGCTTGCTTTTTTTGTCTTTGAAAGTATTTTATTTATTTATTTACTTATTTATTTATTTTGAGACAGGGTCTTGTTCTCTTGCCCAGGCCTAGAGTGCAGTGGCACAATCACAGCTCACTGCAGCCTCAACCTCTCGGGCTCAATCAATCCTCCCATGTCAGTCTCCCGAGTAGCTAGGACTACAGGCACATGCCACTACACCCAGATAATTTTTTGTAGTTTTTGTAGAGATGGGGTCTCACCATATTGTCCAGGCTGGTCTTGAACTCCTGGGCTGAAGCGATCTGCCCGCCTTGGCTTCCCAAAGTGCTGTGATTACAGGTGTGAGCTACCATGCTGGCCTAAAAATATTTTTATGTTATATTTCAAGCATACCCCAAAATAAAGAGAATAGTATAATGAATTCCATGTACCTGTCAACCAGCCTCAACAATTATAGACATTTTGACAATCTTGTTTTTTCTGTCCTTCTACTATTTTTTTTTTCCTGGAGTACTTCAAAGCAAATTCCATATATCAATCATAATATTAATATTTCACCTATAAATATATCAGAGGTATTTCTACATACAAAGATTAAAAATGGAACCACAGCACCATTATCACATCAAATTAATAATTACTTGGTGTCATTTAATACTTAGTCCATGTTCAGTTTCTCTAGTTGTGGACTAAGGGTGGTGGTAGGGAGGGAAGCTGGAAGAAGGGGTTACAAAGGGGCACAAGGTAACTTTTAGGGGTGACTGATGTGTTTATTGTTTTAATTGCAGTGGTTTCACAACTATATCATATATTAAAACTTACCAAATTATAAACTAAATATGTGCAGCTCACTGTATGTCAATTATACCTCAATAAAACTTAAAAAAAAAAAACTAATGATGTAGCTAGATACAGACAGTATTTTAAAACATTTTCCCCCAGTTATCTCAAAAATATCTTTTTATGGTTGGTTTGTTCAAGTATGGATCTAAATAAGAACCACAGATTGCATTTGATTGCTGTGTCTTTAGGTTTCTGATAATCTGGAGCAAATCCACTCCCACTTGCCTTTTTTTCATGCCATTTATTTGTTAAAGAACCCATATGACTGACTGATCCTGTAGCATTTGCCACATTTCGATTTGGTGATTTGGCTAATTGCAGCCTGTGATAGTATATTCTTGGCTCCTATGTTTCCTATAACCTGGTAGTTAGATCCAAAGGCTTCCTTGGACTCAGGCTCAGTCCTTTTAGCAAGAGTATTTTATAATAGGTAATGCTGCTATGAACCTTTCATGGCATTGAATCAGGGAGGTCTAGTTGCCCTAGTTTCATGCAAAATTGATCAGTAGAGTTAGGTATTGTCAGCCTTATCCATCTATTATAACATTTCCTGTCAGTTTTCACCTAATACTTTTAAGAAGCCACTGCCTACATCCCCTATTTTATTAGGAGTAAATTACTCAGATCTGTGTATGTGTTTGAATAATGCTTGACAACTGTACTGAGGTATAATTTTCATAAACCACACATATGTCAAGGGTACAATTCAAGAAAGTCTGACATATATACATATATACACTTTGATATGTATATATGTATGTATTTTTTTAATGATTGCCTGTCTAGCTGCTGTAGAGAACATGGCGTTAGAGAGGCATAGTACAGGGATGAACCATGATTCCTTTGGTCAGCTTTTAGAAGGGTAAATCCTGATTCTCTCAGTGGTCGGGATAAAATTTTCCCATGTGGCAGTAGAGAACAGGGAGCCATTAGTTCGGACCTTGTTTTATCACTAGCTTGTCAGGGAGATCATGCTAAAACAAAACAAAACAAAACAAAACAAAAGACTTTGAGTGGCTTTTGGGTTTCCCCTTACAGGTTTTATTGTATAGATATTCTAAATACCTGCTTGCAGATATCCACATGCTGTTTGGGGGTTTATTTATCCGAACCCGACCTTGTATCTGGCTCTTCACCCCAACTGATTTCCTGTTCCATTTCAAAAGCACAAAATCTCAACAAATATTTTAAAAAGAGAAATCTTTTCATTTCTGTACAGACTTTTATCCCCACTTTCCTTTAGGGAGACTCTTAATACTAATGTGGTAATCCCAAGCAGAATGACACACAGGAAGTAGTTTGCATTGTGTAAGTCTCATTGTACATGTGCTGCACTTAATGGAGCTGATCTATGTGCCATTGGATCACATATACAGTATGGCTAAAGACAGAGTATAATGCTTATCTTCAGTAAAAGGAAGAGTTAGCAAATGAGATCAGGGGTTCTGTTGCACAGGATAATCCTTTCTTGGCTTAAGAAAAATTCTGGCCTGTGAGTGACATCTTTCTTCCATTGGTTGGAACATTCATGTGTTGGGATTCATAGGGAAGTTGGGTTAGCTGACCAAGGTGCGGACAGAGCTGATTCCCCAGGTTAGTGAGGGAACTGTTATTGAGCAGGGCCTAAGCAGTGGGACAAACTGGGGACAGGATCCTGGGGTGGCTCAAAATGCATGTCATGCTTGTTTAACATCAGCCGTATGAATGGCCTCACCAGGTTGTAGCAAGTAGGCCCCTTTGATCTGGAGGCAGCACAAACTACTAAGCTCTGAAGCTTAATCCTTACCCAGCCAATCTGGTTCTCACCCACTTTTGGCTGCCACTTCTCCTCTGCAGAGAGTCGAGGATAACATTTCTAAGACTGTGCATGTGTGTGTGCGCGCGCGTGTGTGTGTACACGTGTTCTCCCAGTGTATTCGGAATCCTTGAATTTAATATGACCAGTCTTCTTTTGCCATCTTGCCTCCAGTCAGCTATCCTCTTGGAAAAGGGGTTAGGTTTTAGGTACAGAACTCTTATAGCAAGAATATTAAGTTAATTAATCAAAAAGTCTGATCCCTTCAGGGCCAGCTTGCTTATTAGCTTTGTACCACAGGTGGCATCTCCTTAACACCCATCAGTCATCTTACAGATCTTGATCACCAGGAGATCTGGATGAAACTATATATATAGCTCAGTATAGGATTATCACTGCTACCAAACAAAAAAGTACAAAACATGTTCAGTAGTTTCATCCTGAAAATATCATTAATAGTAGTATACCATAAAGCAGATATTATTATGTGAAATTCAACCTGAGATTCAAAAGTATGTGTGGGAGTGGCCCGGTGAAGTGGCTCATGCCTGTAATCCCAGTACTTTGGGAGACCTAGGTGGGTGGATCACTTTAGGTCAGGAGTTCGAGACCAGTCTGGCTAACACAGTGAAACCCTGTCTCTACGAAAAATACAAAAATTAGTTGGGCATTGTGGTGCACACCTGTAGTCCCAGCTACTCGGGAGGCTGAGGCAGGAGAATTGCTTGAACCTGGGGGGCAGAGGTTGCAGTGAGCTGAGATAGCGCCACTGCACTCCAGCCTAGATGACACAGGGAGATTCCATCTCAAAAAAAAAAAAAGAAAGAAAAAAGAAAAATGGTGGTGGGCACCTGTAATCCCAGCTACTCGGGAGGCTGAGGCAGGAGAATCACTTGAACCCAGTGGGCGGAGGTTGCAGTTAGCCAAGATTGCGCCACTTCATTGCAGCCTGGGTGACAGAGCAAGACTCCATCTCAAAAAAAAAAAAAAAAAAAAAAAAAGAAAGGCCGAGCGTGGTGGCTCATGCCTGTAATCCCAGCACTTTGGGAGGCCGAGTCGGGTGGATCATGAGGTCAAGAGATTGAGACCATTCTGGCCAACATGGTGAAACCCAGTCACTACTCAAAATACAAAAATTAGCTGGGCATGGTGGTGTGTGCCTGTAGTCCCAGCTACTCGGGAGGCTGAGGCAGGAGAATCGTTTGAACCCGGGAGGCGGAGGTTGCAGTAAGTGAGATCGCGCCACTGCACTCCAGCCTGGCAACAGAGCGAGACTCTGTCTCAAAAAAAAAAAAAAAAAAAAGCATGCGTGGGAGCCAGGCGTGGTGGCATGTGCCATAATCCCAGCTACTCGGGGAGCTGAGGCAGGAGGATCACTTGAGCCCAGGAGTTTGAGTCCAGCCTAGGCAGTATAGCGAGATTCTGTCTCTAAAATAATAATAATAATAGCCAGGTGCAGTGGCTCATGCCTGTAATCACAACACTTTGGGAGGCCAAGGTGGGCAGATCACTTCAGCTCAGGAATTTGAGATCAGCCTGGGCAACATGGCAAAACCTCATCTCCACCAAAAATACAAAAAATTAGCTGGGCATGGTGGTGCGCGCCTGTGCTTCCAGCTACTTGGGAGGATCACTTGAGCCCAGGAGGCAAAGGCTGTGGTGAGCTGAGATCATGCCATTGCACTCCAGCCTGGGTGACTAAGACCCTGTCTCAATTTAAAAAATAAAATAATAATAATAATAATAGAGTGTGGAACTCTGTGTGAGTACACTAAAAATTATCAGGTTTTTACTTTACATGAGTGAATTTTATGGCATGTAAACTATCAATAATTTTTAGTTTTTAAAACGTATCAAAATATATAATCCTGTATTTAAATGATGCTTAAAGTTTTAGGAAATAGATAAAATTGAGAAGAGAGCTGAGGACGGAGCCTTAAGGAAACCCTAAATTTCAAGGAAGGGAGACCTGAAAACAGAGATGTAATTACAGACACAGGAAGCAAACCAGATAAGAACAGTTGTCTAAAATTCAAGAGAATGTTTGTGCAGTGTTAAGTGTAGAAAAAATGTGGATGGGGACTGAGAAAAGGTTAATGAATTTAGCTATAAGGAAACTACTAGTGACCTTTGAGAAAACAGTTTCTACAAAAAGGAGGTGTTAAGGAGTGAATTGTGAGGAGGATGAACCTGCACATTACTCTTGCCAGAAGGAGAAAGAATCTAAAAATAGTGTCAAGGATAGTCTAGAGGCAGGGCAAACTTTTGTCTGTCTGTCTGTGTGTCTCTCTCTCTTTTTAGACAGAAGACACTTGAGAATATTTGTAGCAAGAGGAAGGAAGCAAACAAAAGAGAGCAGAGGATGAAGGTACGGAGGGTATGGAACAAAGCATTTGTGCCACGTCAGGTGTTCTGCCTTTGTCATTTCCCTGCAAGGCCGCAGAGATAGCCCCTTTCCATGGGCAAACCAGTGTTGTATGCCAGGCCCAGTTCCCTAGATGAACTCTACTCCTTTTTCATTGAAGAAAGCAGATCCTAATGCAAGTGAGCTATTATCATGCTGGCATAACCTTACATCTGCTGTAACCTATGATTAGACACTCATTCTTGAACATCAGCACTTGATTACTGGTGACAAATGAGTGATAGCACACCTCACAAGGGCTCTGGCACACCTAGCATGTCAGGTCTTGTTGACTGTGGCCAAGAGCTGCTGCGTAAGTGGACATTCCAGCTCTTGGGTCAGAGAGCTAAGAACACATTTTGTCAGAGCTTCCGAACCCTTCTTAGAGAATTCAGCCTCTCCAGGGGGTCTTTGAGCTGCACTATGACTTATAGGTTACCCCTCATCCACCCCCTATTCAGAGACAATGGCACTGATAGGGAAAATGGGAAAATGCAGCAGCCTGTGAGGACACTGCCCATTCAGCAATCTCTTCCCCCACCCACTGTCCCTTAGTAAAGGACTTCTGAACAGTTTCTCTAACCCTACCCTTCTCAGTCTCTGCCCCCACCTCTTTTTTTTTTTTTTTTTTTTTTGAGACGGAGTCTCGCTCTGTCGCCCAGGCTGGAGTGCAGTGGCGCAATCTTGGCTCACTGGAAGCTCCGCCTCCCAGGTTCACGCCATTCTCCTGCCTCAGCCTCCCTAGTAGCTGGGACTACAGGCACCCGCCACCATGCCCGGCTAATTTTTTGTATTTTTTAGTAGAAATGGGGTTTTAGCCAGGATGGTCTCAATCTGCTGACCTCATGATCCTCCTGTCTCGGCCTCCCAAAGTGCTGGGATTACAGGTGTGAGCCACCACGCCTGGCCCCCTTTTTGTTTTTGTTTTGATTTCTATCTTGATTTTTAAATCTTTTTCTTAACTATATATTGATATTAGATTATGTTTTCCCATACTTCTTGGAAATGCTGGCAGAAAATGAAATTCATTTTTAACATTTATTATTTGTAAATGTGTATTCACTGTGTCTCTTTAAGCAGTCTATGCAGGTTTTGTGGTAGATGTAATTCTAGGTACACTTAGTAAGTTAAAGGGTTAAAATACCCAGCGCTGTCGCATATGGCAGTGAGCAGAATCACAGATGTTGATGATACCACGTAATTAGTATTCTTTTATGTAAATGAAGGCTGTCAGCATGTTACCATAGTGTCTACTCTCTGAAGCTGGAATTTATGCCACTTGGTCTCACCAAGACCAAGCAGGACTATTCTACGGTCCTTAGTTAACAACTGAGGAGAAATCAATATGATGAGAGAGCGAGAAGAAATGGAATTCTCTCTAAAGTAGATTTACCCTCTTTTTTTCCCCCTATTTTGTTTTTCTTGATTCCCCTTCAACCCCCAGAAATTTTATTTCTGGTGATGTAGTTATACAGTTAAGACCTGCTGAGAAATTTGCTATTTGAGAATAATTGAAATACTCCAATTAAAAGGCATCATATTTTCAAGCTATAGATTTTTTGAAATATTTAGAATCCTAATGTTGTCATCTCTCATATGGAAAGTTTTTTAAAAAATTATATGATAAATCTAGAAGTTTTTCATCAGAACAAAAGATAAATGTTGAAAAGATTTAATTATCTTTTAATTTAATACTTAGTGATATTTATAGAATGCTTTTAAATATTGATTATGGTTCTTAGCTCCAGTTGATTCAGATTTTTAAAATAAAACTACTATGGTAATTAAAAAGGCAAAAGCTGATATTTTGTCAGGTTTACTTTCCTCATATGCAGATCGACCAAGGGTGTGCAGGACATTTATTTAAAGCTGCTGATCTATTTAAAACTTGCTGATGTAGAAGTATTCAGACACATCATGTTCTTTCCCAATTACACTGTAAGTTTATCAGTTTTGGGTACTAGGTGCCTGTCACACTGGATGATGTACATTTTAAGTGGAAATGTTAGAATGATGGCCTTTGAGAATATGAAGGGAAACCTGTACACATCAGAAAAATATAAAATAGAATTCCTCTTTTTGCCAAATGGGTGCTAGGCCCTATTCTGAAATAAAGTGGTCAGAGTATGTGTGAGAGGTGAGTTAAACACATCTTCTTTCTTGACCCGAGTATACCTGAGGTGGTATTCTCTTTATTCTCTATTTTGTTTGTTGGTTAAAGTGACTTTTATCTTTTGTGTCACTCTTAGGAGATTTCCATTTCATGATCACACATGTTTTTCCTCTAGAGAAGCTGGTCTGCCTAGCTTAAATCAGTATGGTGAGGTGCAAAGTAGCCCTGTGTTTTTCCTGAATGGATTTACTCTGCCCATATGGCAGGTTAGTGAGTCGCCACGACAGATTTGTAATGGGAAAAGGGCTGTGCAGGAGAGGATGTGCGTGATCAGCAGATTTATAGATCAGAAAATGAAATCAGAAGAAAGAATTTCCAGAGTGCCCTTTTCATTTGACAGCTCTCCATGGAGAGGATGTGGAATGGTTTTTTAGTGTTCTTCTCTTTTGGCTTTTGGTTGTTCCAGCATATTTTTTTTAGCAGAGGAGTTGATTTTGCAAGGCATCAGTGTTCTGGGTGTGGTGTTGCTATGTTCATTTACAGAAATAATTCTCTCTTTGTAGGATTTGAAGCTCTGCTGTATTTCATATGATAAGATCTTGGTAGCAATTAAATTCCTGAAGACACATCAAGGCTAAAATGGGGATTTGCCAGGCATCAGGTTTTGAGTTGTAAGAGGAGGCTATTCAGATGTGATTTAGCTAGTACCGAATCTTTCGAAGGAAAGGACACAAAAAGCAAAGCAGAGCAAGCTAAAGATAGTGTCCTGGTGTGTTGAAGTCTATGCTGTCTTAATATAATACCATAACCACTAGCCACATGTGACTTAAAATTAATTAAAATTAAAAGTGCAGTCCCTTAGTCTCACTAGCACATTTCAAGTGCTCAGTAGTCACGTGTGACTAGTTACTATAGTACTGGACAGCACTGTAATATATTCAGATAGAGAATATTATCAATAATAATGTGTAATAATAATGAATTCTCTATCTGTATATATTCTCTATAGTCTCAATATATCAATGATATATATGATTGATGATACATAGAGAATATATACAGATAGAAAATATTGATATCCCTCTCATTGATATATAGAGAATATATCATTGCAGAAAGTTCTGTTGGACAGTATTAGTCTAAGTGGAAGAATTTGAGAAATAAAATTCTTTCTTTGATTTCTATGAAGAGTCTTTTATCCCTATACAATTTACTGGATTAATGTACTAAAGTTTTTTTTGAGACGGAGTCTCGCTCTGTTGCCCAGAGACTGGAGTGCAGTGGTGTGATCTCAGCTCACTGCAAGCTCCGCCTCCCAGGTTCATGCCATTCTCCTGCCTCAGCCTCCCAAGTAGCTGGGACTACAGGCGCCCGCCACCACGCCTGGCTATTTTTTTGTATTTTTAGTAGAGACGGGGTTTCACCGTGTTATCCAGGATGGTCTCGATCTCCTGACCTCGTGATCCGCCCGTCTCGGCCTCCCAAAGTGCTGCGATTGCAGGCGTGAGCCACTGCGCCCGGCCTGTACTAAAGTTTTAATGTGCAAAAAAATCATCTGGCCGGGCGCAGTGGCTCATGCCTGTAATCCCAGCACTTTGGGAGGCCGAGGTAGGCGGATCACCTGAGGTCGGGAGTTCAAGACCAGCCTGACCAATATGGAGAAACCCCGTCTCTACTAAAAATACAAAATTAGCCGGGTGTGGTGGCGGGCGCCTGTAGTCCCAGCTACTTGGGAGGCTGAGGCAGGAGAATCGCTTGAACTCGGGAGGCGGAGATTGTGGTGAGCTTAGATTGCACCACTGAACTCTAGCCTGGGCAACAAGAGCGAAACTCCGTCTGAAAAAAAAAAAAGAATCATTGAGATTTTAGAAGCCTCTCCAGGTTCAGATTCATCAGGAGTGGAGTAGTAACCAGGAAATCTGTATATATAACAAGTAGCCTGGGGAATTCAGATGTTGGTAGGTAGTTCAGGGACTACATTTTCAAAGAATATTGAATTAGTGAGAGTGAGAAACAGGAATTGTCTGCATCTTGATATTTTTCCCTCCCCTTCATTCCTTCATTACTTTCTTTTGTGTCCCAGGAATTAGTTGTAAGCATCAATGTGTACCCAATTTGTACCCTTAGTTGGTACTAAGTAGCAAGAAGAAAATTCATTTATTTACTATTCCATCTTTTAATGTATGTGTGTTTTGATTTGGCTGTGCACTAAGAAAAATCAACAAAAATGGTTATTTCAATACTATTCCAGACTGTGTGAGAGGGTAATTCTGACAGAATACTTTTGACCACTAAAAGTTGAGCACCCACAAGTCTTGGCATTATAAGGGGGTAAAAACAGAAATATACATAATCTCCTTTCTGAAGAAGATTACAGTATTCCCCCCTTATCCTTAGGGGATATGTTTCAAGACCCCCAGTGGATGCCTGAAACCACAGATAGTATCGAACCCTATATATACTATGTTTTTTTCCTGTACATACATACCTATAAAGTTTAGTTTTTAAATGAGGCACAGTAATAAATAACATAATACAATAGAACAATTACAATAATATACTGTAATAAAAATTATGTGAATGTGGTCTCTTGGAGTATCTTACTGTACTGCACCACAGGTGACCGAAACCTCAGAAAGTGAAACCATGTATAAAGGGAGGCTACTGTATATCTTGTTAGAAAGTGGGCAAACACATCCAGAAAAATGATGTAAAGGGTGCTTAGCAATAAGAAAATCATGATCTGGCTTGATTGAGAGTAGTCTAGGTCGGTTCCCTTTGTATGATTTGAGGGTTTCTTATATAAAGACATGCCTCTGCCATCTGGAACAGGCAATAAAAAAGGGAAGAATCTCTAATTTGGTCCTGCAGTATATTTATTTATTTGTGGGTTTTGGCACACATAAATAGGACTAGGCCAAAAACGGCATCTGGAAAATTAAAGGGGCTACTCACAGTACATTGGATTTAGAACTTCTCTGGGTTGACCTCATAATCATGAAACTGCATTTGCTCACAGAAATGAAAAGTAGAGAATAAATGGAGGTGAAAGAAATTCACCTTGAAAGAGGAACTACCGGCCGGGCACGGTGGCTCACACCTATAATCCCAGCACTTTGGGAGGCTGAGGTGGGTCACCTGACCTCAGGATCACCTGAGGTCAGGAGTTCAAGACCAGCCTGGCCAACATGGTGAAACCCCATATCTACTAAAAATACAAAAATTAGCTGGGTGTGGTGGCCCTTGCCTGTAATCCCAGCTACTAGGGAGGCTGAGGCAGGAGGATTGCTTGAACCTGGGAGATGGAGGTTGCACTGAGCCAAGATCATGCCAGTGCACTCCAGCCTGGGCAACAGAGTGAGGCTCTGTCTCAAAAAAAAAAAAAAAAAAAAAGGAACTATCTTTAGGGAATTGAATTATTTATTTATTTTTTATTTATTTTTTATTTTTTGGAGACGAAGTCTCGCTCTTGTCCCCCAGGCTGGAGTGCGATGGCACAATCTCGGCTCACTGCAACTTCCACCTCCAGGTTCAAGCAATTCTTCTGCCTCAGCCTCCCGAATAGCTGGGATTACAGGCGCCTGCCACCACACCTGGCTAATTTTTTGTGTGTGTTTTTTTTTTTTTAGTAGAGACGGGGTTTCACCATGTTGGCTAGGCTGGTCTCGAACTCCTGACCTCAGGTGATCCGCCTGCCTCGGTCTCCCAAAATGTTGGGATTACAGGCGTGAGCCACTGCACCCGGCCTATTTTATTATTTTCTTTATTTTTTATTTTTATTTATTTATTTTTTGAGACGGAGTCTTGCTCTGTCGCCCAGGCTGAAGTGCAGTGGCGCGATCTCGGCTCACTGCAAGCTCCACCTCCCGGGTTCGCGCCATTCTCCTCCCTCAGCCTCCGGAGCAGCTGGGACTACAGGCACCCGCCACCGCGCCCGGCTAATTTTTTGTATTTTTTAGTAGAGACAGGGTTTCACCGTGTTAGCCAGGATGGTCTCGATCCTCTGACCTCGTGATCTGCCCGCCTCGGCCTCCCAAAATGCTGGGATTACAGGCGTGAGCCACCGCGCCTGGCCTATTTTCTTTATTTTTTAACTTTTATTTATCTATTTATTTTTTGAGATGGAGTCTCGCTCTGTCACCCAGGCTGGAGTGCAGTGGCGCAATCTCGGCTCACTGCAAGTTCCACCTCCCGGGTTCACGCCATTCTCCTGCCTCAGCCTCCTGAGTAGGTTGGGACCACAGGCGCCCACCACCACGCCTGGCTAATTTTTTGTATTTTTAGTAGAGTTGGGGTTTCACCGCGTTAGGCAGGATGGTCTCGATCTCCTGACCTTGTGATCCTCCCGCCTCGGACTCCCAAAGTGCTAGGATTACAGGTGTGAGCCACCGTACCCGGCCTATTTTATTATTTTCTTTTTGAGACGGAGTCTCACTCTGTCCTCCAGGCTGGAATGCAATGGCGCGATCTTGGCTCACTGCAACCTCCACCTCCTAGGTTCTAGCGATTCGCCTGCCTCAGCCTCCTGAGTAGCTGGGATTACAGGCGCCTGCCACCATGTCTGGCTAATTTTTTTATTTTTTTAGTAGAGATGGGGTTTCACCATGTTGGTCAGTCTGGTCTCAAGCTCCTGACCTCAGGTGATCCACCTGCCTCGGCCTCCCAAAGTATTGGGATTACAGGCGTGAGCCACCGCACCCGGCCTTTTTTTTTTTTTTTTTTTTTTTTGATTTTAAAGAGACTAGGCCAGGTGTGGTGGCTCACACCTATAATCCTAACACTTTGGGAGGCCAAGGCAGGAGGATCACTGTGCCCAGAAGTTTAAGACCAGCCTGGGCAAGATAGTGAGACCCCCATCTCTACAAAAAATAAAATTAGCTGGGCATAGTGGCATGCACCTATGATCTCATCTACTCTAGAGGCTGAGGTGGGAGGATCACTTGAACCCAGGAAGTGGTGGCTGCAGTGAGCCAAGATCACACCACCGCACTCCAGGCTGGGTGACAGAGTGAGAGACCCTCTCTCAGAATATATAAATATATAAGTAAATAGATAGATACATAGAGACAGGTCTATGTTGGCTAGGCTGGTCTTGAACTCCTGACCTCAATCCTTCCACCTCAGCCTCCCGAAGTGTGCAAGCCCCGGTGCCCAGCCTAAGGAATTTTAAGTTCTGGTGTTGAGGGGAAAACGCCTTTCAAAGTTCCAAAGATATAAAAGTTTTCTTTTAAAATAGTTGTATAGCAGCCTGGCGTGTTGGCTCACACCTATAATCGCAGCACTTTGGGAGGCTGAGGTGGGCGGATCACGAGGTCAAGAGATCGGGACCATCCTGGTCAACATGGTGAAACCCTGTCTCTACTAAAAATACAAAAAAATTAGCTGGGCGTGGTGGCGCACGCCTTTAGTCCCAGCTACTCGGGAGGCTGAGGCAGGAGAATCGCTTGAACCCGGGAGGTGGAGGTTGCAGTGAGCTGAGACCACGCCACTGTACTCCAGCCTGGTGACAGAGCGAGACTCCATCTCAAAAAAAAAAAAAAAAAAAGTTGTATAGCTTCTTTCCCTTGGAGAAATTGCCCACAAGGCTTCTCTGATTATTGAATTGAAGAAGCATTATTGGGAGGGGGGAAAAAAAAACATGCTTAGGATGTTCTACTGTTTTAAAAAGCATTTTCATATATATCAGCTGGAAGATTCGCTGCTTTTTTTTCTTTTGTTTCGGTAGTTTGGTTAAATATTATACCAGTAGCCACTTCACCTCTTGTCCTAAGTCAGATTTGTCCAGTTCTTTACTTACCTTTCCTTTCAGTAAAGAAGGTAAAAGTTTTCCCACCCTTACTGCAAGATGCAGATGTTCTTTTCAAAAAGACGGATGTTGGCTGGGCGCAGTGGCTCGTGCCTGTATTCCCAGCACTTTAGGAGGCCGAGGCGGGCAGATCATTTAGGTCATTAGTTCGAGACCAGCCTGGCCAACATGGTTAAATCTCGTCTCTACTAAAAATACAAAAAAATTAGCCGGGTGTGGTGGTGCGTACACCTGTAATCCCAGCTTCCTGGGAGGCTGAGGCAGGAGAATCGCTTGAACCAGGGAGGCAGAAGTTTCAGTGAGCTGAGACTGTACCACTACACTCCATCCTGGGTGACAGAGGGAGTCTCGACCTCAAAAAAAAAAAATACATAAAAAATAAAAAATAAATTAAAAAACACATATACGGCTGTGCACGGTGGCTCATGCCTGTATTCCCAGCACTTTGGAATGCCGAGGTGGGCAGATCACCTGAGGTCAGGAGTTCGAGACCAACCTGGCCAACATGTTGAAACCCCGTCTCTACTAAAAATACAAAAATTAGCCGGGTGTGGTGGCATGGCGTCAGTAATCCCAGATACTCGGGAGGCTGAGGTGGGAGAATCGCTTGAGCCCGGGAGGTGGAGGTTGCAATGAGCTGATACCCCGCCACTACACTCCAGTCTGGGCGACAGAGTGACCCCGTCTCAAAACAAAAAAAACACATATACAATGTTCCTTAGTTACGTCTCATAAAAATGATACTTTGTACTGGTGAGGACTTTCTTTTTCTTATTTCTATCTTATATCATGTTATCTCTGCTTTGAAAAACATTGCAATCGACCTAAAATTGACTTTTTATTTGAGTTTCTTCATCTCTCCCACTGGTATGTGAAACACCATAAAGTTTCAAATTTGTGCTAACCCTTCCGTAAGAGTCTTCCTTTTTAAGTAATTTAACTGTCCTGTAACTCTCTGCCTTTATACCAAATGTGCCTTTTTTTAACTTTCAAAGGAACCAATTTGGAGTTGAAAATGAATGAATCTAGAGTTGAAATATCAATTGCAAGCCTTTTACTTTTTTTTTTTTTAAGGAAAATATTTTTCTAAAAGTGTTTTCTTTTTCTTTTTCTTTTTTGGGGACTCTGTCGTGCCAGGTTGAGAAAGTGGCGACTTCTATAAGACATGGATAGATGCAAACATGTAGGGCGGTTACGGCTCGCCCAGGACCACTCCATCCTGAACCCTCAGAAGTGGTGCTGCTTAGAGTGTGCCACCACCGAGTCCGTGTGGGCCTGCCTCAAGTGCTCCCACGTGGCCTGCGGCCGCTATATTGAGGACCACGCCCTGAAACACTTTGAGGAGACGGGACACCCGCTAGCCATGGAAGTCCGGGATCTCTACGTGTTCTGTTACCTGTGCAAGGACTACGTGCTCAATGATAACCCAGAGGGGGACCTGAAGCTGCTAAGAAGCTCCCTCCTGGCGGTCCGGGGCCAGAAACAGGACACGCCGGTGAGACGTGGGCGGACGCTGCGGTCCATGGCTTCGGGTGAGGACGTGGTCCCGCCGCAGCGCGCTCCTCAGGGACAGCCGCAGATGCTCACGGCTCTGTGGTACCGGCGTCAGCGCCTGCTAGCCAGGACGCTGCGGCTGTGGTTCGAGAAGAGCTCCCGGGGCCAGGCGAAGCTGGAGCAGCGGCGGCAGGAGGAGGCCCTGGAGCGCAAGAAGGAGGAGGCGCGGAGGCGGCGGCGCGAGGTGAAACGGCGGCTGCTGGAGGAGCTGGCCAGCACCCCTCCGCGCAAGAGTGCACGGCTGCTCCTGCACACGCCCCGCGACGCGGGCCCGGCTGCCTCGCGCCCCGCTGCCCTCCCTACCTCACGCAGAGTGCCCGCCGCCACACTCAAGCTGCGTCGCCAGCCGGCCATGGCCCCAGGCGTCACGGGCCTGCGCAACCTGGGCAACACCTGCTACATGAACTCCATCCTCCAGGTGCTCAGCCACCTCCAGAAGTTCCGAGAATGTTTCCTCAACCTTGACCCTTCTAAAACGGAACATCTGTTTCCCAAAGCCACCAACGGGAAGACTCAGCTTTCTGGCAAGCCAACCAACAGCTCGGCCACGGAGCTGTCCTTGAGAAATGACAGGGCCGAGGCATGCGAGCGGGAGGGCTTCTGCTGGAACGGCAGGGCCTCCATTAGTCGGAGTCTGGAGCTCATCCAGAACAAGGAGCCGAGTTCAAAGCACATTTCCCTCTGCCGTGAACTGCACACCCTCTTCCGAGTCATGTGGTCCGGGAAGTGGGCCCTAGTGTCGCCCTTCGCCATGCTCCACTCAGTGTGGAGCCTGATTCCTGCCTTCCGCGGATACGACCAACAGGACGCGCAGGAATTTCTCTGCGAGCTGCTGCACAAGGTGCAGCAGGAACTCGAGTCTGAGGGCACCACACGCCGGATCCTCATCCCCTTCTCCCAGAGGAAGCTCACCAAACAGGTCTTAAAGGTGGTGAATACCATATTTCATGGGCAGCTGCTCAGTCAGGTATGTGTGTGCCTACCATGACAATGAGAGGCTTGTATGTTAGCTTGGGCTTCCTGTGAGTGCCTTCCCCGGGTTATTGGGCTAATAAGAGTAGCCCACATTTGCTGTGATTATGCAATTTGGAGGGTGGCCATTGTACCTTTCATTCTGCTGTACATTATGATGGCCTTTTGGGGAAACTTGCCTAGTGTCTTTCCGGCCAGATTTTTAGTTTAACTTGCCACATCGCTTAATTTTCAGTGAATATCTTTAATTGTTATTGAAGATAGGGGTAATATAATATTCTCATTGTTATAATTAAGTACCCATTGTTGGTGTGCCATCCTTTGATCAATTTGAGGGAACAGAGTTTGCTTGTAACCCTGGTTCCATAATAGTTTGAAAGAGCAATCTCCCTTCTTTACATACAGGGAAGGAAGGTAGCTGGGAGCATGCTAAAGGCCAGTGCAAGCCTCCTTCCTGTTCCCCATTACCTTTTATTTCCTGCATCTTTAGCCATGTAACCTAAGCAAAGATGCTTAGACAGGGCCTTGCGAGAATATGCAGAAAGAGTATTTCTATAGTTAAAAAAAGGCAGGTGTGCCGGGCACGGTGGCTCATGCCTGTAATCCCAGCACTTCACGAGGCCAAGGTGGGTGGATCACCTGAGGTCAGGAGTTAGAGACCAGCCTGGCCAACATGGTGAAACCCTGTCTCTACTAAAAATACAAAATTAGCCGGGCGTGGTGGCGCATGCCTGTAATCCCAGCTACTTGGGAGGCTGAGGCAGGAGAATTGCTTAAGCCCAGGAGGCGGAGGTTGCGGTGAGCCGAGATTGTGCCATTGCACTACAGCCTGGGTGACAGATGGAGACTCTGTCTCAAAAAAAACCAAAAAACAAACAAAAAAACATGGTGGGGGGTGGGTTGGTGAGCAACTTAAGAGTTTCAGGTAAAACCTCTACACTATGTTTGTGTCTTGGTTTTTAGGGCTTTGAAAGAATGATGAATGGGATGGAAAGGGAAAGTTTAATTAGGCTTTTGTTTTTGAGCATGTAAAAGGGGGAGTATTTATCAGCACTTCTTCTGTCTCCCCTCCCCTTAGGAAGAAAGGTGCACCTGGGAAGGTTATAGTGGGAACGGAGGTCTAATCACAGCACTTTGAGGCTCTGCAGACAGAGGGGTTCAGTGTAGGGCTTCTGCAAGTAACAAAGGCAAAAAGAGAGGCATGCTGGGCCCCATGGAAGGTCTGAAGTCAAGAGGAGGAATGCCAGGGTGAGGGAAGCAGGCAGGGACCTGCAAATCTCTGTCAGACTGATCCCTTGAGTGACTGCATGATAACTTGCAGTCTGTACTACTGTACTATTGAATGGTAGAGCATATTTTGGGAGAGGTGAAAAGGGGGGTTAGTATAGTCTCTATGCAGTATGGTTTTTAAATTCCAGCTAGCATCCCATAGTTAGAAATGTACATCAGAAATAATATACTCTAATTCTTTTAAAGTTATGTTTATTATTTTAATATTACTATTTTTTGAAAATTATACACTTAGTTTTGATAAAGTGTGTCTTATGAAGCAAGTAAAACTGTACACAGGAAGCATGGAAGTTATATAATCTGTAAATCAATCTTTTCATTCTAGGTCACATGTATATCATGCAATTACAAATCCAATACCATTGAGCCCTTTTGGGACCTATCCCTGGAATTCCCTGAACGCTATCACTGCATAGAAAAGGGGTTTGTCCCTTTGAATCAAACAGAGTGCTTGCTCACTGAGATGCTGGCCAAATTCACAGAGACAGAGGCCCTGGAAGGGAGAATCTACGCTTGTGACCAGTGTAACAGTGAGTGCTGTGTGGAGGAGGGGGCGTAGTGGGGAAGAATAATTGGAATATCAGTTTAAGGTGCTGCTTTGTCCTCTTTAGTCAAAAGTAACACTAATGATATTGAATGGTTCTAAAGCATCTTTTAAAGATCTTTTTCTCCCATTTTTCTAAAAACAAAAAACATGGACTTGTTTTAATTATGTATTAAAAAACAAAACAAGGCTGGGCGTGGTGGCTCACGCCTGTAATCCCAGCACTTTGGGAGGCCAAGGCGGACAGATCACTTGAGGTCAGGAGTTTGAGACCAGCCTGACCAACATGGTGAAACCCTGTCTCTACTAAAAATACAAAAATTAGCTGGGCATAGTGGCAGGTGCCTGTAATCCCAGCTACTCGGGAGGCTGAGGCAGGAGAATCGGTTGAACCCAGGAAGCGGAGGGTGCAGTGAGCCAAGATCGCGCCATTGCACTCCAGCCTGGGCAACAGAGCGAGACTCCGTTTCAAACAACAACAACAACAACAACAACAACAACAAAAAATGAAACAAAGACCTAGGAGTTGATTGACCTCCTGATTGACATTAGTTGTCATCTTGGAAGGGATTTTAAAGTTGTGGCTCCTGAAATGGGGACTCTGAGAATGTTAGTACTTAACTTCTTAGTGCTGTGGGGCTGCTGCTTAAATTCATGAATGTAGAGTCTGACAGTTCTTACTTAATCTAAACCCAGATGGTATAGCCTTTCTGAAGGGTGCGATATCAGAAAAGCAAGCTTTTGTACTGAACTGGTAGACTTAATGTCTGTCAAAAGTGATGCTAAAGATTGGTACAGTGGAACCAAGAAAGCAAGTCTTAAGGTGCATTGCTCAGTGGCAGCTTCATGAAATATTTTCTGCATTTTGTTTTTATTGTTCACATGCCTGAAAAGTTCACATTTCAGAGAGGGTCATACGGAAGTATTTCTGTGTTGTCTGTAATTTTAAAATGGAACTCTTACATATGGTTACAGAGGCATGTTATCAGGGCCCTTCCATCTTGCCACACTAACACTTAATGCTTCTGCTAATCCAGTATGGACAGAGGAAATGCAGAACAAATATGTGGATGCTTATGTTTGGGGTTTGTGGCATATATAGATTTGGAAACTAAAAGTATAAAGTTAATGGACTGTGCAGAGACCTAGAAATCAATTTTCAGTCACATAATAGTTTAGATTACCAGTTTTGAAGAAAAAAAAAATCTTAGGCCAGGTGCAGTGGCTCATGCCTGTAATCCCAGGACTTTGGGAGACCCCAAGGTGGGCGCCACTGCACTCCAGCCTGGGTGACAGAGCGAGATGCTGTCTCAAAAAAAAAAATAAATAAAAATAAAAATAAAAAAATAAAATAAAATAAAATAAATTGTGGGAAACCTGTTCCGCTCTTTGAAGAATCAGAACAAAAATCAAAAGTCAGGCTTGAGGCCAGGTGTAGTGGCTCATACCTGTAATCCCAACACTTTGGGAGGCCAAGGCAGGAGGATTGCCTGAAGCCAGGAGTTTGAGACCAGCCTGGTGGCATAGCAAGACCTCTTTTAGGGAAAATAAAAACAAAAACAAAAACCACAAAGTTATGCTCGATATCATTTTGCCATTTCAAAACAAAATTTGAAATTTTATACCTGGTTAACTATAGACTCACCTATCCTGTTCCATTTTGAGATACAGAGTCAGGTGAATCAAATTGTTTCATTAGAGTAATATTTAAAAAAAAAGAAAACAGTGATTCCTGAAACCTTTTACTTGTAAGGAACAAAAGAATATTAACAGCTTTAACTCCATCATTTTTGGATATGATAGATTAGGCAAGAAATAACTTTTGTTTATCTTTACAAGAAAGGATTGTTCTTTAGTTGTCAGATATGCCAATTTATCAGGATTTCTCTAGGCAAGTACAAATAATGGCAGAGAAGGAAACCTATGGTGAGGGGATGAGATGCATTGATCTGTTGCCTGTGAAGTTTCAAAACTGTCAGTCTTCCACCTGTCTTCCTGGCCAGCTTAATGAAATGGAGACAGAACTGATCAATCTCAGTTGAATCAGTAATTTCTTTTTCTTTGTGAATTTCATTTTAGGGAAACAAAGCCTGACTCTATATTGTCTTCATCTTAGCTCACATACTCCCTCTGCTGAAGGTGGCAGTCACTGCCAGGATTCCTAGCCAGAGCTGCAGTAATTTTCAAAAAAATGGTGAATAGGAATATAAAATAAGGCCAAGCCCCTCTGTGAATTCCATTTCTGTTCATGCCCCCACGTATTGTGACGACTACACCCTGGTAAAAGCTTCTCCTATGGCACACTCATTCTGATGCAGTCTATTATGAGAAGTTACACCTCCACATCCTATTGTCACAGAAAGCTCTGTGATACATCATCTGGCTGTGATTTGCTACCTTTCATGAGTAGTACAGACAGGACTTGGAATCAGATGCCCAGTTGCTCTTCAAACACTGAGCCCATGATATCAACAGCCCAAGACAATTAGCAGGGACTGCAGTAGACCACTAATTTTCTACTCTCATCCATTTACCAATTTAATATAACAAAACAGTCATCAGTAAATGGTTACAGGAAAGGCTTCTGATAGAAACTAAGAGAACTCTATTTCCATTATTTATTTGCTGAAATTTAGAAATGCATTTCCTCAAGGCTGGGCACAGTGGGCTCACACCCATAATCCCAACACTTTGGGAGGCCAAGGTGGGAGGACTGCTTGAAGCCAGGACTTCGAGAAATGCATTTCCCCCACAGTTAGAAACGAAATTAGAGACTGATCACTGGTTCTGCTTTGGAGTAGATGAATTTAGCCTACCTGTCAGCTTTGTCCTTGCATGTCCAGCAGTGTGCTTTTATCTAGGAAATATGTTTCAAAAACTACGCACAGCATAAAAATATAAAAGTTTATTTTCTAAATGTTTGAATATGCCATAAGCAAATCATGCTAAAGAAAAAAATGTGTTTAAATACTCTATCATTTAGTAATCTTATCCTTTTTTTTCTAAGCCTGAAAGATATGCATTATTTCCTATTTTACTGGTGAGGAAACTGAGGTTCAGAGTTTTGAATAACTTATCCATTAGCACACAACTAGTTGTGAGCCGGAAGTAGAATTAGGCTTACCTAGTGCAAACAAAAAGCTTTTTAAAATCATATTGTGGGGTATCATAATTGAAGTTATAAGCCATTGTGAAGACATGGAACCTTAACATATGCTTCTACTCTATGTGCTTGCTGCTGCACGTTCCATTATATTCCATTATACGCAAAGTTGCTGATGGCAAAAATTGGAAAGATTTGAGTTGCTTGTAACAGTCGACCCAAATAACAATGACTTAAAATGAGAGATTTTATTGTTCTGTTACATAAAACAAGTCTGAAGGACATTCAGGGCCAGCATGGTGGCTGCATGGTCATCAGTGACCCAAGCTATTTCTGTTTTCTGTTTTACTATCCTATTGCAAGACTTCTGTCTTCAAAGTTTACCTTTTGGTCCAGGAGGAATTCCAGCGGTTTCAGATAGTGGGAAGGCCAAAGGGATGCACCTTACAACTGAGTCAGCCCTGTCTAAGCAGAGTCCCACACAGTCATTCCTTTCATCTTAGCCAGAACTTCCATGGCCACACCATGCAGGCATGTGAAGCTGGGAAATGCAGTCATAAAGAGTGTCACATTGCGCCCCCCAAAAAATTGAGGTTCAGATACTGAGAAATATGGAGAATGCATATTGAATGGCAAGTCACTGTCTCTGCCATAGCTAGAAAAAACTCCTCACAACCTATGTCTTATACCTTCCCAAACCACATAGGCAAACGACGAAAATCCAATCCCAAACCCCTTGTTCTGAGTGAAGCTAGAAAGCAGTTAATGATCTACAGACTACCTCAGGTTCTCCGGCTGCACCTTAAAAGATTCAGGTGAGCTTGCTGTGGGAGTCCCAGCTGGGTGAGAGCTGTGGGAATAGCTGCTCCAAAGGCTTTGGTGAGGGCAAATGTCTTCTATGGTGTTGGGAGGGGAAGCCTGTTCACTTGAGACCTCGTGTTTTCCATGGAGATTAAACTGTTCACATCCACTAAGGCAAATTGATGTGGGAGCCCAGCAGGACTGGGCTTTTGCTCTCATGCTCCTGTGTAATTAATTATCCAGCCTGCACTGGGTGTCTGTGCTTAAAGATTTTCTAGCCTGGCTTGGACTTATGTAGATTCATCTTCAGGATGAAGTATAAAATAATCTGCAAAAGAAGCACAGGCAGGAAACTACAAAAAGACTGTTGCTTGAATTGCTTGTTTAGGGATCTCTAGGTTTAGAGTACTTCATGGAACATTAACAGCAAATAAATGGGCCAGGCGCAGTGGCTCATGACTGTAACCCTAGAACTTTGGGAGGCCAAGGTAGGCAGATTGCTTGAGCTCAGGAGTTTGAGACCAGCCTCGGCAACATGGTTAAAACCCTGTCTCTACAAAAAATGCAAAAATTAGCCAGGCATGGTGGTGTGCACCTATAGTCCCACCTACTCGGGAGGCTGAGGTGGGGCGATCACCTGAGCTCGGGAAGGTTGAAGCTGCAGTGAGCCTTTATCAATCACACCACTGCACTGCAGCCTGGACAACAGAGTGAGACCCTGTCTGAAAATAAATAAATAAATAAATAAGTGTGAACATTGATTACCACCATTTTATTGATGGGAAAACCAAAACCAGAAGGTTAAATTTTCTCAGTTTCCTGTTTTATTAATACCTACCTCTACCTACGATTATATATGCCAGTTTTTACTAGTAACAAGCTTATATCCATGTTCTAGGTGGTCTGGCCGTAATCATCGAGAGAAGATTGGGGTCCATGTCGTCTTTGACCAGGTATTAACCATGGAACCTTACTGCTGCAGGGACATGCTCTCCTCTCTTGACAAAGAGACCTTTGCCTATGATCTCTCCGCAGTGGTCATGCATCACGGGAAAGGGTTTGGCTCAGGACACTACACAGCCTATTGCTACAACACAGAGGGAGGTGCGTGCGCTTTACTCTGTGGGGTGGGGGACACGGAAAGGGGTTGATTTGTCCACATTTTATTGTTTTCCTTTTATTTCCATCCCATGGATTACCTAGAGGGAAATTACATACATCAAAATCCAGTGGAAAGAATTGTGAAAATTGGGTTGGGTGCCGTGGCTCACACCTGTAATCCTAGCGCTTTGGGAGGCCGCGGTGGGTGGATCACCTGAGGTCAGGAGTTCGAGACCAGCCTGGCCAACATGGTTAAACCCCGTCTCTACTAAAATAGTACAAAAATTAGCCGGGCGTGGTGGCGGGCACTGGTAATCCCAGGTACTCAAGAGGCTGAGGCAGGAGAATCGCTTGAACCTGGGAGGCAGAGGTTGCAGTGAGCCAAGATTATGCCACTGCACTTCAGCCTGGGTGACAGAGCAAGACTCTTATCTCAAAAAAAATAAAAAGAATTATGAAAGTTGGATTCAAATTTTGGGTATATCACTAAGTAACAACATATGGTTGTTTTAAGAATTAAAAGGAACTGACATGTAAAAGTGCTTAGAACAGGACCTAGGCCCTGTGCAATGGCTCACACCTGTAATTCCAACGCTTTGGGAGGCAGAGGCGGGAGGATTGCTTGAGGCCGAGGGTTCAAGACTAGCCTGGGCAACATAGCGAGACTGCATCTCTACAAAAAATTTAAAAATTATCCAGGTGTAATGGTGTGCACCGGTGATCCTAGCTACTTGGGAGGCTGAGGTGGGAGAATTGCTCGAGCCCAGGAGTTTGAAGTTGCAATGAGCTATGATTTCACCACTGCATTCTAGCCTGGGCAACAGAGTGAGATCCTGACTCAAATAAATAAATAAAAAGAGCAGTTGCCTAGCACATAGTGCTTATTCAGTCAGTGTTGGAGGATATTGTAGTATTATCAGAAGTATTGGTTATTGATAATATTACTGTTTTGTGGTAATGCTACTTCTGCACACCCCAGTTTCCTTCTTGGTTATGCAGAAACAGTAGAACCTGTGTAATCTCAAGGAGATATTGTATGAATCTCACTAGCCGCAGCTTATAATAAAGCCGAGAACATTTACTGAGCACTTACTATGTTCTTACTACTTCCCCTGCCATGGGAAGTGTGGGGATGCAAGGGCCCCTCCAAAGGAGCTTTAGGTCCTCATCCTCCAGAGTGGAGTCTTCCAGCTACTGCACTGACTGATGGGCTGCAGATGTGTTTTCAGCTGTTCACTCTTCTTGAACTGCACAGCCCTTGGGGCAGCCAGAGCTTGTGAATAAATACTTTTTTGTTCCTTCTAAATTTTCCTTCATCACTCCCCTCTATTTCCATTTCTCCTCTCCTCCTCCTCTTCCTCCTCATCTCCCCATTGCTTAGCCTGCAGTATCGCAGCTCTTTCTAGAAGGCCCTAGTGGACAATGAAAAAGCCTGAAGAAAACAAAGATAAAAATTGCAGTCAGTCGGCTGGGTGCGGTGGCTCACGCCTGTAATCCCAGCACTCTGGGAGGCCGAGGCGGGCGGATCACGAGGTCAGGAGATCGAGACCATCCTGGCTAACATGGTGAAGCCCCGTCTCTACTAAAAATACAAAAAATTAGCCGGGCGTGGTGGTGGGCACCTGTAGTCCCAGCTACTCGAGAGGCTGAGGCAGGAGAATGGCAGGAGAATGGCGTGAACCCGGGAGGTGGAGCTTGCAGTGAGCCGAGAACCCACCACTGCACTCCAGCCTGGGTGACAGAGCGAGACTCTGTCTCAAAAAAAAAAAAAAAAAAAAAAATTGCAGTCAGTCGATAAGCAGTACCGTGGGGCTTGGTGGGGTTAAAGCCAGTGGATACACAAAAGTCTGTCAGTTTCATTTACCTGTCCCTTCCCCACCAATAATCGAGGGTTGGCTCTATTCAGAACTTCTCTGTCCCTTTCTTCATCTCCTGATTTTGCCTGCTGACTGGAAATATGAATTGGGTAGTCATTTTCTCTCTTTTTCTCCTTTGGTTTCCTAGGTTTTTGGGTCCACTGCAATGACTCAAAGCTGAATGTATGCAGTGTCGAGGAAGTGTGCAAAACCCAGGCCTACATCCTTTTTTACACTCAAAGAACAGTGCAGGGCAATGCAAGAATCTCAGAAACCCATCTCCAAGCTCAGGTGCAGTCCAGCAACAATGATGAAGGCAGACCACAGACATTTTCCTGAATGGGAGGCATGTATCAAAGACTGGCTTTTGTGTATTGGTGTCCATACATCTTTCCTCTTATAGGAAATAAGGCTACTGCAGGAACAGATTACTAGGTTTGCCTTGCTGGGTCTAGAGTAGAAGGTGCCAGGTGATTCGTGTCCTGTCATAAATTTTGTAGTCTCTTTCTTTTGAATGAGTTTGGGAGTTCCCTCCTTTCCTAAAAACAAAAGAAGTAACTTCTATGAAGATCCTTTCATCAGTTGCTTCTGAATATAGAGGGATCTGGGTGGAGGAAAGCGGGGCGGGGGGGTAAATCAATCATATCCACACAGGAGAGCAGCCATGTTTTCTCTCCATGATGTGATTCCCCTGCTAATCAGGACCTCCTTGCAGCACCAGAAGAACCCTCCGGATGTGAGCAGCCCTGGACAGAGCACGTGAGGAGGGGCCCTGGGCTAGCAGTTTGCTGGATGGGATTGGCTCCAAGATGGGAGATGAAGTCTAAAGGGTTTATTCCCACAAAGGAAGTAACCTTCAAGGGTTTAAAACAAACTTCCTTTTTGGGGGATAGCAGCTGAAGAGTGGAGTGAGATGCATGGAACAAATTTCCCCATGCAAAGTGGGATGGTTTTCATATGTCATACCCTCCCTACTTGCTGCTGTCATTTAATCATTCCATACTTCTGAGACTGGCATGAATACCCCTTCATTCTAAAGAAGGGGCAGGTCATATAAAGAAGCAATAGACTAGCACATGTTCCATGCTGAGCCAAAGGACACTCCTGGCTATCCCAGTTCTGTAGCAGATCCCTGGTTCAGGTCTAGGGCAAGCACATGGTTTGGTTTAAATTGATTCTTAGGTTTTCTCAGAACTCCGTTGAGGGTGGGCAGAGATAGCTGATGCTCCAGGGCTTATTGAATGCCTGTCACCCGTTCTCACTTCAGTGCAGCATGCAGCTTCTTAGCCTGCAGCTTCTTTCTTGCTCCTGGAGAGCTAGAACATTCATGTTCACAGGGTTTGGGAGCTTTTGGTTCTCTAGGGTATGTTAACTGCTTAGGAGTCCACCTCGTACATATCTGAAGAGTTGATTACCAATGGCCTTGACCTGTTTCCTCCCAAATCTGATAATCCCTACTGTTGCTTTACCCCCCATACTCAGTCCATCAGAGAAAAAAACAAGAGTGCCCCGTCCTTTCCCCCAGTGCTAGTAAAATACATCTTCCTTTTTAAATTGGGTCAGTTTCTAAACAGAATGAAATTGCCCAGATAAAAACCCTTGTCCCCATCAGGCACCACTTCATTCTTAGTTCTTCACTTAGATTTGCTGGTGAAAGTGAATGCAAACCCTAACTTTTGTTGCTGTGGTCACTGCAGTGAGCCTCACTCAACCTGTCACTATGAATGCTCATCTTTTGACTGAGTATATCATATTAATGTTTGAATTCAGGTAGAAGTACAGTTGTCACTTGAAGGGAGTAGATGTGGAAGGGCGTTCGGGGAGGAGTGGGAAGTGGGGAAAGCCAGGCTAAAGAATGAGGGTTATAGCTTTAGCAATGTTGATGAGCCACATTTCCCACACAGATCTGTAGCATTTGCTGTTGACCTCTTTTGAGATGAACTCTCCCATAGGCCCTGCCAGGCAGCACTGAGACATGGAGGAAATTCAGACAAAAAATGGCTCACCCTGAGAGGGAAGGAGTGACTATATTTTAAATTAAACTTGCTTTTTCCAACACTGTGAGGTTTCTGTAATATTTAGCTTTTATTTGGAAGCGATAGCGTATGGCATTTTTTATGCTGTTTGGTTTATATTGTCTACTGCAGGCTTCTTTGTATAAGCTTTGCCTGGGCTCACCCTCTCCTGGACACTGTTTTAAAGTGTCACCGCTGTCCATGCTGCCAGAGGCTCTGATGTGAAGCTGTACTCTCAAGATCCACGTTTTTAAGTCGGCATGATTAGTAATGACTTTTTGTGGCAATAGAAAAGCCCATTAACTCAAAAAAAACTAGGAGAGTAAAAAGGAAAGGAAACTATGAATCGTGCCTCATCTTTCATTGAATCCTATATTTATTATTCTAGAAAAAGAGAACTTACAAGATAGAGAAGAACTAATAGAGCATCTACTTTACCCCTCAGGCTGTCCAGTGGGGATAATTATTAATAAACATTTAATGGAAAATTCAAAGATCTTCCAATTTAATTTTTAAAAATAGTTTTATACCAAATATTATAAGGATTTATTAAGCAGATTAAGGACTTGTGAAATAAGTGCTTAACTTAGCTGAGCACGCATATATCAACGTAATAAAAGAAACTAACATCAGAGTTTCCACTGAGCTACACATTTGTGAAAGGTGCCCACTGCAGTTACAGACACCTCAGGTACCCAGAGGCGGCAGCACTAGACACTTAGGACGTTAGTATTTAAGGAGATTTTTATTAAAGAAGAGTTCCCTGCTGCATAAGCCAATGGCTATTGTGAGGGAAATGTCCCTTTGCCTTTAATTTATTTACGTACTGGGTATAGATGAATGTCTCAGTTGCATCTGAAATTGAATCATTCTAAAGAGAAGAAAATAAGAACCAGGTAAAAACTGACTAGATGCTGCCAAATCAAACCCAAGGTCTCCTAACCGAACCTTAATGGGCCTGCTTCTCTCCCAGGGCAAGTAGTTAAGAGTCTCATTCCAGGAACCCTTTGTAGTTAGTTGGCTGGCATGTTTACTTGCTGCTGTAGCCAGCCAAGATGAGTGCACCTAGGCCCTCAAAAAGGATTTTTTTTTTTACCTCAATCTAGCCTGACCCTCATATCTGTGGTTGCCTCTGAGACGAACATCCATGCTAGTATAAAAATAGTTAGGAATGCCCTTGGCAGAACTGAAGCTCTTATTAAATGGTGGACAGAGCTCTTGCCAGCTTTGATCCAGCCCCTCAGTCTCGGAGTTATGGGGCAGGGTTGGGGGGCAGTGCTACACTGTAAAGAATTTCCAGGCTGGGCGCGGTGGCTCATGCCTGTAATCCCAGCACTTTGGGAGGCTGAGGAGGGCGGATCACAAGGTCAAGAGATTGAGATCATCCTGGCCAACATGGTGAAACTCCGTCTCTACTAAAAATACAAAAATTAGCTGGGCATGGTGGCACGTGCCTGTAGTCCCAGCTACTTGGGAGGCTGAGGCAGGAGAATCGCTTGAACCCAGGAGGCAGAAGGGGCAGTGAGCCGAGATCGTGCCACTGCACTCCAGCCTGGCGACAGAGCGAGACTCTGTCTCAAAAAAAAAAAAAAAAACAAAAACAAAAAAAAAAGAATTTCCAGATGTCTCTTAAAATGTCATGAATAAAATTGGAAACTGTAGAAGTGTTAATGTGTCCTATGGACTCAATAGCAGAGTTTATTTTTGTTTTTAATGGCAAGGCTTCTAGAGTCAATGATTGTATGAATTTGCTACTCTGGCTGTGCTTACAGCTTCATCCAAGTACAAGGGAAGAACCAATGAGGTGGATTGGCTGACAGTGGGGCATGCCCCAGCATAAGCCCTGGAGAGGTCGACAGTAGTGCAGAATGAAAACTTGGTCGGGGATGGCGGGTGGTGGGTGGGAGGAGGGTGGGCTGGCTGGGAGGGAGAAATGGAGTTTGTTCTACTTACTGATAAAGCTTTGTGAACTAATTTTATACAATTCATAAAATTTGGTGCCTTGTACTCAATTACGGTTTGCATGGAATTGAAAAGATTAAGGGAAAGGATTTCTTCTTGTCATTTCAAGTGGCAAATGGGTCTGTGTAGTGTTTAAAGGACATCTGGTATCACAGACTTTTAAAAAGCATTTCATGTCTCTTGTGTGTGAATGCAAATTATTCTTACCAGCAAGTTCTGAAATTATGTTACAATGTCCAAATTCTTTGTATTTGTGACTGTTCATCAAATGGCTGCTTTTCAAGGCAGACTGTGTACTCCATTATTTTTCACTTCCCTTGTCATGTTCCATACATTAACTTGGGCCTTTTTAAATCAGGCTGGGGGGGCTACCCCTTCTTAAATGTATACTATATCCCTATCTGAGGTTACCTCTTGTGAGTGGAAGGGTTGCTTTCCCAGGTGGTTGGGAGAGCACAAATGTTGAGAAAAGGCCTTTTAGTCTTTATCAAAACAATGACTAATGCTGGGCAACATATAGCAGAAGTCAAACAAAAATGATTCCTCCTGAAGTGGTACCTTCATTGGTTTTGATGTTCTTTTGCAAAAAATGTCCGGAAGCAGTATAGAAAACCCCCTGTATGTGAACCTTAGATTGTAAGGCAAGCCAGTGCACTGTGTAATATGCAAAGGGAGTGGTGCAAAAGAGAAGGCACCCGTCCCAGCTCTCCATGCCCTTTCCCTGGCAGGCGCTGACTGAGATGGCGCTGAGTGAATGTGGAAGGTGCTAAAAGACCCAGTCTCTTCACTGCAGGGCTGTTTACAGCCAGTTTCTTTTACTCTGACCTTAAGGTTTCCACTGAGCTCATGAAACTTCAACATATGGTGTTTAAAAGTTTCCCACTCAAATGCACACTTGAAAATTGGGTCCCTCAGCCTCATTACTGAACTAAATAAGTGAAGAGGTTGTATCTTTGGGGTAAAACTTTCCAGGGCCACTTAATTTTTTAACCAGTTAAGTACGCATCTTCCTGGTGGTTCAGACTTTTTAAGTCAGCGCTAAAGCTGAAAAGCGCCTTCTAAATATGACTGTGAGTTTAGTTTATATCTTACATTTAGTAACTGTTCTGTTGGGCCAGGACTATGACTTTAATTACTATGTACTTATTCATCCCACACTCTGCACTAAATACACCATAGCTACTATAGCATTGTGGCAGGCACTCATTTTTGTGGACTCATTCCATACTTCTGCTGGCATATTTCGTTTAAAATCTAGCTAAAGATTTTCATAGTACTGTGTTAACTAGCCAGGGCTGAAAAGTGTGACAGGATATCAAATTGACTTTCCTTGGGGAAAATGTTGCTTTGGCAATAGTGAAGTCCAACTCCTTCATTTACAGAATTAGTGATTACTCATCAATTTTTGAAAGTTGTAGATTAAGTAGTTTTATTTACTAAATTCTTAATCACTTTGAAGATTTAAGCCAGTTTAAATGAAACATTGGCTGGATGCAGTGGCTAGCACCTGTAATCCCAACACTTTGGGAGGCCAAGGTGGGAGGATTGCTTGAGGCCAGGAGCTCAAGACCAGCCTGGGAAACATAGATTTGAAATCTTTTCAAAAATGTATAAAAATTTAATAAATAAATAAATGAATCCTTACTCAACCATAATTATGGCTTTAAAACCCAACCAACAGTAAACACTTACTTGAAGCCAAAACAGTAAATTTTGAATGAAATTTGAATTATGCTTTTGGAAGCTGCCATGTCTTAATTCTTGCTGGATTTTGATTTTCAATTTTGGAAGTTTTTATCAAATAAAACTGTCCAGTCATGAGTATATCAGGTAGCAGCCTTTAAGGATCTAAGTTTCATTCCTATAAAGAACAGGAGGTGCTGGTATTTCTTGTCTTAGCAAGTGATCTGATGCAGGTCTAAATGGGGGTTAGCATCTATACTATGGCTTAAAAGTTTCCTCCTTGGTCACCATTTGGGAGGTGATGGCTTCAAAGCTAAGCTTTGCTCTCATGTGACCCTTCTTTATCTTAATACCCAATAAGATATAAACCTCTCAGAGTCAACCCAGTGTAGACTCAAAGGGTCTTAGCTTCATCTATCAGATAAGATCTATCTGATTTATACAAAGAATGGTGCTGTTTTTATATACATACTAAAAAAATCTAATTCTCAAACAATTTTCTTAATATTTATGCCAGCAAGGTCAGGAAAGACTATTTTGTCCTGTTTATCTTTAGTAGTGAACAAACTGCTAGAGACATCTGTCATTCTTAACAGGCCACTGTGGTCCATATATACTGACCCTCCTTTCCAATTAACGTCCTTTAATCCCATACTAGTTCTATAAGAGACTTGGCACATAAAAGCAGTATTTTTTTTAATGCCTAGTAAACTGACCAGAAAAAAATATTGCCATGGTGGTCCTGTTTCTATCCACCTCTTCCTATGGCTATATAAGTCTATACATGCCAGTTCCGTACATACTCCATTTCCAAAGAGCCCCCAAACCCTGGACAGTAGCACTACCATGAATTTTAGGGTCACAAAACATTTCCTTCTGAAGGAAGCAGCTGCCTCAGCAGTGTCACTTTAGTGACCACTGCCCAGGCTTACTTCACTTTGCCTTCCCCTACACATCACTGCCCTCTTTCTGCCACCAAACCTCACTATTCCAGCAACGATGCCTCCCTGGTGTCTGGAAAACCCATCTGGTGCACTAAAATGCTATGCAACACCAAATGGCTTCTTCCCCTAATATTGCTCAACAATGTAAATTCTTCAAGAATAAACTTCATGCTATGTTAACATCAATGTATGGTTACAGCTTCCTTTTTTTTTTTTTTTTTCCTTTTAAAATGAAGCAAACCACCTCCATTAAAATCCATGTTTGGGGCTTGTTTTTGTCTCTCAAGTGTGAAATATAAATCATGTTTTTATGATTTTTGTAAATCTTTTTACACCTTGTTTTTGTAAGCAAAAGTTTCTTATTAAAAGAATAAAATGACTGCCTTTGTGTGCGGTATTTATTTCAAATGTTTGTTAAAACAGCACTGTTATTTCTCAGGACAAGAGCAAAGATCACCCCCTGCAGAAGCTTGGGAACTATGTACAGAACTTTACAGAATAGAGGCAATACTTTAGCTTAAGCCTGTCTGCTGACCAGAGAATGGAATTCTGCGTGGACTCAGGGAACAAAAGGAAACTAGGCAGGGAAGGGGAAGAAAAGTGCCCATCTGAATCAAACTTCAGCTGCCATCAGGGCACATCTTGTGGTGGTCACAGATTGTAGGCTGTTTTTTTGGAAGATTCGGGTTCAGCACAGGATTCCATTTGTCTGCAATCAGATGATAAGACGACAGGTGGCATTAGAACTGTAAAAGTATGGGAGGGAAACTGGTAAGAGATACTTAAATCCCTTGCAACATCTGAAAACACATTTAACTAGGAATAGTTAAGGGTTTTACATCACATTCTTTTGTACATTTCATGAATACTTGACAGAAAACATTGCTTCACCCAGTCTCTAGGTCTCCTAAGACACGCATGGGTGTGGTTCCGTGCTTACCTACTTGGCTACACCCCTGGCTGAGGTGCCATGAGGTCAATGTCACTCAAGTTCCTGGCCAGCCAAACTCCCGCAGCAAAGAGTCCCAAATTTAGTATCAAGTTCCTGGAAAAACAATGTGTTTTATTAACCCTGTGGTCACTGAGTCAGTTGTACAGTTAACGAAATGTACTGGGGGGAAAGGCTTCCATCACCACCTTCCCGAGGCGTTGATACGTGGTTGTGACGGCAGGTTGCTCAAGACCCACGTGGGAATTTGGAGTTCATTTTTGTGCCTAATAAATGTAAGGTCAGGCTGGGCGCGGTGGTTCACGCCTGTAATCCCAGCACTTTGGAAGGCCAAGGCAGGCGGATCACGAAGTCAGGAGCTCGAGACCAGCCTGGCCAACATGGTGAAACCCCGTCTCTACTAAAAATACAAAAATTAGCTGGGCGTGGTGGTGCGCGCCTGTAATCCCAGCTACTGGGGAGGCTGAGGCAGGAAAATCGCTTGAACCCGGGAGGCGGAGGCTGCAGTGAGCTGAGGTCCGCCACTACACTCCAGCCTGGGCGACAGAGCGAGGCTGTCTCAAAAAGAAATAAATGTGGCCGGGCGCGGTGGCTCACGCCTGTAATCCCAGCACTTTGGGAGGCAGAGGCGGGTGGATCGAGAAGTCAGGAGTTTGAGACCAGCCTGCCCAAGATGGTGAAACCCCGTCTCTACTAAAAATACAAAAATTAGCTGGGCGTGGTGGCGCGCGCTTGTAATCCCAGCTACTGGGGAGGCTGAGGCAGGAGAATCGCTTGAACCCGGGAGGCAGAAGGGGCAGTGAGCCGAGATCGCGCCTCTGCACTCCAGCCTGGGCGACAGAGTGAGACTCCGTCTCAAAAAAAAAAAAAAAAAAAAAAAAAAGGCCGGGCGCGGTGGCTCACGCCTGTAATCCCAGCACTTTGGGAGGCCGAGGTGGGCGGATCACGAGGTCAGGAGATCGAGACCATCCTGGATAACACGGTGAAACCCCGTCTCTACTAAAAATACAAAAAATTAGCCGGGCGTGGTGGCGGGCGCCCGTAGTCCCAGCTACTCGGGAGGCTGAGGCAGGAGAATGGCGTGAACCCGGGAGGCGGAGCTTGCAGTGAGCCGAGATCGCGCCACTGCACTCCAGCCTGGGCAACAGAGTGAGACTCCGTCTCAAAAAAAAAAAAAAAGAAAAGAAAAAAGAAATGTAAGATCAAACGCAAAGCCCAGCTAAAGCACTAGTCCAGGGCCGAAAAAGCCTGTTTACGTGCTAGCACTTCTTCCCTTGATCAGGGTGACATTACAGATACAGCCACATGACAGAAAGATCGCTTTTGCCACACGGGAACTCTCCTGGCCAGGGATCTCAGTGAGGCACAGCCAGAGCTACGAAGACGCCACAATGCTGGTAATGTTAAAAAACAAAAACAAAAAACCCTGAGGCGCCAGCCTCGCAAGAAAGGGGAAATACGGATGTAAGGGCCAGAAAAGGACCAAGTTCCTCGGGCTCGGTTACCTCCGGAAGTCATTCCTATCAGTGGCAAAGCGGTAGACGCCCCGAAGCCAATCTCCCACGTTGTCCGGTATTTCGGGAGTTTCATTAGCCGAGCCAGCAGCGCTCACCGGGACAGTGCTGGAAGCCATAGTGGAAAGCTTCGCATGGGCCTCGGTGGAGGAACCGTATCGGCGTCGCCGGTGAATGACGCACCTCCGGTCTGGCACTTCCGGCTGCTACCGGCCGGCAGAGGGGGCGCTGTTCGCTTAGTCCGACATCCGGAAGAGGGACGGCCCTCTGCTGCGCGTCCACGAACTCTAGGAGGGGAGGAGCGTGGCCCGGTTCTACGGTCCCCTGCTCCCGGTCCCACCTCCGGCTCTCCAGCCGGTAACCGTCACGCGTGCTGTGATCATTTAATTGGCTTGGGAGGAGGGTGGTGGGGACGGGGCTGTCTCAGCCTGTGGAGGTGGGGGTAGGGGCTATCTCAGCAGGGAAAGCGTAGCTTTGGGGAATGGGTTTTGCCAAGAAAGTCTCCACCAAAAGTCTTAGAACGCGCAGTACTGAAGGGGGCGCACTCCAAACTTGTCACCTCGCCGCCTCTTGCGGGCGTGCGCCTGACTGCGTCTCAGTCTAGGATTGTTAGGGGGAGGCTAGCCTTGTTCTCCCGCTTTACAGACCCCTTTCCTCCCACTCACATCCCCTCTCTGAGCTGCGCCACTAGCACATGGTGCAGTGCGTCTTAGAGGCGTTGCTGTCCTCTGCTTGGAGGCTTCCGGGTGTCTTCCAGGACTGGGGAAGGCGCTCGCCTAAGAAAAATCCTTCAGGTTCCGAGTCAGAGGAGGAGGAGCAGGTGGAGAAAGGGGTGTCCTTGGGATCACGAATAGTCTCCAGGCGGCATTGCTCCTGCCCTTTGGGTGCCTCCGCTTTGTCCCCAGGTCGGTTCTCCTGCTGGGGACTGGATCCAGGCAGCCCCCTCTGAGTTTGCAGGCTGGAACCGCCGGCAGCAGCGAGAAGGAGTGTTCGGGAGAGGGTTGCAGAGTTCACCGAGGCTTGGTCCCTTCCTTCAGTTCGGTCGAGTCCAGTCTCCCCTGTTCCGGGCCGGGTCGGAAACGCTGGTCTCAGAGCCGCGGAGCTGGACCTACACCGCAGCTAGTGGGGGTGAGGCCCAGCCTCCCGCCCCGCCCAGCCCCTGGGCCGTGCGCGCCGCCGCCGCCGCCGAGAGTCCTCGCCAGGGTCCCCCGCCTCCACCAGAGGGCGTCCGCCTCCCGCGCCTGGGAGGGAGTCTGGCGCCGCAACCCCGACCGCGGCGCGGGGTGGGTTCGGGCGGCCCTTGGAACGCTCCGGCCAGGGATGCGCGGTGAGAGCTGCGGGCCCCGAGGCTTGGGTCTGGGGGGTGCGGTGGGGGCGCTCCTGGAGGGACGGGACGGCGTGGGACCGGGGCGAGGGTCCCAGCCCGGGAGAACCCCCACAGCCCAGCCCAAGCTCCCTCCCGCTTTGCTCTGCATCCTCTCCCTTACCAAGGAATGCCTGCCCTTCCAGTGCCCCGGCCCAGCTCGAGCCTGCATCCGAGTAGCGGTTCTCGAAGCAGCTGGGGCAGCAGGGGCTTCCCCCAGGCAGGGCATAACGTCCCCCGCCCAGAGGCCCGGCGCAGTCCTGGCAACAGAAGTGGTTCTCATGCCAGCGCTGTCCCTCTGCCTCGGTGCAGCGCCAGGAGAAGATCAGCTGGGAGAGGGAGAGGGGAACGTTTCATTCTTTCATTCACTCATTCATTCATCCAGTAACCACGCCTTTTACCCAGTTAACGCTAAAGCACGTCTGCACACATTCCCATTTAATTCACTCAGCCACTTTTGGACGCAGGGAGGACTGATTGGCTTAGCCAGGATCCCAGCTAGCAAGTGGGACAATCCCAAGTGCGACCTGGGGGTCTGGACTCCCAACCCAGGGCTCCAGGCTTCCTTTTATGCTGACATCAAGGGAATTTCTAGCATGATGAGGCACAGCACTGGGCACTTGGCATCTACTGAGATGAGCATGTGTCCAAGACTCCCTGCTCTAGAGAAATTCTATGAGTCCAGGAACATTTGAGGGACTCTGCAGTGGGGGAGGCCAGAGAGAAGGGCACTGGGTCCTACATGCCCAGAGCTCAAGTCAGAACACAGGGAACTTGGTAGTCCCAGGCTGGTTCCAACTTCTCCCCACTCCCTGATACTGGGAGAAACTGTGGCCCAGGAGAGTGTCCCTTTGTATCCTGCCACTCTGGACTCTGGGCAGACCCCCAGTTCCTCCCCTCCAGGCTGTACCTGGTCACAAGCCGGGCAGCGCGGGCGCAGCAACTCTGCATGATGACGGCCACAGTAGAGTTGTCCATCATGGTAGAAGTAGATGAGGTTTATCAGGGCCTGGCCACAGGCCTGGCAGGCAAAGCAAGGCTGGTGCCAGCAGCGCTGTTCGCCTGCCTGGGCTGCAAACACTCCGTACTCCCCTGGCTTCAGCAGCTCCCTACACTGTCAGAGGGGAGGTGCTGAGGTGGTCGGAGTAAGCACTACCATCCTAACTTCCCTCCTTGCTCTTGCAATCCGATCCCAACCTGTTCTCGCCATACCCTAGCAAGCCCACATCCACTGCAACCTATACTAAGAGCTCGCAAACTTGGTTTCTGTTTTTCCTGTTTCCCAACCAGAATCCCAGAAGCTAGCCCCTTCTGCAGAAATGAGAGGGCAAAGAATAGAGGAAGGGGAATTTGGGGGGAGGGGTGCTACATACCTTCTCACAGGTGTGTCCTTCAAGCTTGGGAAGTACCAGGCGGGCTACCCCCTGTCCCAGGGCTTCCTGCTTCCGCCTGGCACAGAAGAGCCGCAGCTCGGCCCGCTCCTCCTCCCCAAGGGCCAGGCAGTAGCGCTCCTGCAGAAACAGTCCTCTACAATTACTGGGAGAGCTCCAGCAGAAAAGATTGAGCATTGGTTGGAGGAAAAAGGGCTTGGCTGCTGGGTCAGAGAAAGGTTGTAGAACCTCAGGGAGATGCCAGAGATAATGGCATAGAAGAGGAAATGGAAAAGGAAAGGAGCTCAAGAAAGCCACCTCAGTCTCACCCTGCCCCCCAGGAATGTCATCAATCAGGTCCTGACAGGCCCACAGCACTTAGCCCTGTCACCATTAGGTCCTTGTTCCCAATGAGCTAAGAGCTCAGTATCACTTCCCATTCTTGCATTTCCTCAAATTATTTCATATACTCCTGTCTTGCCTCCCCAATTGAATTGTAAGCCTTTAGGCTGGGCACATGTAGACCCTCAATAAATACGTAACAACCATACTCTCTACATTTGTACATTCCATTATCCGTTTCAAAAGTCGTTCATGTCCATTTTCTCATTTGCTCTTGAACTAAGCATTGTGGTGGGCAGAGCAGATGTTATTGCACCTGCTATTGTTATTGCCAATGTGAAAACTCAGGCAGGGGGAGAATGACGCCCCAACCAGTGCCATAGCTGGGCATTAAATCCACATCCCCTAACTTCTGGACTGAGGTTCTTCCCACAGTAAGAAAAGAGATGAGGGAGGGAAAGGCAAGAGAGGGAAGATGGGGAGAGGAGACCCACATCAATGTCCTGCGGAGGGAGTTGCTGCAGGAGGGTCTGAAGTCCAGTCCAGTTGGGGGCTCGGTTGGTGTCCAGGCAAAGGGAACCCAAGCTCAGAACTGCAGGACCCTGAGGAGACATGGAAGAAGGGGAGGAGTGAAACTAGGTTTTTCTTTCCTTTCTCCTCCTTTCCCCCTCATCATTGCCACCTCTTCTCCAATCTAGAGCAGCTTCTAAGCATGCCCTCCATTTGGGAGGGTCCTCCTTGCAGATCCTCACTGAGTGCAAGGATAGCTGACTGATGCCTGCATGTGTGGTCTTCCTTGAGGGAGGCTGGGGAGGCCCCACACCCCAAAACAGCTTCCCTTCTTATGCTTTCCCTTCTTAACCCCCTTCACGCCTTGGGGCCAAAGCCCCTAGAGTCTGGTTTGACAATACAGACCCCCTAGGAGAGATAATGAATACTCATGTGAATGAGTTTAAAGTCAAAACCCCATGTTCTAAGCAGGTGCAGAGACAGGAATTCCTGAAAAGAGAAAAAGGCAATAAGAGATTAGGCACGAAGTCAAACTACCTCCGGGTTGGTGGAAAAGGGTGGCCACTCCACAGGATAGAGGACATGTTGGTCTCAGAGGAAGGGCACGACTCTACTACCTGAGCATGGGTATCCTCAGGGTCCTCCCCCGGCAGGTGGCCTGAGTCACTGTCTGAGTTGGCTGGTGGACCTGGATCCTGGGGCTTGGGGCTGTCTTCTTGGTGGGGCCAGCCAGAGTTCTGCAGACATTTGTGGCAAAGCCTACCCCAAAACAATAAGAACACCTCCATGTATTAGGCCGTTACAATGTGCTAGGAAGTGTTAAGTGCTTTATAGATATTATTTCCCTCAGTCCTCCCAACACCCAAACGACTTAGGTAGCATTATCCCCATCTTACAGATGGCCCAACTGAGGATCAGACCTTGAGTAGCATGCCCAAGGTCAAACAGCTAGTAAGTGGCAGAGCCAGGTCTTGAGGTCAGGTCTTTTGGTCCAGAATTTCTGAAGTTCAAATTCTGGGGTCTCCCAAGATCGGGATGGAGGTAAGAGGAGGCCCATGGTAGAAGGAGAGGGCACTTTGCCTTTCTGGTGGGACTTTGGACACTCTCTCCTTACCTCATCAGCCTTAACTTCCACCGTTTCTCACCATGCACCCACAGCCCCAGTGAGCCTCCTTGTTCACAACTTCCTACATGAGCCCAGTTTTTCCAGCTATATAGGCTTGGGCCTCTGGTTAAAGGATCCCTTTACCAGGAAGCCCTTCTCAGCCTCTGTGACCACACCAGCTCCCCCTTCCCTGAGCTCCTGAAGCAAGCAGTGCCCCAAGATTTAGCACCTAATGTTTTTCTCTTTGCTCCCTGCATCTCTCTCGGCTCCTAATCTAGTCTATAAGTTCCTCAAAGACAGAGGAACACCTTGCACTTTTATATATAGCAGCAATTGCATTGGATAATCTAAGTTCATCTCTTCAGCTTTCCTCTCGGCAGCTCCTGATACGACCATAATATGTTGGGGGTAAGAAGTGACTATTGGCCGGGCACGGTGGCTCATGCCTGTAATCCCAGCACTCTGGGAGGCCGAGACAAGCGGATCACGAAGTCAGGAGATCGAGACCATCCTGGCTAACACGGTGTAAACCTCGTCTCTACTAAAAATATTTAAAAAATTAGCCTGGCGTGGTGGCGGGCGCCTGTAGTCCCAGCTACTCCAGAGGCTGAGGCAGGAGAATAGTGTGAACCCGGGAGGTGGAGCTTGCAGTGAGCCAAGATCGCGCCACTGCACTCCAGCCTGGGCGACAGAGCAAGACTCTGTCTCAAAGAAAAAAAAAAGAAGTGACCATTGGCTGGGCACAGTGGCTTATGCCTGTAATCCCAGCACTTTGGGAGGCTGAGGCGGGCAGATCACCTGAGGTCAGTGGTTCGAGACCATCCTGCCCAACGTGGGGAAACCCCATCTCTACTACAAATACAAAAATAAGCTGGGCGTGGTAATGTGTGCCTGTAATCCCAGCTACTCCAGAGGCTGAGGCAGGAGAATCGCTCCAACCTACCTGGGAGGCAGAGATGGCAGTGAGCTGAGATCATGCCACTGCACTCCAGCCTGGGCAACAGAGTGAGACTCCGTCTCAAAAAAAAAAAAAAAAAAAAAAAAGCGACTATTAATGTAGAGAAGAGATGAGCCCCGCCCTCAAGGAGCTCATAGTGGGTAAGACAAAGATGAAACCAGGTAGAATGGGATCAGAGCTCGGGACAGACATACACAAACCCTGGAGAAAAAACCAGAGCAAACTTTTTAATAATATTTACTCTGTGCTAAGGACTCTTCTAGAATATTACATAATATAGTCCATCCTCACAATAATCTTATGAGGTAATCTCTTTCATTCCACTTGACAGTTGAAACAAGTTAATTAACTTGCCCAAGATCATACCAGAGGCTAAGGGAAGCCTTAGGGGGACCTGGCTTCTGAGAGCTGGGATAGATTCTGAAAGTAGCTGGGCACAGGAGGGTCATCATCAAATCCCTGGCCTCTCTAAGACTGGACCAGGGATTCGTACTGGGGTTGAGGTGAGGGTTTGGACTGTAACAGTTAATATTGCTTCCCAGCACTGAACCCTCCTCAGCACCGCCCCTCCACTCCCACTTCAAATGTCCTGTGCCACCCTTCCCTCCTTCCTGGCTTCACACCCACCTGCTTCCTTCCTCTTCTGTCCTTCAGGTCAGGTTTCCTGTGGAAGGTGGCCAGGATGGGCTGTTCACACCAGGAGTAGCCACTAACAGCACTGCCCCTGCTCCAGGCAGCAAGAAAGGAGGGGGCATCTGGGGCCCCAGGAGGGGACTTGCACCCTCTTCCATTTTGGCTCTAGTTTGCATAGAATTGTCCAACACAGAAACAACGCTCAGAAATCAGGCCTCTATTCCTCACCCTTCCAATCTCCCCAAAGGCAGCCAAACTCCACCTCCACCTAGCACTGGAACACCCTTACTAACAGGCCAGCTGGATTCCTTCCATAATTCCCTTCCCCCTCCCACCTCAGATAAGGGACAGAGCTGAACCCCTTGTCTTGCCTCCGTGCAGAGCCTCCGTGCAAGAGGGCTCAGGAGCTGGACATCCCCAACACCCGCTGCCCTGAAGGGCAGAGCCCGAGAGGACTTAGGGCTTGGGGAGGTGGAGGGATGGGAAGATTTCTGGGGACAGTGGGAGGGAGAAGGAAGGGGAGTGCCCAGTCCCGCCAACTGCCCTCTCGATAGATCCCCAGAGTTTTTCTGGAACTTGGCGGGCCCGCCTCCGGGGCTGGGACGCGGTGTTTCCCGAGTCCGCTGGGGTTCCCGGTCTGGCTGCTGGGATTTTAGGGGAGGGGACCAGGACACCGCTGGGGTCTCACCCTCGCTGTGCGTCGCTGTCCGGGCAGTTCTGGACCGACTCTGCCGTCAGGCCCCTCACCCGGTCCCCACCCCAAGGCTTCAGCGCCCGCCCCCGCCCGCCCGCCCGCCCTAATAGCGCGGCCCTGCCTCTCCCACGCCCCAGCGGCCCCCGCCCGCCCCTCCCCGGCTGGTGGAGAGGGGCGGCTCAGGGAGGGGCCTGGAGCTGCAGATTGGGGGGAGGAAAAAAAAAAGGAAAACAAAACCACATTTATGGGATCTCAGGGTGGAAATGTGCGGGCTCCACGGCCTCTGCCATGCAGGTGCAAGGGCTCTCTGGCTCGGACTGCGCCCGGCAGGCATCCAGCAGACGCCGGGAGCCGCGTTTACGCTGGGTTTTCAACCATTCGCTGAATGGAAACGCCTCGCCGGGCCCGCAGCCCTGTCTCTCCGCAGTTCCCAGGTCTCCCCAAACTCTCCCTGTGGTCTCCCAGCCCCGCTCCTCCGCGTGTTTCCCTTCAGTTCTCTCCCCCTTGTCCCCAGTGGTCCCCCTGGCCCCTTCCCCTCCCCTCAACCCTCTTCCGGGTTCCATCGTCTTGCCCTTCTCCTTTCAGGTCCCTTCAGACCCTCTCCCCTTCCCTTCGTTTCTCGCCCAACCCTCCGTCCCCTTTCCGCTCCCCGGAGCACCCCCAACTTTGGTGTCCTCAGCCCCGCCTCCGCGCCCCGCCTCCGCCGCAGGCTCCGCCCTGTCCCCTCCGGGCTTGCTCAGCCCCTGGCCAGGAGCGCCCTCTGGCGTCTGCGCATGCTCACTGCTCCCGACTGCAAAGTCCTCCAAAGGGACCTTCTAGGCTGCGTGCCGGTCGCCCCCGCTCGGGTCCGCCCGCCCGCAGCGTCTCGTTGGTGCTGCCGGTGACCTCCGACCCCGCGGCCGCGGGGCGGGACGGGGAGGCCTTAGCTCCGGGCGGGCGGCGGCTGCTGCAGCGGGACCCGGGAGCGGGGCCCGGCGCCGCCCGGGCCGCGGGGCGATGTGAGTCGGGGCGCGGCGGGGCGGGGACGAGGCGGCTTCACCGAGGCCGCGCCGCGCCGCGCCGCAGTCTCCACTCCCTCCCTAGGAAGCCCCGGGCGGGCGGGCAGGCGGCGGAGCACCGGGGCTGGGGGCGGGGATCCGGGGACAGCGCGCACCCAGACCTCCTCATTCCTTACGGGCATCTAGAAATTCCCCTTGACAGTCCTGTAGCCTGTCCTGCAGCCTCTGGCTCCCCCAACCCACCTCTACCCTCTCCGCCCTGGACACATCATCGCATCTCCTGGAGCCGTCAGAACCCCCTCACTCACTCAACAAATCTCCTGCTATGCCCACGGACCCACCATTTCTCTTGGATGCCCCCAAATGCTTCCACTGCCCGGAAATTCCTAGGATCCCTCATATCCCCATTCTCCTTGCAGTATCCAAAATGCCCACATCCAAAATTCTTGCTCATGTTTCCCCAAACGTCCTCATACGTTTTCAGCCCCCACACCCCCCTCTCACTCCTGCCCCTGATCCATACCTATCCCAGACCAGAGGCCTCTCCCCATTTCCACTCAATGCAGTCCCTCCTCAGTGGGCTATCTGATACATCCTGATATCTTAAGGAGAAGAGATGGTGATAGGAAAAAGCAACCCCTCCCCCATCTTGCACCCTAGAGTTCTTCGTTTCAGTGCCCGCGCCCTGCCCCCGTCGGTGGCTCAAGCCCCAGTATTTTCCCAGCAACCTGTCTTTAGTCTGTGCACACCTCCCTGAGCCTGCTTCTTCCTTCCAGAAAATAAGCCAGACCACGGGGATGGGGTCCTTTTACCTGGAAGTTGTCCAAGGATGCAGGGTGCAAGGGGCCCTGGGAAGTGTTTCTCCAGAGCAGGAATGTGGGATGTCCAGGGTCTGCAGAGTCCTGGCTTGTTGACTTGTCTACCTTGTGCTCAGATGCCCTGAAATTTTGGCTTACTGTTAACATTTATGTTAAAATTAGGCCTTTCAGAGCTTGGGGAGCAGAAAATCTATCAAGCTTCCAAATGCGAAATTGAAGCAGCCTGTCTTGGAAGATGAACATGTCAATTTTAGTGAAGTTTGTCTTACGTTTTTACCTCTGCAAGTTATTTAAGCTAGAAGCTCGCCAGTTTATAGATGGTCCCCCCAAAAACTAAGGCCTTAGGTGGGAGTTTGGGGGGGGCGTTGACTTAAGTCTCCCAGATACTTAGTAGCAACAAAACTGACCGAAATATTGGTTTCCTGAGTCTTAAACCAGTGCTGTTTCTACTATATCACAGTGTCCTTTTGAGAAAGCTCTTTGTAGAGTTAAAGTTCTCTGCAAAGGTAAGGTGATGGTTTTGGTGTTTGTTGTAACAGAACTCAGAGGGAGATCTAAAGTGACTTAAAAGGTCTTGGGTCGTCTTAGACTTCAAACTCATTGATGTTCTGGGAGTCTGTCCCTCTCAGGGCCCGTGGGGCTTGGGATTTGTGCTCCCTTTGCCCTTGATTTTACTTTCTTCATTGGTGTTTTTGTCCCATTAGGGCTGGAACAGATACCCAGGTGGGATGGACTGTCAGGTCAGTTTTCATTAACAGTTGGGGGTGAAGATAGAAGGTTTTGTTAATCAGTGTCTCTGTTTCCTATGCTAGGTGAGCCCCAGGTGTATTCCAGAGGGATCCGGGTGACTTCTCTGCAGACTGTTTGCCATGACAGCCCACCAAGGACGGGGGGAATAAAGTGGGAACCCTTCCCCATGCCCCTCCCACGGTCAGCTCCCCGATGGCCTGGGTGAGGTAAGAGCTGTGTATAGGGGTCAGTTTTATGGCGTTTCCCAAGTTGGGAGGAATAGAGGGTACAGGTCACCTGGTTGTTCAAAGCTTTACCATTCAGCAGGAGTTCTAGAAGGATAGCCAATCCTACAGACTTATTTCTTGTGACAAGTTGCAACCCCTTAAAACTTCTGCTTGGTATTGGTCCATGCATTTCTTGTTCCCTTAGGTCATTCAAGCCTGGGTGGTGTCCTCTTCATTCTAGGCACAGTCCTGACTATTGTGACATATAATCCAAGTACTGGAATCCTGGGGGGAAGAGCCAAATAGTAAGGCCTCTGGTCTCCCCTTCAGAAAAAGGGAAGGAAACCCAGCATTTTTTTTAAATGAAGAAATATCCACTTGAGGTTATTAAAACTGTGCACTCTTTTAAATGTTCAGTCTTCTGAATATATCTTTATGATCACAATGTAACAACTCATTTGAAGAGGACATCAGAAAGATAAATTTGCACTGGATGTTGGGATGGTAGTAAGGGAGAAGAGAGAACTTGGATGAAGTGGAATGGATGAGGTAAAAAGGGAGGAAAAAAGAGACAGGTACAGGCCAAAGTGTCTGAGACCCCCAAGTGACAATTTCTTTGCTGAATCCAAATAAGGGGCTCGGGCTGGCACCCACCTCCATCTGCTGCAGATCACTTCTCCTGGACCCCTACTTTTCTTCCTGCCTGTGTCCCTGCCTTCCTTGTCATTACATGGGTCAGAATCCTACATACTTCTCAAGGTCCGGATCAAACGTTACCTCTGAGAAGCTCTCTCCAGCCCCCCATCGGCATTCATCCTTAACACATTGTAACCTGAATTAACGCTTATCCAATGTGTGTCTGGCCCTGGATTGAGAATGTGAAGTCTTTGAGGGAGGGTCTGTATCACACAGTCTCTTGGACAGAGTAGGTGATCACAATGACGTGCTTCTGCCCAAGTTCCCCAGAGCAGGGTTTTTTGAAGCTGAAGTTGGTGACCTGCATATCCTGTATGTTTTTCCTAGGGCAGGCTGGCTGCTCTGACACCATGGGGAGCTGCTGCAGCTGCCTGAACAGAGACAGCGTTCCAGACAACCACCCCACCAAGTTCAAGGTACCCAGAGCCCTCTCCTCTCCTGTGTTCCCAACATGGCCTCTTGGGCTCAGACACAATTTAATGGAGTTGCCTCAGCTTCTCTAACAGCAAATCAAATGCCAGGCTGAGGTTGTGGGCTTATGGAGACTTCTTGAGCTCACACCCTCTCAAGTAGCCTGAGGAAAAGAGGCCCAGACCACTGCTATTTTCATGGCTCTTGATACTACCAAGAATGAAGAAATGCCATAATGGTGCTTTTGGAACTGTTGTCAGTGTATTTTTATAACTTTATGTATCCCCCCCCCTTTTTTTTAGAGAAAACAAAATTCTGTATTTGTGAGTTAATATATGTAAGGTATTTAAAATAGTGCTTAGTGGCCAGGCACGGTGGCTCACACCTGTAATACCAGCACTTTTGGAGGCCAAGGCAGGCGGATCACCTGAGGTCAGGAGTTAGAGACCAGCCTGGCCAACATGGCGAAACCCCGTCTCTACTAAAAATACAAAAATTAGCCAGGTATGGTGGCACACGCCTGTTATCCCAGCTACTTGGAAGGCTGAGGCAGGAGAATCACTTGAACCCGGGAGGTGGAGGTTGCAGTGGGCTGAGATTGCACCGCCGCACTTCAGCCTGGGTGACCGAGCGAGATGCCATCTCAAAATATAAATAAATAAATAAATAAAATAGTGCTTAGCACACAGTAAGCACAACATCAGTGTTTGCTGTTTGCTGTGGGAAGCTGAGGGCAGACCCAAGTCGACCTGTGCTCTCCCCTGCCCACCTCTCTGTAGAGGGAGCCTCCTCCTTCCTCATTCTGGGGCATGTTGAAGCACATGTTTCTCCTGCCCACCAGAAGAGGGAGCCCTCAGTAAGGGCACACAGTTGGGGAGGTGGTAGAGGAGATATGCATTGGTTCTGCCTTGGGCTTGACTTTCCTAGGTCAGGGTGTCCCAGTCTCAAGATTTTGAATTTACAATTGAACCCCTTCCCCATTAACATCTGGCCCTTGGATACTAAGGCATGGGCTGTCTGGGGTCGTCTAACATTTGTTATCTAACAAACCGACCTTGGAAGTCAGCTACCTACCTCTTCCCTCACTGTCCATATGACAAAACTCAGCACCAGAGAAGTAGGATTTGCCCAGAGAACTGCCGTGGGTCCATGGCACTGCTTCATATAGTTATGTGGCATTCAGTAGAGTCTGTGATAGTCGGATGTGACCTTTGGTTCCCCACCTCTTGTCCTGCATCAGATTGTCTCCCAGTGGCTCAGGGACCCATGCAAACACTTGCTGGACTCACTCATTGACCCTTCTGTCTTCTCCCCTCCAGGTGACAAATGTGGATGATGAGGGTGTGGAGCTGGGCTCTGGGGTGATGGAGCTGACACAGAGTGAGCTGGTGCTGCACCTGCATCGGCGTGAGGCCGTCCGCTGGCCTTACCTCTGCCTGCGGCGCTATGGCTACGACTCCAACCTCTTCTCCTTTGAGAGTGGCCGCCGATGTCAGACAGGCCAGGGTGAGTACCAGGCCCTGCTCCACCCTGGGATAGGGGCTTATGCAGGACTCCAGGGTTCCTGATGTATAGATTAGCCCTCAAGAGGTTAGTGTTATCCCCATCACCTGTGGGCAGTAGAGTGTGACGTATTCTCCCTGCAGTCAGAGGTCAGGGGTGGTAGGTTATTCCATAAGGTCAAGGCTAGAGCCAGCCACAGCTCTCTGAAGGAGTGGCATGGTCTGAGTTTATCTCTTAGGATCCAGACTTAAGCTGTGCGAAAGGAATCCTGCATGGGATTGTGTTCAGTGCAGTTTGGGATTATGACTGTGCAGAGGTGGAATGAACAAGGTTCTCTGATGAGGCTGCCAACAAAATAGCCTCCGAGGTCATGTTTGCTGGAGGAGACTTCCCTCCATGCATCTTACCCTTGGAATTCATGAGGCAGAGGCAGGGGCGCTGGGTGAGCAGGCAGAGCGGGCAGAGGCATCCTTGCTCCTAGTGATGTTTGATCTACACTTGGATTCCCAGAGGGGCTACCCCTGGCCCCAACACGGGGTTCTCTACAACTCCAGTCTTTCCCAGTCTTTTCTACTTCTCGTCATATTTTGCCAGAGTAGTTATGTTTCTTCCCTGTTTCCTCCCCATCCTATTTGTGCAAACCATAGTTGTCCCATTCCCCAGGCTAATTGTGTCTTAGTTGTGGGTATATGCACAGGCACACCCCACGTAGCCTCCCCTAGGTCCCAGGTCCCCCTGTTACAAAGGAGTCCATGCTGGCCCAGTACCCCAAGGGCATCTTTGAGTCCCCTGATTGACAGACACTCAGCCCAGTCCTGCTGTTCCTCGGACCTTGAGTTGCAGTGTTGCAATTTGAAGGGCTATAAGGCTGGCTGCATTGAGGAGCCTTGTGATTGCCTTGCCATATTTGCCTTTAGCTAGTCTGCCCATGATTTCTTCCTTCCTGTGCCAGAGTTTAATCTATGAGGTCAGGGACCTATATACAGTAGGCATTTGCTTTCTGGCCACACACTGGGCTAATAAGTGAAGAAGCAGGGAACAGAGTAGACCCTCTTGTCATCAGCGATCTGAGGGCTGGTGCTCTGGATGGAGCTTTTTTTCCTAGGAAGCAGGGGGTGTTAGGCAGAGGAAGATGGGGGAAGCATGTGAGGTAGAGTGTTCGCTCACCTGGCTGGGCGCAGTGGCTCACACCTGTAATCCCAGAACTTTGGGAGGCCGAGGTGGGCGGATCACAAGGTCAGGAGATCGAGACCATCCTGGCTAACACGGTGAAACCCCGTCTCTACTAAAAATACAAAAAACTAGCTGGGCATGGTAGCGGGCACCTGTAGTCCCAGCTACTCGGGAGGCTGAGGCAGGAGAATGGTGTGAACCCGGGAGGCGGAGCTTGCAGTGAGCTGAGATCGCACCACTGCACTCCAGCCTGGGCAACAGGGTGAGACTCCGTCTCCGAAAAAAAAAAAAAAAGAATGTTCACTCATCTAATACTATCCTTTCCACCTTGGCTTTTGGTTTTGTTTTTTTTTCTTTTCTTTTTTCTTTTTTTTTGAGACAGAGTCTCGCTCTGTCACCCAGGCTGAAATGCAGTGGCACAATCTCGGCTCACTGCACCCTCCACCTCCGAGGTTCAAGCAATTCTCCTGCCTCAGCCTCCTGAGTAGTTGGGATTACAGGTGCCCACCACCACGCCTGGCTAATTTTTTGTATTTTTAGTAGAGACAGGGTTTCACCATGTTGGCCAGGCTGGTCTTGAACTCCTGACTTCAGGTGATCCACCCTCCTCGGCCTCCCAAAGTGCTGGGATTACAGGCGTGAGCCATCATGCCCGGCCTCCACCTTGGTTTTGATTCTCTTCTTGTGACCCCTGAACACACACATCCTTATGAAAATGATTTCGCTTCAGAGGAATATAGCTGGAGTGTTCAATGTGGTGTGGGCATGCTGGGGCAGGGTACCTTGGACCCAGCCTTTCTAGTAGCTCTTGGATTCTAGAGCAGACCTAGAAAGAATGCTCAGGGCCAGGCGTGGTGGCTCACGCCTGTAATCCCAGCACTTTGGGAGGCCGCAGCAGGCCGATTACCTGAGGTCAGGAGTTTGAGACCAGCCTGACCAACATGGTGAAACCCCGTCTCAACTAAAAATACAAAAAATTAGCCAGGTGTAGTGGCGGGCGCCTGTAATCCCAGCTACTTGGGAGGCTGAGGCAGGAGAATTGCTTGAACCTGGGAGACAGAGGTTGCAGTGAGCTGAGATCGCACCATTGCACTCCAGCCTGGGCAACAAGAGCAAAACTCCATCTCAAAAAAGAAAAGAAAAAGAATGCTCAAGATGAGGAGAGGCTCTCCTGCCCCTACAGGCCTGGGACTGGAGTTCAGGGACATTTCCTGCACATTGTGCATCTGTTGAGCTCCTCTGGTCCTTCCCTATTGCCTAGGGTCATTTCTTCCTCTCCTTCTCCAGGAATATTTGCATTTAAGTGTTCCCGGGCTGAGGAAATCTTCAACCTCCTTCAGGATCTGATGCAGTGCAACAGCATCAATGTGATGGAAGAGCCTGTCATCATCACCCGCAATAGCCACCCTGCTGAGCTTGACCTCCCTCGAGCCCCCCAGCCGCCCAATGGTGAGGAGACCCCAGTGTACACACACACACACACACACACACACACACACACACACACACACACAGGCCCAGGAAGCACAAATCTGAGGGACTAGTTAAGCTGGCAGGTTGGGAGAAGGCTGGGTGAGCCAGCCTTCCAGGACAGTTGTCCATGATCAGAACCATTCTTGAGGATCGGTAAGTCCTGGGCTGGGCTAGGTGACTCAAACTGAGGTTGTTGAGTTCTGGGCCTTGTATTGACTGATGGTTGGGGAGCAGACAGGAAGACTTTGAATTGGCAGTCTGGAGTTTCCGTAGAATTGGCAGTCTGGAGTTTTTTTGCTTTCTTCCTCTGTCTATTGGGTCATCCCCATATACCTTCCTTGCTGCTGGTGCAGGCATCTCTGGCCATGACTGTATTCTGGAGAGGGTCCTACAATTTCTGCTTATTCAGTCATTGAATTCAGATCAGGCACCTGTTTGGTATTCAGCGCTCCTTGGACTGGCCCATGGGGGACAGGAGAAATAGAAGCGCAGTCCCTTTTTTTGAGGAGCTTCCCTGGACCTTACTGGCAGACCTAGAATGAAGCAAAGGGACGGTCCAGTGACAGCAAGATGTGCTTTATGCGTTTCGGGTGAGGCTATAATGGAGACAGTGGTGAGGTGCTTCAAGCTGAGCTTGAGGGAAAGGGCAGGTTTGAAGAGCAGAGGAAAGATGAAGGATAATGGGGGGCTGGCGGCTCAGTGGGGTTTAACCACTGTGAGGCCCTGAGAATATCTGTCCTCCATTAGAGGAGTCCCAGGATGCCACACACACAGCTGCAAGTGGTTGTCAGGTGGCTTAAGTTCCCCTCTCCTGGGCTTGTCTCCCCTGTGCTCAGCTCTAGGCTACACTGTCTCCAGCTTTTCCAATGGCTGCCCTGGAGAGGGCCCACGATTCTCAGCTCCCCGGCGGCTCTCGACAAGCAGCCTGCGGCACCCCTCGCTTGGGGAGGAGTCCACCCATGCCCTCATTGCTCCTGATGAGCAGGTGAGCACGCAGCCGGCCAGCCCCTGCCCTGTTGGTCTGGGTGGGGACGAGGGATAGGAAATAAGGCCACCTCCTCCCAGTAAGGATCACGGGAAGGGGAAGAACGTTGTAACGGTCCCTTCCTGTCCCCAAAAGGGAGCAGCTTCCTCAGAAGGGTTGGAGGACAAGGAAGAAGAAACTCCAGGTCTTTTTCTGTGTGCTTCTTTTCTCTCATCCTGTCCCTTCTGTTCTCTTTTCTCCCTGCCCTGGGACACTCCTGCCTCACTTGGACTCTTTCCCCAGTCCCACACCTATGTCAACACACCGGCCAGTGAAGATGACCACCGCAGGGGCCGCCACTGCCTGCAGCCCCTGCCTGAGGGTCAGGCACCCTTCCTCCCGCAGGCCCGGGGTCCTGACCAACGGGACCCACAGGTGTTCTTGCAGCCAGGCCAGGTGAAGTTTGTGTTGGGCCCGACCCCTGCTCGGCGGCACATGGTGAAGTGCCAGGGCCTCTGTCCCAGCCTGCATGACCCCCCACACCACAATAATAACAATGAGGCCCCTTCTGAGTGCCCAGCCCAGCCCAAGTGCACCTACGAGAACGTCACCGGGGGGCTGCGGCGAGGGGCTGGCTGGAGACTGAGCCCAGAGGAGCCGGGCTGGAATGGCCTTGCCCACCGCCGGGCCGCCCTGCTGCACTATGAGAACCTGCCCCCACTGCCCCCTGTGTGGGAAAGCCAAGCCCAACAGCTGGGAGGGGAGGCTGGGGATGATGGGGACTCGAGGGATGGGCTCACACCCTCTTCCAATGGCTTCCCTGATGGTGAGGAGGACGAGACCCCACTGCAGAAGCCCACCAGCACCCGGGCCGCCATCCGCAGCCACGGCAGCTTTCCTGTGCCACTGACCCGCCGCCGCGGCTCCCCAAGGGTCTTCAACTTTGATTTCCGCCGGCCGGGGCCCGAGCCCCCAAGGCAGCTTAACTACATCCAGGTGGAGCTAAAGGGCTGGGGTGGAGACCGCCCTAAGGGGCCCCAGAACCCCTTGAGCCCCCAAGCCCCCATGCCCACCACCCACCCTGCCCGAAGCTCAGACTCCTACGCCGTGATTGACCTCAAAAAGACCGTGGCCATGTCCAACCTGCAGAGAGCTCTGCCCCGAGACGATGGCACCGCCAGGAAAACCCGGCACAACAGCACCGACCTGCCTCTGTAGGGACGTCCCGGTCCTCACCACCCTCTGCCCCACCATGATCCAGCCTCTGCCTCACACTCCTGTCCTCTGAACCCACCCTCCCCAGGGTTCAGGGTTGCTTTGCAGAAGGCATGGAGGTGGGACCAGATGCTTCCCTGTGCTGGCTGGAGTCCCCAGAGATATCAGCCACCGAGTCTCCTGGTCTGTCTCCAGGCTGGGAAGAGAAGGGTGACCAGGCGAGGAGGGAGCCGAGACGTCAACTGTGAAGGGTTCCTGTGATTGCGTTTAGCGCCCTCCCGTTCTGTCCATTTGTCTTGTCTGCCGACTGTCCGTGTGTGTTTTTTTTGGTTGGAATTTTGAAACATTTTGTACCTGTTGATTTTATTTATCAGTTTATTTTTCTATTTATTGTTTTAAATGTAATTTAACATATTTATTATTAATATAATTATTTTTAAATTCTGGCCCAGTGGATATCATCTTCTTAGGGAATCTTTTCTGGTGTGGTCCTGGGTTGGACACAGGGCAGGCCTAATCGAGGTAAGGGCTTCACTCTGGGGAATTTGGGTCAGTTATGGTTTTTGTGACAAGTCCATGATTTTTTTTTTTTTGAGACAGAGTTTCGCTCTTGTGGCCCAGGCTGGAGTGCAGTGGCGTGATTTCAGCTCACTGCAGTCTCCACCTCCCGGGCTCAAGCAGTTCTCCCGCCTCAGCCTCCCAAGTAGCTAGAGTTACAGGTGCCTGCCACCATGCCTAGCTAATTTTTGTATTTTTAGTAGAGATGGGGGGGCTTCTCCATGTTGGCCAGCCTGGTCTGGAACTCCTGACCTCAGGTGATCCACCCACCTCAGCCTCCCAAAGTGCTGGGATTACAGGCGTGAGCCACCGCGCCCGGCCAGTCATTTATTTTTCTCCTCCAAGAAGCCCTGGTCATGAACCTACAGTTGCCAGGGATGGATGCTCTGTTGAAGGAAAAGGGTGGGATGGCTGGAGTCCTAGAAGCCAAAAGGGGAGCCTGTGAGGACTGCCCTAATGAGGTAGAGCCCAGCCCTCTGAGACTGGTAACAGGTGAGGAGTGCAGCAGAGCAGGCACAGCTACAGAAGAGACACCTTCACCTTCTTGGGGAGCCCTCACTGACGCCCCTGCCAATAGGCAGGCCCCGAAGGGCACTGCTGTCCTTTACCACCTTGGCCCAGAGATGGATCCTGGATCCTCCTTAGCTGCCCCCAGCATGGCTGAGTCAAGACCAAACCTTTAAACAGGACTTTACTAAAATCCTAGGATTATAGCAAAATGAAAAAATACAGTGTAATGTGTAACTAGATAATCTGGCTTGCTAAGTGTCTTTCCCAGAGAACGTCCCTTCAGGAATGGACTGTTAGGATGCCTCTACCCTGCCACAAGGCTGGGCGCTAACAGAGCCGCCACATTGGAGCACCTGCCTGGAAGCACAGGGTCCAGCGGGGCTGTGCTGCACACACAACCTAGTGCTGATCTGTTCCAGGAGCTCCTTTCTCTGTCCTGAGGCTGCCTCTCTCCTCCTCCTCCTCTTGCTGGCTTCCTTTCCTCCAAGACTCCATTTCTGTCTGAAACCCCAGTGCGGTTCATCTAAAGGAAATGCTGCTTTTGTAATAAGCCACTCAGGGCCCAGGTGAAGAATGAGAGTTGTGTTTGTGCAACTTGGGGAAAAGCCTTGTCACTGTGCTCCAGCTCCCTGTCCTGTGGAGCAAGCAGACCTGTCCTCTTCGTCACCAAGGAAACAAGCCCAGGCGAGACACCCCACCCAGTTCCCTCCCCCTCCTACTGTCCAGGACACTGCTGCCTGGGCCTCATTTCCTGGAGCCTCCCTCCTCTGAGGGGGGGTTGGACTGGAAGCTTTCAGACCCCCCGACCTCAGGTGTCACTTTCTGTCAGTGAAATGGGCAGTGACGACTGGCCACAACAGGATGTGAAAAGGCCCTTCGAGTGGGGCCCAGCAGAGCTCAAGAGGGCAGCTGCCACAACCCCAGAGCTGGCACCAAACCCTTCTCCCCCTTATATCCTTTTGATCTCTGGACCAGAGGGGTCACCTGCTGCAGGCTGGATTCATTGCAGTTTTCCACACTGTAGTAGGGAAATGCTGTCTTCTCTCTGCAGCTTTACCAAGCAGCTCAATTCTGTTTGGATGTCCACATACACTACCCCTGCTACTACTCATGACCTCCACAATCGGGGTGGTGGGTGTCTCCAAACAGGAGGGTGGATATGTGGGGGCAGGTATGGCTATGCTGGGACCAGGCTTAGGGGTCCTGGCCGTGTTTGTGACTCATGGGTCAGTGCAGGCTCCGCCTTATCAATGGACAGATACTATGATGGGGTAGCCAGAGGCCGGCTTAAGAGACCTGTCCTGACTGGGTCATTATCTCTGCTACCTTAAGCATTTGGTTACCCAATTGGGCTCGGTTTTTGTACCTGGAAGACATGGAGCTGGTATGAGAAGTAGCCAATGAAACGATGAACATGGCACCACTTTGGAAGTAGACAAGACTCCTGCAAGCTGTGTTAACTCAGCTGTTCCCTTAGAAGTCACAACTCTTAAGTCCCCCCAGGCTGTCGCTTTGCTGAACAAATCAAGAAGGGGCAGTTATTCTCATTCTCTGGGTCGCCAGATCCTGGCCTGACCCCTGGGGTCTCCCTAGAGCAAGTCATAATTGCTTCGATGATCATTTTGTGGGGCTTGGGGGTGTCGAAGGAGTCGACTTCCAGCTCAGTGTGGCCCCCAAACTTTCCTGTCCCCTCCCCTGGTCACTGCCTCTGGCCCATGAGGTCTACTACAGGAATTTTCCTCTCGAGGGAAGGACAGGGTGTGAGTGGACAGCTTTCCTGGCGGGAAGGGGTGGGTGGGAGCGATGCCCAGGAGGGTAACTGCCGCCCCTGTGTTTGAGCCCGCCCTGCCGTCAGGGTGTGGTGCACAGATGGAATCAGTTTCCATCACCATCATCATCCAAAGATCATCACCAGCATCAGCGCATGTTTGCCGAGTGCTGGGTTCTCTTCTTTAGAAACAGGCCCTACCCACCCCTGGGCTGCCCTCAGGAAAGGACAGGATCCAGCATCCTGTCTGGGAGTGACATTTCAGGTCAGACCAGGAGGGGCCCTTCCCAAGGTCCCCCCAGGTAATAATAGCACTTTACAAGGGTATAAACACAGTCAGCTTTCCACAGGGCCTTGTCGAATATTTATCTCTATCAGGCCTCACTGGCGGGATGTTATCATCACTGTACAGAGGAGGAAACAGGCCAAGAGGTGACGTAACTTGCCTCAGGCCGTGAAGTTAATTGGTGGCTTGGGCTAGGGCTGGATGCCTGTCGTGTGTCTCCTCCACCCCCTGCTCCCTGCCTGGCCTGAAGGAGCCTCATTCTCTCAGGTGGGCTGCAGGGAGACTGTGTTGGGTGCTTCTCCCTGGGTTGAGTCCCAGCAGGGGATCACATTCCAGTGCTCCCACTCAGGAATCCTGAAATCCAAGCCAAGGCCTTTCCCAGTTAACTACAGGGTGAACCTGCTCTCCCCTGGGGCCTGCCCTACGCCCACCTACCAACTCTGCCCCTCTACTCTCATTTCCTCAGAAATGGCTCCTGGTTGTGTCGACGGGAGAGGCCAGGGCAGGTGTGCAAGAAGAGGCTTGACTTCACTCGCCCCTGCCTGCCTCTCCAGAGAGCAAATCAGCCTCATGGGAGGCCCTCAGAGCTTAGGCTTCCTGAGCTCTGGGGCGCTCTCTGACCAATATCTTCAAGGGGTGTCCTACTCACAGGTGGGGGGTCTTGTAATGAGGCACCCGTGGGCTTTCAGAAAGGTATAGGGAGGGCGGAGGCAAGGGTGGGGAGGGCCTGTGTGAGCCCTTCAGGGCTCTGTATAGTTCACAGGGTCCAAGATAGAATCTCAGAGCTTGTAGGGCAGCTAAGCTAGGACCCATCCAGGGATTTCTGCAACAGGAGTCCTGAAGATACTTACATTTCCAGGACAGGGAGCTCACTACCTAACAAGCCCTCCCTTGACTCAAGTATTATGAAGTCCCCACAGTTCTTCCCACTGGGTCCTAATTCTGCTCCTGGATCACAGCATGGCTAAGTCTAGTCTCTCTGCCAAGGGTGCTGAACTTTGAAAGTTGGCGTCACCACTTACTAACAACTTGACTCATGCCCCAGTTTCCTCATCTGTCACACAGGGATAATAACAGTTGTGAGGGTCAAACAAGAGAATGTCTACCCAGCATGAAGCATGGCGACTGGCCCATAGTAGGTGCTCAGTAAGTGGCAGATGTTATTTTTACCTGAACATGGTCTCTTTCTTTCTTTCTTTTTTCTTTCTTTCCTTCCTTCCTTCCTTTCCTTTTTTCCTTCCTTCCTTCTTTCTCTTTCTTTCTCTCTCTCTCTTTCTTTCTTTCTTTCTTTCTTTCTTCTATTCTCTTCTCTCTCTTTCTTTCTTTCTTTTTTTGAGATGGAGTCTCACTCTGTAGCCCAGGCTGGAGGGCAGTGGCATGATCTCAGCTCACTGCAACCTCCGCCTCCCAAGTTCAAGCGATTTTCCTGCCTCAGCCTCCTGAGTAGCTGGGATTACAGGTGCCCACCACCACACCCGGCTAATTTTTCTATTTTTAGTAGAGATGAGGTTTCACCATGTTGGCCAGGCTGGTCTCAAACTCCTGACCTCAAGTGATCTGCTGTCCTTGGCCTCCCAAAGTGCTGAGATTACAGGCGTGAGCCACCACACCCAGCCTTGAACATGGTTCTTTCCAGCATGGCTAGGTGTCTACTGCTTTGTGTTCTAGTTTGACCCAGAACTGAGTACCCAAGTTAGCATAAGTATAATGTCTGAGTTAGCACTTTACTGGCTCTGTTGGCTCTCGGGCCCTTAAAGCTGACCCTGACCTGAAATCACCAGGTCTCCACTTAAACAACTGCAGTATTCCTCACCCCCAACCCCTTCTGTATTGGAGTCCTTGGCTTGTTAACTGTCTGTTCATTCAGGTGACATTTCTTCTAGATGATTGGAGTCTGTTCTGGAATTTAGAGGTACTAAATTGTCTCTAAGACAAGTGAAGAGTAGAGAGGGGTGGCTGGGGGTGTCTGAGAGAAGTGTCTGGGAGGAGGGTCTCCGCTGGGGGTGGATGGTGAGGCTGGAGTACCTGGAGCTCTCAGCCAAGTGCTTCCGGGAACTTGGTTCTGTGAGCCCCCCTGACTAGAAGGTCTTCTCGCCACTTGTTTTTTGTTTGTTTGTGTATTTGTTTGTTTGAGACGGTCTCACTCTGTCGCCCAGGCTGGAGTGCAATGGCATGATACCGGCTCACTGCAACCTCCGCCTCCTGGGTTCAAGTGATTCTCCTGCTTCAGCTGGGATTATAGGCACCCACCACCACGCCCAGCTAATTTTTGTATTTTTAGTAGAGACAGGGTTTCACCATGTTGACCAGGCTGGTCTTGAACTGACCTCAGGTGATCCACCCGCCTTGGCCTCCCAAAGTGCTGGGATTAAAGGCGTGAGCCACCATGCCCGGCCTCGCCACTTGTCTTGCTTCACCAGGTGAGTCACTCTCTGGGTCTCTCTGGGCTCCCGTTTCTCCAGGGATGGTCATTCCTTGCAGAGTTGCCTGTGGAGAGGAGTTGGATGAGTGACACAGGCAAGTGAGAGCATCACCTGTGCTCCAGGTGCAGGTTGTCATTAGGCTCACTTTTTTTTTTTTTTTTTTTTTTTTGAGATGGAGTCTCGCTCTGTCGCCCAGGCTGGAGTGCAGTGGTGTGACCTCGGCTCCGTCTCCCAGGCTCAAGCAATTCTCCTGCCTCAGCCTCCTGGGTAGATGGGATTACAGGCTCCCACCACCACACCTGGCTAATTTTTGTATTTTTAATAGAGACAGGGTTTCACCATATTGGCCAGGCTGGTCTTGAACTCCTGACCTTGTGATCCACCCGCCTCGGCCTCCCAAAGTTCTGGGATCACAGGCATGAGCCACCTCACCCTGGCCATTAGGCTCATTTTTAAGGGATCATTAGTATAATGACTGAGTTAATGGGTGGGGGCAGGGAACCATTAGCCCTGCTGATGAAGGAGGGTATCTACAGCTGTCTCCTTCTCCCTGCACTTTACCCCCATAGCTGGAGAGGCATGATCCCTTGGGGGAACCTCCTTGTTGCTTCCCTCCACCTGCCCCCCTTCAGCCTGGCCTGGTTGCCCTCTGGGTAATAGCGTCCCAGAAAAAGTGTGTGAGGTGACAAGATGGAGAACTGGGGGCTCTGGCTCTCTGGGGGAAAATAAATGTAAATTGTAATTAAATTGTTCATCTTGACTGTGTGCTGCCTGGGTTGGAGAGAGCTGGGCAGCTGCTGGGGAGGAGGTGGGAGCAGCAATGGCAGGCAGGGTGCAGGACATCAGGCTGAGGGGTGTGTGGGGTGGGGAAGAGTTACCAGTGATCCTTTGAGGCTCCTTGTCTCTCTGGTCCAGTGGGCTGGTGCTGGCCATTTTCCCCAGTGAGCTCCTGTCCCTGGGATTAAATAGCCTGAGGAACATATCAATTTTTTAATTCATGGGGGTGGGGGAGGGGAGACACAATGTACAGTCACACAGGTTAGTGACTTTGATTTCCCAAACACTGGACACAATGGGCCCAGGATACAGAATCTGGGTTGTGTGGGCTGAGTCCAGACAAAGCCCTGACTCCTCAAAGCTTGCAGTCTAGTTGGGGGAATGAGGATCACACCAGACAGGATTATGGGACACGTGCCTCTGCCATTTGGTAGCTGTGTGACCTCAGGCAGATCACTCAACCTCTCTGAACCTGTTTCCTCATCTATTAAAGGGAACTAATGACTTACCCCATAATGTTGCTATGAGTTCAATAGGAAAACACACATAAAGCTTTCAGTGGGTACTTGGCACAGAGCCCAAGCTTAGCTTTGTTATGGTTGTCACAGTAATGAGTGATGTGGAGAAGCTTCCTGAAGGAAGTGGACCATGAGCATGAGGAGGACTTGGGGACCAAGAGGGGAGTGTGGGCTTAGCAATTAGCCTGGCGGGAGGGCAGTTGGGAGGGGAAGGACTGGGCTGTTGGGAGGAGAGAAGCAGATGGGCCATGAGGTGGGAGGGCTGGGTTAAGGGTGGTCAGGGAAAGTGGAGGCGACTGCACTTTCCAGGCTATGGAATGGTGGGCTGTGCGCCTGCATGTAGATTGCATGGGCCAGGCTGTGGATCATGAGGAAGCGTGGCTCAGACTAGGTGTGGACATTCACTCACCACTCATCCAACACATATTTTTGTTTTGTTTAATTTTTTGTTTTTGTTTTTGAGACAGAGTCTCACTCTGTTGCCCAGTCTGGAGCTCAGTGGCGCGATCTCAGCTCACTGCAACCTCCACCTCCCAGGTTCAAGTGAGTCTCCTGCTTCAGCTGGGATTACAGGCACGTGCCACCACGCCCAGCTAATTTTTGTATTTTTAGTAGAGACAGGGTTTCATCATGTTGGACAGGCTGGTCTTGAACTCCTGACCTCAGGTGATCTGCCCACCTTGGCCTCCCAAAGTGCTGGGATTACAAGCGTGAGCCACCGCACCTGGCATAATTTTTTCTTTTTTTAAAATCTTAATCTGTCTCCTATTCATAACCAACACATACTTATGGAGAGCCTGCTAATGTGCCAGGCACTGTGCTGAGTGCTGGGGACAGAGCAGCAAGGAGGACAAATACAGCCCATGCCCACGTGAACTTACATTCTTCTGATGGTGAGGCAATTAACTGGCAAGTATTCATACGTTAAGTTTAGGGAAGAGATAACTTTAAAGAAAATTTAAAAGGAAGCCAGATGTGATGGCTCCTGCTTGTGATCCCAGTGACTTGGGAGGCCAAGGTGGGAGGCTCACATGAAGCCAGCAGTTCGAGACCAGCCTGGGCAACAGAGCGAGACCCCCATCTCTAAAAATATATATATATTTTTGAGAAAGGGTCTCGCTCTGTTGCCCAGGCTAGAGAGCAGTGGCAGGATCTCAGCTCACTGCAATCTCTGCTTCCTGGGTTCAAGTGATTCTTCTGCCTCATCCCCAGAGCAGATGGGATTACAGGTGTGCACCACGATGCCAGGCTAATTTTTGTATTTTTTGTAGAGACGGGGTTTCACCATGTTGACCAGGCTGGTCTTGAACTCCTGACCTCAAGTGATCCACCTGCCTCAGCCTCCCAAAGTGCTGAGATTATAGGTATGAGCCACTATGCCCGAAATCTAAAAATGTTTTTTTAAAAAGAGGCTGGGGGCCGGGCGCGGTGGCTCATGCCTTTAATCCTAGCACTTTGGGAGGCTAAGGTGGGTTGATCAGGAGGTCAGGAGATCGAGACCATCCTGGCTAACACGGTGAAACCCCGTCTCTACTAAAAATACAAAAAATTAGCCAGGCTTGGTGGTGGGCACCTGTAGTCCCAGCTACTCGGGAGGCTGAGGCAGGAGAATGGTGTGAACCCGGGAGGCGGAGCTTGCAGTGAGCCAAGATCGTGCCACTGCACTCCAGCATGGGCGAAAGTGCGAGACTCCATCTTAAAAAAAAAAAAAAAAAGAGGCTGGGTATGGTGGCTAACGCCTGTAATCCCAACACTTTGGGAGGCTGAAGCAAGAGGATCACTTGAGCTCAGGAGTTCAAAATGTGGCTGGGCAACATAGCAAAACCTCATCTCTACTAAAAATTTTAAAAAATATTAGCTGGGCATAGTGGTATGCTCCTGTGGTTCCAGCTACTCAGGAAACTGAGGCAGGAGGATGGCTTGAGCACAGGAGATTAAGGCTGCAGTGAGCTGTGTTCACACCACTGCACTCCAGCCTAGGCACAGAGGGAAACCCTGTCTCAAAAAATAAAAAGAAAAAAAGAAAAGAAAAATGCACAAGGAGTAATGTGGTTGAGTGTCGGCAATGGGCATGTCAAGGAAGACTTCTCTGGGGAGGTGACATTGAAGCAGAGATTTGAGTGCAAGACAGAGGCTGAATGAACAACTGAGGGAAGGAAATTCCAAGCAGAAGGATGACAAGTGCAAAGGCACGATAGGGAGAATGTGCTGGATGGGTTCAAGGACAAGCAAAAGGGTGAAAGGAGGCCAGTGTAGCTGTCCGAGGGAAGAAATGGAGTGAGTAGGGGATGAGGGCATGAGGAGGATTCATGCCCTCATAAGGACCAGGACCTGGGGGAAGCATGTAGATTTTACTTTAAGATCAATAGGAAGCTATTGGAGGGTTCTGAGCAGATGAGATCTGGCTTAGGTTTTTGTTTGTTTGTTTTTGAGACAGAGTCTTGCTCTTGTTGCCCAGGCTGGAGTACAGTGGCGCGATCTTGGCTCTCCGCAACCTCCGCCTCCTGGGTTCAAGCGATTCTCCTGCCTCAGCCTCCCAAGTAGCTGGGATTACAGGCGTGCGCCACCATGCCTGGCTAATTTTGTATTTATAGTAGAGACGGGGTTTCTCCACGTTGGTCAGGCTGGTCCTGAATTCCTGACCCCAGGTGATCCGCCCACCTCCGCCTCTCAAAGTGCTGGGATTATAGGTGTGACCCACCGCGCCCAGCCAAATGTTTATCGTATAAGCACTCCAGTACTTGGTAATTTGCTACAGCAGCCCAAACTAGGATAGGAGGCTACTGCTATAATCTAGAGGGAGATGATGGTGGCTTGGAATTGGGTGGTGGCAGTGGAAAAGGGGAGAAGTGGACAGATTTGGGATGTATTCTGAAGGTGGACCCAATAGGGCATTGACAATCGAAATATAAGTAGCATATGGGAAAAGGAAAAAGAGGATTAAGGAGGACTCTGAGGTTTGGGGTCTGACAACTGGAAGAAGAGAAAACTTTTACTAATATGGGAAAGGAATTTGGGGGTAAGAGGGGCAGATTTGAGCTGGAAGCCTGGGGGGACAGTTCCCTTGACACTGTGACCCATCCCTGGAGCCAGAGATTGCAGAGCAGGGTCCTTCAGGCACCGCCAAGCACTCCACCAGCCCCGAACTCCTGAGGGCAAGGCCAGGCCTTGTGGAGGCCCCACCTCACTGCTCCTGTCCCTGTGATTTGGTCTCTGCTGTCTGCTGGACCTGTGACCAAGTGTAACCTGGATGCCAAGCCCCACCACACACCCAGGGCTTTGGGACATGCAGCAGCAGTGCTGTGGGTGGAAGGGCATATTCATGTCCAGAGCAGGTCTGGGGAGTCAGCAGAGAGAGCACAGCAGAAGTGAGACAGACTCCCTGGAGGACAAGCCCCTGGGGCCTCGGTCCTAGCACTAGGCAGCAGTAAAACATTCTCCTACAAAGGGAAAAAGTGGAGATTCTCAGAGATCCTCCTGGAACTTTAGGATCAGAGACTCAGCTCCCTGGAATCTGAGCGGGGCTGGGGGAGGGTCCCCAGACTTGGCAGGAAACAGGCACAGTCAGACAGACACCTCCCAGGTAACCTCAGAATCAGCAAAAGGGGATCTTCAGGCAGGAAGTCAATGCAGGTGGCTTTAAGGCTCATCTAAGGCCTCTGGATCCTTTCTCTTCCCCATCACTGTGGGGTGCATGAAGACCCCCTGAGGCTGGGGTTCCCCCTATCTGCTCTAGTTCTCAGTTTTCCACACTGTACAATGGGCACACAGAGCCAGTCCCTCTGGATGTTGGGATGTTGGGAAGAGTTGATGTGCTATACATACCTACCAAGGGGCATCCCTCTGGAGGCTGCTCAGCCCCAGCCCCCGTCATGGGCCCCTGGTGTCCCACACTAGGAGTCCCTGAGCACAGGGAGAGCTGTGGCCAGTGGCACACTGCTGCTCACAGGCACACCTCTCCAGAACCCAAACTAGATTGGCCAGGATCTGAGCTGGCTCCAAGGACCTGGGACTGTAACCGTATCCATACGAGGCTTGACTAGGGGCCACGGGGTGGAAGACGTGAGGTCCAGGCCTAGAGCTTCCTGAGCCCATTATCAGTGTTTGGTTTGGGACTTTTGCATTAGGCTCGGTTCCTGCTCCTTATCCAGGCCCTGGTGATTACGTTCTTTGGCGTTTGATGTGCCGGAACCTGGACACTGGACTCTCCCCTTTCTGCCACCCAATTCTCAACCCCACCCAGAGAGACCTAGTCTGGGACCGCATCCAGCTCAGTCCAAACAACCCCTCCTTCATGGCCTCTCCTACCTGCACTGCCTCCTGCCGCCCCTCCAACTCCCACAGGGTACTGGGAGAACAAGGCATAGGAGCATGGGTTCCTCCTGGCGCCTCTGGAACAGGTCTGGGAGCTCCCTACAAAGAGTCCTATCCAGACCCCCGCCAGCCCACACTCCTCCCCTGCCTGGATCTTTCCCCCGCTTTCTTCAGGGCTGCTCCTGCCTTCCCATTTCCTCCTCAATAAAGGCCCCTCTACCCTGATCTGCTGCTTCCTAAGCTCATGGCTGGGCTACGGTGGGGTCTCTCCCTCCAGCCTTGGTGAAGAGGTAGAAGCTGCCCATGAGCAAGTGGCTGCTCCTTGCCGTCACTGGCTTCCATTTCTCTGAAGGGCTGCTCTGGTACAGAGTCAGGGGGTGATCAGGGGTGGGGACAGAGGTGTCAAGTGTGAGTGTCCTCCAGGCCTGGTCTTTTTTTTCTGAGACTGGGTCTTGCTCTGTCATCTGGGCTGGAGTGCAGTGGCTCAATCATAGCTCACTGCAGCCTCAACCTCCTGGCCTCAAGCAATCCTCCTGCTTCAGCATCCAGAGAAACTTGGACTACGGGCGCATGCCACCATACCTGGCTAACCTGCCGGGTCTTGAAAGACATCAAAGTTCAGGAGTTCCTTCCTTCCCTGGATCCAGGGATTAGATTAGATTTCTCTTGGAGCAGATTAGATTTCCTGCTCTCGTACGTCACGTTCAACCCTGTCTCTCCACTGAATCCATCACTGATGGCAGCAAGAGATGATTAAATAAAGCAATGAGACTGTGGCCCATCTCAACCCCAGGCCTCATGCTAACCTTGGCTGGAGAGCCTTAACTTGTGGTTGGCTGGACTTAAGAGAAACTGGGCTATGAGTGAAATCAGCTGAACTCCCACCTGCCAGGGTCCTGCTAAAGAAATGCAGGAGCGGCTCTCACTCTCAGACTTCCTGAAGAAACACCAGCCTGACCCTGCCAACAAACATCTCAACTACGTCAGGCATCAATGACAGAGGCTTATACACTGCAGTCCCATAAGATAATAATACTGTATTGTTACTGTATCTTGTCTAAGGTTAGACACACAAATGCTTACCGTTGTGTTACAGTTGCCTAAGGTATTCAAGACCATGACATGCTGTGCGGGTCAGGGTAGGAGCAACAGGCCCTACCACACAGCCTAGGTTTCTGTAAGTGCACTCCATCATGTTCACACAAAAATGAAGTCTCCTAATGACCCCTCTCTCATAATACATTCCTGTCGTTAAGTAATACATGACTGCCTGTACACCTGAGTGGGTCAGGCTCTGCCCACCCACCTGTCACCACCCACCTCCTCACAGGGGTGACTCACTTCTTACTGTGTCACCAAAGCTGAATGAAGCTGAGTCCTGAGAGGACACAGCCCTATCCTCAGGGAGCCCCAGTCTGAGGGGAGACACAACCCTGTCCTCAGGAAGCCCCAGTCTGTGGGGAGACACAGCCCCATCCTCGGGGAGCCCCAGTCTGAGGGAGACAGCCCCATCCTCGGGGAGCCCCAGTCTGAGGGGAGACACAGCCCCATCCTCGGGGAGCCCCAGTCTGAGGGGAGACACAGCCCCATCCTCGGGGAGCCCCAGCTGAGGGGAGACACAGCCCCATCCTCGGGGAGCCCCATTCTGAGGGGAGACACAGCCCCATCCTCGGGGAGCCCCAGTCTGAGGGGAGACACAGCCCTGTCCTCAGGGAGCCCCGGTCTGAGGGGAGGTATCTTAAAGACTCAAGACAGTGAGGAAGTCATCTGTCAAGGTCAGAGTCATCCCCTGTGGGAGCTGCTGAAGGGTGGGACTAGGGGTCACTGTGGGCCTGGGGCCCACCTCACCTTCAGTGGCTGAATCTCTCTCCCCAAATGTATTACTCTGGGGAGATCAAGCTGGGGACACCCTCAGAGCTTTATGATCCTCTTTGGCATGGACTCAGCCAACCTGGCGGTGCCGTCATTCTGTGAATGCCCAGCTGTCGTGCGTGCTCATCTAGAGCCCACAGGAGGGAGGTGCCTAGAGCTTGTGGGAGAAACAGTCCCTCCCTCCTGTGAGCTGCAGCAGTTAAGTCCCAGAGTGGCACAAGGCATCGTTCTTGTCCTCCTGAAGCTTCCAGTCTCTCCAGAAAGGCCAGGAGCACAGGCGGGGATGAGCAGTGCACATTATAGGCCGTATGTTTCATGATGTCCAATATAGAGTCCAAAAAGAGGCCCCTCGGCCGGGCACGGTGGCTCACGCCTATAATCCCAGCACTCTGGGAGGCCAAAGCGGGTGTGGATCGCCTGAGGTCAGGAGTTCGAGACCAGCCTGGCCAGCATGGTGAAACCCCCATCTCTACTAAAAATTCAAAAATTAGCTGGGCCTGATGGCTCATGCCTGTAGTCCCAGCCACTCGGGAGGCTGAGGCAGGAGAATCGCTTGAACATGGGAGGTGGAGGTTTCAGAGAGCCGAGATCGCGCCACTGCACTCCAGCCTGGTGACAGAGCAAGACTCCGTCTAAAAAAAAAAAAAAAAAAAAAAAAGAGGCCCCCTTGGAGGGCTGGGGATTCAGGCAGGGGCTACATGGAGGAGGCAAGGTGGGAAGAGCCACCAGAATTGGAAGTGGCAGAGGAAAAACGTGAGGGCACCAGGCAGGAGAAGCCACAGGAGCCAGTGTGGCATTCGGCTCACCATTTAGGAGAGCACAGGGTGCAGGGTGGGGTGTAGGTCACCACTGGGACCAGATGGCGCTGATGTGGGGGTGAGGGGAGGGGAGGGGCAGTGTGGTCCTGATGTGCATGCTTCGCTCCTAACAGCCAGGCACAGGCACTCCTTGGAGGGCCGTCTGTTCTCCCTGCCCGCCGTCTCGGCAGAGGCCTGGGCTTTGATGTTGTGACGATAGGTGGGGGCAGGCAGCCAGCCGGTGCCCGAGTGAGCTGAGAGTACAGCTAGCTTCCTTCCTGCTGAGGGAGGCTCCGACGTCCTGGTTCTCCTGAGGGCCACCCCCAGTGGATTCCCCTCCTCTCAGGGGAGCAGACAGGGTTTGGCCATCACCAACCAGGAGTACGGCCTAAGCCAGAGGGAGCTGGACACCACCTTCGAAAGCATTCCCTTTGATGTGATAATAGGGCTGTCCTATCCATCTGTCTCTGCACTTGGGGCCACTGCAGTCATGGACTGCCTTGTTAAGTGGAATCTGATTCCAGGGCCGTGGTCAGTTTCTGTCTCAGCAGGTGAGAGAACCCTGCCCAGGAGCCTCCTCCTCCTCTCCTCCATGTTGATCTATCTCTGAACAGAAGCTTCTGTTCACAGTACCACAGCCAGGGACTGTGTGGGTACAAGAGAAGCAGGAAGGTGACAAAGTGGGCCAGGACTGCTGGGTTGATTCACAGAATGGGTTCCTGAAACTGGGGTCTGATCACCCTGCAGCTGCCTCTTCCCGAGTCTGTGTCTTTGGTTTCATAGCCAACAGGATGAAGTTACTTCAGGAGAAGTCACCTTTGGGAACATGAATAGCCAGCTGTGCACAGGCAAGGCCGACTGGAGCCCTGTGAATGCCAGAGTTATTGGCAGGTCCCTTTGTTTTAACCCATTGTGTCCATAAAATCACAGGTGAATGCACCTGTTATATATGTCTGCTAAAATTTATTACAATAAAAGTGTGGCTGTTCAAAGGAGGTCACTCATCCCTATTTCACCTGAACTCTCCTCTGCATCCTTGCCATTGTGGGCTATGTTATGATGGATGAATGTGTAGTCTCCCCAGCAGCCCAGGACTCCCTGAGAGCAAGGACTGCCTCCCCTCGTTGCCATTGGGGTTCTCTGAGGACTAGTGTTCTGTCTCCTTTCTTCTCTCCCTTCTCCTCCTCCTCTTTCTTATTCTATCTGTCTGTCTGTCTGTCTATCTATCTATCTATATCTGTCTATCCTCAGAGACCTTCGTTCTGATCTTCTTTTTAAAATGTGATTGGCTGGATGCGGTGGCTCACGCCTGTAATCCCAACACTTTGGGAGGCTGAGGTGGGCGTATCACAAGGTCAGGAGTTCGAGACAAGCCTGGCCAACATGGTGAAACCCCGTCTCTATTAAGAATACAAAAATTAGCAGGGCGCGGTGGTGGGTGCCTGTAATCCCAGCTACTTGGGAGGCTGAGGCAGGAGAATTGCTTGAACCTGGGAGGCAGAGGTTGCAGTGAGCCAAGATCATGCCACTGCACTCCAGCCTGGATGACAGAGCAAGTCTCCATCTCAGAAAATAAATAAAATAAAATAATATAAAATAAAATAAAATGTGATTTTGGCCGGGCCTGGTGGCTCATGCCTGTAATCCCAGCACTTTGGGAGGCGGAGATGGGCAGATCACTTGAGGTCAGGAGTTCAAGACCATCCTGGCCAACATGGTGAAACCCCATCTCTACTAAAAATACAAAAATTAGCTGGGCGTGGTTGTGCGCGCCTGTAGTCCCAGTTACTCGGGAGGCTGAGGCATGAGAATTGTTTGAAGCTGGGAGGCTGAAGTTGCAGTGAGCCCAGATCATGCCACTGCACTCCAGCCTGGGTGAGAGAGCAAGACTCTGTCCTGAAAAAAAAAAAAAAAAGTGACTTTATAAAACTTTTGTATTGAAGTATAATGGATATACAGAAAGTAGCATCTATCAAGATTACAGCTCACTGACTTCTCACAAACTGAACATACCCACAAAACCAGTACACAGATCATGAAACAGAATGTTATCAGCGCTCCCCAAAGATCCTTTTTCCTTTTCATGCCCTTCCTCTAGTCCCCCACCCAATTTAAAGAAAAAGACTCATACTCAGCTGATAGTGAGGGCCAGCTTTGTGCTGGCACATTCATAACCAGGGCCTTATTGAATCATTATAGCAAGCCTGCAGGGTAGGTATTATTCCACTCTACAGTCAAGGAAACTCAGGCTCAGAAAGGGTAAGTGAATTGTCAGGGTCAAAGCATTCACAGGTGGTGGAGATTGGCCTTTTAAGTCAATTGCATGTCACACATCACATTCTTTAATATGTGCAAAGAAGAGTGAGTGAAGAATTTGAATAGAGTCCACAAGTCATCAGAAATAAATCTATGTGGATATATCCAATATTATTTTCCCAGAAACATCCCTTACTTCTTCTGGGAACTCCTCCTGTCCACACTCTTCAAAATGCTTCCTGAGGGAGCCACCAAATTCTTATATGATCACCTGCTGGCCATAGTTGATTGATTCAGGAGAGGACACCTGACCTAGGATGGGCCAATCAGAGAACTTTCCTGGGAATTTTGGGTTAATTATTTCTCTGGAAATGTAAGACTCAGCTACTGTTGGTCAGTTAGATGGAAAAAGCCAACCTACAGGAGGAAAGAGAGAGAGAAGAGAGGGCAAAGCAAAGAGAAGCAGGAATGAGAAATGGACAAAGGGTCCTAGTAGTGTTTGCATCTCAGATTCTAGCTGATCCTAAGGCTCCACCCTATCCCTCCCCTTCCTGAAGCTGGGCTGCCCTGCGAAATGTGCCTTCATCCATCCAATACAACCTCCTTTCCACCAACCCAGAAAGGAAGCAGTCATCTGCAAGCAAAGGTATGTTAATCAAAGACCAGAGAAAAAATAGTTAATCTGTCTATTCATGCATTTAGATATACAGAGATCTATTTCCAGATGTTTGAGATACAGACAGATAAAATGGACTCTTCTGTATTCTATCAGGGTAGAATGGGGATAAGGTAACCTATGTTGTGTGATCGTTGTGAGAATTGCAAGATTAAACCCATAGAAAGTACCCTGCCTGGCACATCCTCAGTGATGGAATATTTTGGCAGGAGAGTAAGAGCTCATTTTAAAACCCTGGGTTCAGTTCTTCCTTACAGTAGAGTCCCAATGAACAAACATAGAAGGAATGATGGGAATAGAAAAATCACCAACACCACTGTAATAACTATTGCAGGCATGAACCATGAAGGGATGTTACAATTAGTGGGCAGAATGATGACAAACAGTATACTTGCTTAGCCTCAAAGTATCTCTCCTGAAGATACTTAATCATTACCAATGGAAAAATGGTAATTTTACTGCAGAGAAATCTGGTAGACCTCACCTCACCTCACCACGTGATCCAGGTTAAATTAGCAGTAATAAGACACATCAATATCATGTACGTCCTGGTACGGTGCACTGAGAAGGGTACATCTCTGTGGCATACTTCCCAAAATGAATGCCCTTAATCTCATATGAGCACACGTGTGAGTAACCTAATTGAGAGGCATTCTACAAAATAACTGATCAATACTCTTTAAAAGTAGCAAGATGAGGCCAGGCACAGTAATTCTGTAATTATGAGTTACAGGCATGTAACTCATGCCTGTAATTCCAGAACTTTGGGAGGATGAGGTGGTAGGATCACTTGAGGCCAGGAGTTTCAGACTAGCCTGGGCAACACAGTGAGACCCCGTCTCTACAAAAAAACTTTAATTTAATTTAATTTTAGATGTAGGGTCTTGCTCTGTTGCCCAGGATGGTCTTAAACTCCTGGCCTCAAGTGATCCTCCCACCTCAGCCTCCCAAAGTACTGGGATTATAGGCATGAAACAGCATGCCTAGTCAAAAAAAAGTTGTTTTTTTTTTTTCTGAGACAGAGTTTCACTCTTGTTGCCCAGGCCGGAGTGTAATGGCACCATCTCGGCTCACTGCAACCTCTGCCTCCCGGGTTCAAGCGATTCTCCTGCCTCAGCCTCCCAAGTAGCTGGGATTACAGGCGTGCATCACCATGCCCAGCTAATTTTTTCTAGTTTTAGTAGAGATGGGGTTTCACCATGTTGGCTAGGTTGGTCTCGAGTTCCTGACCTCAGGTGATCCACCTGCCTTGGCCTCCCAAAGTGCTGGGATTACAGGTGAGCACCAACGCGCCCAGGCAATTTTTTTTTTTTTTTTTTGAGATGGAGTCTCGCTCTATTGCCCAGGCTGCAGTGCAGTAGTGTGATCTCGGCTCACTGCAAGCTCCGCTTCCCGGGTTCACGCCATTCTCCTGCCTCAGCCTCCACAGCAGCTGGGACTACAGGCACCCGCCACCACGCTCGGCTAATTTTTTTGTATTTTTAGTAGAGAGGGGATTTCACCATGTTAGCCAGGATGGTCTCGATCTCCTGACCTCGTGATCTGCCCGCCTTGGCATCCCCAAGTGCTGGGATTACAGGTGTGAGCCACTGCACAGGGCCTTTTTTTTTTTTTTTTAATGGGCTAGGCATGATGGTTTGTGCCAGCTACTTGGGAGACTAAGATGGGAGGATCACTTGAACCCAGGATCAAGGCTGCAGTGAACCATGATTGCGCCACTGTACTCCAACCTGGAATACAGAGTAAGACCCTGACTCAAAAAGCAATACATAAATAAAAGAAAGAAAGCAAAAAGAAAACTAAATGCCATGTGGAATCCTAGACCAGATCCTGGACCAGAAAGAGGGCAGGAGTGGGGAAACTGGGGAAATTTAAATAAGGCCTACAGAATACTTAATAGCATTATATCAGGGTTCATGAATGTATTTGGTTAACAGAAAAAAAAAGTAATCTATCAGGGTTAATTTCCTGGGTTTGGTAATTATGTTATGGTTATTTACATAAGATGTTGACATTGGGGATGTTGGATGGAAAGTATGTGGGAACTCTCCGTACTATGTTTATAACTTTAAGTCTAGAATTTTGTCAAAATAAAAATTAAAAAGCATAAATTTTTGAACTTGAGAAAAACAAACCTCAGGTCCAATATGTCCCCAATAGGTTCAGTTGAACTAATGGTATAAATATAAAAGACACATACAACATTTAAGGGAAAAAACTATAAAACCAAGGCAATAGCTGAAATTATACCTAAAAATTTATGTAGACAGCCGCCAAAGACTTAAGGTTTTTAGTTCACTTGTCTCCTGAGCTAAGGTAACAAACTCAGGGGTTAGAGTATACAGGGAAAACTCAGATACGAGGCCCAATCTCACACCCTCTGCAAGAGACCCCACTACCAGTATTCCTCAAAAGGTGGTCCTTTGACCTCTGCTTGAGTGACTCTGAGAATGGAGGGCTCACTATTGTACTCCTTTGGGTGATTTTTAGCTTGTGAGCCCAAGTGCTATTGATAGCAGTGAGAAATTGGAAATAACCCAAATGAATAGGGCCAGGTAATCTTAGCTACCAAGATGATAGAGCACTGTGTGGCCACTGAAAGTGACAAAAATGTGGCCTATCTTAATGCACAGAAATGTGTATATGCAGTAATCCGAAGTGACAAGGGCAAAACAGAAGTTGCCTTTACACAACGATCACAGCTATGTTCAAATCTCAGTGTGCACAATAAGAGCTGGAAGATAATTTAGAAGGCCACAGATAGTTGTAATTTTGAGTTGCCTTGATTTTTTAAAAAGTGATCTATGTATAGAATTTTAAATGAAATTTAGTAGGCAGAATTTTATTTATTTATTTATTTATTTTTTTGAGACTGAGTCTCACTCTGTTGCCCAAGCTGGTATGCAGTGGCATGATCTCGGCTCACTGCAACCTCTGCCTCCTGGGGGCTCAAGTGATTCTCATGCCTCAGTCTCCCGAGTAGCTGGGATTATAGGCGCCCACCGCCATGCCTGGATAATTTTTGTATTTTTAATAGAGACGGGGTTTCACCATATTGGCCAGGCTGGTCTCAAACTCCTGAACTCAAATGATCCGCCCGCCTTGGCCTCCCAAAGTCCTGGGATTACAGGCGTGAGCCACCATGCCCAGCCTAGTATGCAGAATTAAAAAAAGAATCCTCCATTAAGGGACTTGGAGATTGTCATGTCAAGATTCATTGAGCATGTCTTCCTGGAACATTAGCTAGGGAGGGATTCTAAGGCCATGTCTGAGCCCTGTGGGAAAGTGACATGATTGATTAGTGATGTCTGCCAATGATGATGAACGAGCAGTGGTAGTGTGCATGCTATGTAGTTGCCACCTCTTCCAAAGACATTCCCATTCCTATTGTCATTTTGTCATTTTTGTAGATCTTCTGAAAGATGAGTTTGTGATACCGAAGGTACCATGTGCAGGAAGAAACCTCTTTCAGTTAAAAGCTATAGGATTTTGGGCAAGTCACTGGGATATAAGATGGTATGAAATAAATACCTTAAGGGAACAAAAGCAAAATTCTCCACAATAACAGTCAGTTTGAGAATAGGTGGGCTCAACAGAGAAGACTTTGTGGCATTCGTGCTGGGTCTTGAAGGATGAGGAGATTTTACAGGTGACTATGCTCGGGAAGGGTATTTCACATGGAGGGCATAGCATGGATAAAGGCATGGAGGTGAGGAAATAAGAGGCCTCCTGGGGAGAAAGGAAAGTGTAGGTTAGTTGTAGAAGATGATTTTGGAAACGTAGGAAATGGAGAATGTCCTGAATGCCAAGATAACAAGTTTGAGTTTTATTTAGTTAGCGGTGGGCTTCTGATGAGTTTTGATGCAAGTGATGCTTAAAGGAAATGAGACTAGAAGGCGATAAGAAAAAGCCTGGGCACCACCACCATGAGGGGACCTGAGGACCCAGAATTTGACAAAATCTCCTGGGGGTGTAGGCTAGCAATCAGAGCCCTGGGATAACGGGGTGTGGGAGCTATAACTAAGCCCCAGCAAGACAATCTCCTGAGCTCTATCTATTGTTCAGAGATTTCCTGAGCTCTGAGCCAGGCACAGGGATGCAAAAGCCATGGGCTCTGCTCTCTGGGAGCTTCTAGTCATGTGGGTTTTTTCAGATATGGGGGGCAGCAGACAGGGCAGACCACAGGCAGGAGAGGACTTGAGATCTGACTGAGCTGTCAGAAGATCAATTGAGTAGGCAGGGGCTGTAGGCCCCAGGGTCTGGCAGCCAAGCAGGGATGCCCTAGCTTGATGCAGTTGATCAGGGACTCTCGGAAGGGATTTGTTGTGACTTCTTGGGTGTTTGCGGAAGGTTAGCCTGGCAGCAGCCAGACTCCTGGAGTCCTACCAGATAAGAAAAGGGTCCCTGAAGCTTTTGTTGGGGAATCTGGAGGCCTCACATGACTTAGGGGATCCCATGAATTCTGCTATATTAAAGGATTTGGCAAGATTCCAATGACCTGGGCCAGGCGCGTGGCTCATGCCTGTAATCCCAACACTTTGGGAGGCTGAGGCTGGCGGATAACGAGGTCAAGAGATTGAGACCATCCTGGCCAATATGGTGACAACCTGTCTCTACTACAAATATAAGAAAATTAGCTGGGCGTGGTGGCACGCACCTGTAGTTCCAGCTACTTGCGAGGCTGAGGCAGGAGAATTGCTTGAAGACGGGAGGTGGAGGTTGCACTGAGCCAAGATCGCGCCACTGCACTCCAGCCTGGTGACACAGCAAGACTCCATCTCAAAAAAAAAAAAAGATTCCAATGATCCTATAATTTTATTTACCTGCTTCCCAAATATGGGGACTCCCCTCAACCCAGGGAAGGCACTCCCTATCTTGTCTTTCACCTCATAGTCCAATGTACCTCTGGGGACTGCAGGGAGGAATGGAAGCTGAGTTGGCTTGAGACACAATCAGGTAGGGACCTCCCTCTCTGTGCCAGGCCCAGCTGACTTCTAGTCCTCCTTCCCCTCCCCCATTATAAGGCTGGGGGAAGCTCCAGGGCTCTGGCTGGGCAGTGGGTAGCAGTGGCTAGAGTGGAAAATCCCCCACCAGCTGGATGATATCAGTGTTTACAGATCTGGTCCTGGCCTTCTGCCTGGGGCCTGAGGACCTGACAAATCTGCCTGGAGCCCTGAGTGTGGGGTACGAGGTCGCAGAGAGGCTATTGGCATGGGGATTTTTTTCCCACTCACTCCAAAATGGAGAGCTGTCCTGGGCCAGGTGAGCAGGCACTGGGCCAGCTCTGGGTCACCTCAGGCAATGGGAAGCTGGTAGCTGGGAAGTGGGGTGGGAGTTGGGGGAGGTGGGGGAGGTGGTGCCTAAGATGAGGGATAGAGGAACTAACAAATCAGACTTGGGGACTGCACAAGGGCTTGGGAGTGGGTCATGGGAGACATAGGCACTTTAGGAGAACTGAAGACAGAGGCAGGGACACAGCGGGGCAGAAGAGAGAACGAGGAACAGCAGCAGGGCGCAGGCCTGTCCCTCCTCATATGCCCCTGCTCCAGGCCTCTGATCTAGGCTGGTACAAGAGGCACAACCAGAAGCTGGTGTGGCTTACTCTATGAGTGTGTCCTGAGCATTTGCTGAATTATGACAAGCATTTCTCCAAATGTCCTGTTTGACCTTGAAAGCCTCTGAAGCTGCTCAGATAGCTGTGACTTCAGCCATTGTCATCCCAGCCCCACCACCAGCACCAGAACTCCCAACACTGCCATCAGCACCACCCTCACCATCACCATCATCGTAACCAGCATCCTAGCTACTAGCTACTGACCTCCTGACCCCCTGACACCCCTATCTCCTCCCCTGAGGGTTTGAGGGTGCTAGGAGTTAGGAGTTGAGTCAAAGCTTCAAGTACATAACCTAGAGACAAGCAGTTCTCAATGATTTTGCCCATCCAGAAGACACTTAGCAGTGCCTGGAGATATATTTGGTTGGCACAATGGGTGGACTGCTCCTGGCATCGAGTCGGTAGAGGCCAGGGATGCTGCTAAACATTCTATAGTACACAGGATGGGGCCCACAACAAAGAACTATTTGTTCCAAAATGTCGACAGCACTGAGGTTGCGAAACCCTGGCTATAGATCCTATCTATCCCAGCACTCTGCCTCTACCTTTTTCTGGCCCTCGTCCCTAAATGCACACATTATGCCTCTGGTTTGGGAACAAGACGTAATCTTCACCACTCCATCTTACGGCAACTTTCTCTCTTATCGCTTGCACCTCCTGGCCTCCGATGCTTGAACTAAAAAGTCAATAAGATGAAAGTCTTTTGCGGCCACCCTCAAGAAGGAAAAATACACAGAAACAATTGATACACGAAGCACAGGGTACACCCTGGGTTGAGGTCATGGCTGCCCAGGGCAGGGAGGCAGCAACTAGACTAATCTTGGGCGTATAAAAGAGGAAAGAGTGCCCAGGTCTTCACTCCACTGCGACTGCAGAACTCAGAGTTGCTCTTCCTCTGTGACCAGTTGGGGACCAGCATCATGAAGTGGATGGTGGTGGTCTTGGTCTGCCTCCAGCTCTCGGAGGCAGCAGTGGTCAAGTGAGTCTGGGACCTGGCTGCTGGTGCAGGGAGCCTGGATGGGAGCCTAAAGCCCTGCAAAGGGCAACTGGGCCAGGGGACACCCTGCCTGTCTCTACTCTGGGACTTCTGCTAGGGGAAGGGGAGTCTCCCTTTGCTGATGTTAGACAGGACACATGGGTGGAAGGAGACACAGCCCCTGCCTTCAGGAACCTTCCTATCAAAGGGAAAAGCACGATCCCTTCCCCCATCTGATGAGGAAAGATGGACCTGAAACAGAGGTGGTAAGGGTGACTACTGCCCAAGCAGCCCTTGAATGGCAGGTGTGGATTCTTCTCACAGAAGGGAGCAATCCTTTTTGGATAAGGGATATCTTATCCACTATCCTCTCTAAAAATTGCTTTAAGGCTGAAAATTTACTGGCAGATGCCAAAATCATCTAAGCAGAAACACCAGTAAATGTAAATCTCTATACCCGAGGGGTCAGGAGAAAACTCTGGAGTAGATGGCATGGCTCACAGGCCATCAGGAAGGCGCCCAGCCTGCCATCCTGCCTGTTATTTCTCTATCCAAGAGTACTTCCTGAGGCCAAGAGCTGGCTCCTCTCAGAAACTCCTATCAATATGCATATTTGGTAGAGGTGGTTAATTAGTCTTCATAGCTCAGGGTGAAGGGGTTTAGCAGAGAATTTCTGGAGAATGCAGAGTCCCCAGGGAATGGGGATTAAGCAGAATTCTGGAGCCTAGAGCAAGGCCAGAGTGGACCCCTAGAGACTCCCAAGCAATGGCAGCAAGCAAGTCTGGGAAGGAGAGTGCCGAGGAGGTGACTGAGCCCATAGGAAGGGACAGAAACCGTGATTTATAAGTTCCAACTCCAGAGCTGATCTGTGCTCCAGACCACCCAGGCCAACTTCCCGTGGTCCTGGTGTCCTGAGAGGAGCAGTGATGGGGCCTAGGCCATGCGATTAGCAGCTGGGACAGAACTAGGACTCTGTGTCCTGAGTCCCAGCTAGTGCTGTTGCCCTTGCTCCATGCTCTGTCACATCCAGCTGGTGCCAGGTGCCTGAGGGCTGCCGTAGAAAGGAACTCTGGGGTGAACTTTGCCATCTCTGAAATCTTCTTTGTTTTTTTTTTTTGAAACAGAACTTCGCTCTTGTTGCCCAGGCTGCAGTGCAATGGCGCGATCTCGGCTCACTGAAACCTCTGCCTCCCAGGTTCAAGCGATTCTCCCACCTCAGCCTCCCGAGTAGCTAGGATTACAGGCGTGCGCCACCATGCCCGGCTAATTTTGTAATTTTAGTAGAGATGGGGTTTCACCATCTTGGCCAGTCTGGTCTCGAACTCCTGACCTCAAGTGATCCACCCGCCTCGGCCTCCCAAAGTGCTGGGATTACAGGCGTGAGCTACCGTGCCTGGCCTGAAATCTTCTGTTAAAAATGTGCATTTCCTGGGCTGGGCGCAGTGGCTCACGCCTGTAATCCTAGCACTTTGGGAGGCCGAGGCGGGCGGATCATTTGAGGTCGGGAGTTTGAGACCAGCCTGACCAACATAGAGAAACCCTATCTCTACTAAAAATACAAAATTAGCTGGGCATGGTTGCCCTTGCCTGTAATCCCAGCTACCCGGGAGGCTGAGGCAGAAGAATCGCTTGAACTCGGGAGGTGGAAGTTGAGGTGAGCCGAGATCAAGCCATTGCACTCCAGCCTGGGCAACAAGAGCGAAACTCTGTCTCAAAAAAAAAAAAAAAAAAAAAGTACATATCCTGGGCCAGGTGCGGTGGCTCACGCCTATAATGCCAGCACTTTGGGAGGCCTAGGCAGGCGGGTCACGAGGTCAGGAGATCGAGACCAGCCTGGCCAACATAGTGAAACCCTGTCTCTACTAAAGATACAAAAAATTAGCCGGGCATGGTGACAGGTGCCTGTAATTCCAGCTATTCGGGAGGCTGAGGCAGGAGAATCTTCTGAACCCAGGAGGTAGAGGTTGCAGTGAGTGGAGGTTGTGCCATTGCACTCTAGCCTGGGTGACAAAAGTGAAACTGCATCTCAAAAAAAAAAAAGTACATATCCTGAAAAGGGTAATGCCTAAAGTCCCTCTTCCTTTCCTGGGGAGGAATCTACGGGATATTTGACAGCAAAGGGCCAGGGAGATAGGAGGACCCTTGAGATGGGGTGAGGAGTGCATGCATGGTGAAATGAATGGTTTTCTGAATCTTAGAGCAAGTGCTGAGAAGAGCTTTGTAAGAAAGAGGGGAAGAGGCAAAGGGAGGAAGAAACACACACACACACACACACACACACACAGAGAGACAGAGACAGACAGACAGAGACAGAGAGCAAAAGGCTGAGAGAGAGAAAAAGACACACACAGACAAGGGGAACAAACAGAGTGGCAGGGAGGTTGAAGCATGCAGTTAAGAGAAGGAGAGAGAGAAAGAGAGGACTGGGAAGAGAGGAAGGAGGGAGGGCCTTGCCTCATACGCAACCCTTCTGTAGAGTGCCCCTGAAGAAATTTAAGTCTATCCGTGAGACCATGAAGGAGAAGGGCTTGCTGGGGGAGTTCCTGAGGACCCACAAGTATGATCCTGCTTGGAAGTACCGCTTTGGTGACCTCAGCGTGACCTACGAGCCCATGGCCTACATGGATGTGAGTCCTGACCCTTTCTGGCGGTAGCCTTCTCTCTGGTGTGGGCTGGAGGGAAGGGGCAGGTCCCTTCACTCCTCTGCCCATGGAGAAGCCTGGGGCCCCTGGATCCCTCTGGAACTAACAGCTTGCTCCATGGCCCCCAGGCTGCCTACTTTGGTGAGATCAGCATCGGGACTCCACCCCAGAACTTCCTGGTCCTTTTTGACACCGGCTCCTCCAACTTGTGGGTGCCCTCTGTCTACTGCCAGAGCCAGGCCTGCAGTGAGTGCTGGGCTGGGCAGAGAGGGGTGGTTGGCAGGGCAAGGCACTGATACCCTCTGGGGAGGGCCAAACTTCCAGAGGGAGCTCAGGACTGAGGGGAGCTCAGTCCTGGGGAGGACCAGGGACATGTGCAGGGCCACACAGCATGCCCAAGCCAGAGGAAAGATGCTGGTCCTGCAGCTGGATGGCCCCTTTGCCTTCCCTGCCAATATGTATCCCTTTGCTTATGCCAGCCCCTAACTCCCCACTCCCTTTTATTCCACTCTCCCCATTCTGTTTACTCTGGGCAGTGCCATTCCATTCCATGTGACTAATTTCCAGTCCATTCCATCCCACTGCATTCTACTCCATTCTATTCTGCTCCACCTCAGTATTTACTAAGTTCTCACTGAGTGTCTCCAAGACACACAACAGAACAATATAGGATGTTGGCTCCGTACTATAGTGGTTTTGGGAGACAGGCAGTGTTTGCTTTCTTAAGGTTGCCTTGGTCCCTGCTGAAGCCTTGGTGTTTGGGTCCTGATACCTTTGGCCCAAGGGGTCCCTTGATGTCCCCACCCTATGCTATGACTGGCTTCTTGATGAGTGAAGGTGGGGAGCACTTGGGGATGCCCTGGAGGGCTGGGGGGAATGCTGGGATGTGGTGCAGGCCCATTCACTTCTTCATCTGATGAGTAATTACTCAGCACTGCTGTGAGCCAGGTGCTTTGCTGGGGACCAGGGACTCAGGGCTGGGTTCTCTGCAACCCTGTCCACAGGGAGGCCACAGTCCTGAGGCATCCCAAGATTCTGTAAGTCAGAAGGGGCTTTGGGGACAAGGCTGGCCAGCTCCCATGGGCCTTCCAATGCCACCCCTTGACTTGGCAACCAGGGGTGCTGGGGTCCCAGGATGTGAGCGCAGCCTGAGCGAGAGGCTGAGGTGGGAACCCGGCAGGCCTGAGAGCTGAGCAGCCCTGCCCCGGCCGGCCTGACTCCTCATGCCCTGACTCCCCTGCAGCCAGTCACTCCCGCTTCAACCCCAGCGAGTCGTCCACCTACTCCACCAATGGGCAGACCTTCTCCCTGCAGTATGGCAGTGGCAGCCTCACCGGCTTCTTTGGCTATGACACCCTGACTGTGAGTGGGCATGGGGAGTGGAGGCTGGGGCTGTGAGCTATAAGCTGGAGGGGACAGTTAGATGGACTCTCCTGAAACACGGTGGAATGCTAGTGTTCTGGTGTGCAGGACAGGAAGGCAGGACAAGACAGGCCCATTCAGTCACTCCCCCAACACTCACTGGTGGCCACCATGTGCTAGGCACTGGGGCACCATACTGAACAAGAGGGACATGGTCCTTTTCCTTAAGAAGCATAAGGCCTGGGGAGCTCAGAGAAGAAGGAGACGGGTGAGGAGGTGAGCTGTGGCAGTCAAGGAAGGCTGCACAGGAGAGGTGGCTCCTGCAACACCTGTCAAGAGGCAGAGGTGGCTGGCTACGGTGGCTCACTCCTGTAATCCCAGCACTTTGGAAGGCCAAGGCGGGCAGATCATGAGGTCAAGAGATCGAGACCATCCTGGCCAACATGGTGAAACCCTGTCTCTATTAAAAGTACAAAAAATTAGCTGAGCGTGGTGGCACGCGCCTGCAGTCCCAGCTACTCGGGAGGCTGAGGCAGGAGAATCGCTAGAACCAGGGGAGCAGAGGTTGCTGTGAGCTGAGATTGCGCCACTGCACTCCAGCCTGGTGACAGGGTGAGACTCTGTCTCAAACAAGCAAACAAACAAACAAACAAACAAGAAAACCAAAACAAAAAAGAAGGGGCAGAGGTGAGGAAGGGATGAACAGAGGCTTGAGGAGTCTCTAGGGGAACCTGGAGGAGGTGAGTGGAGTCAGACTGGTCACCTCCCCTCGTTTGTGTCCCCATTAGGTCCAGAGCATCCAGGTCCCCAACCAGGAGTTCGGCTTGAGTGAGAATGAGCCTGGTACCAACTTCGTCTATGCGCAGTTTGATGGCATCATGGGCCTGGCCTACCCTGCTCTGTCCGTGGATGAGGCCACCACAGCTATGCAGGGCATGGTGCAGGAGGGCGCCCTCACCAGCCCCGTCTTCAGCGTCTACCTCAGCAAGTGAGCAACCAGCTGGCCAGTCCCCACCTCCCGGGGTGCTCCCCCGGCCGCCCTGGACGACTGAGGCTCAGTGCTCAATGCTTTGGGGTTTGGAGGCATCCCAGCGGGCATCTGGCTCCAGTCAGTCTTGCTCCAGGGCCTTCCTTCCTGGGCTTCCTCTTGAATCCTCTCCCAGCCACCCGACCACACCCCATCCCTGCACCTGTCCCCAGTCCCCTCCGACTTGTCTTTGCATTCCATGGCCACGATGGAATGAATCTCTTCCACAGCAGCTGAACTTTGCCCTGAGTTTTGCTGCTCTGATTCTCAGCACCCCTTGGACAGGCTTCCTGGTGGAGAAACGGGTGGGGCAGTTCGCTCACTTCCTTCTGACCGAATGTTTTCTACCTGTATCCCTCTTTTGCATAGTAATGTATTGCTTCATCTCCTTTTATCTATTGTTTTAGCCTGGTCCTGGAGTCTTCTGGTCTAGGTCCACTGCTGACCCCTAGCAGGTTGTTATCCTTGCCAGTCAACACAAGCATGTGCAGGCATTTAGTGAGACAGGCAGTGGGTGGGGGTGAGCGGCCTGGGGCCTGCTTTTCTTTGTTCTTCTTCAGAATTAACCAGCAACTTGCTTTTGTTTTGTTTTGTTTTGTTTTGTTTTTTTGAGATGGGGTCTCGCTCTGTCACCCGGTCTGGAGTGCAGTGGCGCAATCTCGGCTCACTGCAACTTCTGCCTCCCGGATTCAAGCTATTTTCCAGCCTCAGCCTCCCAAGTAGCTGGGATTACAGGCATGCGCCACTGTGTTCGGCTAATTTTTGTGTTTTTAGTAGAGACGGGGTTTCACCATGTTGGCCAGGCTGGTCTCAAACTCCTGACCTCAGGTGATCCACCCGCCTTGGCCTCCCAAAGTGTAGGGATTACAGGTGTGAGCCACTGCGCCCAGCCTTAGCCAGCCACTTTCTAGAGACAGTTAGCTTCATTGGACTAATCTGGGGAATCTGAAGTTCAAGGACCTCACCCTGTTACTAATGTTGCTAACTTCCTCTCCACCTCTGTTTATGATTCCTCTGCGTGTAAACAGAGCAGCTCCACCCAGCTCCACACTCCAGCTACCAGAGAAGCCTCTGGAACAAACACGGAATATCCTTACCCCACTTCACCAAGACCCCACCTGTCTCCAATCTCAGCAGAAAAGTAACAAGCTGGGCCTGGGTGGGGCTCCCGGTGACATGTCTACCAGAGGCAGGAAGCGGAGGGGAGAGGAGAGCAGAGTGTGGGCTGGGGGTCCCAACCACTAGGGGACCCCTCAGAGGTCAGCATCATTCGGGAGCCTGAGGCGCTGGGAATTCCAAGGCCTGGCCAGAAAGCCCCAGTCTAAGGGACGCATCCCAGTCCCCAGGGAGCCCCAATCTAAGGGATACAGCCCCATCCTCAGGGAGCCCCAGTCTGAGGGAGACACAGACTCGTCCTCAGGGAGGCCCAGTCTAAGGGACACAGCCCCGTCCTCAGGGAGCCCCAATCTAAGGGATACAGCCCTGTCCTCAGGGAGCCCCACTCTGAAGGGAGACTCAGTCATCTCCTCAGGAAGCCCTCGTCTGGATCAGGGAAGGAGCTCTGTTTCCCTGTGGAGGTGACTGCTCAGGAGGGAAGTCCTTTTCCATGGCACTCCCTGACTTCCCCTTCCCTTTCTCTCCTGCAGCCAGCAGGGCTCCAGCGGGGGAGCGGTTGTCTTTGGGGGTGTGGATAGCAGCCTGTACACGGGGCAGATCTACTGGGCGCCTGTCACCCAGGAACTCTACTGGCAGATTGGCATTGAAGAGTGAGTCTGCGGTGGGGCCCTGGGGATGTGGCACTTCCTTGGAGTGGGCTTCCAGGCCATGTCACACACACACACAGTCTGGCACTGCTCTGGGATGGGGCAGAGGACCCCTGAGGCTTACTCCTACAAAGCCACAACTGTCCTCTGCAGGAGTGACAAAGCCCAGCTCAGCCTGGAGAAGAGAGTGGATGTGGACAACATAGGGAGGGGCAGGACCTGGACTCCCGAACATTAGGGACCCTGCAGTCCAGCCCCATCATGGGCTCACAGATTAGAAACGAAGGTGTGTTAGCAACTAATTTGCTCAAAGTCCTTACAATGAATCAGTGGACCTGGTTTTCAGTGTTTTTAGAAACTTCCTTGACACTTTTAAGGACTAGGTCCCATGGCATGATGCAGGGGAATAGCCGGATTGATCTTTGCAGGGTCCTCACTTTCCTCAAGAAAGTAGCTGTAGCTCTTTGTCCCACAGTGGTGGGGAAAGCCCGCCCCAGCTGCCCTGAACTGGGGGAGTCCTGAGGCTGCCTGTCTTCTCCCCATACAGGTTCCTCATCGGCGGCCAGGCCTCCGGCTGGTGTTCTGAGGGTTGCCAGGCCATCGTGGACACAGGCACCTCTCTGCTCACTGTGCCCCAGCAGTACATGAGTGCTCTTCTGGAGGCCACAGGGGCCCAGGAGGATGAGTATGGACAGGTGTGACTGGTGAGGGTGTCTCTCTTCCCCAGGAGGCTACTCCAGAGGCATTCATGATTTCTCCTGGGAACACAATAGCCAGCTGGGCGCCGTGGCTCATGCCTGTAATCCCAACACTTTGGGAGGCCAAGGCAGGCAGATCTTTTGAGCTCAGGAGTTTGAGACCAGCCTGGGCAACATGGCGAGACTCTGTCTCTACAAGAAATACAAAAATTAGCTGGGTGCGGTGGCATGCGCCTGTAGTTCCAGCTACTTGGTAGGCTGAGGTGAGAGGATTGTTTGAGCCCAGGAGGTGGAGGCTGCAGTGAGCCATGATCTCACTATTGCACTCCAGCCTGGGTGACAAAGCAAGACCCTGTCTCAAAAAAAAAAAAAAAAAAAAAAAAGCCTAACTCTTGACCTCCATGCTTCTATCTGCCCAAGGCACTGGAGGCAGGGGGACCTGGGACGACTGGGGCTGGGTGCAGGATGGGGGCCTGGAGGCTTGTTCAGGCGGGGCCAGTTGCTTGTGCTGAAGGGGAGAGGGAGGTTACTATTAGGCAGGAATTTCTTCTGAGCTGCAGTCACTCAGCAGAAACAGAGGAAACGCTTGCTGGACTTTGGGATAAGAGCAAAATGACTGGAATGTGGGGCTGAGTATGTGAGCAACCAGGGCTGACCCTTTATCCCCACCTCTCTCACCTCCACAGGGCCATGCTCCCCTGCGCTTGTCTGTCTTGAGTCCAGCCAAGGGTTTGTTTAATTAACCCAAGCCCACTACCACTAATTTTAATTTTGGGAGACCAGTGGGGTACTCATTATGCAGATCTGGTTTTTTTTGTTTTTTGTTTTTGTTTTTTTGAGACGGAGTCTCTCTCTGTCGCCCAGGCTGGAGTGCAATGGCGTGATCTTGGCTCACTGCAACCTCCACTTCCTGGGTTCAAGCAATTCTCCGGCTTCAGCTTCCTGAGTAGCTGGGACTACAGGTGTATGTCACCACGCCTGGCTAATTTTTTTGTATTTTTAATAGAGATGAGGTTTCACCATATTGGCCAGGCTGGTCTCGAACTCCTGACCTCAAGTAATCTGCCTGCCTTGGCCTCCCAAAGTGCTGGGATTACAGGTGTGAGCCACCGCGCCCAGCCATCTGTGTTGTTTTTGTCATTGTTGTTGTTGTTGTTATTGTTGTTTTGAGACAGAGTCTCACTCTGTCACCCAGGCTGGAGTGCAGTGACACAATCTCAGCTCACTGCAAGCTCCGCCTCCTGGGCTCAAGCAATCCTCCCACCTCAGCCTCCTGAGTAGCTGGGACTACAGGTGTGTGCCATCATGCCCAGCTAATTTTTGTATTTTTGGTGGAGGCGGGGTTTCATCATGTCACTCAGGCTGGTCTCGAACTTCTGGACTCAAGCAATCTGCCTGCCTCGGCCTCCCAAAGTATTGGGATTACAGGCACGAGCCACCATGCCCGGCCAGATCTGCGTGTTTTAAAATGCCACTTGCAAGCTGGGCATCATGGCTCATGCCTGTGTATGTGTATGTATGTGTGTGTGTGTGTGTGTGTGCATATATATATATATATATATATATATATATAGGCACTTGCAGAGAAAGAGCAGAGGTTCAATCTTTAATATGGGAAATCGAGGCAAGAGGAGTTAGGAGGCTCTGGGATCACTCCAAATCACACCCATTCTGAGTCCATGGGTATAATGCCAGCATTACCTACACAGGACTTTCCCTTGGAGCTGCATTCTCTAGTCCAAAAACAGGCTTAGGGCTTGGGCCTGGAGCTCAGGCCTGGGATCCAGGGGCTGAGATGATGGGGCTGGTGGGTGCTATCAGGGGGAGGAGGAGTTAACCAGGGACCTATCCCTCTTGCAGTTTCTCGTGAACTGTAACAGCATTCAGAATCTGCCCACCTTGACCTTCATCATCAATGGTGTGGAGTTCCCTCTGCCACCTTCCTCCTACATCCTCAGTGTAAGTCCTGGTCCCTGCAGGCTGAGCCACCATGATTGGGGTTGGGAGGAAGGGCTGGGGAGCCAGAAATGCTGAGTCTCCTGCCTTGTGCCATTTTCCGACTCCGCACTTGTACTCATTTACCTTCCCCACTCATTGATTCTAAACCCCCTTCTCTGGAACAAGGCTATGAAATAGAAGATTGTCATCTATGATCAATTATTATTAATTAGTGGGGAGAGGCACTGGGCTCTTTGTTGAGCACTTACTAGGGCAGACCACTGTGCAAAGCACTTTGCTTCATGATCCCATTTAATTGTCACAGTATTTAATGAGGGAGATACTCATTTCTGTTTTACAAATGAAAACTTGGAGGTTCAGAGAGGTTGAGTAACTGACTCAAGGCGACACAGCTAAGGTTTGAATCCAAGTTGGTTTGGCTCCAAGGTTTAACCACCAGGCTGATCTGCTCCAAATTGGGAGCAGGAGGGAGGTCTGTGGGAAGAGAAGTTTCCCATCATGGGGAGAGGAGACCCTGCTGAGGACCACGGCAGCCTGAATGTACCTGTTCCAGAAATCCTCCCACCCGCTCTGCTCTGGTGGCTCAGTTGGCCTATGAGCCCTCAAGGCAGAGACCCTGGCTCCCTCAGCTCTGCACTTGTGCTCCCAGCCCAGGGCTCAGAGCTGAGCAGGGCCCAGCTCATGTGTGAACAAATGAATGAGTGCTGCCTTTCTGTGTTGAGCAGAACGACGGCTACTGCACCGTGGGAGTCGAGCCCACCTACCTGTCCTCCCAGAACGGCCAGCCCCTGTGGATCCTCGGGGATGTCTTCCTCAGGTCCTACTATTCCGTCTACGACTTGGGCAACAACAGAGTAGGCTTTGCCACTGCCGCCTAGACTTGCTGCCTCGACACGTGGGCTCCCCTCTTCCTCTTGACCCTGCACCCTCCCAGGGCATTGTATCTGTCTTTCCACTCTGGATTCAGCCTTCTTTTTCTGGACTCTGGACTTTCTCTAATAATAAATAGTTCTTCTTTATGTTGGTCATCCTGTTGTTTTTGGAAGGGAGTTTTCCCTGAGTGGCTACAAGGTTTCCTGGTGGGTCACTGTGATTTTAAGAGAAATGGGACCTAAGGCATGGCTTGGGATGGGCTCTGTAACCCTCAGAGCTTAAAGTTCATACTTTTCCCCTGGAAAGGGAAGACAGTGGTAGCGCCATCATGGGTGGGTGGGTGGCGGGCCGGGGGAGAGTGTTCCTACTTGAGTCACAGAGAAATCGAGCCTATTTGCTCGAACCAACTCAGCAAGGGATCTTGTCCCTTTGGACTTCATCTCTGTCCTCCTCAGGAGCCTCTTAGCAAAAGATCCAGAAACCAGGAGCAACATGGTATGTGGGGAAGGAGGAGAGAGAGGAAGAAAAAGAGGAGGGGAAGGAGAAGAAAAGCAGGGGAGGGGCTGGGGGGAGGAGACAGGGAAAAAGGGGCGGGGAAGAGGAGAAAGTAGAGAATGATGCCTCCGCACCCTGTGAACTTCCAACAAGGGAAGGTGACATGAAAGGAGCTCAGACAATTTCTGTCCAGCAACATGACAGCAAGCTCAGGCTGGTGAGTGGGGCGTGAATGTAGAACCCATAATGGGGGCAGGCTGCCTTCTACCGTCATATTTTACCCTGTCCTTCGCCAGGCTCACCCTGGCCTTGCCCCTTATGATCGGGGCAGGGATAAAAGTGCAAGATCCAGGTCCTGCACCCTACTCCTGAAGAGAAGCTGGAATTTGCCACAGGTGGAGTTTCTATGGCAACAGCACACCATCTGGGACCCTCTCTTTCTTAGACTGCCGAAGGACAGCAGGCTGCAGGTTCCTTTTAGGGGGTCGGACAGGCTACAGAATGTATCGTAGTGAGCCCTGGTTTGGGACATTACTGAGAGGAGAAAGAAAACTTGCAAAGAGGTAGAAGTGGATCAGAGGTTCCAAGTCAAGAGCCTCTTTCCCTGTAAGCCTTAGTCCGCGAAACGGGACTACAAATCCCGGCGTGCCTAGCGGGACTGCAGCGAGAACTACGTTTCCCAGTGGGCGCCGCGGCAGAGCGGCTGGGAGGCGGGGCGGGTGCTGCCCTCTGCCGGGCGCGGAGGGAAGTGTGCGTGGAGTGACAGCCGGAGCCCGGGCGCCGGGCGCGGGGCTCGGTGACAGCGGAGGCGGCGGCCCGGGCGGGACGCAGGGAGCGGCCGCGGCGCCGACGGCGGCGGGAAGGGCGGACGGGGCGGGCCTCCCTGGTGGCACGGGGCCGGAGCAGGCCGGGAGCAGGTGGCGGGCACAGCTTGCGGGCCAGGCACCCGAACTTGGGACAAGTTGCCGGAGCCGCGGGGCGCGGGCGGCGGACAGATTGACCTTCAGAGCGAGGTGAGCGGGACCGGGGAGCGAGAGGCGCTAGGAGGGCCCGGGACCCCCGACCCAGGCTCCCTGGCCCCTATCCCGTGGGTCCCAGAGACAGGTGGGCGGGTGGGGGATGCCGGCAGGAGAGGGAAGCAGGACCGTGCGCGCCGCCACCCACCCGCAGTCCGTCCGCCCCCGGGCGCCCAGCGCGTGGCCCGAGCGGCGCTGCCCGCCGAGCCGGGAGCCCCCTCGGCCCCTCCCTTCAGGCGCGGGCCGGGGGCGGCTTCTCCGCGACCTTATGTAACCGGGCGGGAGGGGCCGGGCGGGCATGGGCCTTCCCGGCCCGGAGCTGGGAGTCGAAGGGGCGGGAGGCGTGATGGTGAACTCGCAAGAAGTTTGAGGGACGCGCGGGCCCCGCGCCCACTCCCCCTCCACCGGACACGGCTGGGGCCGGCGATGCCGGAGAGGGGGTCGGAGGTAGGGGAGGTGTGCGGGGGCTGAGTCTGGCCAGGCCAGCGGGGGAGTGGGAGGGCCAGAGCGGCGCCACGCCCCGGGGGCTGGGCTGATGGGGGGGCGGGTGGAAGTACCATCTCTCCCTCCCTTCCCGTCCCTTCCTCCAGCTCGGTCTCTTGAAGAAGCCGCCCCTGGCCCCGTCCCCTCGAGTCCCTGGGCAGTCTCTTTCTCCCCGTGGGTTATTCTATGACCCTGGGGAACACCAACCCCGGAGGGCTCCCTCCGTGCGCCCCGTTGTCTGCCTCCCCCCGGGTTCCCAGCTGCCTGCCCGCCCCCCGAGTTTCCCCCTCCCCCCGTCTCGGTCCCGAATCCCGGAAAACACGCCCCCTTCCCCCCGATCCCCCGAGTCCGTGTCAGTGCTGCCCACCCCTGGGCTGTCCCGACCAGCTCTGGCCCAGCGCGTCCGCTCGCCTCCTGGAAGGGAGCGGGCAGATGCCAGCTCGGCCCCCTCCCCGCGCGGGGTTCCGGCTTCACGCACGGCTGCCCCGAGCTGCTCCGGGCTGCGCGAGCAGGTTCGCGCCGCAGCCGCCTGGCGCGCCCCAGCCCCGCGCCCCGGGTGAGGAAGGGAGGGAGCCCGGGGCGGGGCTTGTCTGCGCGAACCCCGCTGGGCCCAGGCCCCCGCCCTCCGCTCTCCGCCAGCCCCTGGCCGCTGCGCCTTCCCCCGAACCCCCCTCAGCTCCAGCCGTCGTTCTCTCGCCTGTCTGTTCTGGGGAGGGTTCAGCGCGGAGCTTCTGCACTCAACTTGAGCGCAGTTTTTGGCTTAGAGCTCGCTGGGGAAGTGCAGGTTAATTACTGCCCAGCTCCCATCCCCTGCGCTCCCCCCATCCCGAGTGAGGGGCTGCTTCATCCCTCAGGGAAAGGGACAAGACGGATGCAGGCCCCCAGCGACACCTCTGGGGTGTGGCCTCAGGCCCCTGCACCCGCCCTGGCCGAGATTCCATTGGCCCAGACCTGGCACTGTTGGGCAGCTGGGGATGAGGTTGGAGGCTGGTCTCTGGTTTCCTTCTGGGTGGACAGATGCGGATGCGCTCGGTTAGAACGCAGTTCCCAGGGCCACGACTGGGAGACAGTCCTCAGGCCCTCCCCTCAGGGAGCTCACTGTCCGGGGAGGGACAGCCAGCAATAGTTCCTGGCCGGCCAGGAGAGGCAGAGGCAGAGGAAGGGGAAGGGTCAGCTGCCTTGAGGTCCCTGCCTGCTAACCTGACGGTATGCTTTCACCATGCCGGTGACCCCAGCCCCAGGACCACGAGCAACTCGCCTGGCTTCCTTCTTTCCGTCTGCCTCCTGGCCGCGGGGCCCGGAGAGCTGGGAGCCAGAGGGTGTAAATGAAGGGCAGAGCTGTTTGGGTGACTCCGTGCTCTGCTTCTCCCCGAGGGAAGCCAATGGTGCTTACCATTTACAAGGCTTGTTACAGCTGCAGGGTTATTTTGTCCTCTACTCAGCTCTGGGAGGCGGAGCCAAATGGGGACCCAGGTATCTTGGTTCCGGGTGCCCTGGAAGGAGTTCAGGGGATAGGGCAGGGGACACCCTAGGTGGGCACTGAATCTAGGGAGAGCCAACTGGGCTTTTACGGGCTAATGGCCTGGTGACTCACAGTCAGAGGTGGGCAGGGAGTGGGCCAGGGCAGGCAGGAGCCCTTCCAGGGTCCCACGTGCGCTGTCACAGGCCTCCTCAGCCTGTTTCTGGAAAGCAGAGAAGTAGGTGGAAGGGGACTCCCACCCCTCAAGTCTGGCTGCCCTTTGAGGGTCTAGCTCTTGGCCCTGAGCCCTCCTGGGGCTCTGTTTATGGCTGTAATTGCATCATTAGCCAGAGTTAATAGAGTTACTTAGCACCTGCCCCCACAGGGAGTAGCCCAGCCACCCCCTGGGTTCTGTCTCTTCCTTTTCAAAGTCAACTCGGTTTCTGCAGGCAACAGGGGTTTCCCCAACCACAGCTGTCATGAAAACCAGGTTGGGCCTTTGTCCTGGGGATGGAGGGCAGTCAGCACTTGGGGCCCGGCTTGGGGCTGCCCTGGAGATGACCATGGAAATTGGGTTGGCCTCCTCTGATCGGAGGGCGGGAGTTCAGGGTTCCCAGAGCTGCCAGAAATGTTCACATCCCAGGATGCAGTGAACATATATGCATGTACAGTGTGGATCCTCATCTGAGAGGAGGGAGATGAAAACACACCCACCTCACAGGCTGTTGTGAGGACTAAGGGTGCGGCAGTGCCTGGTACATGGTGAGTACATGATGTTGCTTTCTGGGTTGGTGTGGGGTTTGTGTAATGGTTGTGAGTTTGTGTGTGTGGTTAAAGTGTCTAGGAATGTGGGTAGAGATGAACTGTGCATGTGTGTCTATGAGAGTGTAACAATAAAACAAGATTATATTAATAGAATATTCATCTCTTCTTTTATGCTATACTAGAACAATATTATAATAAGATTGATTATACAATAGTTGCCAACATTTATTGTGTGTTTAGAGTGAGGTGGGAATTACTGTTTGCATTACACTTACTTACTCAGAGAGGTTAAGCAAGTCACTTAAAATCACACAGCCTGGAAGTGACAGGATTGGAATTTTAACCTAGGTCCAATTGACTCCAAAGTCTGTGTTCTCAGTCCCTAAAGAAGACCACTTCTTCAAGGGGTTTCCCAGGAGTTCTCTCTTAAAAGGTGGGGGTGTGGTGGTCTGGGGACCTTCTTTTCTCTATCCAGGGTTTCCTGCTCTAAGCAGATCTTTGGGAGGCCTAGGTGGGAGGATTGCTGGAGCTCAGGAGTTCGAGACCAGCCTGGGCAACATAGTGAGACCTGGACTCAATTGAAAAAAGAATTTGTATGAAAAAAATAAAAATAAAAAAGCAGGGTGGGAACTTGCTGAGGCCCCTGTCTGAGCACCATACCTGTTTCCTGGCCTTTCTTCTGAGCTGCCAGCATGGGTGACCAAAGGACCTCCGGCTGGAACCTGTCTTGACTGGCCAGGGAAGGAGACTGGTTCAGGCAAGACTTCCTGGGCTTCTTTGGAAGCCCCAGACACCCAGAAAGGGAGGAGGCATCCTTACTGATGGCCTTCTAGGTGCCCGGCTTTGTGCCATGCACTCCACGTCCATTAACGTACAGTGCAGCCCTCAGCAGGCCCTTGTTTAATCAGATGTGCAGAAGAGGCTGTGGGGATCATTGGGTGAGAATGGGACGGCAGTAAAGTCATAAGAGCACTGGACCAGGAGTCGAGAGACCCCACTGTGCCTCTCACTGGCTGTGTGGCTGGGCAGGTCTCTGCTCTGTTCAGCCTCAGTTTCCATATCTGTGAATCTGGATCATCTGTGGGATTCCCTCCAAAGCGAACCTTCTACAAATCTTTGCCAAAGGCACCAGGGAGGAAGAAAAAGGAAGAGAAAGCAAGGGGTGGTGGGGGTGGGTTGTTAGGGGTGTTTGGAAGATGCTGCAGTCCACAGAATTGAGCTTTAGCTAAAGACTGGTCCTGGTGAAGCAACCAGGAAGTTTTTCTTGGGACAGCCATAAGCCACTATATATTGAGCACTGGACCAGTGTCACCTGGTCAGGGGGTTGTTGAGAACATGGGCTCTGGGGCCAGGCTATGTGGCTTGCACAGCTCTGCCACTTAACACTGTGTGAGTCTCGGCAAGCTGCTTAACCCCACTGTGCCTCAGTTTCCACACCTAAAAAGTGAGGGTTCTTGCAGCACCCACCTACTAGTGCTGTCGTGAGGGCTGAGTATGCCGATATTGATGCACATGTAGTACTTAGAATAGCGCCTAATGAACTGTTATGACTCAGTGAGTTATTTATTTCTCATTCTTAAGTGAGGAAATAGAGGCATGGAGAGCTCTAGGGAAGGAATAAAGACCTATGGGTTGCAAACAGGCCTCCCCATGTGTCTAACGTTCTCTGATGTAATGCTTTACGTGGGGCTTCCCACCACTCTCTGTCCCACCACACCAGCCTCCTCTCCTTGTTGAACAAGACGGTACGGGGGCTTGGCAATGCCTGAGGCATCTCTACCACCCCTGCCCTGCCACTTGGGTTTCCCTGGGTAGCATCTGGCCTGGCCACTGACCATGCACTCCTAGCTGTGGCTGTCCCCTGCTCTCCTATCATCTGTCCCTCCTCCACACTGCACCAGAGATACAGATCCCTTTGGCTGTGATGTCACTGGGGGCAGAGATAAAATCGCAGTGATAGGGTAGGATCTGGGACTTATCATGCCCACAGGAAATGCTTTGCTGTGAAGTGGCAAAGCCATGGGTGAGAGCCAAGAGGAGCAGAGGCAACAGGCAGGGTCATCACCAGCTTTCCTTCCTGGCTCTTCAGTGTGGGCTTAAGGAGGAAAAATGAGGTCTGGCCACCCATCTTTTGTCCAGCTTTCTTATGGGGAGAGCCACCTGGCCCCATAAGATCCAGCACCTGCTTGCCAGGCCATGCAGGCCACCTGGTTGGCTCTTATGCATACAGCGGTGGTCCCAGAGTAAGATGTGGTGCTGTAGGGATTAATCCAGGAATTCCACCAGACTCTCCATCCAGAAACCCATGGCTCATATTCCCTCCTCATAGCCCTTCCTTGCTCCTTCCCTATAAGCAAATCTTTCCCTCCATCAGGGCACACATTTCAGAGAGACCGGGGCACTGTTCCATCTTACTGCAGCCTGGGTATTATGATCACCTGCAGAACTCTTAGACAACACCATTGCATCTGAATCTCTTGGGGAGGGGCCTAGGCATCTTTATTTAATATTTTTTTTTCTGGGATGATTCCGATGCCCTTTCTCTAGGGCAGTGGTTCTCAAATTTGGGCATGCATGAGAACTCCCTGGAGGAATTGTTTAAACACAGATGCTGGGCCCCTCCCGGTATTTCTGCAAATTCCATGTGGTCTAGAATTTGAATTTCTGACAAGTCCTCTATTGATGCTAATGCTGCTGGTCCCCAGAGCACACCTGGAAAACCACTGCCTTCGGGTCCTGCCACTTTGCAGCTACCCAGGTGAGAGCCGTCCTTCTCCTGGGTTCTGTGTCTCTGACTTTGGGCCTGGTAGGCCTGTCCCCTTTTGAAGGCAGGTCGCCAGGGGCATGGACCACTTCTGAGAAAATTTGGTGTCCCCTCTACAGTCAGTCCTTCCCATTTCTCCACCTGTCCCCACCTCCCATGAAACTGTCCACTGTTCGGCCTTGCAGCTCTTGGTCCCACTCTCTGGGACAAGTGCTTAAAACTGTGCACTGGTTGATGAAGGCAGGGTGAGGCGGACAAACAAGGATGGCACTAGCTGAGGGGCCTCAGAACATGCGTCAGGGTCTGAAGCTGCTGTGAAGGTGCTTGGAGCTAAAGTAGCATTATTGCAATAATTGGGGAGGTGTTCAGAGAGGACCCTCACTTTGTTGAAGGGAGGCTCTTAAAATACTTCCTGTTATTTCACTTTCCCACCCTATGGAGGGCAAGTATTTGATTCCAGCTTGAATCGCAGTTGTTGTTAACAATAAAAATGATACAGACACACACAGAAATAAGCTGTTCCCTTTTCCTTTCCTCTCCCAACCAGAGATGTAGGGAGGGTAGGGGGAGGGTCCCTGCTGGAGGTAGTGGAGTCTCTGTCATCTTCTAGGTGGTCCTGGGCCTTGAGAGAGTGGATGGTTGGGAGAGCCTGGGGGCTGGCCCCTGGGGGCAGGGGTGTGGAGTTGTTTGTGGAAACTGGAGGGATTTGGGGTGAAGCCTGGTAGGAGGTGAGAAGAGGTGGCAGGTCCCACAGCCCTGCTGCAGGGGAGGCGAGGCGGGGCCGGGAGTGGGGGCGAAATTGGTGTCTGAGCCCGCCAGTCCTCAGGTGACTGGGCACAGGGGTTTGGTGTGTTTTGGTCCATGCCGTACCCCTAGCACCTAGAAGAGAGCCTCATATATAGTGGCTGCTCAATAAATCTTTGTGGAATGGATGAGAGAATGGGATTGAGCCCCCATTGTGTGCCCAGAAATGCAGACACCAAAAAAATGCTCTGTCTACCGTCTCTACCCTGCAGGTGCTTCACCAGCTAACACCCAGGGGCCTCGCCCACAGGTCCACAAGGTGCTGAGCCCTCTACCTCTGCCCTGTCTCCCTCCCCGCACAGTGATCCAGGCCCAGCCTCCTTCTGGTGTGGGGCTCACAGTCTGTTCCTCCCCACAGAGAGTCTGCCAGCACCTCCCCCAACCCCCCCTCCCCGAGTTCTACCAGTGGGTCTGTGGGGTGGGGCTCCGGTTTGTTTTCTCCTGTTTGCCAAGGGAAGTCACAGCCTGTCCTTTGCCTTGTTTATAATTGCTTTGAGGACAGCACCTGCCGCGGCCCCCCACAGTCCCTGAGGGGTGCAGAGTGGCCAGGAGGTGACACACTATACTGTCCACCCCCTGCCACCTCTTGTCCCCTCCCAGCTCTAGCCAGGTGCACTTTCTGCTGCCTTGCCAGGACGGCGCTGGCTGGCCTTGCTTTGGGGCTAATTGGAGCCATAGAGCTGGGGGTGTCAGAGGGCAGCTGGCGCTGCCCCCATGTTGTCAAGAGGAGGGGATCGAGGCCCAGGGATTCAGCAGCACAAGGCCTTCAGTGTCAACAGGCATGTACTGAGCACATCAGAGGTACCTGGCACTGGGCTGGCCAAGCAGGGCGGGTGGGAACAAGATCACAGCTTCTCCCGCAAGGTGCCGATGTCCTAGCCAGGGAATCTTAGTAACCACAGAGGGCAGAGAGGAGCAGAATGCGAGAAGCTAGTATAGACTAATGTACTAAACAACATAAGCGCGGTGATACCTGCCCTTTGCCCTGAAGAGCATTCTCCTTGGGCCTCTTGCTGGCACAGAGACCTTGACTCAGCGTGGTTTAGGCCCTCAGCCCTTTCCACCCTCTGGGCCCCAGGAAGGGCAACTCTACTGCTCCCTGGGCCCTCTCACCTGGGGGTCACCTCTGCAGGCTCCGTTCTGGACAAGTCCTTCCTTCCAGGAGGACTAGAGGCTGCTGGAGCCTTTGAAAGGAGGCTCTGAGCCACCCACCTGCCACTTGGAAGCTCTGGGGCCAAGGGGAGATGTGGTGCTGGATCAGGGCCGACAGCTCAGGCCTTCTTGGACCTGCCTGTGACTGAGCCTCCATGCTTGGGCCTGGAACCTGGGGGCAGTGCCTCTGTTCCTCCCACCTCCAGAACCTTCTTTTTTGTTTGTTTGCAGACAGGGTCTCTCTGTGTTGCCCAGGCTGGAGTGCAGTGGCACAATCATGGCTCACTATAGCCTCAACCTTCTGGGCTCAAGCAATCCTCTTACCTTAGCTTCCCAAGTAGCTGGGCCCAGAGGCACGTGCCACTACACCTGGCTAATTTTTAAAATTTTTTGTAGAGATGGGGTCTCACCATGTTGCCCAGGCTGGTCTCAAACTCCTGGGCTCAAGTGATCCACCCGCCTCGGCCTCCCAAAGTGTTAAGATTACAGGCGTGAGCCACCTTGCCTGGCCACAAGCCTTTTTTCTCCCCTCCACCCTCCACCACCCTCTGAGCCTCCATCTAGTTCCACAGCATCTGCAGCCTTGGACTATCTCTCTCTCTCCTGCTCTTTGTCTCCCCTTCTCTCCTTCCTCTTTATTTCCTTTTCTGCCACCTTCCTTCTTTTGATGTGTTCAAAGGATGACCAGGGCCCGCCCCACCAGTACCTTTCTCACAGTCAGCCTCCAAGTCCTGCTGTCAGGGGCCCAGAGGAATGGTCCACGGTAGGGTGAGGTGGCTGCGAAGGTGCCCAGCCTGACGCAACCCCCTACCCATGGCCAGGAAGGGGTGTGTGGTGGCTGGGACATCCTGGGCGGGGTGGCGGGTGAAAGAGGCTATGGTAGTCGGCTCCTGTGGGTTGAGGGGCAGCCAGCAGCCTGGGCCAACTGGGGGAAGGGACCCTCCCTAGACAGCCCCAAGCATTATCACTACTCCAGACCTGTGCCTAACTATAGGTTGTCATCCACTTCTTTGGATCTAATTATAGTGTTTTGCAAAACTAGGTATGGGAAGAAAATACTGTATCTATTTACTTATATCTCATTCTTTTCTTTCTTTTAAAATTGTGAAATATAGCATAGTTGCTTAAAAAAGCATAAACATACACATATAATGTAGTAAATAATTATAAAAGTGAACCCCTGGCTGCTTGCGGTGGCTCACGCCTGTAATCCCAGCACTTTGTGAGGCTAAGGCAGGCAGATCACGAGGTCAGGGGTTTGAGACCAGCCTGGCCAACATGGTGAAACCCCGTCTCTACTAAAAATACAAAAATTAGCCAGGTGTTGTGGCACGCACCTGTAATTCCAGCTTGGGAGGCTAAGGCAGGAGAATCGCTTGAACCCGGGAGGTGGAGGTTGCAGTGAGCCAAGATCGTATCAATGCACTCCAGCCTGGGCGACAGAGCAAGACTCCATCTAAAGAAAAAAAAAGTGAACCCCTAGGCAACCATCACCCAGGTGAATAAACAACAGAATGTAGCTTGTACGCCAAAATCAACTCATGTGCCCTCCACCCCCAGAGGTAATCACTATCCTGACTGTACGATAATCAGCTCCTTGCCTCTTTTATCATGTAACCACCTATGTCTGCATCCCTTAGCTGAGTTTAGTTTTGCCTGATGCTGAATTTAATACAGATGGAATGGCGCTGGACATGTTCTTTTACGTCAGGCTTTTCCCACCCAACAGTGTATTTGTGAGTCACTTATGTTGTGTATAGCCGTAGTCTGTTAATTTTCTTTCTTTTCTTTTTATTATTTATTTATTTTTGAGATGGAGTCTGCTCTGTTGCCCAGGCTAGAGTGCAGTGGCGCAATCTCAGCTCACTGCAACCTCCACCTCCCCAGCTCAAGCGATTCTCCTACCTCGGCCTCCCAAAGTGCCAGGATTGCAGGCGTGAGCCACCAGGCCTGGCCTTTAATGTATATTTCAACTTCAGTAAATATTTTATTAAGTGGTTGTACTACTTTACTCCTTGCTAGTGGCCCATAGAGTTCCTGTTGCTCCTTAGCCTTATCAACACTTGGTCTTGTTAGACAGTTTAATTTCTGCCATGATGGTGAGTGTGTAACATGTCTCATCCTGGTGTATTGCATTTTCATTCTCATTTTTAAAATATATAATTTTGGGGTATGTTTGCTGACATCTATAATATATTCATGCATTGGGGTATATATAAGCAGTTTATAAGGAAAGAAGCATATATTGAGAGTGCTCAAAAGTTTTTACTGATAGGAATATATGATCAAAACGGTTGAAAGATCAGGGTAATATTGAATGCCAGGAAGGGGGTTGGCATGTAGCTTGGGAGTTGGAAGGTGATATTGGTCTTGTGGGGAGACCCCCTAAGTGGCAGTGCCTGCTGGGGCTAAGAAGCCTCTTCCCAGAGGGTACTGAACCACAGAGTACCCACCACCCTTCAGGCCCTCTTGCCTAGCACATCTGGTGGGGGAGAGGGGGAGACTCTCAGGCTAGAGCCCTCAGCAGGTGTACCGTTCAATTTGGAATTGGCAGGTGCCCATCTTTTAGGTGCTTCTAGGGCAGTAGTTCTCCACTAGGGGTGATTTTGTCCCCCTAGGGGACATTTGCCAATGTCTGATGATATTGGCCAGGGATACCACTAAACATCTTAAAATGCACAGGACAGCCCCTGTAACTAATTACCTGGCCCTGAGTGTCTGGTGTTGAGGTTGAGAAACTCTGATCTAGGAAAAGAGCCAGGAAACAGATTTGCCACAAACTTGCTGCATGGCCTCGAGGAAGTCACTTAAGTGATTTGAGCCTCAGCCTCCTTGGAATCTGAAAAATGGGTAGCAAGCGTTGCTGCCCTTCCCCTTCATGGGGCTCTTGTCAGGATGGGGGAGATGGTGAATGTACAGGCATTTTGGGGGAGGCTTCCCTGCAAAGGGGCCTTGTGGCTGTTGCGTTCCAGTAGAGCCAGGCCTTTTCAGCACTGGCCCTTCTTCCTTGACTGTGTTCCCTGTCCACCAAGCTGGAGGCATCAGGTGACCGCTGTGAACCTCAGTCCTGGTTCGTGCTGCTGCAGGGGCTGTGAGGCGCTTCCCCCACAGTCCCTGCGGGCCCCAGCCTTTTGATGAGGGCTGCAGAAACGAGGGGTTCTCTGGGAGCCTTGGGGCCCAGGACAAAAACATTTCCAACTTTGTCCTTAGCTGGATGGGAGTCCAAGGTTGTGGGGGCGATAAGAGGTATTTATCATGTTCCTTATCTGAGGCCCCATTGCAGGTCTTGGGCAGCAAGGGGTGGGAGCCAGAGGTCCTCCCTGGGGGCTCTGCACACCCAGGCCTGGCTCCTACTCATCCTTTGTGTCCTTCCAGAATTTGCCAGCCCAGGGAGGACCAGGGTTGGACCAGAGTCTGGGTCCATCCTCCCTGGGCCTCTCTGGCCTCACTGTTCTGGGCTTCCCTCACATTGCTGGCATCTCCTGCCTTCTCCAGGAGCCACGGCCTGCCTCATCTCCTCTCTGCTGCCCGCTTCCTTCCTGAAACCTGCACTCACGAAAGGGCCGAGTAAACTCATCCACCCTGAGACGCAGACGACCGATAATAGCTTAACCTTTCTTAATACAGGGTATTTGCTTATCAAAGATGGGAATCCCTTGGCCACCAGAAAGAAGCACTAAGTGAAATCTCTTCCCGGTCTCTTTGGCAGGCTGCTAAAAAAGTGCTGGGGGGCTGAGGAACCATTGAACTTGCATGTGTATCAAGAACAGTTTCTGCACAAGTGAAAAGTGTGCGGTGGTGTGGATCTTCCCAGAGCTGCCCAGGGCTCTGCTTGATCTCAGGCTCCATTTCAAGGTGGGCTGTAGTACGGCCTCGACCTGGGTGTCTGGAGGCCCTGGGAAGGCCCAAGGCCAAGACTGCAGGTGTATGGCCAGTCAGGAAGATGGTGAGCTGTGGGGCTTCTGGCTAGAAGGACACATGTCTCTAGGAAGCAGGGCTGGGGTTAGGGTTAGGCCCACCCTGGACCTGGTGGGATTGGGACTCTGGCGAAATTCTTGCTGCTCTGTGTCTCTCCATCTGCCTAGGGCCCTCTGAGGTCAGGCTGGGGTCAGGGCGGCCATGAGAGGCCTCCTGTGGGAGGACCGAGGAGCGCTGTGGGCGCCTGGAGCCGGGCGGGTGAGATTGAAGCAGTCTGTGTTGGGTAGGCTGCGGTGTGTGACTGTGCCGTCGGGGCGCAGTTCCCTCTGTGCTGTGAGTAATCCTCGGCCGCATTTGCAGCTCCCAGGGGATTGTGCAACTTCCTCTCCGGCTGAGGTGCAGGGGGCTGGGTGAGAAACAGCAGCCGCCGGGGAAATGAGGAAACTGAGCCCGGCCCTGGGGCTGGGGTGCGGCCCTGGGCTCCGGCCCCTGGAGGAGCTGAGCATTCCAGGGGCCTCCTTCCAGGGGGCTGCCCTCTCGAAGGTATGAGAGCACACACGTGCATGTGTGTGTGTGTGTGTGCATGTGTGTGAGCATGTGTGTGAATGTGTGTCCATGTGTGTTAGCCTGTGTGCATCTGTGTGAGTGTATGTGCATGTGTGTGGTGTCTTTGGGGAGGTGGGTGGGTAGGGATGAGGCCCCTCAGGCTGCACTGGCATTGGGATGTCTTTGGGGAGGGGTGGGGGTCTCTGAGCATGGCCAAGGCTGGGGTGAGGGAAAGAATGGGGAAGAAGGTGGCCAAGCTCTGGAGTGCAGGTTGGACAGCGTGGAAAATCAGGAGTCAGCCAGAGTTGTGCTTCAGTTTCCTCATCTCTCCAGGCTTATTTCAAGGGTCAAGTGAGAAGGTCATGGGCAGGATGTGCTTAGCATGTCACCGGCCAGGCCACAGTGAATACCCATTTACATTAGGGGCTAGGAGCATATGCTCTACATCCACCTGCTTGAATCCTGGCCCTGTCATTTTGCAGTTTCATGATGCTGGCAAGTTACCCTCCTCTGCTTCCTCATCTGTAACATGGAGATGACAGTTATAGTGCCCACCTTGTGAGTTCTGAAGAGTAAAAGACTTTACTCACATAAAGTGCTCAGAATAGAGCCAGCCTCCCACTAAGTGCCTGCACAGGTTAACACTTCACCAGGACATAGCATGTTTGTGTGCAGATGGCAAAAAACTGCCCAGGGCTCCTGACGATCATTTTTGATGGTGGAAGTTTGAGCTGGAACTGAGATTGATAGTAAGAGCTCATGTTTACCTGGCCTTATTCCATGTCAGGTACTGTGCCCAGTGATTCACCTGTACCAGCCCCTTCACCCTCAGTCACCCCATGAGGGGGATGCTGCTATCATTCCCATTTTGCAGATGGGGACATGTAGGCCCAGGGGCTAGAGTGACTTGCTCCAGGGCAGCTACATCAGTGAGGGAGAATGGCAGAATGGTCCACTCAGCCCACAGGTGGGCCCCTCACCCACACCCCTGCCCCTTTTCTGGGTTCCAATAGAAGTATGGGAGAGGAGGAGGATGGAGGGTCTGCTGGGAGGGGTGTGAGGGCTGGCCTTGCAGCCTGTGGGCTCTGGCCAGGGAGCCCTTTCTTTTCTCTGTGCCATCCCCAATTAAGTAATCAAAGTAACCCACAGCTATAAAGAGTTAAATTAATATAGGGAATGGAGCCAGGTGCGGTGGCTCACGCCTGTAATCCCAGCACTTTGGGAGGCCAAGGTGGGCGGGTCCCCTGAGGTCAGGAGTTTGAGACCAGCCTGGCCAACATGGTGAAACCCCGTCCGTACTAAAATACAAAAAATTAGCTGGGCGTGGTGGCATGTGCCTGTAATCCCAGCTACTTGGGTGGCTGAAGCAGGAGAATCGCTTGAACCCAGGAGGCGGAGGGGTTCAATGAGCCTAGATTGCACCACTGCACTCCAGCCTGAACGACGGAGGGAGACTCTGCCTTAATAATAATCATAATAATAATAATAATATAAGGAATGGTTTATTAGTAGTTGGAGTTGGAAGAGACTTCCTAGGAGAGTGAGCTCCCTGCCAGTGTGTAGTCTTGAGAGAGCAGTTGAAGGCCACTCATCTGTGGGCATGAGGGTGCAGTGGTTCTGAATCTGGCTTCAGATTCACACAGGCCTGGTTTTCAGCTCTGTCTGAGCCAGTTACTGTTTGGCCTCAGGCCTCAGTTTCACCACATTTAAAATGGGGGTGATAGCAGTTCCTATCTCCTAGGGTGATGGTGAGGATGAAATAAGACACCATAGTAAAATGCTTAGCACAGGTCTGGCCTGGAGTAAGTGTCTGACAGATGGATGCCATTATTAGGCACCTGTTGTAGAGAGGGCCACGCGCCAGGCAGATAGTTGGGCTGCACAGATATTTTTGGAGGGAGGTTTTTCAAATTGTGGATCAGGGCCACTAATTGGACCCTACTTCAGCCATGAAATCAGTTTGGTGGGTCTCCATGAATTTTTTTTTAATGAAAAAGAAGAGACTAGAAAATATTCAAGTGTATTACTCAGTATCAGTAAGCATTGTTGTGTAGAACATGTTTTGTGTGTGTGTGTGTTTGTGTGTATGTGTGCCTAGTGTCAAATAAAGTATATTTTTCTGTGAGCCATGGTCCAAAACTTTGGCGCCACTGCATTAGAGATTCTGTCCCTCCTGTGCCATGTTTATAGAGCACCTACTGAATATAAGGCGCAGCAGCAGTGCTATGGCCAGGGTGCCTGTCCTCAGCAAACGTCATGGTCTGACTGGAGAATCAGGGCCCAGTTCTTAGCAAGGTGGTTACCAAGACTGTGGGTCAGCAGGGGAGGGAGCAGAGTGGTCAGAGAGGGATTCCTGGGTGATGACCCTGTGTCAGGTGGGGACGATGAGAGGGGGTGATGCCTGGGGTGAATGGTTGGCCTGGGTCCTGGGGGCTGGGGCTGGGGGCTGGAGAGCTACCTGGAAAGGTGGGAGGCTGCCGTCAGTGGAAGGCTGCAGGGTCAGGCCTGGCAGGAGCTGCCCATGCTCGCTGGAACAGGGGGTTGGGTGGAGGTTGGGGGCTCAGGATTATTCAAGAACATTACATTTATTGTGTACTTTATTTCTATGATTATTACATTGTAATATATGATGGAATAATTATATATGGGTGAGGGCTGTGCCAGTCTCCCTGGCTGGGGTGGGGTGGGGTAGAGAAGGACTCGGCCTTACTGATGCCCCCTCCCCCAGCTTGCAGGATCTGTAGTCACTATGGGTGAGACCCACGTGGGCCTGGCCTGCAACCTGGCTCTCAGCTTGAGCCCTATCCAGAAGCCAGAAGACTTCCCACTATTTAGATCCCTGCCCTGGCAAGTGCTTGGCCTAGTCAGGACCTCAGTTTCTCCATCTGTAAAGGAGGCACACTGTCCCCTGAGCAGCCATCCTCCTGGGTGGTGATGCCCATCTTGTGACCTATTGTGGATGAACCGGCTGCAGGAAGTGTGAAGAGCTCTGGGTGGGTTATGATTGTCGTCTTTAAGGCTGGGAGGATTGGGGAAGGTCATGAGGACATCAGCTGCCTGTCTGGAGAGCCCCTGGCCTCCCTACCCTGTGACCTAGGGCAGTGGGAGGAGAAGCCTGTGACCCATGGCAGGCTGGGGATATCCCCAGCTTTGAGTGCAGGCAGCCCAGTAGGGGTCTCAGATGATGAGACCCAGATCTGGCCTAAATCTGGGAACCCCCAACCTCTAAAGCTCCACTCTTCATTGAGTACCCCAGGAGTCCCAGCTTGAGGGGCTGTGGTGGCAGGTGGAGAGGCAGTAACCTAGGACTGATTGGCAGGGGCCAGTTTCCAGGAGGCTGTGGGTGGCTTCCAACCCACTGAGCACAGAGCCCAGAGGCTCAGGCATGAGCTCCCACAGTAGAATGTGGTGTTTAATGACAGGTCACATATATTGGCACTCCTGTGTGCCAGCGCTGTGCTAAGCACTTTTATATATTTGCAAACTTTATACAACAACCAAATGCAGGTCTTTTTATTATCCCATTTTACAGGGATAATAAAATGGGCCTCAGGAAGCTGAGGCCCAGAGAGGTTAAATCTCTCACCCAAGGTTACCTAGCTAGTAAATGGGAGAGCTGGCCTGAGGGCCTGAGTTCTGGATTCGGGATACTAGAGTTCAAATCTGGGTAGTGCCACTTTCTAGCTGTGGGTCCTCAAACAGTGACTGAATCTCTCTGACCATTGGTTTCTTCCTCTGTGCCTTCCTCAAAGGGTTGTTGTGAGAGCTATGTGAGATGAAGACTGAGAAGTACATAGTACACAATAAGGGCCGAATAAATGGGACCTGCTGCATGACCTGCATGCCAGTAACTGCCGTGTGACCCTGGGCCGGGTGTCTGGCCTCCTAGGTCTCAGTCTCCTCAGTTGTGTGACACAGGGCACTGACCCCTTCCTTGCTCCTCTCAATAGGGTTGTTGAGGATGTTGGATGGGTCCTGAAGGAGACCTTCAGTGAAATAGAAGTGGTAGACCAGCGGTCCCCAACCTTTTTGGCACCAGGGACTGGTTTCGTGGAAGACAGTTTTTCCATGGATGGATGGCAGGGGAGGGTTTCAGGATCATTCAAGAGCATTACATTTATTGTGCACTTTATTTCTATTATTATTACATTGTAATATATGATGAAATAATTATACAACTCACCATAATGTACAATTGGTGGGAGCCCTGAGCTTGTTTTCCTGCCACTAGACGGTCCCATCTGGGGGTGATGGGAGACAGTGACACGTCATCAGGCACTAGATTCTCCTAAGGAGCATGCAACCTAGATCCCTCACATGCACAATGCACAAGAGGGTTTGCACTCCTATGAGAATCCAGTGCCACTGCTGATCTGACAGGAGGTGGAGCTCAGGTGGTAATGTGAGCAATGGGGAGTGGCTGCAAATATAGATGAAGCTTCGCTCACCTGCCTGCCTGCCCACCACTCACCTCCTGCTGTGTGGTCTGGTTCCTAACCGGCCATGGATTAGTATGGGTCTATGGCCTGGGGATTGGGGACCCCTGTGCTAGACTACTTGAATCTCCAGAGCTGTCAGGAATTCTTTAGGGTTTGCAGCTAACTGCAGGTCCCAACGGATTGTGTTTGGGCCTGCTTCAGGCTTTCATGTTTCCTGTTGGCCCCTGCAGGCATTTGAGTTGGTGGCTCCAAATCTATTCCAGGGTTTCCCAAGATGTTTTCTGTGGAAAGGTTTAGAGGTCAAGCAGGCACAGGAGACTGTAAGTCAAAGAAAAAAAAAAAAAAGAAAAATAGGGGTTGGGGGAATGGGGAGATGATAGTCAAAGGGTACAAAACCTCAAACAGGGGGAATAAGTTTTTTCCTTGAGATATATTGTACGGCATGGTGAATATAGTAAATAGTAATTATTGTATATTTCAAAATCATTTAAGAGTTAATTTTAAATGTTCTAGGCTGGGTGTGGTGGCTCATGCTTGTAATACCAACACTTTGGGAGACTGAGGCGGGAGACTTCAGCCTAGGAGTTCAAGACCAGACTGGGCAACGTGGTGAAACCTGTTACTACAAACAAAAAAATACAAAAATTAGCCGGGTGTGATGATGCATGCCTGTAGTCCCAGCTATGGGAGAGGCTGAGGTGGGATGATCAATTGAACCTGGGAGGTTGAGGCTGCAGTGAGCTGTGATCATTCCACTGCACTCTAGCCTGGGTGACAGAGCGAGACCCTGTCTCCAAAAACAAACAAACAAACAAACAAACAAAATAAAACAACAACAAAAAAAACACCCCCAAAATTCAAATGTTCTTACCACCCAAAATGACAAGTATTTGAGGTGATGTATATGTTAATTAACTTGATTTAATTATTCCACATGGTGCTCATAAATCATAGCATCACCTTGTACTCCATAAATATATACAACTACACAAAACCGCAAATGGTTTTCTTTGCTGTAGGGCTTGTCAGAGCCTGTGATATGCTAATTTTTGTTGTACATCTCCAATATGTGGTCATGATATATACTCTAGGGTATCTCAAAGGCCTGGTGTTTAAAGCCCCATTTTCCAGATAGAGAAACTAAGACCTGGAATGAAACTTAGGAAGGGATTTTCCCAGGTTATGCAGTTACCTGTTACAGAGCTAGGGCCAGACTCCTTGCTCCTGACTCCACGGCCAGTGCTCTGCCCAGGATACCTCTTCCTCTTCCTTCTTCCTTTGTCCTCAGAGAAGTGTTGTGTGTGCTGCTCTTTCCTCCTGAGAGCTCCTTACCTTTTTCTGGCCCCCTCCTGCTGGCTCCCAGCATTAGAGGGTGTCTGTTTCCTTCTGGGCATTGCTATGAGATGGAGCTATGCCTAGTTTATGGCTGCTGGGAGATCCTTCTCAGACTAATAGATAGCAATAAGGCTTCATCCCAGCTGCAGGGCCCCTAGCAAGTTAATTCCATTTCCTGAGCCTCATTCTCCTCAACTGTGTAATGAAACTCATCATCTTGTCTGTCTTCTGGAGTTTTTGAGAAGTTCAGCTCTGATATCATACATGAACGTGCTCTACTAATTTTCAATCCATATGCAGATATCCATGAGTCGGACAGTTCTTATAATTTCTGGGGGCAGTGAGGACATGGGAAAAGGAGGCCCTGGCTGTGGGAGCTAGCATGGTTGGGGCCCTAAAGTTCTGATCCCCTCCCCCGGCCACAGTTGGTGTCTGCTTTTCAGTGTACTGCTGCCTCTCTCTGCTCTCAGTTCCCCTGAACATGTCTGAAGTGGGCCGGTCTAGCTGACTCGAGGGACCCATGTCACAGGTGAGACATGAAATGAAGCACGATTTTCGAGCTGGGGGGCCCTATTTTCCTAGTTTCCTGCTGGGAGTTGGTGTTAGAGTGGGGAAACAACTCAAGTGACTTGGTGCCTCAGTACAGCTCTGCCTGGAGCAGGGAGTTCCCACCAGCTTCTGCCCAGTCCTTTGATGCCCCCACCCTTCATGGAGGGTGGCTGGTCACCTGGCTTGTGATGTAGGGTGCACGCGGGCATGCCGATGCCTCCATCAACACAGCAGTTAGGGTCGAAATGCTCCAGGTCCTCTGCTAGCTGTGGGGGACTCTGAGTGATGGGCCAGGGGGTAGGCCAGGCTGGGTTGTGAGGTGGGAGGAGGTGGTGGCTCCCTGTCAGAGAGTGTCCTCTCCTGGAGGGCTGTTTGCCCAAGTTATTCTTAGCACAGACTCATTATAGAGTCTATTTTTAGCCCTGTTTCTAAGTGTTGCCAACATCTGGTGCAGCCAGCACTAAAGGGGGTGGGGGTGGCAGGGGCTACTCCTTTGGACATTTCTGGGGACTGGAGCCTCTGGCAGGAGAGCAAGGACAGAATCTTCTACTTCCTGCACCTGCCACAGCTTGAAGCTTGGCATGCAGTAGGTGTCCTATTCATGCTTGTGCGTTGATTGCTCTCCCAGGATCTCATCCTTCCAGCTCTAGCTCCTGTGAGTGGGTGGGTGGTGGGGATGGTGTTACCACGGCTGGAGAGGATGAGCTGAAGGTGCTCATCAGATAGGCTTTCCCACATCCACCCCTCAGGTGTCCAGTTGGCCTCAGACCCCTGCAGAGAGGCCTCAGAGGAGGGAGGCAAGCCCCAAACTAGGGTGCTTGTGACAGCTACCACTGAAGGAGGAGCCAGCAGACATTACAGGGAGGGGGTGTACCACTGGGGTGAGACTGCCTGGGGTTGAATCCTAGCTCGGCTCTTTCCTAGCTGTGTAAACTTGGGCAACTCATCAACCTCTGTATGCCTCAGTTTCCTCCTCTGTGAGATGGAGATGGGAGCGTAGTGTTGTGAGGATTAAGTAAGATAATACTGTATGAACTGCCTAAATAGAAAGTGCTGTATAATAGAGAGGTGGTGGTATTAGTAGCAGTGGTAGTGCTATATTACTGAGAAGCTCCGTATGTGACATCCTGTTGGGGTGAGTTGGGTAGGAGACCTCTCAGCTTTTCTTTGAGTGAGATGAGGCTTGCAGTGGGGCTCAGAGGAAGTTGTTATAGCCAGGCACCACGACAGTGGTGATGTCTGCAAGGCTGCAGTGGGGGTCAAGAGCTATGTGCTGGGTTGGAATCTGGGCTTTGCCACTCACAGGTTGGGTGACCTTGGATGAGTCACTTAATCTTCCTGAACGCCCATTTCTTTATATACAAGAAAGAAATGATAATACCTGGGTCATAGGCATGATGTACGTGGAGCTTTTTGCCCTGTACTGGGAGCATGGGAGGACCTGAATCCGTGAGACTTTTTTTTTTTTTTTTCTTAATTGAGACAGATTCTTGCTCTGTCGCCCAGGCTGGAGTGCAGTGGCGTGATCTCAGCTCACTGCAAGCTCCGCCTCCTGGGTTCAAGCGATTCTCCTGCCTCAGTCTCCTGAGTAGCTGGGATTACAGGCATGCACCACCACACCCGGCTAATTTTTGTATTTTTAGTAGAGATGGGGTTTCACCATGTTGGTCAAGCTGGTCTTGAACTCCCGACCTCAGGTGATCCACCCGCCTCAGCCTCCCAAAGTGCTAGGATGACAGGTGTCAGCCACTGCGCCCGGCTCATGAGACTTTTTTGGGAGTGGGGGTGTTGCTGTGTCCCTTTCCCATGTGGAGGATGGGGTCCTGTTGTCTTGAGAGTCTTGGGAAACAGCTTGGCCTGGAAGTTGGGAGGGCCAGGGCTGTGGTCCTAGCTCTCCCTAAGCTGTGTGGTCCGCACATACTCCCTGCTTCCTCCAGACTTCCGCAACATGGAGAGGCCAGAGAAAACTGTGGTTTTCAGATTCTTCGTCACAGTCCCAGAAGGTGCCTTGGGTACTGTCTGGGAGCGTGGAGGAGGCCCTGGTTGGAGGCCAGGTGGGGTGGTCCTCCCACTCCCCATGCTGCTCTCCTGCTCCTCATACTGACTCCTGGTGCTCCATGGAGCTGCTTCATCCTCATGTTTTACATATCAAGGGTCCAGGCCGACTTTGTCTGAAAATGGGAGTGTTGCTGCTAAAATCAACCTGGGACTTTCTGGTAGGTGACTCCCAGGCTCCTTGTCGTCTGACATTTTGTGCCCTCTGACTTGGCATGGACTCCCGGAGGAGTGCCAACCTGTATATCAGGGTCTGGAGTGCTGTGGTCACTGGATTCCCTGAGGGCTGGAGTCCCTTGAGGTGTGGAGGGCAGAGGAGGCTGCCTCCAGGGCCTCTCTGGGGCCGGGCCGCCACTCAAGGGTAGAGCTTCCAGCGCTGCCCCAGTCTCCCTGCACCCTCGGGATGGGGGTCCCCTGAAGACAATAGTCCGTCTCAGAAGCAGTGTCTCACAGGAGAGAGGGGTGATATGGGCAGAAAGGCCCTGCCAGAGTGCTGGCATGTAGTAAGTGCTCAAGAAATATTTGAAATGAATGAATGGAATGATACCATCAAGGCCGCACCTCTGATGTGGTGGTGAATTTTCCCTCGCCTCCCTTTTCTTCCTTCTCGCCCCTGCTCCCTCTTCCCCATCCTCTGCTTTGTCTGACTAGCCATAAGCTACCCCAGCCTGGGTTCCAGGTTCAGCCTTATTCATAGTCTAGAACAAAGACACTTCCCCAGTGTAAGTTACAGTTTGTTCATCTGGAAAACAAACACGATGGGCTCAGGTTCCGAAGGCCCTTTGGTTCTCACCGTCTCTTTTCTCAGGGGATGGGAGTGATTTCTCAGGGTAGGGGTGGTAGAAGCACATGCATACACACACACACACACAGACACGCACGCACATGCACGCACATGCATGCACATGCGCACACACGCACACATGCACACGCACACACACACGTGCACACACACACGCACACACGGGACTCAGTGCAGTGGTCTTGGCTGGGAAAGGTCCTTGCCCTCTGACCAGGAAGGAGCCCTCGGAGCTGAGGTGCTCCCAGACTCAGCACTGTTTGGGGCCTACAGGATGTGGTGTGGCCCACTCTAGCTCAGGCTGGGGGGTTCCTGTGGGTGTCAGGGGATGGGTGGCCATCCAACTGTGTCCACTGGGCTGGGCCGCCACTGTGACTTTGTGTATGACCTTCAGGGAATGTGGGTGGCATGCATCAGGACGCCTATCTGTGTCGTTATGACTGGGCGTGAGGGAGGGTGCCACATGTCTAGCCAGCCAGGGAGCAGGGCCAGTTAGCTCCTGTTCCTGGGTGCCTCCTGGCTCTGGGGAGAATAGAAAATGATTCATGCAAAGGGGCCCTCCCTGTTTTGGCCACAGCCTGAGGAGTAAGGTGGCCTGGCTGTCTGCCTTTCCCTGCTGCCCACCAGGTGCCTGAGTTCTCCCCTCCTTCCTCGCCTCAGACTGCGTTTCTCCCTGGGGGTAGGTGGCTGCCCTTCCCTGCAGCCTGACACCCTCTCAGAGACAATTAGAGGAGTAGGCTGCCCATGCCTACAGCTATAAGAGTGAGTCAGCGTAGGGACCGGAGGGGATCAAGTCTCTCTGAATTCTGCGGCCAGACGGTCCCTGCACCAGAAGAAGTGGCCCAATGAGGCCTGGGCTGGGATGCTGTGGTCAGCACTGATACCAGCTGAGTGGCTTTCCAGCTTGAGAAGACCTGCCAGGGACAGGAGAGGACAAGCTCCACCTGCCCACCACCCGCCTCGCCATCCTGGCTGCAGCCAGCTGGTGACTCATTCTCCTGGGGAGTGAGCCAGCTCCTCTCCTGGGGTACCCCAGCACCCTGGTGCAGCCTGGGTGGCCAGGAGTCCTGGGTGCCTCAGAAAACCTGTGCTGAGCCCAGGGCCCTGGTAAGCTGGGGAGGGAGGACTGAGGCCCTCTGTATGGGATGGGGGTCGCAGCCAGACTTCTCTTGCTCCTTCTCCTGGCCCCCGCAGACTTCACCCTCCCTCTGGCCAAAGAGGAGGCTGCAACCCCAGATTACGTAATAGGTCCAAAATGCCTCGCAAGCGAGCAGCCCAGCCAGTGGCTAGACTCAGGAGTCCCCATTCCCCAGTACCTGCCACCAGGGCAAGTTCCCATTCCCTTCCTAGGCCGGGTGGGGGAGTGGGTGGTGCTTGCTCACCCCTGGAAAGAGCTGTGCTGCCTGGGAGGGGGTGGGGAGGCTTTCTCCAGAGACATGAATTCTTGGCCTGACCCCAGATGCCAGCCTGCCTGCCCAGCTCCACTCCAGAGTAACGCTGGGTGCACACACAGCCCCATTGTGTGCCTGGGCCCCGTGCCTGCCCAGGGCCTGGCACCGGCTCTATCAACAGCAGTGGCTCCGTCAGCTCCTCAGCAGCCCCTGCCAGTGCTTGAGCCCTTGGGCCCCTGGTGAGGAGGAAGAGGGAGGACTAGTGATTAAGGGTATGAGTCCTGGGTGGGGTACCAGGACCTTTTGGATACTATCAACTATGAGAGACAAGAGCAGGGAGACTTAGTCCTGTTCCCCGAGGAGGAAACTGAGGCCCTGAGAGGCTTCAGTAACTTGCCCAAGGCCTCATGGCTAGTGAGAAGCAGAGCTAGGGTTGGAGCCCAGAGCTGTGGCTGAGCCCTTTACTGGTCTCGTCACCCAATCCCAGACCAGGACTCAGGAAAAGGCACAGTGCCCTCTTTCCACAGCCCCACTTTGGGGAGCCTCTTTCTCGAAAATATATGTCCCCAGGGTAGAAGAGGACCCTGGGACGGTAGGATCTGGAGTCCTGTAGGACCCTGGAATGGTAGGATTTGGAGTCCTGTGTGCTTGTGAGAAATATGGGGGTTCATTTTCAAGGATGGTGCTGGTGGCCAGACAGGCAGAGCAGGTTTCCAGAGCTGGAGGACAGGCTCTGTGCCTCAGTTTCCCTGCTCTACCTGCACTGTACATCCACTGTGCCTTCTAGGAGGGGATAGAAATATTGAGGTGAGGTATGGCCGGGGCTGGGGACTGGACCCCCACTGCTGAGCTCTGTAGGCTGGTGCGAAGCCCCCTTCACCAACCCAGAACCCCGCTCAATGCCCCATGATGGTTCTATTCTAAGTTGGGTCTGAGCCATCCACCTCCTCAGCTTTCCCAGCCTGAAGAGGCCTCTGAGCTGGGTGAGCCTGCCAAGGGGGCAGCCCAGCGCGGTGCCATGAGGGCCCTGCCTCTGCCGCAGGCCCATGTTCCCCCACCCCCCTGCCAAGGTGAGGGTGCCCAGACATGACCCTTTTGGGGCCTGCCCTGTGTTTTACTTTCCAGGCTAGGCTTATTCACTCAGAGAGGCTTGACCCGCTGGGGCTTGGGGGAGCTGAAAGGCTCCTCCCTTCTCCAACGGCCCACCCTTTTGTTCCCCTGTCTGTCTTGGGCATGAAGCCTGGCTCCCTCCTTCTATACCACCTCAGCGCTCTTAGCAAAGGGACAGGGAATTCTGCAGTGACTGCAGGATTGTGAAATGCCAGGGCTGGACCTTGGGGACAGGCAGGGAAGAGAGATGCTGGAAGGGGACACCGAGACTGTGTCCTTTCATACCCCACCTGGGAGGCCAGTCTCCTCCATTCTGCTGGCGCTCATTTTCCTGCATGTATACTATTCCCACCCACCAGTCAGCACACCTTCACCTAAGGCCACAGCGGTGGGGACGTTGAGCCCAGAGGGCCATGTCCGAGTGTCCTCTACCTGGAGCCTGTGTGGGAGAGGAGGAAACCAAGGGACAGCCCTCAAGGAGTTCACACTGCAGCTGAGAAAACCAGAGAGGTGACTTCTTTGTACCTGTTTCTCATTTGTAAAATGAGTACAGTAGTATTTCCTACTTCCTAGTGTCATTGGGAAGGCCAAATGAATTAATACATGATAAAGCCAAGGGCCAGGCACTGGCTCTATCATGGCTTTAGAAGCCATCCTTGATAGATGGTTTTACAACTCAATACAAGTTTTAGTAGTATCCATAGTGGTAGAAGAAATACAATATATGCTATCAGGTAATGATGTTTTTTCCAAGCTGGATTGTAAGAACCATAGGGCAAGGGCTGTCTTACTCATCCTTGTATTCCTGTTTCAGACACAGAACCAGGCTTGGAACAGAGTAAGTAATTGTGCCCAAATGGTGATTAGAGGTGGGTGAAGTCAGGGTGTGCTGTCTGGAGGAGGAGGAGACCCTGGAGCAGGGCTTCCAGAGAGGAGGAGAAGTTGGATAATCTGTGGGAGAGGAACTGGGGGAGGGTCTGGGGGCCCAGATTGGGTTGGGGTGAGAGAGCAAGGAGGTCCCCTTGGCTGCACCCAGTGTTTGTTTAGGGAGAGGGATCCTGCATGCTTTGGAGGCCCAACTAGAGCGCTTGGACTTTATCTGGTAGGTAGTGGAGAGCAATTGGGGGTGATGCAGCAGGAAAAAAATGGTCTTTCTATGTTGCTCCATCTGTTTCATTTTGTTTTTGCTCCCTTGTTCTCTGAGGAATATTTTCTTTCTTCATTTCTCCAAAGACAATAAATCCTCTCTGCTCTTCAGCCTCTTCTTTCTGATCCCTAGTCACCCCTGTCCCAAATCCCTGCGTTCTGTTCTTGGCTTCTTCTCCTTGGCCATCCTGGCCTGTTGTCCCTGCTGTGCTTTTACCTGGCTTCCCCTTCCTTTATCTGGTCCCTGACCCACCTTCTCTGGAATAGGAGTTGGGTGGAGTTGGACTTGCTGAGAGATGGGTACTGGCATGGCATGACCACATGGTGGGAGCTGGTATGAAGGCAACTGAGCCAGGAGGATATCCTGTATTCTGACGTAACTCTATACATCCTTCAGGGAATGACTCTGCCCCAGTTATGTGGCTAAGGCCCATTAGAAGGATCTTACTTTATATTTATCAACCTGTTTAATGAAAATGTAGATTTCCAAAATAGATAAATTAGGGAGTGATGGAATCTTATTTTCTCGTTTATAAATTTAGTGGAAAGATCAGCACTTTGGGAGGCCGAGGCAGGAGAAGCGCTTGAGGCCAGGAGTTCAAGACTAGCCTGGGCAACATAATGAGACCCCCATCTCTACAAAAAATAAACAAATTAGTGGGGGCATAGTGGCACACACTTGTGGTCTCAACTACTTGGGAGGCTGAGGTGGGAGGATCGTTTGAGCCTGGAAGGGTGAAGCTGCAGTGAGATGTGGTTGCGCCACTGCACTCCAGCCTGGATGACAGAGTGAGACCCTGTCTCAAAAATAAAAATAAAAAATAAATTTAATGGAAAGGGATATTGAACCAGATGGGAACAATGCAGACAACTAGTGCCTTTTTCATCTCCTTTTAAACATCCATCCATCTATCCATGCATACATCTATCCATTATATCCACCTTTTCATCCATTATATCCATCCATCCATCCATCCATCCATCCACCCACCATTATATCTACTTTTTCATGCATCCACCCATCCATTTATGCATGCATCCATTATGTCCATCCATCCATTATATACATGCATCCATCTAATATTTATTGAGCACCTATCCTGTGCCAGGTACTGCATTAGATACTTTATGTTTAATCCTTACAGAAATTCTCCAGGATGGATATTGTCCTAATTTTACACATGAGGATACTGAGACCCTGGGAATTTAAGTAAGTTGATGAAGGTCACACAGCTAGAAAGTGACAGATCTGGGATTCAGCTTGACTAGGTTCAAAACCCACACTCTTAGTGTTTAATCAAATGGCCTCTGTTGGTGTCACCAGTGCCTAGTTCTAAGTGTGGAACATAATAGCTGTGTTATTGAATGAACGGGCATGCCAAGGTTCTGGAATGCTGGAGCTCTATAGCTCTATCCTAGGAGCAGCCTGGGGGCAGAAGGCAATGCTGGGCTTCTAGTCCTATTGGCATTTGCTACCAGCAACCTAATGTTGCCATCACTACCCCCGGTATGGAGGTTTCTTCTCCATGCAACTTGCAACTCTGGCAAGTCCTGTTTTCTTCTCTCTACCATCCCAGCTCTCCTTCTGAGGGCAGTCTTAACCTTCCGCCAAGTGGGGAAGTTCCAAGTACACATTTGGCCATTGCATCCAGCTTGACCAGTCTCCCCAGTGACTGGTCTTCCCCTAGCTCACACCTGCCTCTCTCCTTCCCTGTAGGGTGGGCTAGCTTGCATTACTCTGACCCTTTTATTGGCCCCTATTTCTAAGCTTTAGAGTTAGCTATTCAGTATCAGGTCATAACTGCCTCCTCAGGGCCCATTGGGTGAGGCAAGGATATGAGTGCAAACAGTTTATTTGGGAGGCTCCCCCAGGGAGCACCAGTGGTAGAGTAGGATTCATGAGACAGGAAGGCAAGGAAGCTGATAAAATGTGTGTGAAGGAGCAAGGTGACTGTGGGCATCTGAGGCTCACTGCCATTGGAGGCCTCTGCAGAATATGCTTTAGAGTTCCCCAGTCAAGTGATAGGTGTCTTTGGCTAAGAGGTGGTGGGGAAGGGAGGGAGCTAACTTCATTGGTTCAGGCACCAATTCAGGTGCTGGCACCTGGAAATCTTCAGGTGGGCACTTTTGACATCGTGAGGGCCCAGAGCATGTGGCTAGGGCCCTGATAGCTTTTGCCACCTCATCAAGCCCAGCCCTGGGGGTCTGCCAAGCCCTCTTCCCACATCTCCCTTTCTATGTCCAAGAGGCTTCCCCAGGCAGACCCTTCCCCAGTCGCCAGTTCCACGCTCACTGTGTTTCACAGATACTTAGGGAGCATCTACAAGGTGCCATGGACAAAAAGAGGAAGCTGTCAGGATGCCTCCAGGCACTCACAGCAGAGGAAAGTGACCTGTGCGACTGAGGCGCCTGCCATGTGCCAGACACTGGCTCGCCCATCCCAGGCCTTGTGCAAGGCCAGCAATGCCCCTGTGGCATGGCATCCTCTCCTAGAGGGAGGTACAGACGTGCTGGGCGCCACAGAGCCTAGAGCCGTCTTCCACTTCCCTCCCAACTCTAGCATCCTGAGACTGTGATTGTAGTGGTTTTTCTGACTTCCTTTTCCTTTCTGTCACTGCCCCTGCCTCTTCCCCTAGCCCCATGGCCGCCACGTGGCTGCCTTTTAGTCAGCCAGGAACTGAGCCTCCTAGTAGCCTCCCTCTGTGTCTCTGTCAGGAACAGGATACAATTCAGGGACATTTTTGTGGGGGAGTAATTTCATGCGGTGGCATACCTGTTTGCCCTGGCACAGGCTCTGTCATGTCTGCTTCTTGGAGAGGAGCCTTCTTCCCCTGGGCTCCACCTGTTCCCATCCCCAGCCCTCCCAGCTTCAGGCTACAGGTCTCGCACCCTATAGGGCTGAGGGAATGGGAAGAATTAAAAGAGGGAAGTGGCGTGTAGGTAAGGCCTTCTGGGGTGGGGGCTAGGGGAAGGGCAGGAGATGGGGATGGGGCAGGGGCTGGGCCTGGTGGTGTGCTCCCCCTGGAGACGTGGTCCTGGGCCACAGGCAGGCACGCCAAGTCACAGCCCCTCTGACTTCTTCCTCCAGCCACCAGCCCCAGCCTTTCCCCTTGATGTTTCATTTCCAAACCAGGTCTGCTCTGGGTGCGTGTGCTGGGGTGGCAGGGGTAGGAGTGTGTCTGCCTGTGCCATTCCCTACCCTGTGGGCAGGCCCAGCCATGGCAGCCCGAGTCTATCATCTCCCCACTCCGCCACTTGGATAGGAAGGTGGCTGCACTCACTCCAGGCAGGTGTGTTGTTGGGAGGAGAACAGAGAGGATCGGTTCAGGCATTGGAAGGTGGGGTTTATGTCTCAGGTTTGAGCTCAAGCATCTTGGGTCCAGGGAGAAGGTGTAAGGCAGCTGCTGCCTGAGTCTCAACTCTATGGGGGAAAGCAGAGCAGCTCCGAGCCTTGGGGCTGGGCAGGCAGGAGGGCATGGAGCCCAGATGAGTGGAAGAGAATGATGATGAGAGAGCAGACTTCCCGATGCTCCTCCCCCGACCCCATCACATGCAGAGTTCAACACACCCCACTCCTTGCTCTGTCCTGGTAAAGGCAGAGTGCTTCTTATGGTGTTTAAGGACAGGAAAAGGGCTGGAAGTGTGTGTGTGTGAATTTTGCTTCCTGTTCCTTTCATACCTGGGTGTGGGCGGGGGGAGATGGGGGCAGGTTGGGGGACAGCTCACTCACTCCATCCGGTGGGTGGGTGACTTGGTGGGCTGTTGGAATGTTGCCATAGGAGGCCATTTCTCCTCTATCGGGGGGAGATGGTGGCTTCCAGGTCAGGTCTCCTCCTGTGGCTCCCTGACAGAGATGGGGTGGGAATGCCAGCTGGAGCGCACATGGACAGGGCAGGAGCAAAGCTGAATTCAGGGTCTAGGGCAGCTGACAGCATTTGGGAATCCTGGGGTGGGCCCCTGTTAGCTCTTCCCAGAACCCCAACTCTTGGGCAGGATGGGGGTGGGGGGGTGTAAGGGTGGTTGGGGGTGGGTGTAGGTGTGTGTTGTGAGGGGAGAAGAGCCCCCGCTGAGTTCCTGGGCCACTGCCTGTGCTGTCTAGTGGCCTCTGCCAGCACTGGCTGCCCCGTCCTGCCCCCACCAGGCGTGACTCAGATCGAAAGCAGAAGCTGCCAGACACTGCACAGGGTGAAGTGAGGCAGAACCAACTGTGCTATTTTGGAACCTGGTTAATTCCCCCTTCTGCCCCCCACCTCCCTGCTCTCAGGGCTCCCATCCCCTCCAGCTGTCTGGCACTTCAGCTTCCTCAAGGGGACAGTTGGGGCAGGCCTTGGTTTCCCCTGGCATGGACATGGAAGGCCATGCTGAGGCCCCTGTCCTTGCTAGGCCCCTCTCCCTGGCCAGAGGTGCTGGATTCTGGGGACCCGTGCTCTGGTGTTGGGGAGGAAGAGCGCCCTCTCCTGGTGGGAACTCGTGGGCAGGGCGGCCCTGGCGAGATGACGGTCACCAGGCCTGGCACCCACTCTCCCCCGCCCGTCTTTGGCCGCTCTCAGGCCAGCTGTCAGCTGCCTCTCCCAGGGGTGTGAGCTGACGAGAGCTTCAGGTGGGAGCCTCTCCCGGCAGTGAATCTGAGGGTTGGGAGGGATTTCCGGACCCAGAGGGAAGATATTTTGGGGCCGAGGGCCTTTCCAGAACCCATGAAATCACACACCCTGCTGCGACCAGACTGACCCTCCCTAGTTGATGATTCTTTTTTGGACATCCTAGGCCTGCTTGGGATTCTGGCCCCATGATTTAGGGTTTCTTTGGAGCCCATCTGAGCCTGGGGGGCCCTGTGGTGGTGGAAGAGGTCCAGCCTGCAGTGGTGAAGAAGGTCAGTGGGTGTGTGTTTCTGAGCTGAAAATGGGTGTGGAGTTGAGAGCTGTCACCTCTTCATGGACAGGGTGGATGAGGGTCCCTGGCCCTTCAGAAGCTGTGTCGTTGGGAAGAGGGTGGACTTTACAGCTGTCCCGTGTGAGTGTACATGGGAGTGGGCACAGGCCTTGCGGTATGGCTGCCTCTCAGGGAACCCTGAAGTCAGAGCTCCACTCTGCTGATTACCCCCCAGCAACCTGGTGAGGAGGATGGTGGTGTACTGGGGGAGAGGGGAGTCAGCAGGCAGGTGACCAATTAAAATTTGGGTCCTTGCCAACCTCAGGTGAGCAGGACGTAGGTTTCTCATTGTTCAGATGGAGCTGGGGTTTAGGCAGGTGGGAGGCAGAGGCAGAGCCGTGTGGAGGAGAGAGTGGGCTCCTAGACCTGCTGTGGGAGCCTCTGCACTCCCAGGCCTCCTGCAGAGCACACAGGCCCAGGCACACACTGTCCCAAAGGTTGTCTGCTCTCTTCTGGAGCCGCTCTTTGGGCAGGCAGGCAAGTCCTGGTGCAGTGTGTGTGTGCTGGTGAGTGTGTATGTGTGGACAGTGGCTTATGTGTGAGAGGTGGTGTTTGCATGAATGGGTGTGTCTCATATGGTCTGTCTGGGTTGCTTTTCCACTGGTAACCATCTTGGCTTTGAAGCTGTTTCCCCATAGACCTGGATTGTTTTCCCCTCCTGCACGGGCCAGAGCCCCAGCACCCAGCGAGCCAGAGCGCACCTGCAGCCTTGCATTCTGGCCTCCACCTTGGCTCTTGGGCCTGAGAATCAGGCTGCTTAATTTCCCTGTGGGGCTCAGAAGGGCCCTGCCTGTCCTTTAAAATAGCTCTGTGCTTCCACCAGGGGCCTGTGCTTCCCTGCTGTGTTCTCCCACCCGCCACCAATTTTCATGCTTGGAACCAGGGAACTAAGTCCCCAGAAGGCAACAAGTAAAGTGTCTTTAATGTGCCCACACATCTCCCAGGGCAGTTTGTTAAAATGCAGATTCTGACTCAGTGGGTCTGGGCAGGGCCTGAGAGCCTGTTTCTAACCAGCAAACAGGGCGTGCAATGCCTTAAGAGGCCCTCTCCCATCTAAGGCCCTCACCGTCCAGCCAGATGGCTGGTGGTCACCCAGGCAGGGAGCTAGTACTCACAGACCACCTCCAAGGTGCTAGGCACATCACATATTTCAGTTCCATTTACCCCCTCACTGACTCTGAGGAAGGTGGCATTACCGCCATCCTGTTGTACAGATGGGGAAACTGAGGCTCTGAGCGGTTAAGCACCTGCCCCCAGTCACAAAGCTGACAAATGGCAAAGCCAGATTTGAATTCTGGTCTGTCAGGGTCCAGAGCATATTCGTGATCCACTAAGCCCGGCTGTCTTCCAGAGGGCGGACTCAGGACAGATGACGCGGAGGAGGTGGAGGCGGGGTCAGAGGCTCTGTTGGGGAACTGCAAGGGTAGTCCTGGGTGGTTTTGGGTGGAAAGGATATCTTGAGGGGAAGGAGGGTTGAATGGGAGTAGTTCTAGAGGAAACAAGAGCTGAGGGGAGGCTGGTGTCCTGCACCCACCTGCTTAGCCAAGAGCCCCTTCACTAATGGGCTCAAGACCCCCTACCTGCCTCCTCTGGCACTTTCCAGACAGACTCTCCACAGGGGCACCCAGCACACTGTGGGGAGACCAGGTGCCCCAGTTCTGCTACCTACCAACTGTGTGACCTCGGGCAAGTTTTCAGCCTCTCTGTGACTCAGTTGCCCCCTCTGTAAAACAGGGGATATGTGAACGCCTCCATCATGGTGGATGGAGCTGTGGTGAGGATTAAATCAGTAACACATATCAATGCAGAACAGTGCCTGGTGCAGAGTACGCACTCAGTGTGCATAGTACTAATGCCTCTTGGTTTGCACCTGAGAGAAAACAGGCCACCTTCTGTGAATTTAATGCAATCGTCCATGCTCATAGGTGTTTTTGTCCTTTCTTCCTCCATTCCCCTCTCCACTGTCTTCTTTTGTTTAGGAAGACCTGGCTACTTCAGTTGTACAGTGGTTGTTTCCAAAGTACTCAGAAGCAGGTTCGACTCTCAAAAACAAAGCCAGGGAGTCGTTCTTTACAGCAGACCAGCCACAGGGAGGCTGGGGAGGCTGGGGAGGCTGGGGAGGCTGGGGAGGCTGGGGCAGCAGACGACGGAGGAGGAGCAGCCCCAGGAGCAGGGGCAGGAGCCAGGCACTGGTGGGGTTGGAGTGCTCTGAGGACTTTGGGCCTGGGGCAGGGAGGGCTGAGGCGGGGGTGGCTTAGGCACTGGGACCCTGAGAGCCATTATTAGAACTCAGGACAGATGCAGGGGGTCCTGGGCCTGCGGCTGGGTTTGGGACCAGGAGCCAGAAGCTGCTCTGCATGCCCGCTGTGTGCCCAGCTGTGCTTGTTGTGCCTGCCTCTTCTCACACTTGGAGTCAACGAGCCTTCCCTGCCCTAAGCAGCTGGCAGCTAGCAGAAGATGCTGGAGTGTGGATTCTTTTCTCCTGAGGAGATGGAAAAGCAAAGGCTGGATCCTAAGGCTGCCATGGCTCTGAAGAGGGAGCTCCCCAGTGCCGGGGCAGCCAGCACATGGGACAGTGAAACCGGTGCCTGGCTCTTCCCCTCCCAGCCCTGTAGGCCGATTCCACCAGACCAGCCCTCCACACATCCATGCTGCCAGAACCATCAGCACACCAGGCAGGCGGCGGAGAGCCTATGAGAGGTCCCACACAGCCTCTGCATGTTATTTGTGAGGGTCTTGAGGCCCAGAGAGGGGGACAGGACTTGCCCAAGGTCACGCAGCTGGGTGGTGCATACCGATGCAGGTCTTCCAGTCCCACTCTGGCCTTAGGTAGGCTTTTGTGCTGGGCCCATGGAGGCTGAGAGAGTCCTTGCAAAACAGACTCATCTCAGAGAGTCAGAGCTTGTGGGCCCCAAGTCCACAATGGCATGAACTGACCAATCAGATAGAGTCTTAGGCCTCACCTTCCCTGGGGAGGGACCTCATTGACCACATAGGCTGACGTAGCATCCATGAAAACTTTAGCTGATCTTTCCTGCAGGGAAAATGAGCAGGTTCGCTGGGGTGGGCCAGAGGGTACTTGGGGCAAGTGGAGTTTCAGTCTCTAAACCCCTCTATCGCCCTCAGGCCCCTTTCCTGTCCTAGGAGCCATCTATGGCTGAGTCCCACTCCTCCCCCAACCCTTACCACCCTCACCTCACTATGGTCTGGTGCCAGATCTCTGATCCCTGGAATCACATTTCTGTCTGACCAACTCATATAGCCTCCCCTTCCGCCCCCTCCGACCCAGGCTCTCGGGTGGGCTAACTGTCTCAGCGAGATTCAGATTTGTCACCCTCTGAGCCTCCTGGGCATGGATGTCTTGGCTATTTAGCAAAAAGTATCTGTGGGTGGGGTCTGGGAGGGCTGAGGAGCATGCAGGCCTCTCTGGGGAACCTCTGTAGGATTCGCTGAGGGTAACATGGGATGAGGGGGGCGCAGGACTGGGAGTGCAGGGGACAACAAGCCATCTACATGGGGAGACCTTTCCTATGGGCCCCAGGTTTCCTCTCCTGGGCTGGAGCTGGTGGTGGTCACATACCTGAGAGACCTGGGCTTGAACCCCCACTTCACTGTGTTCTTGCAGTGTGACTTCTGACAAGCTGCTTAATCTTTCTTTTTTTTTTTTTTTTTTTGAGACGGAGCCTTGCTCTGTCGCCCAGGCTGGAGTGCAGTGGTGCGATCTCAGCTCATTACAACCTCTGCCTCCTGAGTTCAAGCCATTCTCCTGCCTCAGCCTCCCAAGTAGCTGGGACTACAGGCATGTGCCACCACGCCTGGCTAATTTTTGTATTTTTAGTAGAGACAGGGTTTCACCATGTTGGCCAGGCTGGTCTCGAACTCCTGACCTCAAGTGATCCACCTGCCTCAGCCTCCCAAAGTGCTGGGATTACAGGCATGAGCCACTGCGCCCGGCCTACTTAACCTTTCTGAGTCTCGGTTTCCTATCCTGCTGGTGTTGCTGTTTATCCCATCAAGTGTTCGTGGGGATGAATGTGATTGAACAGAGGCCCCTTGCGCAGTGCAATGTGGGAGGGACTCGGAGCGTTTGCCAAGTGGGTGATAACTGAGTGTGTGGGGGTCACTGGACCAGCAGCCCTTGAGGGCCGTGCATCTCTTTCTGGAAAGTCTGATGGGTGGGATGGTGTGGAGGTTCTGAAGAAGAAAAGTGATTTCTCTGAAACTTCCTTGTAGCTGAGGAGACTGGTAGGTGGCAAGGAAACAACTAGAGAACAAAGCATAGCAGACACAGGCAGGAGGCTGGAGTAGATGGAGTGCCCAGGAGGCGGGTGCAGGGGCACAAGGGGTGGGGGTTCAGTCCCACCACTCCCCAACCCAGGAGAAAGGTGGCTGCCTGCTAAGGGGATCCTTAGACTGCAAGTGGCACCTGAGGGATGCGGCTACACGTGTGTGCACATGGACATGTGTGCATGTGTGCGTGCATGTGTGTGAGAGAGAAGAGAGAAAGAGAGAAGCAGACACGGAGAGACAGAGGGTCCACATGGGTGGCTGGGCCGGTCCGTGCATATCACAGGGGTGGAATCCTTTTCTAGTTTCTCCTTTCATGTTCCTATTAGCTACATGTCCCTCGTCCCTGTCCTGCCATGCCCAGTGGCAGTCTTCTTTGCCAGGGCCCAGCTGGTCCCAGTGGGACAGGACAGGGCGACTCCCTGGTCTGCAATGGCCTTTGAAGCTGCTCCCCCTGTTGTCCCGGGCCAACAGTCTGACCAGCCAGGAGGCCCCAGTTCCCACCCTTTCCTGTGGGATGTGAGCTGAAACTTGGGGCTGATGGGCCTGAGCTGTGGGAACAGGAGGCCATTAAGTGGGCCAGGAGCTTGTGTGACCGCCCTTCCTCTCTCCTCTCCTTCCTTTCCCTCCTCCCCACCTCCTGCTGGTGCTCAGAGATTTAAAAACAAGCCCCTGACTGCCCCCTGCCCCCAGCCCTGCAGTCTCCCGCAGCGCATTCCTGCAGGGGGTCTGGGAGAGGCGGTGCAGAACGCAACCTGGGGTCTTGCTCTGCTGCCACTGAAGCGCATTGTGCAGATCTCCCTTTTGGAGCCTCTGCTTCCTCATGTAATTCATTCTTTGTTTCTTGATCTTTTTTTTTTTTTTGAGACGGAGTCTCGCTCTGTCGCCCAGGCTGGAGTGCAGTGGCGAGATCTCGGCTTACTGCAAGCTCCGCCTCCCGGGTTCACGCCATTCTCCCGCCTCAGCCTCTTGAGTAGCTGGGACTACAGGCGCCTGCCACCACGCCTGGCTAATTTTTTGTATTTTTAGTAGAGACGGGGTTTCACCGTGTTAGCTAGCATGGTCTCCATCTCCTGACCTTGTGATCTGCCCGCCTCAGCCTCCCAAAGTGCTGGGATTACAGGCGTGAGCCACCGCGCCCGGCCTCTTTGTTTCTTGATCTTTATTCATCACAAATAGGGGTTGGTCAGTCCTCAGTAAGTGTCCCCACTTGGCAGAGCGGTTCCATTTCATGAAATATACTGAAGACCACATCCTGCATGACAGCCTTTGTGTGCTGTTGGAGACCATAGCACTCAGCCATGGTGATGCAGGACAGGGTCCCGGAGGGAACCTGCCAGGGTGATGGTGACATTCTCCATCTTGATCTAAACAGTGATTACACAAGGCCACACACCTGTAAAAATTCATTGAGCTGTACACTACAAATCTATGCATCTTGCTAGGATAAGTTACACTTCACTAAAAGGGAAAAAGACCAAAACATGGCATTAAAACTGTTAAAAGCATGTGCGTGTCCCATTGACCTCATTTCTGCTTCTGATATCAAGGACCTTTCAATCAAACAGTGCACACTTACCAGGTGTCTTGGGTTTGCTATGTTTCTGTATCGGAAGTTGCCAGCTAATATAATAAAAGGCTATATTATGAAGTATCTCCAGTGTGCCAGGAACTGTGGTAAAACACTCCGACTACTTATCCCTTAGAACCCAAAGGAGTGGACATTGTTATTGCTCACCTGCCTCTCTCATCTCCTGCAGTGAATGACATGATATACAAGCTCTGGAAAAGAAAATCTTAAAAGACCCAAGGCTTTTGGAGAGGAAACAGAGGGCTCCTGGTAATAGGAAAAGCTGGCCTGAGGCCTTCCTGCCCCTATCTAGTAAGGAGAGACTGAGGCTGGGGTTACCACTAGGCTGCTCTGCCCCAGTCTGGGCTTTCAGATGGTGTGTGTGTGTGTATGTGTGAATGAATGGGTGAATGGATGGGACACTTTCCCCAAAGGAACTTATGCAGGGATGCCCCCAGTGGGCCTGGACGGAGCAACATTGAACAGTGACCAGAATGGTGACACCTCCCCTCTGCCCACAAATTCACACCTGCAGACAACTTTCACACCCAGCCTCCTCACTTAGAGCACAACTGCTATGAGGTAGACGTGGCCCCAGCTGGCAAGCCCTGCTTGACTGATGGGGAGACTGAGGCCATGCCCAGACAATTGAGTCCAGCCCAAGGCTAAGACTTGAACCCAAGCACTTGGCCTTTCCCACAGCATCATATGGGCAGGACTGCTGGCTCCTGGGAGTCATAGGATACCTTTCCACCCCTCACTCTGTTTGGGTCTGGGCCATCTGATGCCCACTCCCCAGGCCCTACAATGACTCATGACCACCTCCGTAATTTGGAATGGCTTTGTCCATGAGGATTATGTGATGTCCTTGTTCTGTTTCCTAGTTCATCAGGACTTCCTCTGCTGCCTCCTCTGCCAGAGGGGGCTGAGAAAAATCCCAAGTTTGGTATTTTTTTCTCTCTTCCCTTCCCTAGGCTGAAAGGTTCCTAGGAGGCCACAAAGCCCTTCCTTTGCCTCCAGGAATCTCGCACCTGTTCAGGAAGCTTTTGTTTAGCGGTCAGTTTCTTTCCCCAGGACTGACCGGGCAGCTCCCCCATGACTGAGAGTGTAACAGACTGAATCAGAAGAAAACTTCTTCCGACCACAGAGGTGCAGAGCGTCATCAATGGCTTAAACAGGCCTCCCAGCCTCTGGGCTTGCACACTTTGTTGTTTCAGCCGCCAGACATATGTTTTTCTGGGAATACAGGAAATTATCTCTGCTCTTTGAGGAAGGGTAGAATTTTTTTTCTGCCTGTGTTTGGGGATTCCAGACTGTTCCATCATCCCGGACACCCTCTGGCTCCTGGGCTGGATGAACGAGATCAGCTGCTGAAACTCTTTGATCGCAGGGAGGCTTCTTCAGTGAGAATTCCTAAAACAAAACGTGGCCGCCCTCACCCTGAACGCAGGACTGAGGCCAAACTCCCAGCCCCAGGGTTGGGGCGGTGCAGCCAGACTGCCAGGGTCCAGCCTTGCCACTCATTAGCTCTGTGACCTTCAGCAAGTGACCACCTCTCTGGGCCTGTGTTTCCTCATTCCTTGAATGGGGACAATAATGGTACCCACGTCACTCATATCATGAAATAATTATGATAATTACATAAGGTGCTTTGAACAGTACCTAGCACACAGTAAGCATTCTATGAGCATTAGCTGTTAGCATAAAATATTTTTTTTTCAATTAGAAAGATATACATCTTCATTCTAGAGAAAGAATAACATTCCAAAAGGCTTTTAAAACCACACAAAATACTTATGGTTACATCATCCAAAGAAGTCAGTAATAATTTTGTATATTTCCTCCCAAGAGGTTTTTCTATACATATTTTTACATTGTGATGATCAGATTTTATACACAATTTCCCCCTACATCCTACATTTTGTCACCTGACATATCCTCATGTTATTTATTGTAAGTATAGCAGTCCATCAGGAGGGACACACCGTAATTTATTTAACTATCCTATAACTGGACATTGAGGTTAGTTTTGACTTTTTTCTGTATAATGTGAAGTGCATCTTTATGCACAACATCCTTTTCTGCATCTATGATTACTTCCTTGGACTGGTGAATATTTTTCAAGGCTTTGACATATATTGCCAAATTGCTTTTCCAAAGAGGTTGTACCAAGGTATGCTCTGGCAGTTGTGTTGAAGGTGCCTGTACCAAAGGCATTTTAAAGTCATAGACACACTTGGGGAAGTGGGGGGGGGGCGGGGGGGGGGGTTTGGTGAAGGGGTGGTGTTGGTGAAGGTAGTTTCCCTAACTCTTCTTTTAAACTATTTAACGTCTGCCCTCATTCTTTTATTTTTTATTTTTTATTTTTTTGAGATGGAGTTTCACTCTTGTTGCCCAGGCTGGAGTGCAATGGTGTGATCTCAGCTCACTGCAACCTCTGCCTCCCGGGTTCAAGCAATTCTCCTGCCTCAGCCTCCCAAGCAGCTGGGCCTACAGGCATGTGCCACCACACCTGGCTAATTTTTGTATTTTTAGTAGAGACAGGGTTTCACCGTGTTGCCCAGGCTGGTCTTGAACTCCTGACCTCAAGTGATCTGGCTGCCTCGGCCTGCCAAAGTGCTGGGATTACAGGCGTGAGCCACTGTGCCAGGCTGGTCTGCCCTCATTCTTATGTGATTTTAAAATGAGAATACAACACACATACAGAAAATTATAAATTGTAAGGGAGCAGCTGTACAAATTATTGTAAATATGACACTCTCATGGCACCAACACCCATATCAAATTACAGAACTTTCCTAATCCTCTTACCCACCAAGCCATCTTGTGTCCCCTCCCAGGCACTCCCCCAAGGGTAATTAGGATCCTGAGTTCTAACATAGTAGATTAATGTTGCGTTTTTTTGAACTCATATACGCAGAGCATGCTGTATACACTTTTGTGCCTGGCTTCTTTCGTTAACATTATGTCTGTGAGAGTCATCTATGTCATGTGTAACAACAGTGCATTTGCTGTCATTGCTTTGTAGCATTTGATTGTATGGATGTACCACCACTTCAATTTATTTTATTTATTTATTTATTTTGAGATGGAGTCTCACTCTGTCACCCAGGCTAGAGTGCAGTGGCATGATCTCAGCTCACTGCAACCTCTGCCTCCCAGGTTCAAGCGATTCTTCTGTCTCAGCCTCCCGAGTAGCTGGGACTACAGGTGCACACCACCACACCTGGCTAATTTTTGTATTTTTTAATAGAGATGGGGTTTCACCACGTTGGCCAGGCTGGCTTCGAACTCCTGACCTCAAGTGATCTGCCCGCCTCAGCCTCCCAAAGTGCTGGGATTACAGGTGTGAACCACCATGCCTGGCCCACCACTTCTTTATCTATCTTTCTTTAATGGACATTTGGGTGGTTTCCAGTTTTGGTTCCTATACACGCAAACATTCTAGTATATGTGCTTTGGTGAACACGTGGATGCTTTTCTGTTGGGCATGCATAGGAGGGGGTCCATGGGTCATGGAGTGTGTTTTCAGCTTCCTGCTCCAAGTTTTAAAGGATCATTTAGAGGGCAGAAAAATCCCCAAGGCAGTTCAGGCCTCACAAGCCGCTGAATGGACTGGCGTCAGCTGACAATAGTTTGAAGGCACTGCATGAAGATGGTACTCCCCTCAGAAGCCCTTGTCTGGGGCTGTGGTAGAAACTGAGTGGGGCCCTGGCCCTCCAGCTCCAAATGCTTGGTGGCTGCTGGCCCTGGCTCTGTGCCTCTGCTGGCCACTCAGTGTCCTCACCCAGGGACCGCGGCTGGCCTAATGACCATTGCACCGAGCAGGGCAGGGCTTGGGCCAGCCCAGGTGGAGCTGGGGGGATTCCTTCCCCTTGGCGACCCACCTTTGGACATGACTGGAAGCCCTGGAAGCAGGTTGGGCCCCCCCATAAACCCCCAGAAGCTGCTGTGCTTCCTTTCTCCTGTTAACAGAATCACACAAGTCGCACATATTCCCACTGTAAGAGCTGAGTGCTTCTCCAGTGGAACGAAGAACTATAAAAATCCCTCTTTATCCCTCCCCCTCCATTGCCCCTTCCCACTCCCCTCCCCAGCGGTAACAACTCTGAACAGTTTGGGGTGCTGGGAGAGCCCAGAATAGTAGTTAAAGAGTGGGGGCTGTGAGCCAGCCTGCCTGGATCAAATCTCCATTCTGCTACTCAATCAGCTGTGTAACCTTGAGTGAGTTCCTTCACCTCTCTGTGCCTCTGTTTCCTCCAGGAAAAATAGGGATAATACTAGTACTCAGCTCATTGGGTTGTTGGGAAGAAAAAACAGAATTAACATTAGGAAAAGCACATTGACCAGCCCTGACCCATGGCAATCATTCACGAAGCATTTAGCGGTTGGTACTCTGATCTTCCTGTTGTCTACACGTATACCATTTCATGCTTCATGGGCTCAAGCTGTGCATTTTATTCTGCAGGTTACCTTTTCCACTCAATGCTGTATCTTTGATATCTTCTTTCCTACGTCTGAGACTTTCCTATTCTGGGCTCCTCTTTCTCATTGCCTCTGTCATGGAGACCAGTGATTTCTCCCTGTCTTTCTCCTCCCTGTGTCCACATCTTCCCTCAGGTACGGCTCTGACAAGACTGGTTCATACTAAGGTGTAAATGACTGACAGGCAAGGCCCACACACAGGCTGGATGAAACCAGCTCTGGCCTGACCAGAGGAGACCGGGATCCCTGGTTATGAAGCGACTGCCACACACTTACCTTGAATCCTCCCAGTGGCCCCAAAAGGCAGGTGCTGTGATTAGCAGGTGCTGCGTTTTACAGAGGAAGACAGCAAAGCACAGAGAGGTGAAATAGCTTTCTGAAGTCGCCTAGCCAGTAGGGGCAGTGAGCCTGTGGGATTACAGAACTCATTTTGGACATGACTAAGCTGGAACCCAGTCTGGGCTTTGAGGCAGAGTCAGCTGAGAGGCTGTGGGTGGACAGCAGCAGGAGGCAGCTGGAGGGTCCTGGGGGTGTTGATGGGGGCAGCCACGTGATTGGGGAGAGGCAGGGATTCTCTGGGGGCATCAAACCCTTCCTCTCAGGAGGAGGGTGTTACCTGGGAGGGGCAGGGGAGAAGGCTCTCCAGGGAAATACCCCATCCCTGGTGTCTACATGCAGTAGGCACTCCAGGCCCCCAGTGTTACTGAACCTGTGCACAGTGGACCCTTTCCAGGCATGGTGGGTCTGAAGGGCCAGATGGTGTGAGGGGCCAGGGACATTTTGGTTCTCCCACGTCCATCCTCTTAGTTCTTCCTGGCTAGACTGGGTGTCAGGGGAGGCTGTGAGTGGACCCTCAGGATTTTAGAGTGAGTAGGCATGCTTGGAGGCTAAGGATGGGGAGATTAGCATGTCCTGGACCACCCCCATCGCTCTCTGATCCCCTCAGGTCCCTCCCTTACCCCATACCCATCCCACCTACACCACACTCAGCAACCCAGGCTGGCAACCAGGGCCAGGGGAGAGGGCTGGAGCTTCACTGGAGGACAAGCTTTGTGGGTGTGACAGCTCCAGCGGTGGGGTTGGGGAGCCTCACTACCCTGCCAGCCTCTGTCAGGGGACAGTAGCTAAGGCTACTGACACCCACTGATGCACAGACACCTCGCTGTGTCCACTTCTCCACCGTCCTCTCCCAGGAGGCTCACCCAGATTCTGGCAGGGGGCGGTGGGGCAGGGATTCCCAAGTCCATTGTGCGGATGAGGGAACTGAGGCTGGACCAGCCAGTGAGAGGCAGGGTCCAGCCCAGGCTCTCCTCATAGCAAAGCCAGCTCCAGACCACGCAAGGCCAGGCCAGATGCTCAGCTCTTTGTCAGAGAAACAAGGGGATCGTTCTCTCCTAGCCCTCCCTGTGCCGGCTGGCACTGCCAGGCCTGGTGCCCACACCCCCACCAGGGCCAACTGAAGTCAGATTGTCCCCAAGGGTGGGGGGGTGAGCCAGTGCCGTGTGGGTGGGTGTGTAGGGGGTACAGCTGCGAGGGGGTGGGTTGGGCTGGGGTCAGAGCCTATGAGGTCTGTAGGGCTAGTGTGTGTGTGGTGGGCAGTGGGGGTACAAAGACAGGGATAACCCTCTGTAACAGCATAGGAAGGGGGTGGGCAAAGGCATGGGTGGAGGCTGCAGCTGTGTTCCTGCTGCAGGATGGGAAGGGAGTGGTGGGCATCTGCTCCTTTCTTTCTGGGGACTGCCCCGTTGGGAGCTGGGTGGAGAGACCCAAGGAGCTGAGACAGCCCCTTTACTGATTCATGGTGTAGAGGGGCAGAGAAGGAAGGAGGGTGGGGTGAGGGCCACTGCCTGCCTTCCTACCTTGTTGGGAAGGCACAGTGGTGGTGGGAGGAGCCCTGGCTGGCAGTCAGGTGGCATGGGCTCCATTCCTGGGCCTGGCAGCCAGGCAGCCTGCAATAAGCTTCCTCCCCGCTCTGTGTGGAGACCCTCTCCTCCCCAGCATGGGCTCAGAGGCCATGCTGCCTGGGGCTGGGTTCCAGCTCTGTCCCTTTCGCTGCTGAAAGACACTTAATCTCCTGTGCTTCTGTTTCTCCTTATCTATAAAAGGAGAGTAATATGCAGAACTACTTCATAGGGCTCTTCCAGGTGAAGGAGTCTGGAACATTGCCTGACATACAGTAAATGCTCAAATAAATTCAAGTTATTCTTATTTCTATTATCTGGTGATTTTCACTGAATATTTGCCAGTTCTTTTTGCTAATGCGGACTAAGTCCAGTGTCTGGCATTAGCCAGAACATGTCAGCCTTTGCTGCTTCCCTTTGCCACCCCCTGAGGTCTGGGCCTCATTGTTAGGAGCTTGAGACACAGCTCTGGCTTCTGGTCCACACTGATCAGTTTGCCTGCCAGTCATGTGCCCATCCATGTCTCATGCACTCAGCCTCCCAGGTGCTACATACTGTGCAAGACCTATTAATTTCATATAGTGCTCCAATCTTCTGAAGCAGAGACTGTTTACTAATGAGAAATTGACTCTCAGAGAGGTTAAGTGACTTGCCCAAGGTCACACAGCAAAGAAGTGGCAGAACTAGGATTCAAGCCCATATTTTCTCAGTTCAAAAGTCCTTGCTCAACCACAAAGTCATACTGCCTCTTGCAATATCCCCAAGATGGGACCCTCCAGCCCCTACCAGGACCTTCATGGAGTCTGGACACACTCAGGAGCCCTGCACCTCTCAGAGTTTCAGCCTGTCTCAGCTGGGGAGGACCTTAGAAATTACTGGGTCCAACCCTTTCATTTTGTGCATGGAGAGATGGAGGCTCAGAGGGGGAGGGGACTTACCCAGGGTCACTTACCTAGGGTCAGTCAATGAGCTAGGGACAGAGTGGGCCCAGCTGTAGGACTCATTCTTCCCTGTCTTTCCTTCCAGACTGGGCTGGGGGGCTTAAGTCACACCTGTCCCACTGAGACCTGTAGAAGATTAGGGCTGATGTGCTGGTGGGAAGTCCTCTCTGGGCCCTGGCAGTGCCAGGTGCCTGGAAGTGGCCCTCCCCATACAGGCCCTCCTAAGCCTGTGGACTTGCCCTTCTCTTTATTACACTGCTCCATGAGCTCAGGAACTGCAGTTGTATCCCCATTGCCTGGCTCACAGATAAGATACATTTCTTCACACATGCATTCAGCATATGCCATGTCCCAGGTCCTGAGCCAGAGTCCCATGGTATAGCAGTGAAAAAGACAGAAAATGCCTGCCCTCAGGGAAGTTTGCATTCCCAGTAAGAAAGAGACAGACAATGAATGAAATAGCTAGGCAAAAATGCATCGTATTTAAGATGGTGATAAGTGATATGGAGGAAAATAAAAATAAAAGGGAAGGGGCATAGGGAGTGGTGGTGGAGGGCTTTGTAATTTTAATAGGGTGGTCCTAGAAGGTCTCTGTAAGGTAACATTTGAGCCTTGGAGGAGGTGAAGGAGTGAGCCATGATGTCATCTGAGGGGAGAGCATTCCAGGCAGAGGGAACAGCAAGTGCAAAGGTCCTGAGGTGGGGGCATGCCTGGGATGTTTCAGGGATTTCAAAGTGCCTGGAGGATGTAGCCGGAGCAGATAAAACAAGAGGGAGAGCTGGCAGATGGGGTCAAAGGGGAACACGAGGTGGGCCAGATCCTAGGGGGCCTTTCCAGTCATGGTAAGGACTTTAGCTTTTCCCCTGAGGAAGGTGGGAACCATGGGGAGTTGTGAGCAGAGGGGAAGACAGGATCTGACTTAGGATTTAACAGGAGTTAAATGAGTTGCTCTACTGAGTTGCCAGTAGAACGTCCTAGGGCAAGCCAGATGAGGCAGTCTGAACACTGGGCTGCTCCTGTGGGATTCCAGGTAAGACCCAGGATAGGCTGGGCCCACCTTGTGGCAGCAAAGGAGGATGGATATGAGGTCGGATCTAACAGGATCAGGATGTGGGCGTGACACAGAGAGGAGTGGAAGTTGACTCTTAGAGTTTGGGATTTACCAACTGCAATGAGTGAAGAAGACAGAACCTTCAGTTTTGGTCCAGGAACCAGGAAACTTGGATTCATGTCTCAGCTGTCACCCGCTTGCTCAGCGACCTTGGGCAAATCTCTTCCCCTCTCAGGGCTCGGTGTCTTCTCCTCTAAAATGGATGCGGTCCCAGTCATTCTGGCCTCCCCCTGCCAGCCCCTGTGCTTTGAGGAGGACACGTGCCTCATATACCTGCCGCCCCTTCTCATCCACAGGGAGCCAGCGCCGGCAGCCACCATGGCGTCACGCATAGGGTTGCGCATGCAGCTCATGCGGGAGCAGGCGCAGCAGGAGGAGCAGCGGGAGCGCATGCAGCAACAGGCTGTCATGCATTACATGCAGCAACAGCAGCAGCAGCAACAGCAGCAGCTCGGAGGGCCGCCCACCCCGGCCATCAATACCCCCGTCCACTTCCAGTCGCCACCACCTGTGCCTGGGGAGGTGTTGAAGGTAGGGCCTGTTCTGGCCTGCCCCCCACCCTGTCCCCACTAGTCCCAACCTCCCCTAGAGCCCTTGCCTTTTCCCCCTCCCAGGTGCAGTCCTACCTGGAGAATCCCACATCCTACCATCTGCAGCAGTCGCAGCATCAGAAGGTGCGGGAGTACCTGTCCGAGACCTATGGGAACAAGTTTGCTGCCCACATCAGCCCGGCCCAGGGCTCTCCGAAACCCCCACCAGCCGCCTCCCCAGGGGTGCGAGCTGGACACGTGCTGTCCTCCTCCGCTGGCAACAGTGCTCCCAATAGCCCCATGGCCATGCTGCACATTGGCTCCAACCCTGAGAGGGAGGTGAGTGAGGAGCTGGCCAGTGGCCATGCTGCTTGCAGAGCTCATGCCCACTGCTGTGCTTCTGAGACTCCCAGTCTAATGGCAGAGGCAGGGGTGCCACCTTCAGGGAGACTCAGTCTGAGGTGGGGACAGAGCCCTTCTCAGGGAGCCCCAATCTCAGGGGGGAAGACACAGCCCTGCCCTCGGAGCCTCACAAGAGGAAATGCCATCCTTACTTTCAAAAGCTCTGCTAGGAAGTCAGGTGCCGTGGCTCACGCCTGTAATCCCAGCACTTTGGGAGGCTGAGGCAGGCAGATCACTTGAGGTCAGGAGTTTGAGAACAGCCTGGCCAACATAGTGAAACCCTATCTCTACTAAAATACAAAAATTAGCTGGGCGTGGTGGTGCACGCCTGTAATCCCAGCTACTTGGGAGGCTGAGGCGGGAGAATCACTTGAATCGGGAAGGCGGAAGTTGCAGTGAGCTGAGATCGAGCCACTGCACTTCAGCCTGGGTGACAGAGTGAGACTCCTTCTTGGGAAAAAAAAAAAAAGAAAAAAAAAGAAAAAAAGAAAGCTCTGCTAGGGAGAAACAGAAGACTTATCCAGGAAAGCCCAGCACACTCCCCAAGCCAGAGACAGAAGTGAGATCAAGGAAGCTCCCTGGGCAGGTAGCCTCCTTGGCAAGAACCGTAGCTTCATGTTGGGCCAGTGGGACCTGGACAGCTCATCTCTTCTCTGGGCCTATTTCTTCTTTCCCCAGATAAGTAGGTTGGGTGAGGTGGGCTCCAAGGTCCTTCCAGGTCAGTGGTTGTCCCAATGCCTCTTTCCCCTGCCCACCTCGTGGTGGGCCCTCCCCAGATGGACTTTTCTCTTTTCCAGTTGGATGATGTCATTGACAACATTATGCGTCTGGACGATGTCCTTGGCTACATCAATCCTGAAATGCAGATGCCCAACACGGTACTCCTGGCTAGGGTGGGGTGGGTGTGCAAGGAAGGGTTCTAGGGAGGGGGGCACCCACCGTGGCTCTGAGCCTGGAGAGAGTGGAGACAGGGTTCTCACTGGGCAGAGCTGGCATGTTTCTGTAGAGATGAGTCATTTTCACTAAATAATGTGACAAGGGCCGGGGCCAAGAGGAATTATGAAGCAAGAAGGATGTGCCTCAGCCTCTGTGCACCATGGGGCTTCAGAGGGGACAAGGGGCTGGGGACACAGAGCGGGCCTGTGGGGGGAGCTTTCCAGGTTGGCGAAGGGGCAGAGGGAGGCAGGGAGAGCACTGCATGGGTGGAGGGGCAGTGTGTCTATAGGAAGGTGTGGAACTAATGAGCTCCTTTGGGGACCTGGGCCTCCCCTCCTTTACCAAACCCAGGGCCCAACAGGCAAAAGCCTGTCTGTGTCTCTTACTCCATGGGGCAAGTGATCTGGGGCTGGCCTTGTCCCCAACCACAGGAACACTCCCTCTGGCAGCTTCCTGCGTCTCCTGGCAGAGGTGGGGTAGCAGGTGGGGAGGTGCTGGGCTTGGAGTCAAGAAGCCTGGCTTCTGGCTTTTGCTGTGACCTTAGGAAATCCCTCAAGCATACTAAACCCCAGTTTTCTCAGCTGCAAAATGGGGGTGATGCTCTCTACCCACAGGATTGTGGGAAGATTAGATGAGGGAAGGAATTGAGGGCAAGCTCTCTACAAAGGTGGCAGGTGTGTACGCTGAGCAGGTGGGATTGCCAGCGCCCCTCCCACCCACTTTTCTTTGGAGCTCCTGAACCTGAGCTACTTACTCCTGCCTTTGGGCATGAGCCTTTCACCCTGATCCTGGCCCCAGCCCATGCCACCAAGGGAAAGTCCCCAGTTCCTGTGGTGGGGAGTCAATCCTCTGTCCCCACTGCCCTGGTGACATCGCTGAGTGGCTTAGTAGGAGCTGGCCGGGACTGGTTGGGTCCAAACCTACAGCTAGCAGGGGCAGCGAGGGCTGAGGAGGGAGGGAGGATGCAAGTGATTGGTCCCTTTAGTAGTTCCTGTGTACACTGTGGGGTGTCTGGTCCTGTGATTTGTTCTGCATGTTTCTGTGGCAGATCTTTCCAGAGCTCAGATCTCTCCCTGTCAGACTCCTGCTTAAACTTCCCTTGGCTGCCCATTCCAAAATTCCAGTATCTTGCAAGTCAAACACTGTACTGGGGATCCAGATACATCTGCCCTGCCTGCAGCACCTCCACCCCCACCACTTCTGCCCTTGAGCTGCTGGAATTGTGCTCTGCCAAGCTGCCCTGTCTGCTTGTGCCCTGGTGGCTGCCCGGAGTGCCTTGCCTCACATCTCTGCTGAAGACTCAGAGTTCCACACCCTCCAGGAAACCGTCCAGAAACTCTAGAATTGATTAGATGACCTGCTCTAGGGCTTCCATAATGCCTGGGGCCTAATCCTATCACATATTATTGGTTGGATCACTCTCTCAGGCACTCTAGGCCAGGGGCTCCTTGAGGGCAGGGACTACATCTTATAATAGATCTGGACTCTGCAGACCTTCAGGTTGAATTGCTGGGTGAAAGGGTCCAAGGTGAATTTTGACACTCCAGGTGTCCTCAGGAAGGACTGCTCCTGGGATGATAGGCCCTAGAGGGGGCTCCCCATGGAGAGGGGGATACTCATGGGTCTCCCTCACCTCCCACCCCACAGCTACCCCTGTCCAGCAGCCACCTGAATGTGTACAGCAGCGACCCCCAGGTCACAGCCTCCCTGGTGGGTGTCACCAGCAGCTCCTGCCCTGCGGACCTGACCCAGAAGCGAGAGCTCACAGGTACTGCCTCCCTCTACCCCTGTGCCTTTGAATACCCGACTCCTCCCTCCTTTTCTCCCTCCCTCCCAGCTCCTCTCTCCTTCTCTTTTGGCCTCCAGATGCTGAGAGCAGAGCCCTGGCCAAGGAGCGGCAGAAGAAAGACAATCACAACTTAAGTGAGTCCTGCCCCGCCCCTCTCCCTGCCTCCCTCTTCCTTGTTCTCACCTGGGCTGGCTAAAAAGCCACTCCCTGACCTGCACTGGTGGAAGGCTTCCCTGCTCAAGGCCAATTCACTTGCAGATGGTTTAAGCCCTCCCATTGCTGTCGCTCAGTGGTGCCTGGGACTATTAGTGCTGTCTTTCCACTAGGCCTCTTTAGGAGTGGGTAGGAAGGATTCCTGTAAGGGATATTCATGAAACCCCCAGTTTATCAGGTTGTTTTCTGGGTTAAGGCATGGAACCTGGGGCATCAGAGTTCTGTGTAGCAGGGAAGAGTCCTACCCCAGGCAGCTTTGCTGTGCTGCCAGCATCACCATGGCTGATTCTACCTTTCAGTGCTCTTAATTGTGTCTGGCCTTTGCCCTGGACCCCCTAATCCCTGTAGAAATCCCAATCTGTTGGTCACCTCTTACTTCCTGGAAGAACTAAATCTAAGCTGCAGGTTGCCCTGAAGCACCCCTCCCTGGGCTGGGTACTTCTCCCCATGGGGTGGGGGGTCCCCATCCCTCTAATTGTTCCTTCTGGAATCTGTTACCTTTAGTTGAAAGGAGACGAAGGTTCAACATCAATGACCGCATCAAGGAGTTGGGAATGCTGATCCCCAAGGCCAATGACCTGTGAGCAGGTTTCTGAGGGGGAGGGTGATGGGTCTGGGTGGGCAGCAGCTGACAAGTATTATCTGCCCTCAGCCCCATGCTAGTTACTAGGATGGGAGGAGAATTCCTTCTAGAAGGTCATCTATTTGAGAAAAGATCTCTCCCTCTCCCAAATCAGGAAAGAATCAGGAAAGCTCAAGACAGATGAGTTTCTGTCCTGGAAGTAAGGCTGAGGTCAAGGGAGGCTTCTTGGAGGAGCAGTCATGCTGAGAAAGTTTTCTTAAGGCCATTGGGCTGGCAGACAAGAGGCCGGGCTCACGCCTGTAATCCCAGCACTTTGGGAAGCTGAGGCAGGCAGATCACTTGAGGTCATGAGTTCAAGACCAGCCTGGCCAACATGGCGAAACCCCATCTCTACTAAAAATACAAAAATTAGCTGGGCACAGTGGTGTGTGCCTACAGTGCCAGCTACTCGGGAGGCTGAGACAGGAGAATTGATTGAACTCAAGAGGTGGAGGTAGCAGTGAGCCGAGATCTACTGCACTGCATTCCAGCCTGGGCAACAGAATGAGACTCCATCTCAAAAAAAAAAAAAAAAAAAAAAAAAAAAGACAGGTGTTTGAAGGGCAGGAGGATTGAGAATCCATGGTAGGCTGGGCTGGAGTCTCGGTAGTCTTGGGAAGGAGGCTGCTCTGAATTGCCTGGTTTCATGAGATTAATGAGGTGGGCAGTGGCAACAGAAGTCACCAGGGAGGGCCCATTCTGTGCAAACTGAGATCAGCCACCTCCACCTCCAGGTCTGGGGTTGCTGGGTAAGACTGGGACAGGCCACATAAGCTCTGCAACCAGAGCAGTAGCAAGGATTTGGCCACTCTTCTGAGCATGCACCTCTAATTTGCCTGGCCTGCTGCTGCAGGGACGTGCGCTGGAACAAGGGCACCATCCTCAAGGCCTCTGTGGATTACATCCGGAGGATGCAGAAGGACCTGCAAAAGTCCAGGGAGCTGGAGAACCACTCTCGCCGCCTGGAGATGACCAACAAGCAGCTCTGGCTCCGTATCCAGGTCTGGTCCTGAACTTGGACTTCTTTGGTAACTCTGACCCTTAACCTGGCTCCTGGCCCCACGGGGCAGTACTTGTACTTCTGAAGTTGGAGACACAGGAATGATGCCCATTAGGAAGGAGGATGTGTCAGTTAGGATGTTTTGCTTTGGTAACAAACAATCCTCAGCATCCTTAAGCAACACATATCAGCTGGAGGTTCTGTTCTGTGAGACCCTCATTCTGGCACCCACGCTGCTGGGACCCAGCTCTCTGATGGCATATCTAGAGCTGGCTCTTAAAGCCATTGTCACTCTTAAGGTGCCACATGTCACTTCTGTTCAATGGGCTTGGCCAATGCAAGCACACTCTACAAGTACTCAACCTCAAGAGGCAGGAAAATGCAAACCTATCATGTGCCTGGAAGGTAGAGAGCTGGAATCATTTGGTGGGTGGCACTAGGAATCTCCACAGGGCCAACCTAAGGAACCAGGAGCTTGGCAGAGTCAGCCCTACCAGCTGGAACTGAGAGTTCTAGTCCTGGCTCTGAGTTGAGGGCCTCTTGTCCTCTTTAGACCTGCGGCTGGCCCTTTACACAAAAGGCGATTGGACTGCACCTTGTTTCTCTTTCTTATGGTAGATGATACAATTTACATTAAAATCTAGCACACACAGGCACAAAGTGAAAAATCAGTTTCATGAAGTAACGCTCCGCTCATCCTTAACAGATGCAATGCATTCTAATAATTTCTATTCTAGTCTAGTCTAGACAAGTCAATTTCAATTAAAAAAATAGAAAGCTGGTCAAGACTCACTACAGTGGCTTCACAACCCACTAATGAGTTACGACTTGTAGTCTGAAAAAACACTGGTCTAGACTCTAGAGCTACCCTATGCTTTCTTCCAGCGGAAACACTTTGGGTCTTGGGTGCCGTAGGGCAGGGGCAAGTGCTGTGATAGAGGCCCAGGGGAGGGGTCCTGGTGGCTGGTGCCCATAGGTGTGTTCCTCAGCCTTCTGTCTGCTCCCCTGCAGGAGCTGGAGATGCAGGCTCGAGTGCACGGCCTCCCTACCGCCTCCCCGTCCGGCATGAACATGGCTGAGCTGGCCCAGCAGGTGGTGAAGCAGGAGCTGCCTAGCGAAGAGGGCCCAGGGGAGGCCCTGATGCTGGGGGCTGAGGTCCCTGACCCTGAGCCACTGCCAGCTCTGCCCCCGCAAGCCCCGCTGCCCCTGCCCACCCAGCCACCGTCCCCATTCCATCACCTGGACTTCAGCCACAGCCTGAGCTTTGGGGGCAGGGAGGACGAGGGTCCCCCGGGCTACCCCGAACCCCTGGCGCCGGGGCATGGCTCCCCATTCCCCAGCCTGTCCAAGAAGGATCTGGACCTCATGCTCCTGGACGACTCACTGCTACCGCTGGCCTCTGATCCACTTCTGTCCACCATGTCCCCCGAGGCCTCCAAGGCCAGCAGCCGCCGGAGCAGCTTCAGCATGGAGGAGGGCGATGTGCTGTGACCCTGGCTGCCCCTGTGCCAGGGAACAGGGGCCGGCCTGGGGGCTGGGAGGGCCGGGGGCACCTCCCTCCCACCCTTCAGGCTGCACTGTGTGTGAAGTAGCCACCTGCCCTGCCTCCCTCCTCCCCGTTGGCCCCTGTTTGGACTTAGTGCCTGTCTGGCAGCCTGTGGGGTCAGGAGAAGCACCCCCAGGGCAGCCCTCTTGACTGGCACAGTGGGAAGAGGCCTTCAGCCCCTCTCCTGGAGATGGAATCGCGGGGCAGGGAGGGGCAGGGTGTTCTAGCGGTGAGAAGAGGGCCTGGTGGAGATGCCCTGTCTTCTGAGCCCGAGCCCCTCATTACCAGTGAAGGACATGCTTGAGGGGTTCGGGAAGCTCCTCATCTGAGGCAACTGGTCCTGGGGGTGCTCAGGCCTGCCTTTTTGGGACTCAGATGGCAGGAGGTCCACCCCGCAGCCTGGTCCTCGGCTCTCCCACAGGTGGGCACCCCCCACTTTGGTGCTAACAGCTCTCCACCAGGTGGTGTGAGCGCGGGGGCTGCCAGAAGCGGGAGGGGTCACTGCCGGAAGAGCAGCTGCCCTCCGACCCCTCACTTTGTGCCTTTAGTAAACACTGTGCTTTGTACTTGCTGGTCCTGTCTCTTTGGAGTGGGTCTGGGGCTGACAGCGAACGGGAGGATTCAACCCAGCGGGCTCCCTCCAGAGTGCGGATGCTGCCTGAAGGGAGTCGGGGTGGGGGGTACAGGGAAGAGGGAACACGCTTGTCACCTGGTGTCCCCACGCCTCAGCCCTGCCCGGGGAAGACGAGGGGTTTGGGTGCTGATGGGGGCACGGTCCCTCCTCACGGCCACGAGGTGGCGCTGCGGCCACGCCGGTTCCACACCTCCAGCGGCGGCCGGAGCGAGACTAGTTGATGTGGCGAGCGGGTTGCTCACAAACCCAAGTGCGCCGCCCTTAGCTGCTTATTTGGGGCACCCTGGGCCCGGGGTGGGGGGCATGCTTCTTCTGTCCCACCCCTGTTCTGGGGGTGACCTCCCCAGGTGGGCGGCCACCCGGCTTGAGAAGCTGTAGCTGGGCGCTCTGGAGGCGGCGCTCGCGCTCTGTCTGCCAGACGGGCTTCCCGGTAACTGAGGGGCTGCGTCCTGCTAGGGCTTTGGGGAAAGGGACCCCCGTGAGCTAGACAGGGAGGAGACAGGAGTCCAGGACGGCGCGTGGGGGGTTATGGGCCCGGGTCCCCCCGCCCCGCTCTGGCTCTGGCAGCGAGGCCTGGGCGCGGCCTTTCCTCCGAGCTGCAGTCCTTGGGCCTCTGCTTGGAGACGTTGGTGTTTATGACCTCGCCTAGGAGGGGGAACATGGGCTGGGGACAGTCAGGGTTCGAGTGGCGGCTGCTCGAGCCCCGGTGCCTGGCGGGAACAGGGAGAGGGCTTTTCGGGCTTCATCCAGTTCCCCTCTGCTCTCCACAGCCGCTTCAGGCAGAGACCAAAATGGCTCCCCGTCATCGCCCTGAGAGGCTGAAGGGGCCTAATTAAAAAAAAAAAAAAAAAAAAAAAAAATCCCGGGATGAAAATGGCTAATAGGGCAATTTCCTCTGTGCCGAACGGGAGATCAAATCAACGTTGAGCAATTAACGTGCGAGGGGAGAGAAGGAAAATGGGCCGGGCGGCTGGGCGCTGATGGTGGCCGGGCTGGCGCAGGCTGCAGGATTAATCTCAAGGTCAGATGGGGCCGGGGATGACCTTGTGGAGCCTGAGCCAGCCGGGGCGCTGGCGCCTCCTCCTAGTTCCAGGTTCCACCCCACCACCTGGGACTTACCCATGCCCTGGAAACCCCTCTGAGCCCCGTCTGGGTCAAGCCCTGAACTCTGTGAGACACCTGATTAACTAGGCTTGGCCTGCCTTGGCCGGGGGATGAAGGCTCCGGGAAGTCCCAGGGCCGGTCCTTCAGGCCCCTGAGAAGTCTCTCCCGACCCCACTGGCTCTTCCACTTCACCCTGGGGATTGACCTAGTGGAGTGGAGGGCTGCCCACCTGCTTCCTCTCACAGCCCTTCAAGATCACGGATAGCCCTTCCTGCCAGCAGATGTCTGCTAAAAAGAAATAAATATTTAAAACATTTTTAAAAAGGAAAAAAAAAAAAAAAAGAAAAAGATCACTGATATCCCCGCCTCCACCTGCCTGCTGCTTTCCTGCCCCTGGGCTCCTTCAGCCTGGCCACTACTTCTGGCATTGGAGTATGGACTGCATATTCGACAGGACAGAGGGTGTGAGTGGGGTTCTGTCCACAAGAGGGTGCCCTGGGCCAGGACTAGGCAGCTGCCCGCCGCGGCTGGTGGGAGTGGGGGAGTCTCAGCTTCATTGTACATTCCAAGCTGTCTGCCTGGGTGGCTCCCATCCTGCCTGGGAGTCCTGCAGTCCTACCGATTTGGCTGATGCCGGCCCAGGGACTACTTCCGGTATTTCAATAAGCCACCAGAAAGTGTTCCTGTTTCTGAGACCAGCCTGAAGGACCCTCACTTTGTGGCTGGAATGGAATCTGGCTGGTGATTATGAACGACTCTGATTCAATAAGAGGGCAATGCATCCTTCAGCAATATTTATTTGGTGGACAACACCTTTCCAAGTGTCAGGTCCATGGAGGAAATTCTTTTTTTTTTTCTGAGATGAAGTCTCACTCTGTCTCCCAGACTACAATGCAGTAACGCAATCTTGGCTGACTGCACCCTCCGCCTCCCGGGTTCAAGCGATTCTCCTGCCTCAGCCTCCTGAGTAGCTGGGACTACAGGCGCACACCACCACACCCAGCTAATTTTTTATTTTTAGTAGAGATGGGATTTCACCATGTTGGCCAGGCTGGTCTCAAACTCCTGACCTCAGTTGATCTGCCAGCCTCAACCTCCCAAAGTGCTGGGATTATAGGTGTGAGCCACCACACCCGGCCTTTTTTTTTTTTTGAGATGGAGTTTTGCTCTTGCTGCCCAGGCTGGAGTGCAATGGCGTGATCTCAGCTCACTGCAACCTCCGCCTCCCAGGTTCAAGCAATTCTCCTGCCTCAGCCTCCTGAGTAGCTGGGATTACAGGCGCCTGCCACCACGCCCAGCTAATTATTTTGTATTTTCAGTAGAGATGGGATTTCATCATGTTGGCCAGGCTGGTCTTGAACTCTTGACCTCACTCAGGTGATCTGCCCTCCTTGGCCTCCCAAAGTGCTGCGATTATAGGCGTAAGCCACCGTGCCCAGCCTGGAAATTCTTTTTTAAAAGGCAGAGTAGGGCCAGGTGTGGTGGCTTGCACTTGTAATGCCAGCTACTCAGGAGGCTGAGGCAGGAGGATTGCTTGAGGCCAGGAGTTTAAAACCAGCCTGGGCAACATAGCAAGACCCTTAACTCTATTTTTTTTTTTAATTAGCCAAGCATGATGGTGTACACATGTGGTCCTAGCTACTCAGGAGGCTGAAATGGGAGGACTGCTTGAGCCCAGAAGTTTGAGGCTGCAGTAAGCTATGATCATGCTATTGCATTCCAGCTTGGGCAATACAGCAAGACACTGTTTCTAAAAAATAAAAAGGCAGAGTAAGGACATTGGCTGGTGTGGACACAGGAGGGATGAGCCTGTCCAGCCCCTTCATTTTAGGGAGGCTTAGAGAACAAACAGACACGTACAGTGGGAGAGGAAGCAGAGAAAGAGGTCAAAGCTAAGAGGATGAGAAGCAGTAGCTCCCTTGGATCCCTTGTGGGGCCCTCGGCAGGAGCCAGGCTGCTGGGGTAGCAGAGGTGGTGAGGGTGGAGGATGCAGACAGAGCCCCAGCCCCTGACCCTGCTGTCTTCAGCTCCAGTTCCTGCATCTGTCTATCCCCACCAGCTGCTCGGCCTGCGTTAGTACCTACCTCTTCAGCTTTAGGAAGTTCTGCATGTCCAACTGCATCTGCTGGGCGGCCAGCTCCACCATCTGTAGAACAGGGCCTGGGAGGCTAGAGTTGGAGTGGCAGCCCGGGAGGGGGTTGCAGGGCCTTGGAATGTGCTGCTTGGAATGCCATGTTTCCATTATCCATGGTTCCTTTAAAGCAGAGATTCTTCCTTTACTGTTTGACGCCATTAACTTAGATGAGAGTCTGATACATGCTACACACCTTCTCCCCAGACAAACGCACACATAGCCTCCTAAAAACTAACCTCAGGTTCAACACTCAAGCTCTCAACTCATGCCCCGTGCTCCATCTCAAAGCCCATGCCCCTCCCCTGTCTTTCAAGCTGCCTGGCTCAGCTGGAGCCGCCAGAGAGCCCCTTCCCAGGCACCTGGGTGTACCTCCTGCCCCTCACCTCCTGGGACTCCTACCTCTCGGGGCCCAGGCCCCATCCCCCTCTCAGACTTCTCCAGCCTCATCTTTTTTCTTTGCTCTGTTCTTTCCGAGGGGGGCAGTGGAATTTATACAATATTTAAGCAGCCAGAGCCGAGTCTGGGAAGATATTATTAATGTAAAAGGGACGGGCTGCAAATGCTTTTGGACCTGGTTACAATTAGAGGGTGATTTTTCTAAAGGTCAATGAATTCAGATAATATCCACAGGGGGGAGAGAAATTTAATACCTTTTTAGTGAATTAATTAATTATAATATTATATCGGCTTGGGGTTCTTTTCCAGAGTGATTAAGGGAGTGATCTGTCTTCTGTGAGGCCGGAGACCGGCGCCTGCCGCCAGCGAGGACCCTGGCGCAGGGCTCAGGATGGGGGGCCCTTCCCTCTCCTCTCACCCATGCAGTGGCCAAGGAGCTAGGGGCTTGTTAGGCATGAAAGAAGACAGGCCGGACCTGGTCAGGGCTGAGGGTGGTGCAGGTATTGGCCTTTCCCCTTGGCCTGTCTCCTCCACCCCCGGGTCTGGCCCTCCTGCTGCCATGTCACCAAGCCTCATGCCATGGTGGCCTGAAGAGCTGAGGTGTGGGGTATGGCCTCCTTCTTTACACTTGGAGAAACTAAGGCTCACGGGCTTCAGGGACATGCCTTAGCCCCACTGTGGGTTAGGACAGACTGAAGTGGCAGAGCTGGCTGGAAATACCGAGAAGACAAGAAGGACCTCCCTAATACCTCCCAAACCAGGCCTTCTGGAAAATCTCCACCAGCCAGAGGTCTGTGGAGCTGCCTGGGAAGCTTCTCCATCTCCAAAAGAGGCTCTTTCAGGGTGTATAGTGTGCCCAGCCTCTGCTTATAAAATGAAAATGCCCCAGGAGTATTGATACCTCCAGTTGCTGTGAGGCCTAAGATTTCTGTCCCTGGAGGGATCTGAAAGTGGCCAGGGAGTGGTGCTTTTCACCCATTTATTCATTTATTCATACTCAGTCAAATGTTCATTCAACAAACATTTGTGGCACACCTGCTCTTATGCCATCAGAGAGACCTAAATATCACCTCTTGAGCCCCTGCCCACTTCATCTTAAGCCCCAGCTGCTCATCTAAGCAATGGAGGGTGGGGTGGGGAGAGCTCCATGGTCCCTTTCTGTCCAGACAGCAGTCCTAACTCAACCTGAAGGCAAGAAGACTGGCTGGGATGCGGTGGGTTTGTGGAGCAAAGTGGGTGCTCATTCACTCAGCATACCCTGAGCACCCACTTTGAGCTGGCCCTGTGCTGGGTGTGGGGATATGTGGGTGGATAAAGGCCAGCTGGTCCTGGTAACAGAGTGGGCACAGGGAGGCAGATGTGAGCCTGCAATCATGATTCCGTGTGGGTTCAGCAAAAGGAGTAGAAGTGACATTAAGCTGGGTTGTGAGGGACCAGACTGACAAGGGGAGAGGGAAGGCGCATGGAAGGAGAGGGAGGGGCATTCTAGGCATTGGACACAGAGTGTGCAAAGGCCTGACAGAGGGGGGTACCTGCAGATTAGAGGGGATGGTGGGACAGTAGATGAGGCCGAGTGGGCGGCCACCTTTGTCCCCACCCACAGGCCCAGGCATGTTGACAGGAAGACAAGGCCATAGGTCGGGTCCAGGAAGGCAGGGAGCAGCAAAGCCAAATAGACTTGCTTTTCTTCCCTTGTTTTTGAGACAGGGTCTCGCCCTGTTGCCCTGGCTGGAGAGAAGTGGAGTGATCATACCTCACTGCAACCTCAAATTCCTGGGCTCAAGGGATCCTCCTGCCTCAGCCTTCTGAGTAGCTGGGACTACAGACACACACCACCACACCTGGCTAGTTTTTGTATTTTTTGTAGAGATTAGGTTTCACTATGTTGCCCAGGTGGTCTCGAATTTATGGGCTCAAGCCATCCTCCTGCCTCAACCTCCCAAAATGTTGGGATTCCAGGCGTTAGCTGGTGTATTGCACGCTGGGCCCAGATTGCATTTAAACGTTGGCTCTGCCATGACTTGCCATGTGATGGAGCCTCTCTGTGCCTCAGTTTCCCTATCTGTAATGGGAGATTGCAGTGTCTACCTCCTAAGGATGTTGTAGGAATTAAAGGAATGACTGAAGGGAAGAAGTCGGCCCTGCATTTTGCACATGATGTGGCTCCAGATATCTTAGACCGTACATGGCCCTCGAGAGGGTGGGTGGGTCAGGGCCATGCCTTCTATTGTGCCCGAAATTCCTTTTTCCTCTCAAGGGGGTGCCAGCAAAGGCCCTACCCTGGGGACATTTTTTTGGGGGGAATATCAACATTTTCCTCCCCTCATGGCTCAGCCCCATCTTTCCCCACTCCCTGCCTCTGTCCCTCTTCTCCCTTCATGCAACATCCCCTCCACCCTGACTCCCCCGCAGCAGCCTCCTCCCCCACCCTCTCCTCTCTCTCCATGTGCGGCGGGCCGGGGAGGGCCTTTCCATTGTACTATCTTTGGGCCCTAAATTAAAATTGATGACATCTTGAAATGAGCAGTGAGGGTAATTTTGCTTCTGAGCCGGGATGCTAATGAGGCCCCTTAATGGTGCAAACGCGGAGCTGACGGGTCGTGTGTCACGCGCCGCAGCGAGGGGGGTAATGGCCGCGGTAAGTGCCGGTAATTACACCCTGTCTTGCTGTATTTTGGCAGGCCTGGTGGGAGAGTGGGGGCTCAATCACCACTGGCGGGGGCACCCCCCACCCAGCACGGGACTGACAGCCAGAGATACCCACTTCCACCCAGCCAGGCCCCTCGACTTCAGCCTCACCTAGAATGAGGGGCCTGGGCACAGCCCCCTTGCCCCATGCACACATGGCATGCAAAACACATAGTCACACATGCCACAGTCAGACCATTGTGCACCCCCACCCCCACTCCACACATAACTCCACAGCCTGGGCACTCCCCCGGTATGCACAAAGCACACGCATAGACACACACACACACATGCACACTCACCCGTTATGCTCCCCCATACACTTCTACACTCTGCAGATACACACTGCTCCATATACACAGCCTGCACAGCACAGACACATGCACGTGCACACAAATACATTCTCAAAGAGCACACACACGTGGAGCGCCTACTGTGCTCTATGAGCTCTATGTCTGCCAACTCTACTCCCAACTCTTCTGAAATAGGTGTTATTCTCATTTGATGACACAGAAACTGAGTCTTGGGAGATTTAGCAACTTGTATAAGATCACACAGCTAGGCAGTGACAGAGACAGGACTGGAATCCAGCTGTTTTTACTTTGCAACCTTTCCAGCCCCCATATTTCCTCCTATGTATGCATGCATATACACCTCTCACTGCACAAACACACGCATGCATGCACATGTGCACAGTCATCACCCACAGATCACGTAGATCCTCTGTGCACCCAAAGACGCATACAAAGGCATTGTTCAAATACCTACGCATTGCTGACACACATATGCAAGGTGTGCTTGGTGTGTACACACAGATGTGCACTTGTGTCACATGGTGTTTGCACCCCTCACATGTGGTGAGCAGGATATCATGGAGAAGGAAGCCTAGATTCCTACATGGGGAACTAGGCATATAGCCTCTCCAGGCTTCGGCATCTCAATCTCTAAAGAAGGGGAAATAAACACTACTCCACTTCCCTCCCCAGCACTTAACTGTTGTTAAGGCAGAATGACAGCCACACAAAGGACTGTGACGTGCCCTCCTACAAACCCCCGGCAGAATCACACACTGGGTGCACGTATATGCATTGTATGAGTGTGCATGCACTGTCCAAGTGGCGTCTAAGCTCTCTGTACATACAACATTGTATTTAGACACATCTCTGCACACACACTGTACACATGCTGTGAATACACATCACAGCACCTGTGCAGTACCCTAAGTGTACCTGCCAGTGAAACTGGAAACCCCACAAAGCCCGTGGGTACTTGTCATGTGTATATACTACATCCCTTCCTCCTCCCCCCCAAAAATATGTATCAATTCTATGATTACGGTAGAGGTTAAAAGTATAGACTTTGGCGTTTGACCGCCTGGGCTCTGCATCACTTTATTTGCTGTGTGACGTCAGGCAAATTACTTAACCTCTCTGTGCCTCATTGTCTTCCTCTGTTAAATGGGGATAATAAGAGTGCCTCTGCCTCAAGGGATGCTGTCAGATTAAATGAGTTGACAGATGTAAAGCACTTAGTGCCTGGCACGTAGTAAGCCCCAGTGAGTGTTGTGATAAGGTGTACAACTACAACAAAGGAACATACCTCGGGGTGTGGCAAGCACCAAGGAGCAGGCAGTGGAAGGCAGAGGAGGGAACACTCATATACGGCTGGGGCAGTCAAGGAGGGCCTCCTGTAGGAAGCGGGATTAGGGCTGAGCCTTGAAAGACTGTAGTTTCGTTTACTGAGTTCCTGCTCTGTGTCAGGCCCTGTGCTACGTGCTTTATATGAATTATCCCAGTGAGCCTTCTGCGAACCCTGGGAGGTGACCATGGTTATGTCCATGTTAGAGATGAGGAGGAAAAGGTGCAGAGAGACTCGGTAACTCGTCCAAGGACAACAAGGGCCTAGATAAGAGAAGGAGAAGAGGCACAGGAATTCCAGGCGGGATGTGCAGCTTGTGTTAGAAATAGAGCAACAGATGGGAAACACACCCAGAGGGCCTTCCTTGCTACACTGTCATAGTTTCCAGTTAATGAGAAGGGGGTGAGCATCTGGAGGGGGGGCTGACCTAATTGCTGTGTCTCTTGCAGTGACAACAGGGACCTGTGGGGGATGGGAGCGGCTGGCACTGCCCACAGCATGCTCAGGGCAGGGGCCAGAGCTGGGCATCTGATTCACCTCCCTTGCCCCCTCTCCCACCAAGAGCCAGGGCCTGACCCAGTTCGGGAAGAGGTGGGTGCTCCCGCTTAGGCCCTGGAGACCAGGCCTGGATCCCTGGAAAGGGACCTGGACAGGTGAGAAGCATGGAGGAGTTGGTGAGGGGTCAGTGAGCAAATCTCTGCCCACTCCACCCTGAAGCCAGCACCGCCGCACCCCAGGGCTGGTTCCTGGAGATGCCTACATGAGGAATAAGCTGTGGGCCAGGAGCTGAGGCTCCCCTCAAACCGGCCTTAATATCCCTGTTGCCTCATGTCCATTAAACTGTGCAGGGCCTGACAAGCTCATTCACCACCCCTTGAAGAGATCATAGATTTTTTCCCCTCAGTGTTTTTCATGGGCTGTTCCTATTTGTAGTGCAGTTCTTGACATTCAGCAAACAGCTCCCCACAAATAGCCTCCTGTCCCCCAACCCCACAAATAGCCTCCTGTCCCCCAACCCCACAAATAACCTCTAGCCCTCCTCACCCACACACCCACCCTTTTATCTTGCTAGCATAGAGAAGGTGGGGGGCTAGGTGGGGAAGGAGGGGAAGGGCCATGGCTTCCGAGGCCCGGGACGTGGGTTGGCATCCCACCTCCTCCCCTTCCTAGTGTCGGGGCTTGGGGAAGTCCTCCACCCTTATCTCTGTGCCTTTGTTTTTTCCTCTTTGGTCAGGTGGGGACAACAAGGCAGCCTCCCAGGCTGGGGTGTCTCTAGGGTTGGTGTGAATCACATCCAGCAAAGCACTTGGCCCATGCTGGGGTGGGGGTGTTACCCAAGGAGGGATCACAGCATTTATTGTCCAGATCAGGAGACTCTGAAAGTGGAAGGGGACACTATTAAAGATCACACCAGGGCAACACATGACAACTGGGACTGTCTTGGGAGCAGCAAGATGAGTGATCACTGGTCTATGAAGTGTCTGTAGCCTTTCTGTCCATCCTGCCTGGTGGGATGGGCTGGGGCGTCTGTGTACACACATGGAATGGCTAGGGCTGGGCCACCTTGGGGAAGCAGAACAGGCTGGGTGCGGAGGTGTATAGAGAGGTGGGAGCAGTCTCAGGAGCCGGAGGTGACATCCTAGACACAAGGAAGGTGGAGCTGTTGGGAGTGGCCCCCAAGCCTAGACAGAGGAGAGGAAATCTGAGGGTGGGAGAGTAGAGTGGGGGGACTCAAATCTGCAGACAGGCTTGGAGGTATGAACAACCTCCATTCCAGATCACAGTGACAGCCGCCCTCGTGGAGCACCTGCTTGGCAAAGAAGGCACTGCTCTGAGTACTTTTCATGCATTTGCTCATCCAATCCCCACAACAAGCCTATGGAGAGGGTACTATCCTTGTCTCCATTGTACAGAGGAGGAAACTGAGGCACAGAGGGGTTGAGTAACTCGCCCAACGCCACACTGCTAGGAAGGAAAGAGCTGAAATTTGAGCCCAGGCAGCCTGCTCCTGTTCCCTGGGGGCCCTCCCTTCTCCTGGCTCTGCAGAGAAGTTAAGCTGTGTTGCTGGGGGGCAGATGGCTCCATGGAAGGGGCAAGTCCCCTTCCCAGCCCAGGTCCCAGTTTCCAACACTGTGGGACCCGGGAAATTCTGCAGGAGGCTGCCGGGCCAGGGGAGAGCAGCTTGGCTTTGGAGAAGACCTGCTTGGACCTGGCTCCACCCCTCACTCGCAGTGTGAACCTCCTGGGTATATTTCTCAATTTTGTGGAGCCGGTCTCCTCAATGTGGAAGAGGCCTGTTCCGTTGGGCATCGGGAGGTTCAATATTCTCAGCTGTGGGAGGCGACTGGCGTGAGGCGGGCCTTTCGAGAAGGCTGGTTCCCTCTCACTCTCTGAGCTGGGCCTGTCCTGGGCTCCCCTCACCTCAGGGAGGAAGAAACTCAGCGCTCTGGAACACCTGCTTTACTCCTCATCTTGGCCAGGGGTTTGAAGGAGGAGGGCTGCAAAGGCCAGGATCCAAGGCGCTCAGTGATCATTTGTGTCACGATTATGGAAGGGCAGCTAGCTTCAGGCCAGGGTGGTGAGTGCTATTCCAGCTGAGGCTCTGGAGCAGGCTGGGCTCAGGCACTGGGCTGGGTGATGAGGTTGCCACCAACTCTGCGCCCCTCAGGTACCTTAGCTGGTAGGTCCTAGGAAAGGGGTGGGGGACAGAGGGGACTGCCTCCTAATGAACAATTAGTGTCTGCTGCGTGGCTAATCATGTGGTTCCGTGTAATTAAGAAGTTAATTAGTGCTGTGTCAATTAAGGTTTAATTAGTCCCCTCTTCAGAGAAGCCTGAAAGACCCTCCTGCTGGAAGCTTCTGGAATGGAAGGTGGGGGAGCGGGAGGCAGATGGAAGAGGGGACAGTGGGTGTGGAGGGGGCCCCACTTCCTTTTGTGCCCCTCCCAGTTCTGGGATCAGTGACTTGCTGCCCCCAGCCCCACCCGACTGGCCCTGGTCATGACGACTTTGGGGCCCTACAAGGCTCTCTTCTACCACCAGGGCTTGCTCACCCCAGAGTGATGCTACCCTGTGGTGTTCTTGTGGAAGGCCCTCTTAAGCCACTGCACCTGGTTCTCTACATCTGCTTTTGGGTAACTTTCTTTTTCTTTTCTTTTCTTTTCTTTTTTTTTTTTTTTTGAGACAGAGTTTTGCTCTTGTTGTCCAGGCTGGAGTGCAATGGCGTGATCTTGGCTCACTGCAACCTCCGCCTCCCAGGTTCAAGCGATTCTCTGCCTCAGCCTTCCCGAGTAGCTGGGATTATAGGCATGTGCCACCACGCCTGGCTAATTTTGTATTTTTAGTAGAGACGGGGTTTCTCCATGTTGGTCAGGCTGGTCTCGGACTCCTGACCTCAAGTGATCCACCCACCTCGGCCTCCCAAAGTGCTGGGATTACAGGCGTGAGCCACCATGCCTGGCCGTCCCTAGTCTTTTTACCACTCCCTTCGTCCATGATGGACATCATTGAACGTAAGACTTTCAAGCACATCTTGGATAATTTCTTTAGGACATGACTAAGAGAAAAGATGAGGCTTTTGGTTTGATCTTCTACTAACCCCCCTCTGCCCTTGCCATCTAATCAGAGTTGCTTGGGGCCATCGCTGCCCTGACGGCCTCTTTTCTGTAGTGTCTGTTCAACCTGCTGCAGCCGCCTCATGCCTGCTTCTTCTGCTTTTCATCTTTTTACTCTTGATGGTATTATGAGCACAAATTGGCTCCACCTTCCAGGAAGTTCTGACCTGGACAGTTCCCTGGTGCTTCCGCGAGGAAACCCACAATCCTTGGTGGTCCCTGTGTCACATCCCCAGCCTGGCCGTTGGCTACTTCTCTGAGTTCCCCCAATCATTCAGCTGAACAAGGCTCCTCTCCTGTCCAGAGGTGCCCATCTCTGACCTTCTGCAACTGCTTCTGTTGGATTTTCCTCTGAACTCCAAATTTCCCAAACCAAACACCAGCTGCTCCATGAAACTTTTCCTGATTCCCTCCTCTCAGAGGGATGTTTTCCAACTTCAGAACAAAGGATGAAGAAGGCTGGTAGAGATTATGCCTCCTGCTTGACTTCCTGCCAGGTGTTGGCGGGATGGCATTGCTGGGCCATGGCAGCGTGTGGTCAGTGAGGGTTGTGCAGTAAGCCCCCTACTCTCTGAATGGAAGGAGGCACTCAGCACCGTCACTCTGACCCAGAGCCGTCCTTGCACTTCAACAATCATTTCTAAGCATTTTCTGAATGCCAGGCCCTGACCTAGATCAGGAAACAGACAGATGAATAAGACTAAACCTTGCCTACAGTTTAGTAAACAGCCCCTTAGGAAGCAACGTGGGGAGTGCCTGGGGCTCCTGGGAATGCAAAGAAGAGGCCCCCAGCACCACCTCCAAGGTGGGCACTGCTGGTGTGACTGGCACAAGCCTTCGTCTCCCTCCTCCCATCCCCCAACCCCAAAGGGGTAGCAGGAAGACCCACTGGGGGAGGGAAGCAGAGAGATTTGGCTCGAGGAGGGAGGAAATGAAATGGAGAACAGAGATAATTGTTCCCATTTGGCAACTTTTTCTAATTAGGGACCAATTATGTCCTTGGGTACCTAATCGGGGACCTGGTAGATTCTCTAATTTGCTAGGTAATTACTGGCCGGTAGTTCTACCAGCATGAAATTTGGGGGAAAAATACATGATCACAACAATTGAATTTTCTCTGTTTCAGACGCTTTGCCCAGAAGACAAGCTGGGTGCTCTGAGCTCTCTTTTGCCTCTGTTAACACCGCCTCCCGCCACCTGTCTCTCCTCAGGCTTCCACTGGGCTGTGTGCCCTTCCTGGTCGCTGAGCTCCAGGAGCTGGCAATCTAGCTGGAAACCATCAGCCAACACCACAGGGATATGGGGACATCTGTGTTTTTGTCTCCCGCGAATTCATCCAGCTTTTGGTAACATGGAATTACTAGGTGTGGGAAACTGTTCTAGGTAACACACATACACAGGCACAGACAGCTTTATTAAATTCCACAACCCACTGATATGGGCATCATTGTTAATCCCATTTTACAGATGAGAAAACTGAGGTACTAAGAGGTCAAGTTAAATATAGGAATTTACCCTAAAGAAATGATCCAAGATGTGCTTGAAGGTTTTATGTTCAAGGATGTCCATCGTGGTGTCATTTACAACGTCCAACACAATCGGAGCTGGGGCAGATAGTCCGACCTTGAGTGCTCACACACTATTCCATATTGTACCTTTCCATTAAATTGCTCTGCCTCAGTTCTTCTCTTTGAAATCATTCCTAACCACAATGCAATACCACCTTACTCCTGCAAGAATGGCCATTATCGAAAAATTAAAAAATAATCAAAGTTGGCGTGGATGTGGTGAAAAGGGAACATTTTACACTGTGGGTGAGAATGTAAACTAGTACAACCACTATGGAAAACGGTGTGGAGATTCCTTAAAGAACTGAAAGAACTGGCTGGGTGCAGTGGCTCATGCTTGTAATCCCAGCATTTTGGGAGGCTAAGGTGGGTGGATCACAAGGTCAGAAGACAGAGACCATCCTGGCTAACATGGTGAAACCCTGTCTCTGCTAAAAATACAAAAAATTAGCTGGGCGTGGTGGCACATGCCTGTAATCCCAGGTGCTCAGGAGGCTGAGGCAGGAGAATTGCTTGAACCCAGGAGGCTGAGGTTGCAGTGAGCAGAGACAGCGCCATTGCACTCCAGACTGGGTGACAGAGCGAGACTCCATCTCAAAAACAAAACAAAACAAACAAACAAACAAACAAAAGAACTAAAAGAACTACCATTTGATCCAGGAGTCCCACTCCTGGGTATCTACCCAGAGGAAAAGAAGTCATTATACGAAAAATATACTTGGACACACATGTTTATAGAAGAACAATTCACAATTGCAAAAATGTGGAACCTGCCCAAATGCCCATCAGTAAACGAGTGGATAAAGAAACTGTGGCATATATACGACGGAATACTATTCACCCATAAAAAGGAATGAATTAATGGCATTTGCAGCAACCTGGAGGGATTGGAGATTATTATTCTAAGTAAAGTAACTCAGGAATGGAAAGCCAAACATTGTATGTTCTCACTTATAAGTGGGAGCTAAGCTATGAGGATGCAAAGGCATAAGAATGATACAATGGACTTTGGGGACTCTCGGGAAAGGGTGGGAAGGGGGTGAGGGATAGAAGACTAAAAATTGGCTCAGTGTATACTGCCTGGGTGATGGGTGCACCAGAATCTCACAAATCACCGCTAAAGAATTTACTCATGTAACCACATACCACCTGTTCTCCAAAAACCTATGGAAATAAATTAAAAAAAAAAAAAAGAACCAAAAACATGCTATGTACAGAAAGAAAGAAAGAAAAAAGTCTACTTCATAAAAAATAAAATGGCTTTATTGAGATATAAAGCCATTTATTGCACATATTTAAGTGTACAATTTGATAAGATTTGATGTATGTATCCACCCATGAAGCTATCACCACAGTCAAGATAGTGAACATATCCATTACCCCCAAAGGGTTCCTTATGATCCTTTGTGATCCCTCCCTTTTGTTTCTCCCTATCCCACCTCCAACCCCAGGCAACTACTGATGTGCTTTCTGTGCAATAGATTAGTTTGTACTCTTTAGAATTTCACAAAACTGGAATCATAGAGAACGCACCTATTTTTCTCTGGCTTCCTTTAGTAGGCATAATTAGTTTCATCTGTGAATCTAATGAGATGCATAACTGAGACACATTCATGTTGTTGCATGTATCAGTATTTCTTTCCCTTTTAATGGCTGAGTAATATTCCATTGTATGGATATACCAGAATTTGTTTATTCATTCAAATTTAAAGACATTGGGTTGTTTAGAAGTTTGACTATTGTGAATAACACTGCTATGAACATTTGTCTACAAATATTTGTAGGGACAAGTGCTTTCATTTCTCTTCAGTAAATACCTAGGAGTAGAATGGCTGGGTCATGAGATGGGTGTATGTTCAACTTTTTAAGAAATTGTTGGTCGGGCACGGTGGCTCACGCCTATAATCCCAGCACTTTGGGAGGCCAAGGCAGGTGGATCATGAGGTCAAGAGATTGAGACCATCCTGGCCAACATGGGGAAAACCCGTTCCCTAAAAATACAAAAAAAAAATTAGCTGGGCATGGTGGCACGAGCCTGTAGTCCCAGCTACTTGGGAGGCTGAGGCAGGAGAATCACTTGAACCTGGGAGGCGGAGGTTGCAGTGAGCCGAGATTGCGCCATTGCACTCCAGCCTGGCGACGGGGTGAGACTCCGTCTCAAAAAAAAAAAAAAAAGAAATTGCCAAAATGTTTTCAAAGTGATCATATCATTTTACATTCCCACTAACAATATATGAGAATTCCAATTCTTCCACAGCCTCAATAATATTTGGTGTGGTCAGTTTTTAATTTTGGCCATTCTAATAGATATATAGTGATATCTCATGGTGGGTTTAATTTTAATTTCCCTAATAACTAATGATGTCGAACATCTTTTCATATGTTTATTTGCCATCTGTATTTTTGCTTCGGGGAAGTGTCCAAATCTTTTGCCAGTTTTGTTGGGTTGCTTGTTTTCTTTATTGAGTTTTGAGAGTTCCTAATGCATTCTTGATAAAAATCTTTTATCAGATATCAAATCCTTTACCACTTTCCTGGTAAGGAGTTCAGAGAGCTCCTCCATTTTTCTCACAGAGAAACTAATGCTAAGGGAAGGAAGTACATCAGTCAATACGTTTCCAGCTAAAAATAATAGAAAACCCAACTAAAGTGCTTAAGAATGATTCTATAACAGGATGTTCAGAGATAGTGTGGTTCCAGGATTGGTTAATTCAGTGGTGAAGATGTCATAAGGAGTAGATAGTTTTCTTCTTTCCACTCTGGAGTCCTTGAGAGTTTGTCTTGACCTCTTAGACTGGCTCCCTTCAATAGGCCCAAGGTGGCTCTTTTTAAAAAAATTCATTCAAATATTTTTTTGAGCAGTTAAGGAGATACAAAGGTGATTTAAAACATGGTCAGAGGTGAGGCAAATGCACAAGTAATAGAAAGCAAAGGGCAAGGTTCACTGAATCACAGCAGTCAGAGAAAGTGCTTTTGGGAACCAAATTGTTTCCAGCCTGAAGAGCCATGGTGGCAAATCAAAAAAGGGGATTGATATTAAAATAGAAGACTTCAGTCTGGATTGTTGGTGACACTCAGTATGGACTATATTTGTCTCTCCTTTTCCTGTCTCCCCATCTTTGGGCTTAATTTACCAGTAGTGCCCAGGACTGTTCCATGTGCTTTTTCTATACTTGCTTGCATTTTTGTTTTAATGTCTTCTACGGAACGAGGTCCTTTGGGTGTTTTAGGAGTCTTTCCTGTTTTTTAAAGGATTCTTGTCCTTTTGATCTTGGTGTTGATGATGGTTTTGAGACTTTTCCATTCTGATCTGACTTTTGTGCATTTCTGGCTGGAGTGTCTTGTATAGATTTCTTCACTGGTGCTTCTTCAGTTTCCTCATTATCAAAATCATCTTCTTCATCATCATCATCATTATCATCTTCATCAGCAGCAAGTTTTACTTATCTTCTGTGGAATCTTGCTACCACTTCCAGGGGCAGACTGCTTTCCAGATGTACTTAAGAGTTTCACATCCTCCTCCTCTTCACCTTCTGACTCTGCATCTTCCTCCACAGCTACTAAGTGCTGTCCACTAACATGCACTGGCCCTGAACCGCACTTCAACCGTAAGACCACTAGTGGTGTTATTTCAAAGCCCCCAAGGGAAACCGTTGGTTGTGCAGACATTTTCAAAGTTGCTAGTGTTACTTTAATTGGACTGCCTTTGTAATTCATTGCCTCTGCTTCAACAATGTGCAATTCATCCTTTGCACCAGCCCCTTAACTGACTGTTCTTAAAGATAACTGGTGCTCATTTTCATCATTATCCACCTTAAAGTGATAATCTTTGTTGGCCTTTAGTTCACAACTGAATAGACAGTTCTGAGACCTCAGTGAGCTCATGTCCACGTCCATCAAATCTTCCATCAGGTGGTGCCACGCACTTAGGTGGGAGAGAAGGCAGATGGAGATAAACGACCACTGCTGGAGAGAACAGCCGCACAGGACAGAGTCACACCAGGGTGGCTCTATTTTTATAATCAGAAAGTTATAAAATAATTTTCAAATATGTAATACCAGACTGTGACTTGTTTTTTCATTCTCTTAATAGTGTCTTTTGGAGAACAGAAGTTCTTAATTTTGATAAAGTTGAATCCATCAATTTTTTAAAAAGATCTGTGCTTTTGTTGTTCCATCTAAGAAATATGTAGCAAACCCAAAGTCACAAATATTTTTCTTCTTTGTTTCTTCTGGAAGTTTTATAGTTTTAGATTTTGCACTTAGGCCTATGATCCATTTTAAGTTAATTTTTGCGTATGGTGCAAAGTATGGTTCTCTCTTTTTTTTTTTTTTTGCAGATGGATAGCCAATTGTCCTAGGACCATTTGTTGAAAATATGATCTTGCTCCATTAAATCATCTTGTCACCTTTGTTAAAAATAAATTGATCAAGGCTGGGTGCGGTGGCTCATGCCTGCAATCCCAGCACTTTGGGAGGCTGAGGCTGGTGGATTGTTTGGGGTCAGGAGTTCGAGACCAGCCTGGCCAACATAGTGAAACCCCATCTCTACTAAAAATACAAAAAATTGGCCAGGCGTGGTGGGTCATGCCTGTAATCCCAGCAATTTGGGAGGCCGAGGCAGGTGGATCACCTGAGGTCAGGAGTTCAAGACCAGCTTGGCCAACCTGGTGAAACCCTGTCTCTGCTAAAAATACAAAAATTACCTGGGCATGGTGGCAGGCGCCTGTAATCCCAGCTACTCAGGAGGTTGAGGCAGGAGGATGAACCCAGGAGGATGAACCCAGGAGGCGGAGGTTGTAGTGCGCCGAGATGGCACCATTGCCCTCCAGCCTGGGTGACAGAGTGAGACCCCGTCTCAAAAAAAAAAATACATATATATATATATCAATACAAAAAATTAGCCAGGCATAGTGGTGCACACCTGTAGTCCCAGCTACTTGGGAGGCTGAGGCAGGAGAATCACTTGAACCTGGGAGGCAGAAGTTGTAGTGAGCCAAGATGGCACCACTGCACTCCAGTCTGGGCAACAGAGTGAGACTCTGTCTCAAAATAATAATAAAAGAAAATAAATTGATCATATATGTATGGGTCCATTGCTGGACTTTCTATTCTGCAAATCTATTTGTCTGTCTTGATTACTGTAGCTTTATAAATCAGGTAGTATAAGTCTTCCAAACTTCTTCTTTTTCAGAGTCTTTTGGCTCTTCTAGGTCCTTTTTCTCGCCACATAAATTTTAGAATCAGCTTATTGACTTCCATGTAAAATCCTGCTGGATTCTGACTGGGATTGCACTGAATCTATAGATCAATTCTGGAGAGAATTGACATTTTCACAATATTGATTTTTTATTAATAAACACAGTATATCTTTCCATTTCTTACTTAATTCCGCTCAGCAATATATTTTACTTTTCCAGTGTACCCAGTCTTACACATCTTTTTTCAGATTTATTCCTAAGTATTTAATAGTGTTTGATGCTATTATAAATGTTTTTACAAGTAATTTTGGATTGACTAGCAGTTTATACATTTTATCAATTTTTCTCAGAGAATAAGCTTTTAGTTTCATTCATTTGATTTATTGTTAGTCTGTTTTCTATTTCATTGATTTCTGCTCTGTTCTTCAATGTTTGTTTTCTGCATATTTGGGGGATTATTTGCTTTTCTTTTTCTAGTTTTGTCAGGTAGAAGTTTTGATCATTGATTTGAAACCTTTCTTTTTTCTAATAAAAAGATTCTGTTGTATAAATTTCCCTCTACTGTTTTAGCTGCAACCTACAATTATTTATTTTATTTATTTATTTATTTATTTATTTATTTATTTATTTATTTGAGATGAAGTCTCACTCTGTTGCCCAGGCTGGAGTGCAATGGCACGATCTCATCTCACTGCAACCTCCACTTCCCAGGTTCAAGTGATTCTCCTGCCTCAGCCTCCTAAGTAGCTGGGATTACAGGTGCATGCCACCACGCCTGGCTAATTTTTGTACTTTTAGTAGAGATGTGGTTTCACCATGTTGGCCAGGCTGGTCTCGGACTCCTGCCCTCAAGTGATCTGCCCACCTCGGCTTCCCAAAGTGCTGGGATTATAGGCATGAGCCACCGTGCCTGGCTACAACTTACAAATTTTGATATGCTGTGTTTTGCTTTTATTTTCATTCTGCCCAAAATATTTCTTGGTGTGTGGTGGTGGTGGGGGTAGAAAGCCATGAAAGGGCCTCCCTCCTGCAACCCTGCGCCTGCACCCCGGACTGCCCCCTCCTCTGCAGGGTCCCCACTTTCTCCTTCCTTTCCCTGCAGCTGGATGCCGGGGCTTTGGCAGCAACCCTGCCGGCCCAGGCTGGATCTGGAGACTACAGAACTACAGGGTGATCCTGGCTGGGAATGTGTATGGTAAGGGCCTTTCAGAAGATGGGGCTCAAGTGGGACTTTCAGGAATGTGCAGACACTGTAGTCACTCAGGGGCTCCAAGCTTCCAGAACTGGGATGTCAGCAGGCTTCGTGAAAATGATTCTAGTGGCCTTCATGCTTTGCAAGGCAGAGGATCTGATGGGGCCCCGTCTTAGTCCACTTGGGCTGCTGTAACAAATGAGTGGCTTATAAACAACAAAAATTTATTCCTCACAGTTCTGGAGGCTGGAAGTCTGAGGTCAAGTGTCAGCATAGCCAGGTTCTGGTGGCGACTCTTTTCCCGGTTGCAGATGGCTGTCTCTCACTGTATCCTCATGTGGTGGAAAGCAGAGAGCTTGCTCTCTTCCTCTTCTTATAAGGATGCTCATCCCATCATAGCGATCCACCCTCATGACCTAATTACCTCCTGAAGGCGCCACCTCCTAATACCATCCTATGATGGCTTGGTGTGTCAATATATGAATTTTGAGGGACACAAACATGTGCACCGCAGGTCAGTTGGCCATTGTGTCTGTCATTTGCCTATGTATCCTCAGACACATTCCTTGCCCTTTGTCTGCTCTGCTCTGCCCCGCCCTACAGGGATGATGGCCCTTGCAGCCTCTGTTTCTCGGGCTCTTATTTCAGCTGGCTTCCATCTGAGTTCAGCCAGCGGGGCCACTGGAAGGAGTTCACAAGCTAGAAGGAAGGGAGAAGACAGGGAATTTGTCTCCCTTTCTCTGCCTTGGGTGGGCTCTCCGGAAGCAGCTGTCTCCTCTGCGGCTCCAGCTTCCCCAGGCCGCCTTCCACAACCACAGATTCTGCTAGGCAGCCCCCTCACCACTGTGGTTTTAGCTCTTTCCACATGGTTCTGGCTTCTGGGCTCTGGTAACACCTAACACTACCTCCTCCTATTTTCTCCCTATCACTTGTTGGTATTGCTAATCTCTGGGGTGCCTCATCATACCATTGGCATCTTGGTTCTTCCATCATTCATGTAACCTATTCCCTGTATTAACAGCCTCCCCCACCACACACACACACACACACACACACACACACACACATAATTTGGAATACGCTGAATTGTCCTAACTGGCTCCAACTGATAGATTCATCATCCAAAATGGAATACCCGCTTTGGCTAGAGTTTTAGGAAAAGATCCCCAAGAGGTGGCAGGCCTCCTTTATGGCTCAGCCACACATCTGCAGTCCAAGTTCAAGGTATTATCCAGTTCAGGGATGCCACATTGTCCCACGTCAAGGGGCACCATTCATATAGAATTGAAGCCCTTCTCTGGATAGCAGGATTGCTTTCACTTAATATACTGGCAAGATGCAAGGCAGATTTTAGTAGGAAGAATCACTTGGGGCCGGGCATGGTGGCTCACGCCTGTAATCCCAGCACTTTGGGAGGCCAAGGTGGGCAGATCACCTGAGGTCAGGAGTTCGAGACTAGCCTGGCCAACATGGTGAAACCCCATCTGTACTAAAAATACAAAAATTAGCCAGGTGTGGTGGCAGGTGCCTGTAATCCCAGCTACTCAGGAGGCTGAGGCTGGAGAATCACTTCAACCCAGGAGGTAGAGGTTGCAGTGAGCCAAGATGGCGCTGCTGCACTCCAGCCTGGGGGACAAGAGTGAAACTCCGTCTCAAAAAAAAAAAAAAAAAAAAAAAAAAAAAAAAAAAAATCACTTGGGGCCTCTGTCTTTCGGGGAATGAGATATGTCTTGAGCATCTGTTTTTGTTTTGTCCTCCCAATGCTTCCCTGCTTCTTCTGGAACAGTATACCCCACACTTTGGGAGCTGCTCCTCTCCTCCTCCATGTGGTTCTGATGAATCCATCAATTACCAAAGCTCCTTCTCCAGCAGAGGTAAAGAGATGACCCAGGCTTGACCAATCAATGTATCCAATGAAACACTGATTCACCCAGAGGATGGGCATGTGATCCCAGAGAGCCATCCAGCATCCTGTCCTGGGATTGAGAAACTATGCAAAGGGTCCTTTCTCTCACCAGGGTTGCCAAGATCTTTGGTTTCTGTTCACCTTGTTTTCTTCCCACCCACCAATGTGGAGGAGATCTATCTTCAATAGGAGACATTGAAGCCATCACACAGGGAATCTCAGAGTTGAGACAGAAGGAAGAAGACAGAGAGAATCCCAGTGGCACTGGGTCCCCAGCTCCCATCCTGATTCCTGAAGCTCTTTCTTTAATTTTACAAATACCAGAGTGTTCCTTCCAGCCATGAGCGCCAATAAATTCCTTTTGTGCTTAAGTTGGTTTGCACAGGATTTCTGTCACTAACATGGTAGACACAGGGCTCTCTGAATTCCTTACCAGGAAAGTGAGACTTTAGGACAACCCCTCCATTCGTCTCACAGAGAAACTAATGCCAAGAGAAGGGAGTGCATCAGTCAGTATGTTTCTAGCTACAAATAGTAGAAAACCCAATTAAAGTGGCTTAAGAATGATTCTATCACAGGAAGTTCACAGGTAGTGTGGCTCCAGGGTTGGCTAATTCAGGGGTGAAGGTGTCATAAGGAGTAGATAGTTTTCTTCTTTCCACTCTGGAGTTCTTGGGAGCTTATCTTGACATCCTAGACTGGCTCCCTTCAATAGGTCCAAGGTGGCTTGTTCTGTCTGGGTTATGGACAACAACCACTTAGGGCAGAAATGGGAATGTCCCTGTCTGATGTCCTAGAAGCCTCTGGAGAGTTTTACTCTTATGTTTCATTGGCCAAGATGGTGTCACATGCTCATTCCTAAACCAGGCACTGACGGGGGGATGAGACCACCATGGTTGGCATAGAGCAATCATGGTTCATCCCCTGGAGTTGGGGTCTGCTCTCTTTGAATCTCATGGCTGCTTGGAGAAGAGTAAACTAAATCAGGGGTCTGTTAAAAAAAAAAAAAAAAGGAAGAAGGCGAGGCACAGTGGCTCATACCTGTAATCCCAGCATTACGGGAAGCTGAGGTGGGAGGATCTCTTGGGACCAGGAGTTCAAGACCAGCCTGGACAACATAATGAGACTCCATCTCTACAAAATATAAAAAAGTAGCTGGGTGTGATGGTGCATGCCTTAGTCTCAGCTACTTGGGAGGCTGACGTGGGAGGATCACTTGAGCCTGGGAGGTCGAGGCTGCAGCATCACTGCACTCCAGCCTGAGGAACAGAGAGAGATTTTGTCTCAAAAAAAAATAAAATAAAATAAAAAAAGAAGAGGCCAATGGCTGTTGGGTAGGGTAGTTGAGACAGCTAGCTGTCCCCTCATATCTAGTCACCCTTTCTTCCACAGTAATAGAAATTTCAGCTGGGCATTTGGCCACCCAGAATAAAGATGACATTTTCTAGCCTCCTTTTATGGTTTGGCTATGTCCCCACCCAAAATCTCATCTTGAATTGTAATCCCCATAATCCCCATAATCGCCATGTGTCAAGGGTGGGACCAGGTGGAGTCAATTGGATCATGGGGGCAGTTTCTCCCACGCTGTTCTCGTGATAGTGAGTGAGTCTCCCAAGATCTGATGATGAACATGTAAGCATCTGGCATTTCCCCTGCTTGCACTCACTCTGTCCTGCCGCCTGTGAAGAAGGTGCCTGCTTCTCCTTTGCCTTCTGCCATGATTGTAAGTTTCCTGAGGCCCCCCCAGCAGTGCGGAACTGTGAGTCAATTACCCTTCAAAAATCTTTTCTTTATAAATTACCCAGTCTCGGGTATTTCTTCATAGCAGTGTGAGAATGGACTAATACACCTCCTTTGCAGCTGAACGTGGCCATGTGACTAAGTTCTGGCTAATGGGAAGCTCGCAGAACTTTCACACAGTGGCTTCCAGGAATCTTCTTGAAGAGGGCTCTGACACGAACCTTCTAAACAGGACAGGGGCTGAAACTCACCTTCTCTATGTGGTTTGTTCCCACGTTCACCTCACACTGAAGCTCATCCCCTGTGGCTGGCCCGGGTAGTAGAGTCCAAGGGAGAGGAGGTGGGGAGGGGCTCTGTGGCAGACCCTGGGGCTGAGTCCCCAAAGGTAGCCCCCTTTCTCCCTGCCCAGCAGTGAGTTGGGTTTGTCTGGCCATCAATCATCACTCCCCTTGGTGGGTGAGGGCAGGTTCTGCCAATGCCTGCCTGGTCACTGGTCCTTCTCAGGGAGGGGCACCCTGGCCCCCTTCTGCCTCTGGGGGCTTTTCTTCCACAGCCCAGCAGGCTAGGAGCGCTGGAGAACACTCCCTGCTGGGAACGGTCCCCAACCGGCAACCATGGGTTTGCTGTGTAAATATCGCAGTTCCCTCAGAAGCACGTGTCCAGTTGCCCACAGTGGTAACCAGCTTGATAACACTCTTCACTCCCCTACTGGTGTTTCCTGGAACCCCCTCCTAAGCAAATTATTTGCACTTCAATTCTTGTCTAGAGTCAGCTTCTGGAGGAGTCCAACCTAAGATGGAATATGATCCAGTGGGGCAAAGATGTAAGTAGAAGCCTGTTGGGGCTTCTGGAAATCGTTCCCTCCCTGCTCTGGTAAAAGGTGAGGAAGGAGAAGGCCCCCTCTTCCATCTGCCTTTTTTTTTTTTTTTTTTGAGACAGAGTCTCGCTTGTTGCCCAGGCTGGAGTACAGTGGTGTGATCTCGGCTCACTGCAACCTCCGCCGGGTTCAAGGGAGTCTTGTACCTCAGCATCCCAAGTAGCTGGGATTACAGGCATGCACCACCATGCCCAGCTAATTTTTTGTATTTTTAGTAGAGATGGGGTTTCACCATGTTGCCTAGGCTGGTCTCGAACTCCTGAGCTCAGGCAATCCACCTGCCTCGGCCTCCCAAAGTGCTAGGATTACAGGCATGAGCCACCGCACCCAGCCCACCTGCCCTTTTTGTTCTCGAGGGATGCCATGTGTAAAGACACAATGCTTGGGGCTGCAGTAGCCATTTTGTGACTAGGAGGGGAGCCATGGACCACATTCTGGGCATGACGGAGCAGAAGGTTGGAAGCCAGGATCCTTGATGGTGTCTTGGAGTTTCCTGATCAGCTCAGGGCTCACCCACTTCTGCATTTCTAGTTAAGGAGACAATAAATGTCCTTATAGTTGAGGCCATATTTATTTGGGTTCTTTGCTGCTTGCTGCCGAACACATCAATATTGATACAAGCCTTGTCCCAGAGGTGTTACCACCTTTGAAATCAGGTCCTCCCACTACTACCTTGAACCCTTGGGGTAGAGCGGGAGGCAGAGGGGGGCACAGGCTTGAACTCCACAGGTGGCTGAGGGGCAGGGGTCCTGGACGGGAGAGGAACATGGGGGCAGCTAGTGTCTGGGGTCCCAAGAATAGGGGATGGGGAGGGCAAGAAGGTAAGTCCTCCATTAATCCGGGCCAAGAGGACCATTGTTATTGTTATTATCATGAAGCATCTCGAGGCTCACACTCGTCCTGGCCTGGCTGGGCCCCCCTAATGGTCCCATAAATCCCAGCCATAAAGAGTAATGGGGGGAGACAAATGAGATAATTAGGAATAAATCTCAGCGCGGTCTCTATTCATCAGCATCCCTAGAACTGGCCAATCTTCCGAGCCATTAGCCAGGTCCTAATTAATGCTGAGCTGCCCAGCTCTGCGGAGGCTCCATGCCTGGGAGGGACCCGGGCTAAGGGGCACCACTGCCCCCACAGCCCACAGCGGGCGACCTTGGGAGGGGCCGGGGGCTGTGTGCCTGCAGCCTGCTGCTTCACCTTTCCGTCTCCAAGGGCCTTACTTTGTCCGCACCCTCCTGTCTGCCTCCTTGTCTCTGTCTGCTTTTCTTCATCTTACTCCATCTCCCCGACTACCTTCAATCCTGTGTTTCTCTCTTATCAGATGGCCGCAGTCTATGTTGTTAACTATGGAAGATCTGAGTTAGAAGGAATTGTGGGGCCACCTGTAAAAACTCTCCACCATCTGTCCTTTCTGCCGCCCTGTCAATAATGCTCTTTCTGTTATGTCTGCTTCTCGGTCTTACCCCAACCTGCTGGAGGCTGAACATAAGCCGCATTCTCCTCCTCAAGCTCCAGGTACTTGAAGGCCATTCTTGCCTTCTCTTCTCCAGTCAAATGTGCTGAGCTGCACTCGACAACTTAGGTTTCCAGCTGGGTCTCCTCTACTCAGGGACTTCTCTGTACCACCCACGGTAGTCTGACCCCACGGTAACTTCTGTTGTTTTAATCTGTTAGCTTTCCCCTCGTTTTTCTTATAACACCCCTACCTCTTTGGGAGGTTTCCCTTCCTTGATTCTATCAGGGTCTGGAGGGGTGGCCAAGTAGCCCACTCTCCCAGGCCACAGAGGCAGCACACGACGAGGCCTGGCCAGCCGCAGCCCTCCGTCCCCTGGCACCGTGATTGGCTCAGGGATGAACCTGCTGATGTGCGGGGCCAATCAGAGTGCCTCCCTGGCCTTTGCTATGTGGCCCCAAGGCAGTAGAACTGAGATGGTGCCAGGTGGACCGTGTGTCTACCCCTTCCCACTCCACATGTATCTGTCTGCAGTAGGAGGAAATGTGCCCCGCACCCAGAAAGAAGCAGACCCAGAGATGGCAGGGATTGTGAATGGGACGGTGGCTACGGCCTGGGGAAAAGCGGTGAAACCAGGTGAGAGGCAAGGAAGGGCTGGGAGATGGCTTTTCTCCAGAGGAGGCTGAGGTGATGAAAGGGCTGTGACTGCGGGTGCCATCCCATACCGTGTGTCCTCACCAGCCTAGGAAAGTCAGAGCACAGAGGAGCATCTGCACAGAGATGACAAGGGACCGGCTCTGTGAGCTCTGTCCCCATGACCCGCTACTCCCCCACTGTGGCCTGAGCCTCCTGTCCCTGCTTCTCCCTCACCTCTCTTTGCCCAGGGCCAGCCCCAAGGACGACTAAGCTGTTTTCCAGCTCGGTCAACAAGTGGAGTCCCGCTGCCCCCTGCTCAGCCCTGGGATTGTGTGCAGCAGTTGGCCTGAAAACCCCAGAGACCAGCCCCAGCCCCCACAACTGGACCATCACCCTGGGGAGCAGGTGAAGCTGTTGAGGGTGATGGCACGGGGCAGGGGTGGACCTGCTCAGCCCAGTGTCAGAACTGCTTAGCGGTGTTCTGTCCTGGCAGCTCTGGAGCCATGGAGGCCACGGGGCCTGAAGCTCAGTTTGCCCCGCTCTGAGTATGAGAACAGGCTATGCCAGTTAAAGTTCCAAATACAGGGAGAAGCTGATGGAGACTATGGAGGCAGAGGGGTCCGGCTGATTGCCCTCCCCTCACAAACCAGCCCCTGGCTCAGCTACTTGCTCTGCCGTGGGGCCACCCCTCTTAGGTTTGGCGCACAAGATCACTGAGTGGTCATGGACAGTACTAGCCACAGATGGCTAAACTTGGCCTCACCACCTTCTCTCCCACAAGCAGGGGGTGCTTGCCTTGGTTTAGACAACCCAGGGGGCGGGGTGGCCTCTTAAGATGTCTCCCAGGCAAAAGTGGCCTGATCTGCTGCTCCAAAGATGAAAGAAGACTGGAGAGAGGCAGGTGTTCCCTGGACACTGTGGCCACCATTACGGCTGCAGTCTACCCACTCTTCCGTCGTACACACAGGGAACTAAGGCCTGGGGAGGAAAGGGCCTCTTCCCCGGGGCCCACAGCACAGCCAGGCCTAAAATTGTCTCCTGGCTCAGCCCAGTCATTGGAAAGCAGAGCCTGGGAGCCTGTGGTAGACCATGAGGAGAGGGAAGGGCCCAGAGCCAGGGCTTTTGCCATTTGCTGCCCGGCAGGGATGAGGGCCACCTGGGCAAAGACAGGGAGGTGAGGAAGGCAGGGCAGGTGTGGGACGAAGCTTGAATGGATAGGCATGAGTCTCCACAGCCCAGCCTCAGGCTGGCCAGGGGTGGCGGCGGCTGCAGGCTGTGAAATGTGTGAGTGTGTGTCTGTGTGTGGGTAGATGTGGTGTGAGTGTGTGTGTGGTGCGGGTGATGGAATGCATGAGCCTGCGGAATGTATGTGAGTACGTGACTGTATGGAAAGTCTGTGTGAGTGTATGTGTGTGTACATACAGGTGTGAAGAGTGTGTGTGTGTGTGTGAGTGTGTGTGTGTGTGTGTCTGTGCTGGGGGGCTGGCTAAATCCTTCCCCTGTCCCGCCCCAACCCAGCTTAGCCTCTAGGGTTTCAGCCACTGTCCTAAAGAAAACAGCCTGGAGCCTGCAGCAGGAAATCGCTGTTTGGATTGCAGAGGCGCCTCTTCCTGCCACAGCCCTGCGGAGCAGGGAGGGCCAGGAGCAGGCCTTCCTGCCCACCTGGACCAGATATCGAGCTGGTCAGGAGCCCCTTCACCCCCTGATCTGGCCTCCCTAACGCCCTTCAGACCCCAGCCTTGAGGACTGAATGGGAAACCCTCCCACCGTTGTCTCTCGAGGGCAGTGGGAGAAGTGGATGCCCCCGAGGCTGAGTGAGCCGAGGCTGGAACACCCTCACAGAGGAAAGCCGGGCAGTCCTGTCAATGGTAGGTCCAGCAATCCCACATTCACGAACATTCTGCCGATACAGCTCATTCATGCAAAAGGGTGTGCCTCGCTCAGCCTGGTTTGTACCAAAGCGCTTGAGAGCGGATTAAGCAGAGCTGGGGGTCCCTGGACTGTGGCGCATCCATCCAGGGCAACTCAGACAGCTCTCCGTGTGCTGGGAAGGAAGCTCCCCAAGACATGGCCAGGTGGGAAAAACAGGGTACAGTACAGTGTGTACAGGATCCTCACATCTTCGTAAAAAAAGAAAACACATACATGTAAATGCTTGTGTGTGCACAGATCAGACTTTCAAACCTTCCGTACCTTGGGTAGGCAATAACTAAGAAAATATATAAAAATACGCACAAATAGATACATGAGTGCTGGGGGTGCCTCGGGGACCCTCTACCGGCTTGATTGTATGACCCCAGGCAGGTCCCTTCCTCTCTGTGTCCTGCATTTCTTGTGTGCTCTCAGAGGTCAGAAAACCTTGAAGATGGTGGTGAGGCGTGTGTGCATGGGGATGGAGTGGGGAGGGGGTAGGGGGCTAGTTTGCATTGCCTGTTAGAACCTCCTCCTCCTGCTGCAATGAAACCCACTCCCAAGGCCATAGGCTGCTCCCTCCTGTGACATTCCTTAAGAGAGTTTGGATTTCATCTGGCCCTTTTCCCCAGTCCCCACTCCTTCCTTCCAGAATCCCTCGGAACCACTCCAAGCCTTCATTCCTGGAAGCAGTGCCCACTAATACCCCTGCAGCCCCCGTCTCAAGGCCTTCATCAGCTGAGTGTTCTCCAAGTTGCCCTAACTGTCTCAGAGCCTCTCATGCCCCTTGGACCTCTCCTGGCCTCCTCCAGGTCCAGGATATGTGTGGGGGGTGCTGGTCCAGCTGCCCCCAGTGTGGCCCTGCGGTCCTCACAGCCGCCATTGCTTCTCAGGCCATTCCCTCTGCACTCCAAGGCCGCCCCACAGATGGCCGTAGGGGCCCATGCAGTCCTGACAAGGCTTCCTTCTTTCTCAGACGCCTGGCAATAGGGGGATGCCTGAGGCTGGGTGTGTGACCCCCACTGGGCCTCCAGTGAAGCCCAGGGGCAAGTCTGGGCTGCCCCAGGCCTGGAGTAGCCCCCTCCCAGGCACCCCTCTGGCACTGTCATGGGCATCACCTATGCCTTGGAGCGACTTCATGGGGAAGAGCTGGAGAAGCTGAAGTCAGCAGGAGATTAATTAATCAAAAACCGAACACATCTGCTGTTAATTAATTCCATGCCAAGGTTAACTCTTCCCTCTGGGCTTCCCCTCCCCTTGGTGGGAAGAGGGAAATAATGGTGGGAGACAGCACCCCCTTAACCTTCTTCCCTTAGTGGGAAACATGAAGAAGGGAGGGGAACGTGAAGGGCAGGGCAGTTTCTGGGGTAAGAAAGCAGAAGAGGCAGGGCCCCCAGAAGGCAGGGCAGCCTCGTCCATGTGGGTGCTTTTTAGGGGTGGTAGGGGGCGTTTGCTTTTGAGAGTCAGGGTCCATGGCAATTAGTCATGAGTCCTGAGGAAATCTGAGATGGACAAATATCTTTATTTACAGCAACAGATAGAACAGACCCTCCCTCCCTCCCTTCCCTTCCTTTCCCCTTCCAGTCTTTTCCATACTGTTCCCCCTCCCGCCCCACCCCAGGCTCTCTCCTAGCCCTGCCCTCTGGGGTCACTGCGTGGGTTAGGCCCCCACAAAAGCCTAGGAAAGGAGACTGGAGAGGGCTGGCTGAGGGTGGGTGGGGCGTCTCTTTTCACATTTTTCTGTCCTCTAAGCCTGGGGTGGAGGAGAGAGGCAGGCACCAGGAGCAGGGAGAGGTAGAGAGCTACGGCCCCACCGGCCCACCCTCCCCAAGTAACTTTCACAGTGTTCCGCAGCCCTGGCTGCCCCCTGCGGCCCCCACCCCAGCCCTGCCCCTAGGTTGTCCTGTCAGGTCCTCAGCAATGTATGAATCTGGTAACCCAGTAAAGAGTTCAGGCTTCTCTGCCATGGGCCCACCACCCACGGCTGAGGAGGTGGCCCCTCTGAGTGCCCCCCACTATTTTCAAGGCTGGGGTTCTGAGAGGACATGGGTGGGTAGGAGAGGGGGCTTCTCAAGCCTTGTGTGACAGTCCTGGGCCTGGCCCCACTCAGAGGGACCCTGCTGGAATCTGCAGGGGCGCCAGGCTGGCTTAGCCCCCGACAGAGGCTCAGGAGGAGAAGCAGAGCCCACAGCACTCCATGCAGATCTCCAGGCAGTCCGCGGACTCGCAGCAGGCATCCAGGATGCCGCAGTCCAGGTCGCAGGGCAGGTCGCAGTCGGCACACTCGCCAGAGCCACAGCAGCAGCAGCAGAGGCACGAGTCCTCCGAGCTGCAGGAGCCGCAGGTGGCGCAGTCCAGGACGATGTTGCACAGCGTCAGGAACTCGCAGAACAGGCAGGACAGGATGCAGTGGACACAGCAGTCTGCAGGGTGGCGGTGGAGAGGGGGAGGGGTGAGAGGGGAGGGATGAGCGTGTGTGAAATAGCCGGGGGTGTGGGGGCCCGTGGCAGCGGCAGCAGCAGGGACGCTGAGTGTTCACTGTGTGCCTGAAGCTCACGAATCCGTCCCCACAGCTCCATTTTCTAGGTGATGACCCCGAGGCACAGACAGTTAAGCACATCGGAGCGGGCAGTCTGGATCATCCTTGCTCTTAGCCACCCTCTGTTTATTTGTTTAACCAACATATGGAGTGATACATGTTCTTGGCACTGTTCTGAGTGCTGTGCATGAATTACATTCATTTAGGCCTCCAATGACTCTATGAGGCAGGGGCCTTTACTAGCCCCACTCTACAGATGAAGAGACTGAGGTTAAGAGAAGTCGGCCGGGCCCAGTGGCTCATGCCTGTAATCCCAGCTCTTTGGGAGGCCGAGGTGGGCGGATCACCTGAGGTTAGGAGTTCGAGACCAGCCTGGCCAACATGGCGAAATCCCATCTCTATTAAAAATACAAAAAATTAGCTGGGCGTGGTGGCATGCACCTATAATCCCAGCTACTCGGGAGGCTGAGGCAGGAGAATCGCTTGAACCCAGGAGGTAGAGGCTGTAGTAGTGAGCCGAGATCACACCATTGCACTCCAGCCTGGGCAACAAGAGCTGGACTCTCTCTCAAAAAAAAAAAAAAAAAAAAAAGAGAGGGAGAGTAGTTAAGTCTGCACCCAGAATCCTACCACCTGGCTCATCTCTCACCTGGACACCTTCGACAGCCTGCTTACGGGTCTCCCTTTGACCACTGCCACCTGGCATCTCCACTCCACACCACAGCCAGAGGGATCCTTTAGAAATACCTGTTGGATCCTGGCCCTCCTCTGCTCAGACCCCTCCCATGGTTCACATGTCGCTTGAGATAAAAGCTGAAATCTTTGAAGTGGCCTCTGAGGCCCCCTGTAGTGTGGTCCCTGTGCCCTCTTAGTTCTCTTCTCCCACTCTTCTCCTCCAGATCACTCTGCTCTGGCCACGCCAGCCTCCTGGCTGCTCCTTGGCCATGCAGGCGCTGATTCCTCTGCCTGGAACAATCTTGCCACAGGCACGTGCTTGGCTGAGTCCCTCATCTCCTTCTTTGCCCAAATGCCTCTCTCACCGAGGCCTTCCACCACCCACTTCAATACCGCAACCGGCTGGCTCTGCCTCACACTCCCTGCCTGGCCCTACCTGACTGCCTTCTTCTTCCCTCAGAGGACATCGCCTCCCACTGTACTACACGGTTTCCTCATATTCATTGTCATCTCCTTCTACCGGATATGTAAGCTCCAGCAGGGCAGGCATCTTTGCCCATTTTGTTCAATGAAAGATTACAAGTCCCTAGAACAGCGCCAGACACATAGAGGTGCTCAGTGAATGGAATAGAAATGCATGAAGCTGCGCTGGGCACCAGCTGGGAGGTGGTGGAGCTAGGACTTGAATCCAGGCTGCTGGCTCTAGAACCCACGTCCTGCAGCCCTCCGTGTGCTGGGGCCAGGCCATGGGGCAGAGCGTGCAGCTCTCCTGGCCAGGGGGCCCCCTGGGAGGTTCACTGTGCTGTGGAGGGTCTAACCCTGTTCTCCTGCATTCCTGTGTGGAGGGAACTAGGGTCTTGTGATCTCTCTCCAAACTGGATAGGGTAGTTATCTTCTAATGTAAATCTAATGAGGTCACCACCTTGTTTAAAACCCTTCAGTGGCTCCCTACTGCTCTCCAGATAGTCTAGGCTCACTGCCTGGTTGGTAAGGACCTCCCAGGACCCCTGCCTGCCAGGAGTCTCACCTTTGGCAGTTCACCCTCCAGCCACACTGGTCACTTCTCAGCTCTGTGCTCATGCTCTCCTGGCTGGAGCCTCCTTCTGGTCTTTTAAGGCATGTTCAGACATCGCCTCCAAGCCTTCCCAGGATTCCCTCCCCAGATTTCTGGGCTGGTGTGAGTGGTCCCCCTGTGTTTGTGTAATCCTCTGCGTGAGTTTATCATTGCACTTATCACATTGTATGGCGATTACCTATCTACGTCTCTCATGAGAGCTTTATGAGGTCATGAACCAGGTATCCAGCACATAGCAGGTGCCTAGGACATTTCATTTTATTTTTCTTTGAGACAAAGTTTTGCTCTTGTTGCCCAGGCTGGAGTGCAATCTCGGGCACGATCTTGGCTCACTGCAACCTCCGCCTCCGGAGTAGCTGGGATTACAGGCGCCCACCGCCACGCCTGGCTAATTTTTTGTATTTTTAGTAGAGACAGGGTTTCACCATTTAGGCAAGGCTGGTCTTGAACTCCTGACCTCAGGTGATTCACCTGCCTCGGTGGATCCCAAAGTGCTGGGATTACAGATGTGAGCCAACGCGCCTGGCCAGGACATTTTAAATGAATAAATGGCTCCTTCATAAATAAGACTGTTGGGACTGGGCTCGGTGGCTCACGCCGGTAATCCCAGAACTTTGGGAGGCCGAGGCGGGTGGATCACCTGAGGTCAGGAGTTCGAGACCAAGCTGGCCAATATGGCGAAATCCTGTCTCTACTAAAAATACAAAAATTAGCTGGGCGTGGTGGGACGCGCCTGTAGTTCCAGCTACTCAGGAGGCTGAGACAGAAGAATCGCTTGAACCCGGGAGAAGGAGGTTGCAGTGAGCCAAGATTGCGCCACTGCGCTCCAGCCTGGGCGACAGAGCGAGACTCCATCTCAAAAAAAAAAAAAAAGGAAAAAGACTGTTGGGCAGAATCTGCTTTGCAGAGTGGGAAGGTTTCTGAGCATGTTATGTGCAAGTGTGTTTTGCAGATGCCCAGGCCAGGGTCCCTTCACATGGACAGGAATCACTGGAACATTCTGAGGTAAAGGTCAGGCCATCACTGAGCTCAGGCAGCTGTTGGCCATGTTCAATTGATGGCTGATGAGGAGGGGACTGGCTGCCCCTGTGGCCCTGCAGAGGATCTTTGTGTTGTAGGCGCATCGGCTGGCTGGGTGTCTGGATCCTCTGACCTCCTACTGCACCTTGCAGCCCTGCCCTGGCACCATTTTATTCTGCTACATTTTCTTTTTTCCTCCCTTAACAGAAAATTTCTGTTTCCAGAAACAGAGTGGCTTAAGATGGATCAACCCAGGTGGCTCCGTTCCTTGTCACAGCAACTCTGGGAAAGCAGGGATGGGGAGGGGTTTGGGGGGTGGTGGGGAGGTGGCCTTGAGAAGGCAGGTACACCTTTACCCAACAGGTGTACTTTGCAAGGTTCTAAGATTTGGTCATGCGTCAGGTTCCCTGCAGGGCTTGTTAAGCTCCACCAGAGATTCCAATCCAGTAGGCGTGGAAGGAGGCTGAGATCCTGCATTTCTAAGCAACAGCCTGGTGAAGGTGCTCCAGTGGGCCCATGCGTCATGCTTCGAGGAACCCAGCTTTGGAGGCCTCTCCCAGGGAGAGATGGGATGGGTGCTTACCTTCCTGTGCCTGGAGGGGGATCTGGGAGGTGGTGGATTTGCTGCTGCTCTTACTCTTCTTGCTGCCCTGGCTGGCGAGAGATGGGTGTGTCTGCAACTTCCGGTGGGCCTTGGGGCCACCCAGGGCACCATTCCCCGCCCGTCTGGTGCCGCCCAGCTCTGAGGGGTGGCCAGAGCCATTCGGCAGAAGTGGGGTGCAGCCCAAGGGGTTCCCCTGAGGCTGGCCTGGGGAGATGAAGAGAAAGTGTGATGGGAAAAGGGTGGGGGTCATTCAGCCCCCAGAGCTATGCTCGAATCCTGCCTGCTGCATTCTTACATACACCCCAAAGCACCCAGCCAGACCTGTATCCTGCAGGTGGGGAAACTGAGGCCCAGAGAGAAGAAATGACTAGTCCAGAGCCATGCCATGAAATTGAGTTGGGCCTAGCTCCTGACTCTCAGTTCAGTGCTCAGTCCAGAAATGACAGATGTATAAGGGCAGGGGCTCGGAGCCCTGGACCTCTCCTTTGTTCCTCACACAAAGTCCATTCTCCTGCTCTTGTCATCCTGGGGTTTTGGCAGAGTGGTGGCAGTGGCAGTGCTGGGGAAGAGCGGTGGTTTGGCTCGGGTTGGGAGCGCAGCAGTGAAGCAGTTAATCTTCACCTTGGCCTCTGCCAAGCCCCCAGCTGTTATTGCCCTTGGCGCACTGGGTGATTTATTGGAAACATCTGTTTGGAGATGAACGCCTGGCTCTGGAATCCAGGGGCTCCTCACTGCAGCCCCTCTACCTCCTGCTCCTTCCTCCTGGTGCCTCCACTCAAGCCTCTGCCCTCCGCACCCCCAACCCCATCCTGCCTCTATGGGCAGCTGGCAGAGGGGTCTGGGAGAGGAGGGAGGGAAGAAGGCAAGAAGAAGGGCAGTGGGGAGACCCCTGAAGCCAGGACCCCTGGGTCCCCATTGCAGGCTGAGGGACCAGACTTCAGCTTTATCAATGGGGTACAGGCAAGGTGACCCTGGAGACCCCCCAAACCCCGAATTCCTTCCTGCTCCTCTCTCAGGGATGTTCAGTTCTGGGTGAGAACCAGCTGGCTCAGTTCTGCTCTCAAGAGATGAGGGGAGGTGTGTATGGTGAGGGGAGTGAGGAGGGACTGAAGAGGGGTCACTGAGAGCTCTGGGGCCCCTCAGCTGTGCAGGGGTCCTGACTCCTGGGCAGGACCCTGTGGCCCCAAGGACCCTCTGTAAATGTGGGGCACTTCAGTCCCTCAGGAGCTGGGATCTGGATCCCCATCTCCCTCCAGGCCTGGTCTGTGTATGTGAAATGTGTAGGAGATGTCTTGGGGGCCCTGGAGCCCAAGGAGAGGGGAGGGTGGCCTCGGTGCCTCCCTTGGCTGAAGAGGCCGGGTCTTCCAGTGATGGCAGCAGTCACAACATTGCACACTGCCTGCTTCCTGCACGCCAGCCCTTCTAAGTACTTGCTGCTCACGGATCCCCTCAGTATTGCTAGTCTTCTTTTACTAATGAGGAAACTGAGTCCCGGAGAGGTAGAGGTACAGTAAGTTGCCCAAGGTCACACAGCTAGCAAGTGTCAGAGAGGTACAGTAAGTTGCCCAAGGTCACACAGCTAGCAAGTGTTAGAGATTAGGAGCTGGGGCTCAGAGGGCAGAGGCCAGCATGGGGGCAGAGGCTGGGAGACAAGCGACTGAGGAATAAGCTGCTACTACCATGACAATCACTACCTTCATAACTGGTGTTATGTACCAGGCACAGTGCTAGAAGCTTTAGGTGGAGCAGCTTCTTTTTTTTTTTTTTTTTTTTTTTTGAGACGGAGTCTAGCTCCATGCCCAGGGCAGAGTGCAGTGGCGCAATCTCGGCTCCCTGCAACATCCGCCTCCTGGGTTCACACCATTCTCCTGCCTCAGCCTCCCGAGTAGCTAGGGACTACATGCGCCCGCCACCACGCCCGGCTAATTTTTTGTATTTTTTAGTAGGGATGGGGTTTCACCGTGTTAGCCAGGATGGTCTCGATCTCCTGACCTCGTGATCCGCCCGCCTCAGCCTCCCAGAGTGCTGGGATTACAGGCGTGAGTAGGTGGAGCAGCTTCTTTAGGCACCGCAATAGATCTACTACTGGCCCCATTTCACAGATGAGAAAACAGAGGCCCAGAGAGGGGAAAACTTGCCAAAGGTCCTCTAGCTGGGAAGTGGAGTGGGGAGGGCATGAAGATTGGGAGAAAGGAACTGAGGACAAGGTGGGGGATCGGGGGAGGGTGGGAAGCAGGGTTCTGGAGAGGCTCCATGCTGGGAGCCTCCAGCAAGAGGTGTGGCTGGTGCCTGCATCTGGGTAAACAGGGTTAAGGCTATGGGAAGTGGCCAGGCCTGAATCATCAGGCCCCCACCTCTTGGCCCCACACAGGGTGACTGGGCCAAGTCCTTGGCCAGCTTTAGTGCCCCTTGCCCTTCTGCCTAAACATGGGCACAGTGACCAGAGGGCGGGAGTGTGCGGTGAGCTGAAGGATCTGGGCGATGTGGACAGACACAGAGCTTGTCTGTGGCCATGGCCGTGGGGGCTGAGTCACAGAGCAAACACTCAGGGCTCACAGACACAGGAGTGTCTGTCCCATTCCCACCAGACCCCCTCCTCCACTGCCAAGGTGCTGACCTCTTTCTCTCAATTCTGCTAGTGGGTGTGCTGGAGGAGACCGAGGGCCGTGCACTAGTGGGATTAGTAAGCCTGACTTCCAGGGAGTCCAGCTTAGCCCCAGATGCCCTGGCTGGAGGAGGCTCCCAGCTCAGTCATGCCAGCTGGGCATGCAGGCAGGCACTGCAAAGAGTGTTGGGCCGGGAGACCTGAGTTTCCCAGCTTGGGACCCGGGTGGGCCATTCTCTGTGCCTGTTTCCTCATCTCTAAAATGGGCTTCGAGTAGCCATCCTGCTGCCTCATTGCAGACTGATTAGGAGTGCAAGTGAGCCCACTCAGGGAAAGAAAGTTGGAAGTAAAAATGTGTCTAAAGATGTGGGCAAATCTTCGTTAGTTATAAAATGATCCCAGCTGTTGCTTCTCCTGTTCTTGAGGGTGAAGGTGGAAAATTCTCTCCCTCCCCCCAGGACCTCCTTGGAGAACTCGAGCCAGGCCTGGGAATGGAGCTGAATTTTGTTCTTTTCGCCCTAGAGCAACTGGGGGCTTCTTCCTTTTACCCCTGATTCCCGGAAGGATGGAGATGCATCAGGCCCTGGCTCCCTGCCCGACCCCAGCCCCGTAGCTCTCTTCCTGAGGCAGGGGGTGCCTCTCTCCAGGTAGCCGCATGCTCTCTGTCCTGAGCCATTTTGCCTGGAGCCTGCCCACACTCCCTGCTTCCTAGTCACTTTGCAGTGGAGGTCTTCCCCTTGACAGAAAGCACAGTGACAGTGCCCTTCCCCTTTCTGCTGCCTGTGCTGCCACACTCAAGGTTCTGGCCAAGCGGGTGCACCCATTTTTGCCAACCCATTTGGGTTGAGTTCCCTAGTGCAACCCTACATGCTGCCATCCAACCTCCTGGCCCCCTAGGACTCACATGTCACAGCTTCTGTGGGGACGTCGAGGTCAGTGCTGTCCAGGGCCTGGGGGATGCCAGGGCCATTGCCTTGGGGCATGGGGGTTGCCGCCTCCTCCAGGGAGCCCTCCTCTGGTGCTGCCTCCGCAGGGTGAGTGGATCCTGTTACTACCTCCAGCCCAGGAAGGAGGGATAGGGTCTGGGCTAGGAAAAAAGCAGATGACTGAGGTCCATTTTCCTGGGGCCTTCCTGTTTGCCCAGCCGTGGGCCCCGCCCCACAGCCCAGCATGCCCACTGAACCCTCATTCTTTGTCTGTCTGCATCAGTTATGCAGCCCTTACTCTAGCTGACAACAGCACCGGGCTCCAAAATAGAAAGCTCCCAAACCACAATCTGGGAGTGAGCAAGGGTGTGCATGCATTTGAGTGTGTGCACGTGTGCATGTGGTGTCGGGAGGGGCAGAGATGGCAGAATATAAAGAGAAGTAGGGAGAGGAGGCAGAAACACAACACAGGGGAGAACAGACGGACGGTCAGCAACGGAGAGATAGGGACAGGCATCGAGAGTGACAGGGAGAATCAAAGGGACAGTGAGAGGTAGAGGTAAAGGGAGATAGAGCATCGGACTGCGAGAGATTGGGCACGGAAAAGGGATCCACAGTGACCCAGTGACAGACAGCCTGAGACGGGAGTGAGACGCAGCAATAGCACGGAAGTCAGTAATGGAGAGAAAGATAGAGATGGGGCAGGGGCAGAGGCGACAGAGAAGGTAGCACTGTGTGATACAGAGCACGGAGGGAGACAGGGGAGAAACTGGGTCAGAGAGGATGATGGTAGAGGAGTCAGAGGAACCTGGGGGTGAGAAGCAGGGAGGGGCTACAGTCAGGAGGAGGACAAGGAGCCGTCCGGAGCACTGGGGAAGAGGTGAACCGCAGCCACATGTAATTACAGTGGCACTGTGCAGGGGCGGCAGGAGGCAGAAATGGAGCCACCTTCAAACCCACAGCTCCCCAGCCTGCAGGACTAGGGCCCCTAGGCTCAGGGGGAAGAAGGGACGGGGGATGGGAGGTGAGGGAGGGAGGAAGAAAGGGGTCCCAGCTTCCACACACTCAGCCAGGGGTCAGGGGCGGGCCCAGGCTGTGGCAATGAAAGGGTGTAGGGTGCAGCCTGGGCCTCTCATCAGACTTCAGCCTATGCAGTTAGTTGGAAGGACAGGGGTCTAAAGAGGGTGGCCTTCTACCTGCCCCCTCCCCAAATATCATGTTGGGAGAAGGAGCAAGGAGACACAGAAACAAGAGACTCAGAGATGCAAAGGCCAAAAAAGCGCAGGGAGAGGCACGGTGACACAGAGGGGGACACAAGGAGAGGCAGGATGACACAGAGGGGGACACGGGGAGAGGCAGGGTGACACAGAGGGGAACACGGGAAGAGGCAGAGTGACACAGAGGGGGACATGGGCAGACAGGGAGATGATGAGAAACAGCAGGGAAGCCCAAAGAGTACACACCCCACAGAGAGACCAGAAAGAGGTCCATGCAGAGACAGAGACACAGAGAGACACAGGGTAGTCTTGGGAATTGAAATGGAATCAATCACAGAGAATAGTGAGGGGTTGACACAGAGAGGGAGAGAGTGGGGGTGGGGGAGAGAGGCAAAGAGAGGGAGATGAGAGATCAAAGAAGAGAGGAGGGAGGTAATTAGAGGGATCAGTGGAGGCTTGGGCATGCAGGCCTGGGGGATGGGAGTTGGAAGCATGCTGAGGAGAAGATCCTGTGGCCCAGCTGCCTCCCTGGGCCCAGAGCACAGCCCTCTGTGGCCATGACTCTCAGTGACCTTCATGACCCTTGTTCCAAGGGGTCTGGTCCCCCACAGCCAGGGGAATGGACACCCCAGAGGCCCCATGTGGGAAGCACAGAGGGCGGCAGGCCCAGCAGGCATGCTGTCACCTGCCCAGGGAAAAACCACAGGGCTTGCCTGGAGACAGGAGCTGGGGCAATGGGGAGGGAGGGCTGGCGCTCCTAGGATTTGTGCAGGGCAGGAGAGTTATTTGCTGGGAACCCTTCCCGGGGCCCATGGCTCCACGGAGGCAGGGGTGGGTTCCTTCCAGCTCCATCTGCTCTTTGGGCCTGTTGAGAGCTCCCCTCATAGCTGGGTTAATCATTGGGAAATCAAATAGCTTTTGGACGATCAGAGGATTTTGACAAGGGGGAGCAGGCAAGTGGAGACGCTGGTGCTAGATGGTGCCTCTCCTAGCCCTGAGCCTGGTCTACACCAGCTCGGATATGGCTCTTGAAGGCTAAGACCAAGTTGCCAGGAAAAGGGAGGCTCAGGGTCCTAATTTCCAGGAAACCAGGGGCCTGCCTAGCTCCGGACCCTGGCCCCCAGAGGCATCTTGCTATGGCCCTGGGCCCTGAACTGGGGGACCTGACTCTCCCACAGGGTGTAATGAGACAGAAAGATCTGAGTGAGGAGCAGAAGATCCAAGCCCTACATTCACCAGTTACCAGCCTGGCAAATTATCAGAGTTGGGTTACTTTGCATGGAAAGGGCAGTCCTAATCTCATGCCACAGGGTTTCAAGGAGGAAAGAAAATGCTCATCAGGGGGTTGTTCGCGAGCCTTTCACCCACAGCCCTACTACTCTTCCCTCCTTCCCTTCCTCTCTTCTTTCCTTCCTCCCTCCTTTCTCTCTCTCTCTTTTTTTTTAATGAGTAGTTTGGCTTCTGACCTTTCCCCTTCCTTCCTTCCCTCCTTCCCTCCCTCCCTCCCTCCCTCCCTCCTTCCTTCCTTCCCTCCTTCCCTCCTTCCTTCCTTTCTTCCTTCCCTCCTTCCTTCCTTCCTTCCTGTGCTGTGTGGTTTAACATTTATTAAGCACCTACGAGGCACCCAGCAATATGACAAGTATTGGGTATACCCGAGTGAGAAAGACCAGCTCACGGCCTCGGAGTTCTCGGTTAGGGGAGAGGTGGGCCGGTGGCTCTTACATACCCAGAGGTGCAAGAGTTACACTGGGGCATCTGGAAGAATGGTGGAAGCACAGAAGACGGGCACCTAGCCCAGATGGGTGAGTGTGTCAAGCAGGCTTCCTGGGGCAGGCAATACTCACACTGAGTCTTGACCAATCAGCAGCACACAGGGGGAGTTTTGAGAAGAGCAGCAGGAATCAAGACCCCCGAGTGAGCCGCTACAGAGCGAGCAAGGAAGCCACATGCTGCGGGGTGGTGTTGAGGCTGGGAAGCCTAGAATGATAGCGGGGCATGACAGGCCTTGTGGTCACTTCCCAGGCTTCCTGCTGAGGTCACCAGGGCTCACAGAGGTGACACTGTGAGTCCTATGGTAGAGAGAGCCAGGACTTCTGCTCCCTGCCCTGCTCCCCCTCCTCCCCGCAGTGTTAGAGAGGGAAGAAGGCAAGGAAGAGGGTTTAAGGAGCCTGGAGTTCACATCTCCACCTGCCTTACCCAAAGCGTCTCCGCTCTCTGGGCAGCCTCTCCTGACAGTCACCTACAGGGCTGGTGACCTTGGATCTGGTGGGAACAGGAAATTACAGAGTGCAGACCAAGGCCCGAGGAGGCCCATCCCGCAGGAAGCCTACCAGGCATCAGACCGTGGAGGAAAAATGAGGAAGGAAAGAAAACCAAGTCCAATAATCCTGACCTGGAGACACACAGAGGGACAGAGAACCTCCGGAGCCAGGAGGGGCCACAGAGGGGACCCAGCAAACCAGCACGGAGGGCAGAAGAGGGAGCTGTGCCAGATATCCAGAGACAGGGAAGCAGAAGGAAAAGGAAGAAGCAGCTGCAGGAAGACCTGGTCTGCAGAGGAGACACTGCCCGGGTGGCCCAGACCCCTAGGTGTGGACTGAGAAGCAGCTCCTGCTTGGAACAGATGGGGCAGAGGCGCCAAGAGCCCACTTTTCCATTCTGTAACCAAGAGACACCGCTGTCCAGCCACAGAGGGGAGAACATCTCAGGGGAGAAACTTCTGGAGGGTGGAAGTGTGGGGTGGGCAGGAGGCAAGGGGGTGGCCAGCAAAGGTGAAGGAGGCCCCCCGTGTGGATGTGCAATTCAGGTACTGCAGAAGGTGCCTGCCAAGGGGATGAGCGGATGTGGCTGAAGTCCTTGCCCTCCTAGTAGGTGCCATCTGCTCACCCAACTGTGCACCTGCTCCATCTGACCAAGCGGGTTCCTTTTTCTAATCTGCACCGGGTGCCACACATGCTGGCTCCGAGCAGAAGCCCCCAGCCCTGTGCTCCTCTCTCAAGGGTGGCTATCTACAAAGGGGAGATACGGAAAGGCAACAGCCCCTTTGCTTCAATACACTCTCATTCCTAACACGGGGTAAGATTCTGGTAAATGCCTGGAGCTCTGGAAAGACGCCCCAGATGGGAGTGGGAGAGCCATGTTTAAATCCATGAGCCCAAGAGGAAAGGCCGAGACTCACACCCTCAGCAAGGACTCTGTGGGTTCTCTCTGCTTGCCATCCACCAAGTTGAGGGGTGGTCCTGGACCAACAGGGAGTAGGAGGGAACCTCTTTCAGGTGGGATGGTTTCAAGCCTGCACAGTGCCCATGGGAGTTTCAGCCAAAAGATCCCTGGCTGGTGTGGAGAGAGGCCTGTGTTCCAGAGCTCCACGGCCTACTGCCTTAAGTTTAGCCCTTGTCATTGTCTTTGTGGACCGTGGATCTGGGCTTCCCACTTGGAACTCTGACCGTCTCTGGAAAGGGAAGGCCAGAACCTCATATGGTCAGAGAGTGGTGGCTGGAACCCCACACTTCAATCTTTCCTTGGCTTGGCATTCAAGGCCTCAGTCTGGACCTTCAATCTATCAATGTACCAGGATCCTGTGTTCCAGGCAGACCGGCCTCCCCATGGTCTGGGCCACTGCCGGATCTTCTGACCAGTCCACCCATGCTTATATTATTCCTGTTGACCAGAAGGTCCTACCCCTCCCACTCTCCAAACCCAACTCATCCTGGACCAAGCTCAAACTTCACCTCTTCCTCTAGACAGCTTTCTCTGACCCAGTTGCTAAGAATTTAGCTCCAGTGTCCCCTCTTGTTAATTACAATTTGCTAGTGAAATCCTGGCTTCTCAACCAGACTACAGCCCTCCCAACTCACTCCCTTGGAGTGGTGTCCATATTCATCTCTGCATCCCCAGGGGGGCACTCGGCAAATGCCTACTGGGGAGTACTTTCTGGAGTTTGGAATGCCCCTGTCAGGGGAAGGAGAAAGAGAAAGAAATGAAGACTAGGGGTGGCATCTGGACCTGAACCCCAAGAAAGTCAGAGAGGGTGGACTCCTTTGATGCACACATGGTTGATGCGAATCCAATGGTCACACTCCCAGGCCACCAAGCTGAAAACTAAAGAGGGCCTGAGCTGGCCAGTTAGTCTGGGACAAGTTGGTTTTATTTTAGGTCTGAAGGCTCCAAATCCCCAGGAAATTCAATTTAGAGCCATGAACAGGAATGTGACGCCCCAATGCTGGGCAAAAATGTGCCTGTGGGCTAGGGAGCCAGGCTCCTGGGGCTCTCAGGGGTGGGTGGGGAGGAGGCCACTAGGAGAGCCAAAGGTGTGGGGGCTTGGCCACCTGCCCCTACCAGATCTGCCCTGAGTCCGCTTGTGCCCTGTCTGCATCTGGGGTGGCTGAGGGAGGGGACCGACTTGCTCCCTGGCTGTCCTGCCAGCAGAGCCCCTGGGGCAGCGCTGTGGCCTTGCTGTTCTGTCAGCACTCAGGGAGTAAAGCGTGGGGGATTCTGGTCTCAAATTCAGGCATCTGTGGGGTTTTGGCTGGGTCTCCTGCGGTTTGGGCTTCCTGGGCAGCAGGCTCATTCTCCCAAGGCGGTGGCAGAGCGAAGCCTTGAGTTATGAAAGCTGCATTGTCTGGCCCAGCCCAGGCTGGGGAGGGGGTCTGCTGGGGTGCTGGGGGGCCTCAAGTTACAGCCCAGAGCTTAACCCTCCCAGTTGCCCACGCTGGCCCCGGTTCTGTGCAGTTAGCCCTCTCCTCTTGCTGCTGGAGCTGAGAGTGGCTTCAACAAGGAAGGGGATCTTGGAATGAGGTAGTGGAGGGAGAGCAGAGAAAATGGATAAGGGGAGGGAGAAAGCTGGAGAGAGTAAGAGGACGGGAGAGCAGGAGGCTGAGGAAGGGAGGAGGCAGGAGGGAGGCCCAGCAGGACAGGGAAGGTTCCCAGACACAGAGAAGGACCCTTCCAAGTGCCCTGCCCCCAGCTGTCCCTCTGGGCTGAAGGAGTCCAGTTCTTGGAGGCGCTCATCCTGCAGAAGGCCCCGTTGCAGGGGCCCCACAGAGACAGCAGGCAATTTGAGGCTTGGCCAAGATGGGCTGTAGACACACTGGCCTCATGTATGTGCTGGCTGTTGGCCAGACATCTTCCACTTGTCCTCACTCTGGTTTAGAGGACCAGAGTCCTAGACAGACAACTAGGCGTCCATACCAAGTAGGTGGGGAGTGGAGAGGGGCCTCTTAGAACAGGCAGGCAGGCCGGCCTCGAGGGCGCATGTGGAGGCTGAGGCCAGAGAAGGGAAGGAGCTTGTCCAAGGCAAGGCAGGGAGCTCGTGTCAGAGGTTCAGGAGCAGACCTTCGTTATTCAGAGTCAAAGAGGGGAAAGGGGGAATGGCGCTGGTGGGGAGGAAGGCAACGACTTAGACAGTGGAGATTCCAATGATGAAATCCGGGTCCACACTCCTGCACGCGGTTCCCCTGGCCCTGAACACATCCCAGAGGTTCCTGACTTCTCCTTGACCCGGACTTCCATTTGGGAGCTTCGGCTTAGGCACCTGGCCAGTGAGGGGAAGGGACTGAGAACCAGGGCCGGCGAGGCCCCTACTCCAAACCCCTTCACGGAGTCACAAACCGTCCTTGGCGTGAGAGGCTCCCCCAGGAATCGCGGGTAGGTTACAGACGGCGCCAGGCGCGGGACGGGGCATTTCACTTGGGCTGAAGACACTGGGTTGGGGTGCGTGTGTGTGCACAGGGCAGGGGCGGCGGGGGCTGGCCGGCACGAGAGGGAAGGAAGGCGAGGGAGAAGGGATAGCAAGAAAGAGGGGAGGGGCTGGGTCCTGCAGCCGCTCGCGGCAGACAAAAGTTTTCGGGAAGCGCTGGGCTCTGGTTGGGCTGGGGGAAGGGCAGTAGAGAAAGATTCAGACAACGCCCCCTCCCCCACACCAGGCCCCCACAAATATTTACACACTGGGCAGAAACAGTTGAGACACAAATCCCAGACGGACAGACAGACACCGCGGAGTGTATGTGTGTGTTTGTGTGTGTGTGTGTGTGTCTGGTGTCGGGAGTTGCGGGGAGTTGGAGCCAACTTGGCGCAGCCGCAGCCTCTGTTCAGGGCCCTGCCTCCCTCGCCCAGCCCCCTACTCTCCTTGGACCAAGTCCTCAAACCCAGACTTTTCGTCCCTACCCCCACCAAGCTCCCCGGAACGGTCTCCCCGCGTCTGGGGACGGAGAGGAGAACTAATAACCGGCCCCTTCAGCCGCCCACCCGCCCCTGTCCAGCTTCGCTCGCCACTCCCGGTCCTACCTGGGCCCGGGGCTGCGCTGGGGGCTCCATAGGGCGCGTCGCAGCCAGAAGGGCGCTGGCCGCTCACCTGGTACATCGGCCCCGGACCTGCGGAAAACAGGGCTCAGCGGGCGGCGCCGGAGGCGGGCAGGGGGCGATTCCCCCGCAGATGCGCGCCTCCCACGTCCACTCACTCGTGCGAGCCGCGCTACGCTCTCTTCCAGCCGGATCCCCGCGCGGGCCCCGCCATGCGCGCCTGCTCCGGGCGCCCCTGCCCAGGTCCCGCTGGCTCCCGGGTGCTCGCCTGGCGCCCCCTCCCCTCTCACTCGCTGCTTTCTCCCATTTCGGCGCCAGCTCACGCCGTTCGCCCCTTCCTTCTTCCTTTTCTCCCTCCAGCCCCCCTCGCTCCTCCCCTACTCGCCTCTCCCCTCCCCTCTTCCCTGGCCCACCCTCTCCCCGCCCCCTCCTCGCCTTCCCAGTCGCCCCTCTGCGGGTCCCCTCCCCCGCGCCGGGCTTGGCCCAGCCAGGAGCCGGACACGTCTGTCCGCGGGGCGCCCGAGGCCCGAGCCCCCACAGGAAGCCGGCTGGGCGCGCTTCCTCCGCGCTCTCGGAGCGGGGCCTCAGTCTCCCCAACTCCCTGCTCTCTGAGGCCCGGAGATCCGCGGGCTGCACGTTTTCCTTTGCCTGTCCAAACTCTGCAAAAGTTTCTGGAAAATCAGGAGAAAGAGAGAAACCTCAACCACTTCGTGGAACTGTCTGAATAATTGCGGCCTCCAAATCTCTTTGCCCCAAAGATGGGCGCGATCAAGTTTCTCAGTCACGTTTTACCCACCCCCTCGGTCTCCTCCCGGGGTCCTAAGCCAGGGACAGGGATCTGGGCTCCCAGGCCACCCGTCCACAGCGCCAGAGTTGTCTGTCCGGGAAATCCGGTTAGTGACCAACCAGCCTGCCCTGTGCCGCAGCAGCCCAGAGCATCCTCGACCCTCCTCCCCCTACCAGCTGTGCGTGGGAATGTGTGTCAGAAAACCGACTTTGGGGGCAAAGAGAGGTCCTCTGAATTCAGCCCTTCTTTGGGATCCAGACTGAATCCGAGGGCTTCTAAGATGAGGGTTCGGGGAGAAAGGGGAGGGAGGGAGCCTCTCCCGGTGGGGCCAGCCGGGCGGCGCGTCTGGATGGTGAGCCGTGGTGGTAGGAAGGAGCCGCTGCCAGGCAGTCCGAGAGGGTTCAGGGACCCTCAGCGCGACCCCGGAACCTGGTCCCCGAGAATGGGGAAGATTTTGGAGCCTGCGGCTCTCCAGGTGGGGCTGGGCGGGCCCGTGGGATGATGCTCAGGTGGGGCAGCCCCCTGGGGTGACAGCGTCTCGGCCATACTTGTCTAGGGCCGCCTAGGAGCCGCGTCTGGGCTCCCCGCCACGAGGGCCAGTGAGCACACTGGAAGGCAGCAGCGGCACCAGGCCACCTTTTCTAGTCCCGCGTCCAGCCGGGTCTGGAAGTGGAGAGCTGGGACGCAGGAGGCCGCGCGTCCCAGCTCCCCACTTCTTGGACTCTCCTAGCCCCCATAGTCGCTACTTACAGCTATCGCAGGTCCTGGGGCGCCGTCGGGGCCAGGACCGGGATGGCCCCCACGGCGCCGGCAGCGCTCTCGGCACCCGCGGCCACGTCCCAGCGATGGGCTGGGGTGGTTGCGGCCCGGAGGAAGGTGGGGCGGGACAAGAAGAGAGTGTTCCGCCCCCCAGGCCGGGCTGCTAGCTGCGAGGGTCTGTCCTAGTGCCCCAGGAGCCGGCCGGGATCCGGCTGCTGTCCGGGAGCTCTGGAGAGCTGAGCCAACTCCCCCTTCCTGGCACGGGCTGAGTCACCCGGACGGGACGCGCCCGCGCCTGGGCCTGGAGGCTGCTGCATTCTTACCTGCTTACCTGGGCGCGCACGCTGGGCCTCACCCACCTCCAAAGGCAATCCTCACCGTCTCTCTCCGTTTCCTCCCGCGTATAGGGCCCCCTCCTGAACCCCAGACCTCAGTGCTGCACCCCTCCCCCTGCTTTCTCAGTCTCAATCCAGGGCCCCTAAACTCTGCATCAGCTCAGTCCCGGAGCCTTACTATTCCAAGTCGCCTGCTTGATCTCAAAAGTCCTCTGAATCTGGCCCAGTATTAATGTCTGTTTTGTTGGAAATGTAAATTATGCTTTAAATTTAATCCCACATGCTGGTTATACAGGTGTGCTCATTTTGTAAGGATGCAGCAAGCTGAACATTTATGATGCAGGCACTTGTTTGTATGACTATTATACTCGAATAAAAATTTTTAAAAATCAACACATTAAAATCAACATTCCAGTTCAGAGCCTGATAGGGTATGATGGCCAGGCTGGAGGCCTGGCATGGGAGCTCAGATTCCAGACCCACCATCTACTATATTTCTTTGGGGAAATCCCTTTGCCTCTCAGCCTCAGGAGGGATGAGCACTGGGGCCCAGGACCAGGACTGGGGTGAGGTAAGTGAGACACTCACCTGGTGTGCAAGATTTTGGGGATGCCAAGATAAGGAATTTTTTTTGGGGAGGCAGGATTTTGCTCTGTCCGCCAGGCTGGAGTGTGGTGGTGAGATCTCAGCTCATTACAATCTCTACTTCCCAGGTTAAAGCAGCTGGGACTACAGGTGCTTGCCACCACACCTGGCTAATTTTTTTTATTTTTAGTAGAGATGGGGTTTTACCATATTGGCCAGGCTGGTCTGGAACTCCTGACCTCAAGTGATCTGCCTGCCTTGGCCTCTCAAAGTGCTGAGATTACAGGCATGAGCCACCGTGCCCAGACTGATAAGGAATATTTTAAGGCAATATTTTAATATACCAAATGGGCAAACTACAGTTCTTTGGGCCAGCTGCCTTGTTTTGTAAATAAAGTTTTATTGGAAACAGGACCAGGATTAAGGTAATTAATCATGCAAGTTCAGGGTCAGATCCTGTCTTTATCTAAAATGTTGGCATTTTGTTTATCATAGACTTTTTGGCATTAATTTGGATTTTTATATATATTGCAGGAAAATATTGTTTTATCTTAATTACTGAGTTTTTTGATGCCCCCTTAAGTTTTGAACCTGAGCCAAGTGCCTCATTCACTCCAGGTTTCACATGCCTCACCCTAGACCCGGCCCTGTTATTGTCTCTTCCTGAAGGACCTGTCCAGGAAGCCAGGGTAAATGAGGGGAGATCAAAGGTGTTCCCCCACCCAACACTCTCACACACACACATATGCACAGCACCAAGTGGGCTCTGCACCCAAGCCCAGGCCCAGCTTCCCCGGGGCCCACCGATCAGTTCAGAATAAAGTGCAAAGTCCCTCAGTCTCCATGAACTGGGCCCCACCTGCCTTGGCCCTCATCTCCCCTTACTTATTCCCTGCCAGCCATGCTACTTCCTTTTCTCGGTTAATTTGCCATGCACCTTCTCGCCTCAGGGCCTTTGCCCTTGCTCTTTCCTCTGCCCAGAATGTGCATCCCCTAGATACCCACATTGGCCCTTTCCTCGTTTCTTCTGCTTATGTCAGCTTCTAAGAGAGGCCATCCCAGACTTCTCACTCTCTGCCCCCAACACCATTTTATTATTCTACCCAGACTTTTTCAGCACTTGGCCTATTCTATATTTGCTCATCTGTTGGTAGAGTGAAAGGCCCTGAGAGCAGGGACTGGCTTGTCTACTAGTGTATTCCCTAGAGATGTGTCTGCCACAGAATGTGCAATACATTTTCCAATTTCAGAGGTTGGAAAACAGAGGCCAGAGAGGGGAAAGAGCTAATGCAAGTCATGTAGTGAGTTAGTGGCAAAACCTTACCAAATCCCAGCTTTCCAGACTCCCACCTCAGTATTCTTTCCTGCCTTCCAGGGCTTATTCCCCACTCTCCACCCCAGAGCCTTCCAGGCAACAAAGGGGACAGAACTGCCTTGCATGGGCTCTGCCCCTCACAATACCCTTCAAAGTGGAGCAAGCCAGCGCACAACTCCTCCCTTGCAGTTCATTCCGCAAGACCACAAGGTCTGGCCCAGCTCCAGCCTCTGGCGCCCACCCCTCCTTGGTGGCCAGCAGAACGCACAGCTCTTCCCCCACTTCCTGTCTCTGGCAGAGGGCCGGTCTGCTGGGCTGGCTTCTGCAGCTGGACTACAGCTGTGGTCTCAGTGCCTGGAGAATGGGGTCAGGACACTGGGAGAATGGGACCCTCCCGGAAGAGGGATGCATAAATTGGGGTGTGTTTGTGTGGGGTGAGGAGAAGCTGCTGGGTGGGGATTGAGAGCCCCCAGCTCTTTCTTTCTACCCCCATCTCGGATGGGCACTGAGCAGAGAATGGGGCTCTAACCCTCCCCCTTCCTGAAGAAAAGAATGTGCAGTAGGATGAAGGGTGCTCTGGGCCCCATGCCTGATTCTAGCCCTCCCTGCTACCCCTGGTGATGGAGGATGACGGTGGCGTGTCAATTTCAGCGGTCATGTGTTGAGCGTGTTCTATATGACGAGCCTTTGCCAGATACTTCTAGATTCGTTATTTCCTTTAATGCCTACAACAGTCAGCATAGTTATTAACCCCATTTTACAGATGAGGCAACTGAGGTACAATGAAGTGATGTGAAGAGACTTACCCACTAGTAATGGGTGGAGCTGGGACTTGGACCATGTTTTCTGAAGCCAAACGCAGCACTCACCCCAATCCCAGGCATGGCCTTCAGCGTGTAGAAAGGACTGTGATGTTCTCTTTCATGTGCTGCCCCCCTCCCCAAGCTAGTTGCTGAAGATAGGGACATGGCCCTCTGCATCCCTCCTCTGTCTCATTGTGTTGGGGTACCAGGAACTTGGCAGGGTATATAGGAAGAATGGGGCTTGGATCTGTGTCATGGAGACCAAATTTGCATCCTGGCTCAATCACTTCTACCACCCTGTGTGATTTTGAGCAAATCACTTGAACTCTCCAAGCCTTTAGTTCTCCTGTTTAAACGTGGCAAAGGCGTTGGCTGTCAGCAAATGGGAACTCTTGCCCACCACGTCCCTCCCCAGGGGAGGGAAGCTTCAAAGGGCAACATTTCTGTTGTACTAAGTTTTATTTACAAACCCTTAACCTCATACTTATGGTATTTTATTTTATTTTATTTTATTTTATTTTATTTATTTAGAGACCTTGTCTCAATGAGCTACAGGTGCATGCCACCATGTCTGGCTAATTTTATTTTATTTTACTTTATTTTTGTAGAGATAGAGTCTCACTTAGTTGTCCAGGCTGGTCTCAAACTGCTGGCCTCAAACAATCCTCCTGTCTTAGCCTACCAAAATGCAGGGATTACAGGCCATTTCAACAATTTTTAAGTGTACAATTCAGTGGTAATAATTATATCACAATGTTGTGCAAACAGCACTACCATCTATTTCCAAAACTTTTCACCACCTCGAACAGAAACTAACTATTAAGCAATAACTCCTTCTATTAATTTCTTAGGTCTGTCATGACAAAGTATCAAAAACTGGGTGGCATAAACTGGTAGCAATTTATTATTGTCTGATAGAGTTGGAGGCAAGAAGTTCAAAATGAAACTGTGGGCAGGGCTGTGCTCTCTCTGACAGCTCTGGGGGAGAAGTCTTCCTTGTCTCTCCTAGCTTCTGGGGCTTGCCAGCACTCCTTGAATCGTCTTGGTTTGTGGATGCATTGCTCCAGTCACACGGCTGTCTCTCCCTGTGTGTCCTCACATCAGTGTCTCTCTATATATGTCTGTGTCTGAGTCCACATTTTTTTTTTTTTGAGATGAGGTCTCTCTCTCTGTTGCTCAGGTTGGAGTGCAGTGGCGTGATTTCCACTGACTGCATCCTCTCTACTTCCCAGGCTCAAGTGATCCTCCCACCTCAGCCTCCCAAGCAGTTGGGATTGCAAGTGTGCACTACCATGCCCGGCTAACTCTTGTATTTTTAGTAGAGATGGGGTTTCGCCATGTTGCCCAGGCTGGTCTCAAACTCCTGAGCTCAGGAGATCTACCCGCCTCAGCCTCCCAAAGTGCTGGGATTACAGGTGTGAGCCGCTGTGCCCGGCGTGTCCAAATTTTTATAAGGACACCAGTCATATTGAATTAGGGATCATATTAACCTGGTTAAATCTGAAAGGACTCTATTTCCAAATAAGGTCACATTCTGAAGTACTGGGAGGTAGGACTTAAGCATATCTTTTGGATTTTTATACATATTGCAGGAAATTACACAATTCAATCCATAACACTCCCCAGAAAAAGCTGGATCAAAGTAGAAAAGTAAAGAAGTGAGATAAAAAGTAAGTGTAAATGAACCTAATATAAATAAAAGTAAATGTAAATATATGTTTCTTCCTAAACCCCACTATGGAGACAATGATGTGCTACTGAAGGAATATATGTATTTAACAAACAGGCTTGCCTTACCCTACTGGTTAAGCTTTTCCTGGAGCCCACATTTCTTTGAAAATCTGATGAAAGCTATAAGCACCCTCTCCAAAAACCTCCCCCTTAAGAAAATGTAGCATTTCCAATACAAGCTGGGGAGATTCCTGGACACCCCAGAAAGCCCCATTGAAGAATATTTGCCTTAATTGGAAGGACTGCTCCAAGGGTGGAAACTCAGGCATCTGGGGAGTGGTGTTGGGGATGGGAAGAGAGAATTGCATCCACCTCTGTGGTCCTGTTTCCAGTCTGTAGGTGTTTTTTAATTATTTATGTATTTATTTATTTTTTGAGATGGAGTCTCGCTCTGTCACCCAGGCTGGAGTGCAGTGGCGCGATCTCGCTGCACTGCAAGCTCCTCCTCCCAGGTTGACGCCATTCTCCTGCCTCAGCCTCCCGAGTAGCTGGGACTACAGGTGCCTGCCACCATGCCCGGCTAATTTTTTTTGTATTTTTAGTAGAGATGGGGTTTCACCGTGTTAGCCAGGATGGTCTTGATCTCCTGACCTCGAGATCTGCCCGCCTTGGCCTCCTAAAATGCTGGGAGCCACTGCGCCCAGCCTCAAGTCTATAGGTTTTTTAGGGTAATCTAATGTTATTGAAGACAATAAATAAGGCAAAATCGATGGGAAGTATAGAAAGTGAATTGAGTCGGATAATCAGAAAGCACTTCCTAGTAGCCAAGAGAATAAGACAGGACTGTGGGTGAGGAGGGAGGTGGAGAGTGGAGGAGAGCGTTGGGTGGGTTTTTTTTGTGTATCCTGGTCTCTGAAGATGCCCATGAACTCTAGTTGGGGTGACAGGTGGCCTGGCCTAAAGCAGTCAAGCTGATGGGTGGGATGATATCAGATTTCCACTAAGGGGGAATCACTGAGAGTTTGGGTTTGGAGTTTCCTTTCTGCTCTGGCCCTTGCAATAAGAAGAAGCAAATAAGTTTCACATTAATTACCCCATTTATTGCCCTCTATATCAATTGGAGCCCAATCAGGAAAACAGAAGGCAGTCTAGGCACCTCAAGGAGAAGACTGTTTAATTTAGGGAGTTGGTTACAAATGTCTTGGAAAAATGAATGCGCAAAGGGAGAAGGCGATGCTCTGAGTTGAGGGAGCTGCTGCTGCCCGTGGGCTGGAACCAGAAGCACACACTTGTTGGTGAGCAGCTGGAAGCACTGCCACTGCCGAAACAGGACGCTGCCACTGCCGCTGCCGAGACAGGACGCTGCCACTGAGCCACAACCAAGGAGCCTGCCCTCCCAGGGATGCTGCTGGAACGCCTACCCTAGGGCCTCCACGGCTGCTGCCACTGCGGAAGTCACCTCCAGAAGCAGAGAAAGCTGCTATTCCCTTCCTCATGCCTTCCCATCTCTCACCACTTTATCCCATTGGCTGAACTTAACTGGAGTTCGGGAAGTGTCATTTGCAGGCTCCCGGGCCCTGCAAAAGAAAGAAAGGAAAGAATGAATCTCAGAGCCAACAGGCAAAGGACCAGCACACCGTAGTAGCTAAAGCGGACCCCAGCCTCTTTCTCTCCTCCCTCCCCCAGATTATTGTCTTTCAACCTAACTGCTTCACAGCCTTTACGCTAGAAGTAAGTGCATTGTTTGCAAATGTGTTTTGTGTCTCCCCTCACTAGAACAGATCGCCTTGAGGACTGGATTCTATCTTGTCTTCTACACTTTCTCCAACACTTAGAACAGGTGCCTGAGCCAGTGCTCAAAGAAATGTTCTTCCTACTTTTGTCCTCTCTCAAGTAGAGAGAAGACAGCGTCTAACCCTGTTGCCCAGGCTAGAGTGCAGTGGCACGATTACAGCTCACTGCAGCCTCAACCTCCGAAGCTCAAGTGATCATCCTACCTTGGCCTCCCAAGTAGCTGGGATTACAGGTGCACGCCACCATGCCCAGCTAATTTTTTTTTTTTTTTTTGTAGCGAGGGAGTTTCGCCATGTTGCCTAGGCTGGTCGCGGACTCCTGAGCTCAAGCTCAGCCTCCCAAAGTGCTGGGATTACAGGAATGAGCCCATCCCACTCTCTACTTTTAATATACAAAGAAACCAAGGTCTAGAAAGCTCTGACTTGCCCAAAGCCATGCAGCTGCCATGACATGTCCTGCTGGCTAGCCTCAGAAAGGTCTTGGCTGAGGACAGGGCTGACTTGGCAGCTGCCCACTCCCTGCCATATCTCTGGGATCTGGCTGCCCCAAGCAAGCTATAAGCCATGACGTTGATGCCTTTTTCACGTTTCCATGTGCTCTTGGAGCTGAGGGCAAGAAGGGGTGACTCAGCCGTGACCTCCTACAGGCTGGTAACTTCCTTCTGCTCCAAGAAATAGGACATCCCGGTGGCTCTGCCAAAAGGGCCATGATGGAAATCAGGGCATAGCAACTGAGGCAGGGACTGAGAGACAGGTGTGAGGCCCGTGCTGGCCCCTCCCTCCTCAGTTCCCCAGGGTGGAGCGCTCAATGGCAGAGTCACCGCTACACCTATACTTATGGCGACCATATTTCCCAACCCAAAAATTCTTACATGTGGTTAGACACATATGACTGTCCCTATGAGGGAAACGGGAGAGAGAATTAGACATAGGGTCTATCCTAAGGTTTTTCAACCTCAGCACTATTGACATTTTTGGGCTGGATGATTCTTTGTTGAGTGCTGTCCTGCTCATTGTAGGATATTTAGCAGCATTCATGGCTGCTACCCACCAGATGCCAGTAACTCCCCCAACCCCCAGTCATGAAACCAAAAACACCTCCACTAGACATTGCCAAATGTCCCCTGGCCTTGGGGGGAGGCAGGGGTTCAAAAGCACTCCTGATTGAGAAGTACTGGTCTGTTCTTGAAACCCAGCGTGTATTCTATTCTGGACTGTCTAGGGGCCTGGAGATGGTGCCCAGTCTGATAGAGAAATACGGCCCTTGTCCCTCAAGGGAGACAGGCACAGCCCTGTCTCTAGTCTAAGGGTAGAGGTAGAGTCCTGCCCTTGGGGAACTCCTGAGCTAATGGGGGAGATTGGACAGTAGTCTCTAGACAGGTTGAAAACACAGTGGTCAAGAGCATGGACTTTGGTGCCAGAATGCCTGAATTCAAATCCTGGGTCTGCCATTCATAGCATAAGTTACCTCTTTGTGCCTCAGTTTCCTTATCTGTAAAATGGGCATAGTGATAGCATCTTTTTTTTTTTTTTTTTTGAGCCGGAGTCTCTCTCTGTTGCCCAGGCTGGAGTGCAATGGCGCAATGGCGGCTCACTGCAACCTCCGTCTCCTGGACTCAAGCGATTCTCCTGCCTCAGCCTCCTGAGTAGCTGGGATTACAGGCGTGCGCCACCACGCCTGGCTAATTTTTGTATTTTTGGTAGAGATGGGGTTTCACCATGTTGGTCAGGCTGGTCTTGAATTCCTGACCTTGTGATCTGTCCACTTCGGCCTCCCAAAGTGCTGGGATTACAGGCGTGAGCCACCCCACACAGCCGATAGCATCTGTTTTTAGAATTTTATTACATTTAAAACTTTTTGTAACAAACTTTATTTTTTAGGGCACTTTTAGATTTACAGAAAAATTAAGAAGTACAGAGAGTTCCCATCTATGTCACTGCCAGTTTTCCCAATTATTGACATTTGTTGCAATTAATGAACCAATATTGATACATTATTAGTATTGTTTTAAAGCCCCTAGTTAATTCATATTTCCTTAGTTTTTACTTGATGTTCTTTTTCTATGTCAGGCTCCCATTCAGGACATCACATCATATTTAGTTGTCATGTCTCCTTACGCTGCTGTTGGCTGTGACAGCTTCTTAGACTTTTCTTACTTTTGATGACCTTGAGAGCTTTGAGGAGCACTGGGCAGGTATACTGCAGGATGTCCTTCTGTTGGAATTTGCCTGATGCGTTTCTCATGATTAGACTGGGCTTATGGGTTTCTGGGAGGAAGACCACAGAGGTAAAGTACAATAGTCATGGGCCAGGCACGGTGACTCACACCTGTAATGCCAGCACTTTGGGAGGCCGAGGCGGGCGGATCACGAGGTCAGGAGTTCGAGACCAGCTTGGACAACATAGCTGGGTGTGGTGGCATGGACCTGTAGTCCCAGCTACTCAGGAGGCTGAGGCGGGAGAATCGCTTGAACCCGGGAGGCAGAGGTTGCAGTGAGCTGAGATCGTGCTACTGCACTCCAGCCTGGGTGACAGAGTGAGACTCCGTCTCAAAAACGACAACAACAGAAAACAATAGTCATCAAATCATATCAATAGCACATCCTACGAACCATGACTTATAACCACTGATGTTAACCTTGGTCACTTGGCTGAGATCGTGTTTATCAGGTTTCTCCACAGTCAAGTTACCCCTCTCCTCTTCAAACTGTACTCTTTGGAAGGAAGTCACTATGTGCAGCCTATGCTTAAGGAGTGGGGAGCTCAGAGGGTTTTGGGGCATGTTGAATAAGGTTAGAAATGTAAAGTCCTTAGGGCAGTGCCTGGCGTGTGGCAAGCCCTATATAATGATTTACTGTTAGTGTGATGATGCCGAGACAGTCTGGAGGGGAGATAAGTGTCCACATAGAAAACATGCTTAGGACAGCTTGATAGATAGTGTACTGCATTAGGCCGAACAAGGGTCCCCCCAAAGATGCCCCAGGAGTTTATGAGTATGTTACCATACAGGGCAAGAGGGACTTTGTAGATGTGATGAAGGGCGTGGAACCTTGAAATGGGAAGATTAGCCTGGATTATCCAGGTAGGCCAATCTCATCACATAAATCTTTAAAAGTGGAGAGCCTTGCCGGGCGCGGTGGCTCACGCCTATAATCCCAGGACTTTGGGAGGCCGAGGCAGGTGGATCATGAGGTTAGGAGATTGAGACCATCCTGGCTAACATGGTGAAACCCCGTCTCTGCTAAAAAATAGAAAAAGTTAACCGGGCATGATGGCGGGCGCCTGCAGTCCCAGTTACTCGGGAGGCTGAGGCAGGAGAATGGCGTGAACCCAGGAGGTGGAGCTTGCAGTGAGCCAAGATCGCGCCGCTGAACTCCAGCCTGGGAGACAGAGCGAGACTCCGTCTCAAAAAAGAAGAAAAAAAAAAAGTGGAGAGCGTTTTCTGGCAGAGATCAGAGAGAGAGTATGACAGCCTAGCAGAGGGCAGAGGCAGGCAGCAAGTGGGGGACTGTACCCCTCTTGGCCACCTTAGAGGGTGGAGAGAGGGAGCCAGGCCCCAGAAAGGCAGGCACTCTGCCAACACTTCAGCGTAGCCCCATGAGACGCGTGATGGGCCTCTGACCTGCAGAACTGCAGTAAGACAGGAAACTCACATTGTTTAAAGCCGCTGATGGAATGACGGCAGCGATAGGAAACTAATTCAGGTACTGACAAGCACAAGGCTGGAAGTGGAACCATAGTCCTAAAGCAAAAATGACTACTTACCAACTACGAATGAATCAGCCCTCCATCCCTGCAAGCTCAGTTTTTCCTAACAATAACAACCACGAAAAAAAATCAATGAGTCTACCATTTCTTGAGGGACAACTTCAGGCTAAGTGCTCCGCTAGGCCTTTTAAAATGTTGTGTCATGTGATCTTCACACCATGTAATACTCTTTCTATATTAATAGCATAGACAGAGGGAGAGACCTCTTGTCCTTCCTTCTTCTTTCCCAGGTTAGCTCCTTGCTGATAATTAACTCTCAACAAGTCAAAATAAGCTCTTCAGTAAGCCAAAGTCCCTTTAAATCCAAAGAATTAGTTGGAGTGGTGTGTTTACTATCTTAGAGGCCTCAGTTCAAGAGTATCTAAAAGACAGTCTCGTAGGTTTGACAGAACATCCCCAGAATATCTGGAATATCCTGGAACCATTCATTCATTCAATACGCATCTGTTGAGCACCAACTCTTGAGCCCCTGCCCTCAAGAAGCTCAGTCTCTGTGGGGATAGTGAGGTGTGGACAGGCATAACCACAGCCTGGAGCAGTGTGGGTTGTAGCCGCCTTCAGGAAGCATACCATGTTTATTTAACTGGGGAGGAGGCATAAGGCTGTGGCAATCTGGGAAGGCTTCAAGGACGTGGCGCATTTAACTTGGGCCTTTAAGAACAGTTAGGCTTCACTAAGCAAAGATAGTGCCAGAGGCATTCCAGGTAGGACAAGCAAACGCACAGAGGCAGGGAAACAGAGGCCCATGGATCTTCTATGTCTCATGGCATCCTTATTGAGTAGGTGCCAGTATTGTCCCCATTTTGCGGAAGAATAAACTGAGGCACAGAGCAGCTGAATGACCTGCCCTAGAGAACACTCAGCTTATAAATGGTAAGCTGGGTTTACAGCTGCAGTCTGACTACAGAACTCCCGCTCTTAATCTTTTCTTCACATCTGCTGGGGAAATGCAAGTTTAGCAGGGTGAATTCAGATCATGGGTGCCAATAAGTGAAATGCATTTAACCATTCCCTTTGTCATTCAATAAATATTGACCACATACCCATTGGGTGCTAGCTCTGTGCTAGGGGACTTAGCAGTGCCCCCCCACCAGGAGCTCCCATCTGAAGGAGGAAGGAGAAGTGTGGATGGAGACCTGCCTCACTACTCAGTGAGTGCCCCAAGAGAGGGGGACAGAGGAAGGAAATTGTGGATGTGAAAAGCTGGCTCTGGAGGAATCCTTTTTTAGGAAGATAAGCGAGGGAGCCAAGTCAGTGGAGTCAGGGAAAAGCAGTCCAAGAGCCAGAAGGCAAGCCAAGAGGGCAGAACCACACCCACCCCTAACATCTGCAGGACCCAGGAAACCCCACGAACCGCCTCTGGCTCACAGCCAGCCTCTTTCTGTTCACACTCCTGGCTTATCTTGCAGAGTGAGGAGCGTCATGTGAATGAGCATGCGAGTGCCAGCAATGCCTTCAGGCTCTGGCCTATAAACAGCTCCACCTATAAACAGCTGCCCCTGGTTACTCCTTAGGCCAGGGGACATGTACCAGAATCACACTTTAGCCTCATAAGGACAAAGCGAGGAAAAGGAGGAAAATAAAACAAAACCAAAAAGAAAGGGGCATGAAGAAGCTTTTGGAGGTAATGGCTGTGTTTATTACCTTGATTGTGGTGATGTTTTCACAGGAATATGCATAAGTCCAAATGCATCAAATTGTATATAGGAGATGGGTGCAGTTTTTTGTGTATCAACAAGAAAGAAGAAAAAGGAGGAGCAAGAGGAGGAAGAAAAACAGAAAACAGACAGATAAAAAGAAAATAGATGATGGGGCTGGGGGAGGGGAGGAAGGGGAAGTGATGCTAATGGGTGCAGGATTTCTTTTTGGGGAGATGAAAAGGATCTAAACTTGACTGTGGGGATGGTTCACAACGCTGAATAAATGAAAAACCGTTGAATAGTATTTAAATCTGTGAACTGTATGATACATAAATTACATCTCAATAAAGCTGTTACAAAAAATAGCTATATGCTGGGGCACGTGGAAGCTTCAATAAGCTTCAAGGAATTGAAATAATATTTTAGAAAATAAAAAGAATAATAGGCCAGGCACGGTGGCTCACGCCTGTAATCCCAGCAGTTTGGGAGGCCAAAGTGGGCGGATTGCGAGGTCAAGAGATCGAGACCTTCCTGGCCAACATGGTGAAACCCCGACTCTACCAAAAATACAAAAATCAGCTGGGCGTGGTGGCGCGTACCTGTAGGTCCAGCTACTTGGGAGGCTGAGGGGGAATTGCTTGAACCTGGGAGGCTGAGGTTGCAGTGAGCCGAGATCACGCCACTGCACTCCAGCCGGGCGACAGAGCAAGACTCCGTCTCAAAAAAAAAAAAAAGAATAGTAGGGCAGGCCAGGTTCAGTGGCTCACGCCTGTAATCCCACACTTTGGGAGGCTGAGGCAGGTGGATCACTTGAGGTCAGGAGTTTGAGACCAGCCTGGCCAACATGGTGAAATCCTGTCTCTACTAAAAATAAAAAAAATTAGCTGGGTGTGGTGGTACGGGCCTGTGGTCCCAGCGACTCAGGAGGCTGAGGCAGGAGAATCACTTGAGCCCAGGAGGTGGAGGTTGCAGCAGTGAGCCAAGATCGAACCACTGCACTCCAGCCTGGATGACAGAGCAAGACTCCATCTCAAAAAAAAAGAAAAAAGAAAAAAAAAAAGAAGAATAGGACAAACTGAGGGAGGAAGCCCTTGCAGGCTCTAGAAGAGAGCCTAGGGCTATTGGGGCAAATAATGTCCAAACATTGGTTACCTGGCCCATGGCCCAGTGACAAGTTACACGTCCCAGGGAGGTGTGTTTCTTTGACCCCGTGAGCTCCCTGCTCTATCAGGGACCCTGGTTGTCCAGGTCTAAAGGCCATTTTGGATAGAATCATGGAAGCCCTAAGAACAGGTTTCAGCCTTTCTCCCTCTTCTCCAGGGAGGCTGAGTGGAGCAAGGATAAATAAGAGGCCACTGGCCGGGCGCGGTGGCTCACGCCTATAATCTCATCACTTTGGGAGGCCAAGGCGGGTGGATCACCTGAGATCAGGAGTTCGAAACCAGCCTGACCAACATGGTGAAACCCAGTCTCTACTAAAAATAGAAAATTAGCCGGGCGTGATGGCGCATGCCTGTAATCCCAGCTACTAGGGAGGCTGAGGCAGGAGAATCGTTTGAACCCGGGAGGTGGAGGTTGCGGTGAGCCGAGATCATGCCACTGCACTCCAGCCTAGGCAACAAGACTGAAACTCCGTCTCAAAAAAAAAAAAAAAGAAAGAAGGAGGCGGCGATGAGAGGCTCGCACGCCTCCAGCCCGGCCCCGGCCCCCCGGGACGGAGAGCCGAGCAGCCCCGGCTCTGGGCTACGGACTATGGGCGAATAGCTCTGACCACCCGGCGAAGCATGCCGCCTGCCTTGGCCTCCCAAAGTGCCGAGATTGCAGCCTCTGCCGGGCCGCCACCCCGTCTGGGAAGTGAGGAGCGTCTCTGCCTGGCCGCCCATCATCTGGGACGTGAGGAGCCCCTCTGCCTGCCTACCCAGTCTGGAAAGTGAGGAGCGTCTCTGCCCGGCCGCCATCCCATCTAGGAAGTGAGGAGCGCCTCTTCCCGGCCACCATCCCATCTAGGAAGTGAGGAGCGTCTCTGCCCAGCCGCCCATCGTCTGAGATGTGGGGAGCGCCTCTGCCCCGCCGCCCCGTCTGGGAAGTGAGGAGCGCCTCTACCCGGCCGCGACCCCGTCTGGGAGGTGAGGAGCGTCTCTGCCCAGCCGCCCCGTCTGAGAAGTGAGGAGACCCTCCGCCTGGCAACCACCCCATATGAGAAGTGAGGAGCCCCTCCGCCAGGCAGCCACCCCGTCTGGGAAGTGAGGAGCGTCTCTGCCCGGCAGCCACCCCATCCAGGAGGGAGGTGGGGGTCAGCCCCCACCAGGCCAGCCGCCCCATCCGGGAGGGAGGTGGGGGGTCAGCCCCCCGCCCGGCCAGCCGCCCCGTCCGGGAGGGAGGTGGGGGGGTCAGCCCCCCGCCTGGCCAGCCACCCCGTCTGGGAGGGAGGTGGGGGGGGTCAGCCCCCTGCCTGGCCAGCCGCCCCGTCTGGGAGGTGAGGGGCGCCTCTGCCTGGCCGCCCCTACTGGGAAGTGAGGAGCCCCTCTGCCCAGCCAGCCGCCCCGTCCGGGAAGGAGGTGGGGGGGTTCAGCCCCCCGCCCGGCCAGCCACCCCATCCGGGAGGGAGGTGGGGGGGTCAGCCCCCTGCCAGGCCAGCCGCCCCGACCGGGAGGGAGGTGGGGGGGTCAGCCCCCCGCCCGGCCAGCCGCCCCGTCCGGGAGGTGAGGGGCGCCTCTGCCCGGCCGCCCCTACTGGGAAGTGAGGAGCCCCTCTGCCCGGCCAGCCGCCCCGTCCGGGAAGGAGGTGGGGGGGTCAGCCCCCCGCCCAGCCAGCCGCCCCATCCAGGAGGGAGGTTGGGGGGTCAGCCCCCCGCCCGGCCGGCCGCCCCGTCCGGGAGGTGAGGGGCGCCTCTGCCCGGCCGCCCCTACTGGGAAGTGAGGAGCCCCTCTGCCCGGCCAGCCGCCCCGTCCGGGAGGGAGGTGGGGGGGTCAGCCCCCTGCCCGGCCAGCCGCCCCGTCCGGGAGGTGAGGGGCGCCTCTGCCTGGCCGCCCCTACTGGGAAGTGAGGAGCCCCTCTGCCCGGCCAGCCGCCCCGTCCGGGAGGGAGGTGGGGGGGTCAGCCCCCCTGCCCGGCCAGCCGCCCCGTCCGGGAGGTGAGGGGCGCCTCTGCCCGGCCGTCCCTACTGGGAAGTGAGGAGCCCCTCTGCCCGGCCAGCCGCCCGGTCCGGGAAGGAGGTGGGGGGGTCAGCCCCCCGCCAGGCCAGCCGCCCCGTCCGGGAGGTGAGGGGCGCCTCTGCCCGGCCGCCCCTACTGGGAAGTGAGGAGCCCCTCTGCCTGGCCAGCCGCCCCGTCTGGGAGGGAGGTGGGGGGTCAGCCCCCCGCCCGGCCAGCCGCCCGGTCCGGGAGATGAGGGGCGCCTCTGCCCGGCCGCCCCTACTGGGAAGTGAGGAGCCCCTCTGCCCGGCCACCGCCCCGTCTGGGAGGTGTACCCGGCAGCTCATTGGGAATGGGCCATGATGACAATGGCGGTTTTGTGGAATAGAAGTGGGGGAAAGGCGGGGAAGGGATTGAGAGATCGGATGGTTGCCATGTCTGTGTAGAGGGAGGTAGACACGGGAGACTTTTCGTTTTGTTCTGTACTAGGAAAAATTCTTCTGCCTTGTGATCCTGTTGATCGGTGACCTTACCCCCAACTCTGTGCTCTCTGAAACATGTGCTGTGTCCACTCAGGGTTAAATGGATTAAGGGTGGTGCAAGATGTGCTTTGTTATACAGATGCTTGAAGGCAGCATGCTCATTAAGAGTCATCACCACTCCCTAATCTCAAATACCCAGGGACACAAACACTACGGAAGGCCGCAGGGTCCTCTGCATAGGAAAACCAGAGACCTTTGTTCACTTGTTTATCTGCTGACCCTCCCTCCACTATTGTCCTATGACCCTGTCAAATCCCCCTCTGTGAGAAACACCCAAGAATGATCAATAAAAATAAATAAATTAATAAAAAAAAAAAAAAAAAAAAAAAAAAAAGAAAGAAAAAAGAGAGGCCACAAGGTGCCCGGGGCTTGGTGAGAGAGCAGTGTCTGTGTTGCAGGGGCTTGTGGAGACGTCCCAGGGCGTTAGGTGGGGAATGGAAGGTGGAAGGCACAGAGCACTCTTTCAAGAAATTTGGCAGTGAGAGGAAATATAGCAAGAGGAAAAGAGCTGGAGAGGGAGGGAGGACAGAGGGAATGTTTTTGTTTGTTTGCATTTAGAGGGCAGTAGACAGGAGTATGTTTTCGTCTGAAGGAAAAGGAGTGTGGAGAGAGGGACTGAAAATCAGAGGTAGAGGGAAGGGAATGAAAAGGAAATATGACCAAAAAGGATCTTTTTTTTTTTTTTTTGAGATGGAGTTTTGCTCTTGTTGCCCAGGCTGCAGTGCAATGGTGCGTTCTCGCCTTACCGCAACCTCCACTTCCCAGGTTCAAGCAATTCTCCTGCCTCAGCTGGGATTACAGGCATGCGCCACCACGCCCGGCTAATTTTGTATTTTTAGTAGAGACGGGGTTTCACCATGTTGGTCAGGCTGGTTTATAACTCCTGACCTCAGGTGATCTGCCTGCCTCAGCCTCCCAAACTGCTGGGATTATAGGTGTGAGCCACCCTGCCTGGCCCCCAAAAAGTATCTTTTTACCTCATCAGCCAGGGGATTTGACAGCCTTATGAAAAAAGCAGAACCTCTCTTTCTCTGAGGCAAGGTAGGGGGTAGATTGAGGGAGCCCTAGCTGGACGGTCTTGATTGTCCCTGAAATAATTACATGTATTGAACATTCACTCACTGTGTGCCAGGCACTGTTTTAGGTGTTAAGCATGTCATATCTTGCTCATTTCTCACAACCACCCTCAAGGTCAATACAATCATTGTTCCCTTCATTTGACAGTAGGGAAAACTCAGGCACAGAGAGGACTGGTAACTGGCCCAAAGTAATGCAATGAGTTAGCAATGCTCTTAGACATAGGCAGAGAGGCCTCTGACCTGAGGTCTGAATGTTTGAAGGCTCTGCACATCATAGCCACCCAGAAAACAAACTTACTAACAAAGCAAGACTTCAGCTACTGGCCACAGTGAAGTTACAGAGATGAGGTTTACTGTCCTGCCTTGAAAAACTAGGGCTCCAGATAAAGTAGATGAAACAATGATTTTTCAGACTTTGAACAAAGGCAACTCAGGACTATGATCTCTGAGAAAAGGGAAACAAAAAAGGTGAGCCCTATAATTACCTCCAGCTCACGGCCTGAGGCAGTTTGTAGGCTTCAGTACAGGGACAGGGAATCCAAACAGAGTTTGGAGTCTTGCTGATTGAGAAAACAGAGTTCAAGAGGCCAACGGGCTGGAATTTGCAGGGCAGAACACCAGAGAGGAGGGAGCTGAGCATATATCCAAAGATCTGCAGAGATGTCTTCTTAAATCTTTGGCTGAGTACTGATTTGCACATGCATGAAAGGCAAGGCCTGGGAAAGAACCACAGAAGGCAGAGCAGTGCCTGGAGCTCACACAGGGTTGAGATTAGTTTCTGTTCCCAAAAGGCAGAACGAAAAGACCTTGTAATACATGGGATATCAGGTACAATTCTCAAACGGGTATTGCCTTAGTAGAGGTCTAAATTAACCTTAGACTAACAGCTCCTCTGTATCTGCCCTAACAAATCTTAAAAGTAAGCATCAGAAGTAAAAATCTGATTCCAAATGTGTTGTGTGGCCAGAACCAAGTCTGACACTACTTAAAGGAATGCAACAAAATGCAGCCCCAAACAATGTAAAGTTCACAATGTTCAGAGTCCTGTCAAACTACAGATCAATTACCTCATAAACATAAATGCAAAAATTCTAAACAAAATTTTTGCAAATCAAGTCCAACAACATATAAAAAGTATAATACACCATGGCTAAGTGGGGTTTATCTCAGGAACACAAAGTTGGTTTAATGTTTGAAAATCAATCAAATTTAATTCACTATATTAACAAACTAAAAAGTGAAAACCATGTGATCATTGCAATATATGCAGAAAAAACATTTGGTAAATCCAGTATTTATTCCTGATAAACACTCTCAGAAAACTAGGAATAGAAAGAAAGTTCCTCAATCTGATAAAGAGCATCTAAAAACAAACAAAGAAACAAACAAACACAACAAAAGGCATACAAAGAGATAGAAAGTGTGACCCACAACCAATGGGAAAATCAATCAGTAGAAACAGACCCTGAAATGAAGAGATGAAGAAATTAGCAGAAAAGGACACTGAAAGAGATGACATAAATATGACTCATATATTCAAGAAGGTAGAGAAAATCATGACTATAATAATGAAAATGTGATTTCCAGGAACAAAAATACAGCATCTCAAATAAATAAAAAAATACAGTATATTAAATAAAAAATACACTGGAGTGGATAAAAAGCAGGTTAGATACTATGAAATAAATTATTTTGAAGATATAGCAATAAAAAATCTAAATAAAATACAGAGAGAAAATGAGGGTGGGGGGAATAAACAGAGCATCAGTAACATTGGAGGTAATATCAGACAATCTAACACGTGTAATTGGAGACCCAGATAGGGTGAGGAGATAAAAAATGATATTTGAAGAAATAATGGTTAAAAATTTTCTAAATTTGCCAGGCACAGTGGCTCATGCCCATAATCCCAGTGCTTTGGAAGGCAGAGGTGGACAGATCTCTTGAGGCCAGGAGTTCAAGGCCAGGCTGGCCAACATGGCAAAACCCTGTCTCCACTAAAAATACAAACATTAGCTGGGTGTGGTGGCATGCACCTATATTCCCAACTACTTGGGAGGCTGAGGCAGGAGGATGCTTGAACCTGGGAGGCAGAGGTTGCAGTGAGCCGAGATTTTGCCACTGAACTCTAGCCTGGGTGACAGAGTGAAACCCGGTCCTACCCCCGCCACCCCCCAAAAAGTGCAAATATGATGGAAACTAAAAACAGCAGATTCAAGAGGCTCACAAACCCAGGCAGAAGAAACATGAAGAAAGCCACACAAAGACAAAGATACATCATAATCAAGTTGCTGAAAACCTGGCTGGGCACAGTGGCCTGTAATTCCAGCACTTTGGGAGGCCAAGGTGGGCAGATCCCTTGAGTTCAGGAGTTCCAGAGCAGCCTGGGCTACATAACGAAACCCCGTCTCTACAAAGAAAAAAAAATTCTGAAAGCCAGTGTATTTGGTATTGAATTGTATTTGGAAAACCTGTGTATTTCAACTTGCATAAGGAGCCAAAGAGAAAAGAAGCATTTCACACAGAGAAACAAAGAAAAAGAATGACAATATATTTCTTGCAAGAAACTATAGGACCTATATGGCAAGAAGCCATAGGACAATGGGAAGATATCTTTAAAGTACCAAAAGAAAAAATAAATTGTCAAGCTAGGTTTCTATACTCAGTGAAAACACCTTTCAAAAATGGGCTGGGCAAGGTGGCTGATGCTATCCCAGCACTTCGGAAGGTGGAGGTGGGAGGATCACTTGAACCCAGGACTTTGAGATGAGGCAACATAGTGAGGCCCTGTTTCTATTAAATATATATATAGGAGGACTAACACTAACTGATTTCAAGACTTACCATAAAATTACAGTGTGATATTCATGTACAGACAAATAATTAACTGGTATTCACCAATTATAATTTGTATTTTTTCCTTTTCAATTGTAATAGATAATGGTGAATATTTTAAAATAAAAAATTGAAATTTTAAAGTAAATGATTCTAATTTTTGATTTTATTACATTTACTTTAAATGCATTCATAATAATACATTTAAATGTATATTTTGAACACAATTATTTTATTTTTAATCTTTATATTATTACTATTAATACATTACGTGAAAATCTTGATTATAAAAACATACCTGATTTTACTGAAATGAGAGCATGAAAAAGAAATGTTACAGAATACAATATTATACCTCATGAATCATAGATGTTTTATTGATTTTTCATCCAAACATTGACAGCCCATCAAGAGGACCCACAGACATGCAGTATTAATTAAATTCGGTGATTTTAGGCTCGGAGCCGTGGCTTATACCTGTAATCCCAGCACTTTGGGAGACCAAGGCAGGAAGATCACTTGAGGCCAGGTGTTTGAGACCAGCCTGGCCAACATGATAAAATCCCATCTCTGTTAAAAATACAAAAATTAGCCAGGTGTTGGGGCACATGCCTATAGTCCCAGCTACTTGGGAGGCTGAGGCACGAGAATCTCTTGAACCGGGGAGGCGGAGGTTGCAGAGAGCTGAGATCACACCACTGTACTCCAGCCTGGCACAACAGAGTGAGACCCTGTCTCGATAAATAAATAAATAAATAAATAAATAAATTCAATTACTGTTATATTTTGCTATCTTTTATCATATGAAAACCTAGCTCTGCAGGTGCATGTGCACACACACACGTATTTTTTGGTTACTAGGAAGATATGTTTGCCAGCTAGGAAGCTGGGACATAGTTTATGTAATGGGTGGACAGCTTTATTTGTAACCCTTAACTATCAAGACGCCTCCTTTGGGAGGCTCCTTTGCACTCTTGCCCTGGGCTGCAAATGTGAGGGGTGGGGTGTGCCCGGCAGGTGATAGACCCAGGACTTTACCCATGTGTTCTGGCCCCAGGACCCACTGCACCACCCTCCATGGGAAGAGAGAGTGGGGAGAGTGTTTGGGGAGAGTACAGCATGGAGAAGTTTCTGGAAGAGGCTTGCAAATATGCCACAAAAGCTCTGTGGGGCTGGAATTTAATATTGAGGAGGAAATGTTTGATGGGTGAGGGTGGTAAAGAGGACAGATTAAGGGTGTGAGGTCTGTGGGTATTGACTATTTCTCTGGGGACAAAGGGGTGTTATCAGAAGACAGCTTGTAGCCTGGAGCTGAGCAGCCCTTGGGCTCTGATGCCTGTGTTGAAGTGGCTCTCTTTATTTAGCTAACTCCCTACTGCCTTCAGGAACGGAAAGCCAGTGTCACTTGGCAATCTTAAAAATACATGCTGGGGAAACAAAGCAAGGTGCTACATTTTAATACTTTTGCTGCCAGATGCTGCTAAATTCTGACCCAGCGATTCACTGGTGCTTGAGAGCCGTTGCAGACAGGCTGCACTAGGCTGAGATGATTCTCTTTGATGGTGTCAGAAGAATTGAAAGAGAATTCAAAATGCAAATTTGCTGCTTCCCAAGGTCCACCAAATCATCTTCAGGACCCCAGTGGTACAGTCAGCGTGGTCTGGGAAAGTCTGGGAGAGGGTGCTAGTCCAGTTGGGCAAGCCAGGCTTCCACCACTTGTCCAAACTTACATGCCGGGTACGCTGTTTTCAAAGACAGCCACAATTTCTCCTCTCCCTAGGTCGTGTCACTCCTCCTACCAGGAGGTAGAGGCTGTTTCCCCTCCCCTTGATTCTGGGCTGGCCTTGGAACTGGCTTTGACCAACAGAACGCACCAAAAGTGTTGCAGTGTCAGTTCCAGCCTGGGCTTTAAGAGGCCTGGCTGCTTCTGCCTGTATTCTCTTGGAGCCTTGGGCCACCATACAAGAAGTCAGTCCACCCTGCTCGAGAAAGAAGGTCAGCCAGCCTCCACCCCTTCCAGCCACCCCAGCTGAATGGCCAGCTGAATGCAAACAAATGAGCAATGCCAGCCAAAACATAATGGGTAGCTGCTGTTTTTTTGTTTTTGTTTTTGTTTTTTTAGATGGAGTCTCGCTCTGTCATCCAGGCTGGAGTGCAGTGGCGCTATCTCGGCTTACTGCAGCCTCCACCTCCCGGGTTCAAGGGATTCTCCTGCTTCAGCCTACTGAGTAGCTGGGATTACAGGCACCCGCCACCACGCCCGGCTAAGTTTTGTATTTTTAGTAGAGACGGGGTTTCACCATGTTGGCCAGGCTGGTCTCGAACTCCTGGCCTCAGGTGATCCTCTCAACTCGTCCTCCCAAAGTGCTGGGATTACAAGCGTGAGCCACCATGCCCAGCCTAGCTGCTGTTTTAAGTCACCACATTTGAAAGTGATTTTTGCACCGTGTAGAGCTTTCCACGTGTTATTTTTTTACAACACAATGTTCCCCACAACATTCCTATGAGAGTGTTATCTTTTTTTAATATGAAAACTTTATAATAAAATTATTTTAAGCATCCCCCGCCCCGGCCATTTGCTAAATTAAATCCATTGACTCTTTCTGCTCTAAAAATAAGGGAGACTGTTTGATATGATCATGTAAAATTGGTCACGTTCTTGTTTGAAGTTTGAGGAGTTTTTGGCGTAGAAACTGCACAAATAAACATTTCTTTGTTGTAGTTTTTAAATTTTAGTTGACATGTAATAATTGTACATATTTACTGGATACAGAGTGATATTTTCATACATGCATATGATGTGTAGTGATCAAATCAGAATAATTAGCATATCCATCATCTCAATCATTTATCATTTCTTTGCGTTATGAGAGTGTTATCTCCAGCTCCACTTTACAGATGAGAAAACCAAGGCTCAGAAGGGTAACCGCTGGATTCCATGAGCTGAGGGATCACGTCAGACTCCCTTTGGGGAAAGCGTCATCTGCTTCCTTTCTCTTGAACTCTCGGCTCCCCTCAGCCTTTTCTGTCTCAGACTCAGGCATCCCGCCCAACATGCTTCTTGGGTCACCAAGCTGACCCTGAAATCCCTCCTCCCTCTGGATTAGCTGGACGCTCTCTCTGGTGGGTGAGAGGGGAGGGATAAGTTTGACTGTTCAGCATGCTAATATGTCCCCAAGCAAGTCAAGCAGGGTGTCCTCGCTAAGCCACACTGGGACTCCGAGTTGAGCTATATGCAGAACTGGTTGACTAGGGGCCCCTCTGGGCATCTTTTTGCATGAATTTACCAATGTGCTGGCGGGCATTCCTTCCGAGGCCTCAGAAGAAAAGGGAAGTTTCTGGAGCAGTTGCCTAGGACAGAGGTTCAGATGGAAGGGAAGGCATGAATACAACAGAGGGTGTGGTAGAATCTGAAGTGTCGTTCAATCTCTGGTCCATACTTCCCCGGAAATGTTGGAACACTGAAAGCAGCATTGTTCAAAACTTCCTTTCCATAAGGATTTAGGTAGATAATGTCATACCTTTGGTGGTGTTTGGAAGGCAGAAGCGAAGCAGAGGCCACTTTCTTGCCCCTTTCACAGCTTTTGTTCCCAGGTGAGGTGGTGGAGATGTGAAGTGTTTCTGCAACAACATTCCAGGATCCATTCTGGAGTTTGCTGGGTGTTGACAGGAGGGTTTGGGGCAGCAGTAGCAGCTTCCTGAGCCCTGGATTGCAGCCATGGGGTGTGTTCTTAAACTTTTAGCTCCAGTGGGGCCTCAGAGGGAGGAGTCCCCTGGTGGGCCCCAGGTGGCTACCTCCTCTTCTGTGGAATGCTGTTCTCTTGAGAGGCTTGGGCGATGTTACACAATTCCGGTAGGAGCCACCTGAGCCTCTCTAATACTTCCTCCTTCTGGATGGCTTCATCTTCCCTCCTCTTGTTCCCTCTGTTCTCTCTCTTTCAGTCCTCTCCCCAAGGGAGCTGCTTGCCTAACTCACCACCTGAGCATTGGGGAACATGTCATTTCTACTCTGTGGGCCTCAGTTTTCTAACCTGTAAAATGATAGGGTTGCAATGAAAGTTCCCTTCTAGCTTGAACCTGCAATGATTCATTCCACAAATGTGTAATTGCAGTCCGCCAGGTTCTGGGCTAGGTGGTGGGCCACAGGATGAAGGGGTCTGGTCCCTGTCCTAGTGGCTCTCACCTTCTGGAGGACACACAGATGAGTAAGCACGGAGTGACAACCCAGAGGGCTCCGGACCAGGTTGAGAGCATCAGTTGGTTCCAGTGAGCTTGCTAAGAAAGGCAGGAGCATCCTGACTGCCCCTGCCTCTCCTGCCTGCTCCCTAGACACAGCCACTTTCAGTTCTTCTAGAGGATTCTTTTGATTTTCAGCATCATATGGGTTGAAAAGAGACTTGCATTGCTACTTTTTGATTTTTCAGTTTCAGGTACTCATTAAGCCCACACTCCATGAGACGTGGATTCAATCCCTTTCACCCGCTCACCCCCTTGTAACCTTCCCCCAGCAATCCCTGCCTGTCTCCCCTACTCCCAATACGGTTACACCATCCTTTTGGTTAAATTAGGATTCTGTGTTTTCATTATTAAGACTAACGGTCATGTACAGCTAAACCACATAGTATGTTATTATTACTTTTCCTTCAACATTTTGCTTAGTTCTCTTTATTATCATATTAGGGATTCAACCCCAAATCGTCCCCATAGTACACTAGATCTCACCAGTGTGTTCACATGTCAGGCATTCTGTGAGTTTCATCTTCTGCGGGAACTCCCTTCCAGAGCCTTTGCCTTCTTTGGTCTGGCCTCGTAGCTCTTTCCTCCCGGGATGGGGTCCTCTAACCTCTTCCTTATGCCCATCCTCTGCTTCCCTTTTCTTGTTTTTGGTGGAACACATCCTTCACCCTCCTATTGTGAGAAGTGGTGAGTGGAGCTGCATTTTGGGAATTTGCATGTCTCAACATGTTTTTATCCTGCACTTAATTGTTTGGCAGAGCATGGCATTTTAGCTTGGAAACAATTTTCTCTTAGAGCTTCAAAGGCAATGTTCCATGATTTTCTATGACAGTGTTGTACATTCCAATACTGTTTTTAATGTGCTCCAGGTGTTTGTAGGATCGTCTCTTGTCTGCCATGTTCTGAATTCCTTGATGATGTGCTTTGGTGAAGGTACATTTTTACACACACTTTGACCCATTCAGTTAGACAAGATAGAAACTCATGTCGATCAATTCTGGGGCATGGTTTTAAGTTACTTAGGAGTTTTCTCTTTCCTGATTCTCTCTTTATAGGCCTCCTATTATTTAGATGTTGGACCTCCTGAACTGGTCCTCTAATTTTATTTTTTCTCTTCTGTTTCCGTTTGCTGCTGTTTTATTTGCTGTACTTTGTGGAAAATCTCTTTGACTTCCAGTCTTCCTGCTGTAGTTTTCATTTCTGCTATCATATTTTTAATTTCTAAGACCTCATTTTGTTCTTGGAATGTTCATTTTTGTAACATCTTCATCTTATTTCATGAATGTGATATCACATCTCCCTAAGAATAAATGATTTTTAAGTTTTCCTCTATCTGCTTAGTAATATCCTCTGTGTTGCTTTTTGTCTGTTTTTATTTCTGTTTTTCATATTAGGTGTTCTACTCATATCTCTGTTGGTCCTTGCATTTCTATTGAAGAATAGGATTCTAAAAGCTCTGTGTCTGCGAGTGGGCCTTGCTGACCTGACCTTTGGGAACCCTTGATGTCTATGGCTCTCAATCCCCCTGGAGTGTCCCTGCTTCAACCACATCAGTGTCTCCCAGCCCAAAGACCCTCTACCCCTCCAGAATATTCATCTCCCATCATCTGCCATGGTATGGGGAGGAGAAGAGGCCTGCCTGTACGGAGTGGCAGAGTGGGGTAGGGGGTCTGGAGGACTCACTACTCCCTAAACTGACTTTCAACCAGTTTGCCTGATTTTTCTTTTTTTCTTTAAAAAAAAAATAGGCTTGTCAGAGCATGGTGGCTCATGCCTGTAATCCCAGCACTTTGGGAGGCCGAGGCAGGTGGATCACCTGAGGTCAGGAGTTTGAGACCAGCCTGACCAACATGGTGAAACCCAGTCTCTACCAAAAATACAAAAATCAGCTGGGCGTGGTGGTGCGTGCCTGTAATCCCAGCTACTTGGGAGGCTGAGGCAGGAGAATCGCTTGAACCCAGGGAGCGGAGGTTGCAGTGAGCCAAGACTGCACCACTGCACTCCATCTTGGGTGAGAGAGTGAGATTCTGTCTCAAAAAAAAGGCTTTTTTTTTTTTTTTTAGAGCAGTTTTAGCTTCACAGCAAAATTGAGTGGAAAATACAGAGAATTCCCATACACCCCCTACCCCACACATGCACAGCCTCTTCCATGATTGACGTCCCCGCTGGAGTGGTACATTTGTTACAATCTCTGGACCTACACTGACCATCGTTGTCACCCAAAGTCCACAGCAGTTCATTCTTGGTGTACATTCTGTGGGTGTGGACAAATGTATAATGGCACGTACCCACCATTATAGTATCACCCAGGGTATTTTCCCTGTCCTATAATCCTCTGTGCTCTGCCCATTCATCCTTCCCTCCCCTCCAGTCCCTGGCAACCACTTGTCATTTACTTGGTTAAAGATTTGCCATTACTCCCACTTCTTTTCCTTTTTCTTCCTTTTTGAGACAGAGTCTTGCTCTGTCACCCAGGCTGGAGTGCAGTGGCACAATTTTGGCTCACCGCAACCTCCGCCTCTCGGGTTCAAGCGATTCTCTTGCCTCAGCCTCCCAAGTAGCTGGGACTGCAGGCGTGCACCACCACACCCAACTAATGTTTGTAGTTTTAGTAGAGATGGGGTCTCACCATGTTGGACAGGCTGGTCTTGAACTCCTGACCTTAAGTGATCTGCCCGCCTTGGCCTCCCAAAGTGCTGGGATTACAGGTGTGAGCCACTGTGCCCGGCCATTACCTCCACTTCTAGAAGTACCCAGTGTCAGCCAACAGTCCCTGAGCCTTGGTGGGGAGGGCCACATGCAGGGTGGGCTGCCTCTCAGCTCTTCTCATGCTGCCTTAGGACTCAGCTGTCTCTGCCTATCCTCTCCAAGGGGTCCAGAATGTGTTGCTGTTGTCTCCAGTCTGGTTCTATTTGTCTCTCTGAGGCTATTCCTTAAAAGAAAAATCCCTCTACTGTAGCTCAGTAGGGCTCCAGGACGGCATGAAGGAAAGTGCATGAGCTCAATCTGCCATGTTTATTAGAGGCTGCTCCCATTGGGTTTTCTGATGTCACCTCAAATTCAACTTGACCCAGACCAATCCTCTCATCGTGTACTACAAATCGAATTTCTGCTCCGTATATCCTGACTTCCGCCAGTGGCTTCTGCCACTCCGTTACCTAAGGCTGAAAGCCATAGTTTCCCTGTATATCTTTGTTTTTTTTGCCTCCCACTTGTGGAACCAGTCTCACCTCTTCTCTTCCTTTGTGGGTGGGGCGTCCCTTCCATTTCCCTTCCTCTCTGTTCACAGCCACCACCCCCATCCAGCTTCTCACACCCAGGCCTGAATGAATGGCCTGTTGATTTTCAAGCTTGTCCCCCTCACATCTAATCTACAAATGCCTCTTATAAAAAAAAATCATGATCATATCATTCCGCCACTCAAAAATATAGTTTTTATTTTTATTTATTTATTTATTTATTTATTTATTTATTTTGAGACAGAGTCTCGCTCTGTCGCCCAGGCTGGAGTGCAGTGGCGTGATCTCAGCTCACTGCAACCTCTGTCTCCTGGGTTCAAGCGATTCTCTTACCTCAGCCTCCCAAGTAACTGGGATTACAGGCACCCGCCACCACGCCCGGCTAGTTTTTGCATTTTTAGTAGAGACGGGGGCTTCACCACGTTGGCCAGGCTGGTTTTGAACTCTTGACCTCAGGCAATCCGCCCACCTTGGTCTCTCAAAACGTTGGGATTACAGGCGTGAGCCACTGTGCCTGGCCAAATACTGTATTTCGTCTAGAGTAAAAAGTCCAAAGTTCTGAGTCAGGCCAGTGATTTTCCATAATCTGACTCCAATCTATGTCTCTGGGCCTAATTCTCCTACCATGACTGCTGGACACGGGCACTCTGAACAGATCAGCTCCTTTCAGACGCTGTGCCCTTCACGTGCTGTCCTCTCTGCTCAGGCACCTCTCGACATCCAGCTCAAGTGCTTCCCTGGTGTGAAGTTTCCCAGGTTACCCCAGGGAAGTTGCACACATCCTTTTCTGGGTTCCCATCCCCAAACTGAACGTTGTATTGTCATTCTTCTGCTTATATATCTGTCTACATAAGCTTCATATATATATATGTCATTCTTCTGCTTATATATGTATCTGTTTGGAGTTCTTTGAGGAGACAGACTGTGTCTTATTCATCTTGTACTTTCAGAGCTCAGCTTGGTGCCTTGTATGCAGAAAGTTCTCAATAAATTTTGAATGTATGAATGATTAACCTCGGTTATACTTCATAATTTGTTGCTTTCTATTCTTTTCTATGCAGCTGCCTTCTCAGTCACCATATTAATAACAATTTTTATGGGAAAGACTTTTGTAAAATTAAACTCCTTGGGAGTGTCATAAGAAGACCCTTTTCTATATGGGGAGTGCTTACAGCAGAAGGGAGTCAAGCATATTCTTTTGTATGGGGCCTTATCTTGACTTATTTTACTTCTTTACATATCGGTGTTATTTTCTTTCTTTCTTTTTTTTTTTAATTTTTAAATTTTTTTAGACAGAGTCTTGCTCTGTCGGCCAGCCGATTCTCCTGCCTCAGCCTCCCCAGTAGCTGGGATTACAGGTGCCTGCCACCACATCTAATTTTTTTAAATTTTTTTTTTTTTTAGTAGAGATAGGGTTTGGCCATGTTGGTCAGGCTGGTTTTGAACTCCTGACCTCAAGTGATCCGCCTGCCTCGGCCTCCCAATGTGCTAGGATTACATGTGTGAGCCACTGCGCCCGGACAACCTATCAGTGTTCTTTTTCCAGCTGCTCTGTTAGCCCCTCAGGGTAGGGCCTGTGCCTACTCATTGCTTTCCATATTACCTGTAACACCCAGCCCCAGGCTGGGTGTAGAATCGATGCTCAATAAAGGTTTGTGGATTGACTGGGTGCGCTCTGGGATAGGGAAAGATACACACGTCAGTTTGGGGTGATTCTCCAATGCGGAAGCAAAGTCAGGAAGCTGGGGGTGGGTCGTGGCAAAGGTGTGACAGCTGAGGACCAGAGCGGGTTGTGGGAGAGGGCACCCGGGGACAGCCAATGACAGCTGAGCAGTCTTTGCAAAGCAGGAAGCAAGAGAAGGATGAGGAAGGAATTCCACGGAAGAAGTAGGAGAGAAACTTGTGTGAATGGTGTAGTGGTTGGGTGGGGGTGGCGACTGCAATAGAGGAGGGGTGCAGGGAGGTGAGAAGGCTCCCGGGGTGAAGGCCTTAGCAGGTCTAACAGGCAGGCCAGCCCTGTGTTCCCTGCCACCTCCCTTGCCTCCTGTTCACACAGGTGCTCCACCCTGCGGCCCATCTGCCAGAGCCGCCTTTGTCTTAACTATTGAGGAGCCCCTGAACCGCCCCATACCCTCCTTCAGTGTCATCAAGCCCAGGCCTCTGCTTGGGGATGGGATTTCCACCCGCTCTTGACTTCCCACTGCCAGCTGTGAGTCCCATGACTGTTTCTAGGCTGCCCTTCCCAGAAGGGGTCCCCTGTTCCTGAGTTCTCGGGGAGATAACAAGGAAGGAGACATCAGAACCAGGGGAACCGCTGAGTCTGCTGGAGAAGGGCTGGCTCATGTATGCACTCATAAAGAGGTATACAATCTGAGCCCATTCTGCCTTTTCCCTTGCTTTTTTTTTTTTTTTAAATTGAGACAGAGTCTCGCTCTGTCTGCAACCTATGCTGCCTGAGTTCAAGTTATTCTCATGCCTCAGCCTCCCGAGTAGCTGGGACTAGAGGCGCACACCACCATGCCAGGCTTTTTTTTTTTTTTTGTATTTTTAGTAGAGACAGGGTTTCGCCATGTTGGCCAGGCTGGTCTCGAACTCCTGACCTCAAGTGATCCACCCGCCTCAGACTCCCAAAGTGCTGGGATTACAGGCATGAGCCATCATACCCGGCCCCATGCTCCTTAAAAATACACTGAGGCACATATAACCATCACTGCTGAGAAAATTAATAATAAAACATTTTCTTGACATTCCTTGGCTATGTCCCACCTCCTCTCAACCTCTGGGGGTCTCCTCTCTCTCTCCCTTTGCTGCTTACTAAACTCACTGAAAGAGAGACGTACACCTGTGCCTCTACTTGCCCTCCACATACAGACTCCCTAACCCAGGAGTCCCCAACCCCCAGGCCGTGGACCTGCTCCGTGGCCTGCTAGGAACTGGGCCGCACAGCAGGAGGGGAGCGGCTGACAAGGGAGCATAACCACCCGAGCTCCGCCTCTGTCAGCTCAACGGTGGCACTAGATTCTCACAGGAGTGTGAAGTCTATTGTGACCTGTGCATGCAAGGGATCTAGACTGTGTGCTCCTTATGAGAATCTAATGGCTGATGATCTGAAGTGGAACAGTTTCATCCCGAAACTATCCCTCACCCCCACCCTGGTCCATGGAAAAATTGTCTTCCACGAAACCAGTCCCTGGTGCCAAAAAGGTTGGGGACCGCTATTCTGCCCTCACTCTTCTTAGAAACTATTCTGTCCTAGGGCATCAGAAGCTTCCAGTTGCCAAGTCCGTGGAAGCAGCTCCCAGGCCTCGAATTTTGGGAACCCTTTGGCCTCTGTCACAGTGAACCCTCAGGACTGCCCTCTCTTGTGGTTCTCCTTCCTTGCCATCCCCGGACTATCCCCACCTTCCTTTGTGGCCACATCTCCTGCCCCACCACCAGATGTGGGCCCAGATGTGCTTTGCCAATTTCCATCTGTCCAGTCCTGGGCATGGGAGCCACTTGATGTCCTGCCACCCCTGCAAACTCCTTTAACATTTTATCTTTTCCCTTGCTTGTCTTGAGCCCACAGGGGCTAAAAGGATAAGAATTATTCCTGTGGCACAGACCCCAAACCTTGGGGCCATTCTTCTTTTATTTATTGATTTATTTATTAAATCCCCCCTTTATTTATTTATTTATTTATTTATTTATTTATTTATTTATTTAAAGGCAGGGTCTCACTCTCTTGCCCAGGCTGGAGTGCAGTGGCACGATCTCAGCTCACTGGAGCCTCCGCCTCCCGGGTTCAAGCAATTCTCCCACCTCAACCTCCCGAGTAGCTGGGATTACAGGTGCGCCCGGCTAATTTTTGCATTTTTAGTAGAGACGGGTTTCACCATGTTAGTCTGGGTGGTCTCGAACTCCTGACCTCAGGTGATCTGCCCACCTCAGCCTCCCAAAGTGCTGGGATTACAGGCATGAGCCACTGCACCTGGACCATTCTTTTTTTATTTTTAAGTGAAATATTCCAGCCACAAAAAGGTACAGAGAAGAACAGATTTAACCTCTGTGTTCCCACCACCCAGCTCCAATACTAACCATTACCAACAGACTTGAAGCCCCTTGAATACTCCTCCCCATTGCATCCCCCTCCCGAGTGACAGCCACCATCTTGAATTTGTTATTTATCATTCCTACAAATTATTTAAATGTTTGCTACATGTATGTGTGCCCATACATGATATATAGAATTATTACATGTTTTCAAACATTATACAAATGAGAACAGTCTCTATGTATCTTTCTTCAACTTACCTTTTTTTTTTTGCTCAAATTTACCCTGCTGATGGGAGCTCTTTATTTATTCTCTTTGCAATATAATATTCCATTGTCAAATGTGCCACACTTGATTTCCCTCTCTCCTGCGAATAGACATTTAGGAAGACCCTGTTGAGCTCATTCCTGATCTCCTTTCTCTCAGGTAGCCAACAGCCCCTCTTTTACTCTGTTGTTTTGCAAAAAGCCTCCTGACACTATTTTCCAAAGCAACCCCCCACCCTACTTAGGCCTTCATCATCTGTCACCTGGACAATCCCAAGAGTCACCTAATTGGCTCCTGTCACCCTATATGGTTCCACTTGGCCTATTCCCCCAATCTCAGGTCAATCCTGTTACTTCTCTGCTCTAAATGCCCCTGTGGGCACAGCTCCCCAAGCCCCAGCTTGGTCCCCAGCTTGACCTCCGGGGTCCTCCCCTGTCTGGTGCCTGCCTTTCCACTATCACCTCCCAGTAACCCAGTCTCCCTGTCCAGCCTTCCTGGCTGTCCCCAGGTGTCCTGCCCAGTCCACCTGTGTGTTTTCAGCTATCCCCTACCTTGCAAACTTTCCTGCTAAGTCGAATCTCTATGGCTCTGCTCTGCACACCTCTGAAGGTCACAGCACCACTCACTGGCCCCTGCCACACCTGTGAAGTACCCATTTAAGTCCAAGACAGTCCCTCTGTGGATGGAAACTCCCCAGTGGCATCAACAGCAGCAGCAGCATCGCCACTTACTGGCATTAGCAGGTGTGGGCATGCTCATGCCACCAAGCCGGGTAATTCTCCCCTTAAACTTCTGAGTAGTCAGGGAGTCCTAGGGCCACTTTATAGGAAACCACAACCCAATTCACCTGCCCAAAGCCCAGGGCCAGTCAGTTGGTAATGACAGGGATGGGGCCAGGTTTCTTTTTTTTTTTTTTTAGACGGAGTCTCGCTCTGTTGCCCAGGCTGGAGTGCTGTGGCACAATCTCGGCTCACTGCAAGCTCCACCTCCCGGGTTCATGCCATTCTCCTGCCTCAGCCTCCTGAGTAGCTGGGACTACAGGCACCCGCGACCATGCCCGGCTAATTTTTTGTATTTTTAGTAGAGACGGGGTTTCACCGTGTTAGCCAGGATGGTCTCGATCTCCTGACCTTGTGATCCGCCCACCTTGGCCTCCCAAAGTGCTGGGATTACAGGCGTGAGCCACCGCGCCCAGCCCCGGGGCCAGGTTTCTAAGACCCTGTTGACCTCCTTGCCTCGGCCTCTGTCTCTGCTGCCTCCATTTAATTTTTTGTTTTCTTCCACATTAACCTTCCCTAAGCTCCATCTCAGTTCCCCTGCAGGCCTAGAATGTTCTTTCTTCTCCCCTCTTTCTACCCAAATTTCCCCTCCTCAGCTCCAGAACTCTTCCAGGGAGTCTTCCAGGATACACTGGTCCCCAGTGAGCACTTAGGTCCCTCTGAGCCCCTATGGTGACTGGCACCCAGGACTCCATTTTATTAACAGCCATTATGTATTGAGGGCATATTATGCACCAGACATCTTTTTATATATCATTAATCTTCTCAACAAGCCAGTGATGTAGAGATTATTACTCCACCCCATTCTACAAATGAGAACTCTGAGGCCCAGAGAGGTCCAGTGGCTTTCCCAGTGCCACAGACCTGGCAAGCAGCAGAGCCAGGATGTGAACCCTTGTGTTTACTCCCTCACAGCACATGACAGTCGGCTGATCTCCATCTGTTTCCCAGCCAGAGAAGCGGCTCTCAGAGAACAGAGACCCACCCTGTGTTTCTCTGGTGACCACCCACCCTTACCCCCTGCACCTGGCCCACTCCTGGAGCCCAAGCATGGTGGCCTTGTATAGACAGGCCTGCATTCCAGGTCCCAGAGCAGGAGAGGCCCTCGTGGGAGGGCCAGGGCCAGAAGCCCAGAGTGCCAGCTTGGTTACCCAGCCCACCACTGCACTGTCCCTGTTAATTCAGCCAGTCTTCTGAAGGTTGCCAGCCCCCACGCCCTGTCCCTGGCCCCTCCTGGCTAGGACAGAGGGCCTTTCAGCCTGGGCTGCCACCATGACTGCCTTCTCGGGAGGGGCTGTTTTTCTAAACTTTTGATCCTGAGGCGGATGCAGACTGCAGGCCAGTGAGGTGTCGGGGGTTCTGTGTGGTGGGATGTCCCACCCTGGGGGTCCATTTCTGGTCACCTAGAGATGACTGCAGATGGAAGGGACCTCTGGTGTCAGTATATCGGGTAGTAGCATGTGCATGTGTGTGTGAAGGTGTGTGCTGTGCATGAGGGGTGTCATTTTAAACTCCCCACCACAGACAGGGGGATCTTTGTCTGCACTGCTCTGCCTCACCGTCCCATCAGAAGGGCCCCTGTCTGATTATTTTTATAGGGTAATTCAGACTTCTTTCTCTGCTTCACTCTGTCCTTCAGTGACTGTTTCAAGATCAATTTACCTTATTCTGCTTAGAGTAGAATGGCAGCTGGGGAACTCAGAAGCCAGGGCCTAATTCCCAGCTTTGAGGCGCTCGGAGCCTCATTTCCCCTCAGAGCCTCCAGAGAAGGAGGGAAGCAGCGATCACCAAAGTAAATCGTGTCACTAGAAAGCAGGGGCAAACAACAGGGTCTCCCTCTTCTCTTTCCCCACCGTCAGCCACAGGTTCATTTTTTTTTTTTTAAACCCACAACCTGGATTGCTCATCTGCAAAGATTCTTTATTCTTAATGCTTTATCTGCTCATCTCTTTGACTCTGCCTCAGTTTCTTCATCTATAAAATGGGGATAATAATACCTAACTCAGAGTCGTTTTGGGGATGAAATGAAATATAAAGCTTCTAGGATAGTGCCTGGCACATAATGAGGGCTCATTAAATGTTAATAATTATTACTGTTAAAAACAGGTACTGAGCCCTCCGCTGTACAGCGGCTGGCATTCTCAGGGAAGTTGTTCTGTGGCCCGGAAACAGGCAAGTTTGTCCAGAGGAGCCGGTCTGCTTTGTTTAAAGCGCCCTCTGCTGACCATCGGCAAGAAGGCTGTGGGCAAGGTGGCGAGTTCATGGTGGGGGAGCGAAGTGCTGAGTGCCAAGGGGAAGGGGGACTTCTGTCGGATGCAGAGCGCAGAGCGCTACTTATCCCACCCCTAAAACGTCTGGCTTGGAGTATTTCTCTTTTTTTTTTTTCCCCAGGTTCCAAAGATAGCTTCCCCAACAGGGCTCAGCAATGCTAAGACCAGGACAAGCTGCCAGCTGCAGTTAACAACAGCCTGCTCCCTGGCTGTGAGTTAACAGTAGGAAGGAGAGAAGCTACATACCCAGCATGCAGGGCTTCCTGAGGCAAAGCGTGATGGGGGTTGGGGGTGGGGTGGACATGTTGGTTCATACTTCGAATAAGGTAATAATTGTGGGAGGGCTGCCCCATGTAGGATGTCAGATCAGGAAGAAAATAAATTACTGAGTCTATAAGCCCAATGCACCCAGAAGGTGGTGGTTCATAACAGCTCTTGTTTCTTATATTGCAAGACCCTCTCCTGTACCAGTGTCCAAAATAGATCATCACCCCACCTGCAAATGCACTGACCATTCACTATATCCCTGTGAGAGGAATAAAAAGAGGACTCTAGTTGAAGCAGGAGAAACTGAAGTTAGACTGCGGGAAGGACGGTCCTGAGAATAAAGCTAGGTGCAGTCTTGTCCCTCCAGAGTCTGGCATAGGAAGAATGCCCCCGGGGCTGGTCCACAGAACTGACCCTCTTCTTCAAGGGGGCAGAGTAAGGGGGCTGGGAGACTGGCAGCCAACACCTAAGGATTCTCTGGGGCATTCTGGTAGGTCCCAGCTGGGAGGGGAAGAAGGGGAAAGGGGAAGCGGCCGCAGCAAAATCATGGGTAATTGTTTTTATTGCATTGTAGAGAATGCCATTGTCCACAGATTACATGCAGCTAGGTTTACCGTACCAGGCCCTGGCAGCCTCCACGGAGGGCTGGGAGGGGCAGATTACAAAACACATCAGTGCTACTTCTTTAAACAGTGTCTGGTGGGGAGACTCTGAGACCAAGCTGAGCTCCCCAGCCCCTCTCGAGGTACCATGGGGGACAGGGAATTCACCCCAGGCCCTACACAAGCGTCCAGAGGATTAGGGCTGTGGTGGAGCAGGCCTGCAGAGTGGATGAAGGTGAGACAGAGAAAGCACGGCGAGTGAGCGACAGACAGAAATAGATGGACGAAAAGGACAAAAGACATGCCTGAGAGTAGAGAGAGGTCAGCAGACTCACCCTCCAGGTCCTTCTCCCAGCATTTGGCTGGAGAGTTCCAGCAGTCTGGTGATTTGTGGGAAGGGTGATTGACTCCAGTTCAGCTTTCTCAACACCCTCCCCTCCCCTGCTCCCCAAATACACTCTTCCCTGGGCCTTGTCCCTAGGGACAGGCCTGGGACTCCTTTCTGCCCTCAAGGAGGGAGTGTCCAGAAGGTGGCATAAGACCAGTGAGAGCCGGGTGCGGTGGCTCACGCCTGTAATCCCAGCACTTTGGGAGGCTGAGGCTGGCGGATCACCTGAGGTCGGGAGTTCGAGATCAGCCTGACCAACATAGAGAAACCCCGTCTCTACTAAAAATACAAAAGAATTTAGCCTGGCGTGGTGGTGCACGCCTGTAATCCCAGCTACTTGGGAGGCTGAGGCAGGAGAATCACTTGAACCTGGGAGGCAAAGGTTGCAGTGAGCCGAGATAGCATCACTGCACTCCAGTCTGGGCAATAAGAGCAAAACTCCATCTTAAAAAAAATAAAAAATAAAGACCAATGAGACAGCTGAGGCCCTGGGGATGTGCACAGGGGTCTGAGGCGGCGGGAGGGGCTCTGTGTTGAGGAGGGGCAGCAGGTGGGGAACCAGGACTTAACACGGGATAAGAGGTGCAGGCTGGTGTGCTGGGGCTGGGGGAGGTGTCAGGGGCCATCTTTGGCTTAGCAGCTTGGCCCTTGGCCTCTTTCCTTGCAGCCTATCCAGGGTCCCCTTTGTACAGGTTGAATGATCCCGTTTCTGCCGTGAGCCCACTATGACGACCATGGTCACCACACAGTGTGCCACGTGGGTGTGCATGCACACTAATGGTCCTACTGCTTCAGGATGCCACCACCACACCTGGGCACTACACACACACGCCTATCCAGGCAGCCCCCTCGAAGACGTGGACAATGGGCCCGGAAGGACACCTGGGAATGGGGGTGAATGTCTCCAGAGCTGGTGGCATAGGTAAAAGAACCCTGCGGTGGTGGTCCTCTCCATCCCTGCAGCAAATCAGCTGCCTTGCTCCAACACTCTGGCAAGAACTTGGATTTCAAACTAGTGAAAGAACTAGGGCAAAGGATTGGGACTCTGGAAGAAAACAGGAAAATGACAGAGAACCCTGTTTAAGCATGGAAGGGACAGGAGGCACAGGGGAACCGGAGGTGGGTGGGCCCTGTCCACAGTGAGGGCACATGCCCAGCGCCCCTGCAGGGCTGCTCATTCCATCCACTCACAGAAACCACCACCACAGCGACCCTCACGTTGCTGCTGCTCTGCCCAGGCTCCCCGAGCAGAGCGATCTTTCAGCTTTAATGCTCCTCCCCTCCCGCACCTCGGTGACACACACAGGGCCCGGTGAATAGAGGACGTTTAATATTTCTGTGCTGGTCAAACGGAACACAGGTGGGGAATACATGGGGAGGGGGCGGAGGGCCCCCTGCCTCTCAGGAGGGGTGGCTTGTGAGGGGTGTATGCGGGGGTTCTTGGGAAATATCCAAGGAGTCTTCTCAGTAAAGGGGCCAGGCCAGGGGTGTTATGAGCATCCGATAGGCCCAGTCCTTGGCCTTGAGTTGGGGGTCCCCCATAGGGGGTCTGTGGAGAGTCTGACTTTTTTCCAGCTCTTTTGCTAGAATCCACACTCCCAGCACGACGGGTGACTTGGTCCTAGAGAGGGGTCTGGAGAGCCCCCAGGAAGCAGCCCAGGGTCAGGGAGAAGGGCTCCCGTGCCCACTCCTGAGGGGGTGAGAGCCCACTTTCTCCCCTCCTTTCTCCTTCCCCCAGGCTGGGCAGGAGCGGAAGGGAGGGGGGCAGGGCCCTGCCTCCACTGAGCCCCAGGGTCCTCGGGGTGGATGGAGGAGGGGTGGAGAGAGAAGGTCTTGGCCACCAACAGACACTGTAAACTTTGGTTTAAAACAATAACTTAAGTGGAGGGAGGGCTCCAGCCTGGGGCCGGGGTGGGAGACTGGGAGGGCAGGTGCTGGGGAGGCGACAAAGGAAAAAGCCAACAAAAAGTTTTGGTTTTTGCTTCCGGCATAAGAAAGGTCTTTGGTCATCCGTTTAACTGGGGGGGCGGCGGGGGGAGAGGCGGGCAAGGAAGGGGAGCTGAGGGTGACTGCAGAGGAAGGGGAGCTGAGGGAGGGTGAGAGGACTGCAGAGAGGCCTGCAGGCTGGATGTGAGTGTGGAGCCGGGGTCCAGCCTGGCCTTCCCCTGGGCTCCCGGCCCAGGCCCCGCCTCTGGCCTCAGGGAGAGCTTGGCTCCACCTGCAGAAGCGCACCTGGCACAGACCTCTGTGGGTGAGGCGGTACCAGGCCTCTTCCCATGGGGGCGGCTGGAGGAGCCCCCAGCAAACGGGGGTGGGGGTGGAGGCCTGGCTCAGCCTGGTTCTGTCTCAGGTTGGGGGCGGGTCTGGAGCCAGGTGGGCCTGCTCACACGGACCCCCACAGGGCACACAGACAGTCCCACCCCAGCAGCAGAGGGGGCTGTTTCTTCTGGGGATGGAGGCACAGTTCCTCCACCCAGGCCAGGGCAGGGTGGGAGCTGGGGTGGAGAGTTCTTTCTTCACAGTACGGAAAAGAAGGCGAAAGGGAGCACGAGTTAGGAAAGTGGGGGCCTCTGGCCAGAAAACACGGCCAGAGCCAGGTGCCAGGGGGCCCTGGGTTTGAGAGGGGTGGCTAAGCCCCGCCTGCGGGTCTCCATGATGCTGAGGGGCCCTGTGGGGAGAGCTGGTGGGGGAGGAGGGCCCTGCTGCTGCTGGTGGTTGGGGGGAGGCGGTTTCAGATGTGGGGAGGGTCTGAGGAGGGGTCTGAACCCTCTGTGTCCTCTACTGGTCCAAGACCAGGGGTTGTGTCCCTGGGGGTGGCGACCGTCCCTGCCCCTACGTGTTTTTGTCAGGTCACACTGGGAGCTGCTGGCCCGGGCCTCCCCCGTCTGAGTCCTGGACTTGCCTTGAGGCTCGGGAGGGGCTGTGGAGTTGGGGGAGATGGGGCCTGGATTCTGGAAGGGAGGGGTCTCACCCCAGCCCTGCCGGTCACTACAGGCCCTTAGGACAGTTCTTCTCCCGGCAGCTCCTCCTCCAGGTCCCTGTCTTCCGGAGGCCCCGAGGCGCTGGGGTTAGGGGCGCCTAGGGGAGGCCCGGGCTGCCTGTCTTCCTCTGCCTCTGCCGGCTCCTCCTTCACCTGCACCTGGTGGCTGAGGCAAAAGTATGGCATGGGCACCAGGCGGCTGTCCTCTGATGCCCTCTGCCCCCTACCCCCCAAACTCACCCAGAACTCTGGGGCACAGTGGGGTGCCCACAGCCCCCTCCCCAGGATCCCATCAGACCTGAGGGCTGATCTCCCCTAGGGCTCTCTTCAAAGAAAAGCTGGTCCTGGGGCAGAGACTGCTCTGGGTTGGGGAGGAGAGAAAGAGGGGAGCAGAGGAGAGATGAGCGAACGGAGGAAGGAGAAGAAAGATAGAAGAGAGGCCAGGCGAGGTGGCTCACACATGTAATCCCAGCATTTTGGGAGGGCGAGGCCAGTGGATCACCTGAAATCAGGAGGTCGAGACCAGCCTGGCCAGCATGGTGAAACCCCATTCTCTACTAAATACAAAATAATTAGCTGGGCGTGGTGGCAGGCACCTATAATTCCAGCTACTTGGGAGGCTGAGGCAGGAGAATCACTTGAACCCAGGAGGCAGAGGTTGCAGTGAGCCAAGATCTTGCCATTACACTCCAGCCTGGGTGACAGAGCGAGACTCCGTCTTAAAAAAAAAAAAAAAAAAAAAGAGAAGAGAGGAGGAGGAAAAATAAGAAAGGGGGAAAATGGGGAGGAGAAGGTGGGAAGGTGGGGAGGTGGGGAGAGGGGATAAGAACAGGCGGGTGGGACAAGGGAGGGCTGAGAGAGCTGAGGGAAGGAAGAGAGAAGCCACTTGTCCTGGGGAGAGGCGTGGTGGGGGTGGGATGGGGAACCCCACCCAGGGTGGGGGATGACGCCTCCTCCCTGGTGGTTGAGGGGTGCTGGGGTGGGTGGGGGTCCGTGCTGTGTGCTCACCTGTACTGGGGTGGGGAGAGGCGAGGAGGGCTGCTGCTGCCGTTGCTGGGCAGCGGCTCCACGGGGGCACCCACGTCATCGTGGCTGAGGGGCAGCAGGCTGCTGGCGGAGCCAGGGTTCAGCATGCCAGGGCTGTTGAGGAGGGGGAAGCTGCTCTCGGCCAGGGCGGCCTGGAGGGGCACAGGGTTGGGCCTCGTCAGTGGCTCCACAGGATGGGGCACACTCAGTCAAGTGCTGTGCCTTCCCCGCCCACTAGAGAGCTGCCTGTGTGTCTGCCTACTGGCCCCACGGGCGGATCTGTCTGGGCAACCCCCAAGCCCCAACTCAGCCTTTGAATGTAGCACCCCTCCCCCATGGCTGGAACTCTGACCCCCCCCGACCTCCTACCTCCTAGCTTTCCTGGAACCTGGGTCTGGCTTATCCCCTCTCCCAGGGAACAGAGAACCCCCAGACTGACAAACCAGGAAAGGGGATGCTATAGGTATGCCATCCTCCCAGCTGCCTGCCTTGTCTGAACCCAGCCTTGAAAGCAGAGGTGGAGGCTGGCCCCGAGTTGGGGTGGGGCAGAGAGGTGGGGTCTCGGAGAGTTTGGGTCTTCACCCTCCTTCCCTCCTCTGGTGAGTCCTCTGCAGGGGAGGATGGGGGTCTCTTGTATGAGAAAGCAAGGGGGCGGGAGGTAGAGGTGAGTGGGTGGGCTCTGGGCCGGTCACCTGGTAGCTGGCATTAAGTGCTCCATAGCTGAGGCCGGAGATCATGTTCTTCACCAGGGTGGGGCTCCTGGAGGACAGAGAAGGCCATCTTTGGCTCACTCATTCACTTAGCTCTTCATTCGCATCTCTTTACTCTCACTAAGTAACGGCCTGTGCTGGGAATGGGTCCCATTCCCTATTCCGGGAGGCCAGGGCGGATCAGCCGCTGTCTTGGAGCTGTGTGTGTACTTGGTCTGATTCGGTCTTCACGCTCAACTGGCCCTGCAGGAGCAGCCCCTTCACAGGTGGGTGCGATGGGCTTGGTTCAGGGACCTGTCCAGGTCTCAGAGCTGGGAAGTGGGAACTGGCATCCCCCCAGTGTCTGCCTTCAGAGCATGCTGCCCCCCCACCCGTTTTCTCTCCGGTCTAGATTTTCCAATGTTTGGCAAGGTCCAATCTATAGTCTCAGTAGTTACACACCTGGTCTGCCCACACTGTCTTGCCATCCTAGATTTTGGGACATGTCAGACATACGCTCAGCCTGTCCCACATGGAGGCTTCTGTATGGAAGCCTCCATACAGAAGGCTTCTCTGCACGGGAAGGTGTTCGGGAGTTGGGACAGGAAAAGCAGTGGCTGGGGGCTGTCCCTCTTCCAGTGATGACACCATCACAGAGCTCTCACAGAGCTTAAGGAAACAGCCAAAGGTCACCAAACTGGTGAGAAGCAGAGGTGCAAGCGCAGCCAGGCCTGGAGACTGGCCCCTAGGCATTCACCAGGGGATGGCTTCCCTCCATTCTCCAGGCTGCACACTGCCTGGGGTGCAAAGGCTCCTGCCTGGAAAGCAGGCATCTTTGAGGGGAGCAGACACCCCACACCTCAGAGACATCCATCTAACTTGCTCTCCTCTCCTTACCCAGGGGCTCTGGCCCAAGGGGCACAGCAAGCAGGTGGCTGGGGTGGGGGTGTTTGAGGTGGGGAGAAGGCCACTGCTGCTACGTGGAAGCCAAAGGGAGGTCCTGACCCTGTCCCAGGCTCCTCAGTTTCTGTTTAAACTGCCAGGTGGAGGCTAGGTGCGGTAGCTCACGCCTGTAATCCCAGCATTTTGGGAGGCCGATGCGGGCAGATCACCTGAGGTCAGGAGTTCGAGATCAGCCTGGTCAACAGGGTGAAACCCCGTCTCTACCAAAAGTAAAATAATTAGCTGGGTGTGGTGGTGGGCGCCTGTAATTTCAGCTTCTCGGGAGGCTAAGGAAGGAGAATCGCTTGAACCCACGAGGTGGAGGTTGCAGTGAGCCAAAATCGTGCCACCGCACTCCAGCCTGGGCAACAGAGCAAGACTCTGTCTCAAAAAAATAATAGGCCGGGTGCGCTGGTGCACGCCTATAATCCTAGCACTTTGGGAGGCCAAGGCAGGTGGATCACCTGAAGTTGGGAATTCGAGACCAGCCTGACCAACGTGGTGAAACCACATTTCTACTAAATACAAAAAAAATTAGCCGGGCGTGGTCGTGGGCACTTGTAATTCTAGCTACCCGAAAGGCTGGGGCAGGAGAATTGCTTGAACCCGGGAAGTGGAGGTTCCAGTGAGCTGAGATTGTGCCATTGCACTCTAGCCTGGGCAACAAGAACAAAACTTCTCAAAAATAAATAAATAAAAAAAATAAAATTAAAAAAATAATAAATAAATACGTAAATAAATAAAATGCCAGGTGGTGAAGCTGAGCACAAAAGACCAGGAGGGCAGAGACCTGGTCCTGGAACCAGCTCTGCCACAAATCTGCTCTGGGGCCTCCTGCCAGCCCCTGGCCCTCACTGCCTCTCCTCTGCCGTAAGATGAATTGGTGGGGTCCCGGGACCTCAGAGGTCTAGTCATCCTGATGAGCTGAGAGAGCGGGTGCCCTGGGGGTGGCAGCCCCTCACCCATGGCCCGTTGGCTGGCATCTGCCTGTGTGCCAGCTCTGGCCAGGGCTACTTGGGGCCCCTGTCTCTCTTTGCTACCAGGCCTCCTTCTTGGCCCCTTCCCTCAGTCAGAGTGAGGACAGAAGAGGACATAAATGTCTGCCTTCTGATTATCCATCACTTCCAGATTCCAGCCCCCTGTCCCCAAGCACTAGTCTCCTCTGCTCCTTTCTCCCCACACCCCTTCCCCCAGCCAGGAAGGATCTGGTGCACATGTGTACCCTGGAGAGGTAGGGGGTGGGGGTGAGTTGGCTTCTGCCCCCTGGGCAGGTACAGCCCATCCAGCTATGGACCCACATACCCTGTCATCTTTGGCGGTCTCCGCTTCTGATACTCCCGCTCGTCCACAGTCCACACGGCACCCTTGACGTTCTCCACGCGGACGAAGCACTTGTGCAGGCTGAGGTTGTGGCGCACGGCGTTCTGTGGGTGCAGTGAAGAGGAGCTCAGAGGCGGCTTGCTTGGCCAAGCACAAACATGATAGTCCTCATCCCATCCCACGTCCCACGCAGCAGCGGCCCACCTTCCCCAGCTCAGGGATGAGCAGGGGAGGGGGATGGGCTGCGAGGAGACCCAGCCAAAGGGAAGGCGGGCCCCTACCCTTTCCATAGAGCCAGGGGTTCCCAGCCTCTTCACCATGGATGACCCATTTTATTAGCTGCCTCCTCTCTCCCTGCCACATCTTGGAAAGTTCTGTCTACTAACTAAATGCTATCCAGTTAGTAATAATCTGTTTCATCATCTTCGTTAATCAAAGACACATGTAATTGTTACTCAGGGCTTTGGATCAGCAGCAGATCACATTCGGGCCCCGGCATCTCTGCGAGCCCAGGATGCTTCATCTCAGCTGCATGCAGAATTTCCACAAAGCTTTTAAAAGTTTGGGAAAGAGCTCATAAACCCTCACTGCCACCTCCACTGACCCACAGGAGTCTGGGAGCCATGCTTTGGCTGTGGCTCAGAACAGGCAGCTTATATTTTGAGAGCACAAGGTATACAGTAAAGGCCTCATACATACTTGTTGAAATAAACAGGGAGAGAGGAGAGTGTGGGTTGACAACCCAGAGGCAGAAAGAGGAGAGAAAGAAGATAAGTCACCTTGTCTGTCCCACCTCCTCCTGGCAGGATAACTTCAAGAATTGAGGTCATCTGGTTTGTAGGACACTTGGGCGAGGGCGGGGTGCTTGGCCCAATTCCCCCCTCACCACCATGGGAGCCCGGACTAGGGCCCTAGTCTGCCCCACCTCATCGTGTCCCTCAGTCCTGTCCCTGCACCCTCCTCTCTCAGCTGTGCTGCCCCCACGGCCAGCTCCCAGTTATCACCATCCCTGCCTGCATCCCTGGACCCTGTTACCTGTCCTCCCTTAGCCTCCCCCACCTCGTCCCCATCCTTGTCTCCTCTTTACATTTCTAAACGGGGAAGAAAGCGGGTAGGGCAGGCAGCCCGTGCCCCTGGAGATCCCTCTCCCTCTCTCCCTTCCAACTCTTGCCACTTGCAACTGGCCCGATTTCATTACCAATTTTAATTTGCCTCTAATTAAATCCTGTGTATTTTTCCGACTCGCTTGCTAATCCACGAGGGAGGTGGGCGGCTGGAGTGGAATCTCTTGGAGCGATAATTACAAAGGGCCTAATCACGCCGGGGCTCCTGCCTCGGAATAAATTTGCCCGCATTACGGGGCTCCGATCCTCCGCTTTGCAAATGAGAATGACCCCAATTTCCGAGGATGGCCTCACCGGGGCTTTTTTCCCTCATTTCGAAGCCTGATTCGTGATGAGAGACTAATTCGTTACGCTGAAACATTAACGGCAATTTAAGGGGTCTGGCAGGGGCTTCGTAAACAAAAGGACGGGCCCACAACACGGGCCTTGGGAGGGGATGGACACGGGGAGGGCCAGCAAGGACCATCAGCTTGGCAGATGGCAGCTCTGTCCCTGGATGAACGGCAGCTGGCTGGGCCCACACCATGCCCACTCCCAACCCTTCTGCCCTGGTCTGAGGTGGAAAGTATCTCAGGGTGGGAGCCAGCAAAGGTGAAGAAGGGAAAGAAGAAAGCACAAATAATTCAGGAGAGGAGCAGAGATGACCTGAGGGGCTGAGAAATGAGTGGAAAGTAGAGGTGGAAGGGAAGCAGAGTTGGGTGTAGATGGCGTATTTCCCAAGTAACATGAATGCATTTGGCTGAAAAAAAACAGAAGGTCAAAGTGGACCTCAAGCTGGATGGATTCTGCTGTGCCATGAGGAAGGCTCAGGCAGTGGCCTCAGGCACAGAGGCAGCAGCAGAGCACTGCAAACTGGGAAAGTCACCCACTTAGTCGTTCACTTTCCCCAGCCCAGATGCTTCTTACTGGACCCTAGACTAGGTGAGGGGAGATGGGGGTGAAGAACTAGGAGGAACACACCACAGAGATGTCAAAGGCTGGGCTGGGCAAGGGCGGCAGGGTTAGAATATCAGGGGGGTGGCTTCAGGATGGTCACTGAGTAGTTTAAGGAAGTCACCTAAACCAGGTCACCTAACCTGACCTCAAGAGAAGAGAGAATTAGAAAATTGCAGCAGGGCATTACAGGTAAGACAGAAGGAAGGAAGGAAGGTAGGTGGCTTAGCAGTACTTTGCCCCCAAAGAGGAGGCTGTCTTATGGAAAGGAGGCTCTATATTGCTACCCCTAAAGGCAAAAGATTAATATGCATTATTAAACATTAGGTAATAATTATAATCATCCCTTATGTTTGTAGGACTCTATCATTTATAAAAACCTGGTATCTGAACTGACTTGGAGGTTGGAGACTGGACCAGGTGGTCCCAAGCAAGCCCTGCTGGCTCAGAAAGAGGGCAGGAATGTGGTTGGCAGAAAATGACATCACTCACAGCCAATTAGAGCAGCTGTCCCAACAGCCTCCCAGCTTCTCTCCCAAGCTTTGGGAATTGGGTATGAGCATATGAAAGTCATGATGCAGTCCCTTCTGCTGCACTTAGCATAATCCCAGGGCAAAGGGTAGGCAGGCACTGTGCAGACCCCACCAAGTCCTGGGCGCTGGTGGGGAGGAGGGATTCAGTAACACTTGTTGAAACCTAGTGGGATTGGGGGAGGTAGCCCGTTTAACTGCAGTTTCTTCAGTGGCCAGCAGGGGGACTCAAGAGCCAGGGATCCGATTAAGGTTCTGAGAGGGAGTCCTTCCCCGCGTCTAACCTTCCCTGCAGGGGCCAACACTCTCTCCTTCTTCCCCCCGCCCCACTGCCCCCCCCGCCCCGCCCACTCTCCCAATTTAGATATCACCTTCCCACCTTGAGACAGACAGACAGACAGACAGACACACACACACACACACTCCTTTTGGCTATAGAAAAATAAATGGCCTAGTGCCCCAGCATCTGTGTCCCATTTTTCTAGAGTCCCCCTCTTGCCTGCTTCTGCTCTCCCAGGAAAACTTACGGCTGAAGGTGTTGAAATGACTAATTGGATGGAGACAATTATCTTCCTGCCAGGGATGGCAGAGCTGGGGAGGGCTGTGAGTGGTCCATCCGTGTGTCTATACCTGCACTTTCCTAGCCCCACCTCAGGCTTCAGAACATGTACCTTAAGCCAAGGTATCCAGACCCTTAGGGTCTCTGTGAAATTCGGCCCAGGCTTCTGTATCAAGCTTGGGCATTAGCAATTCCTAGAGGCCCTACCTCGTGGGGCTGGCGTCTTTGGGGCCCTTGGGGGTGTACCCTAGAGAAGGATTGCTTCCCAGAAAGGAGGCAGCACCAGGCTGGAAGGAAGGGATCATTAAAAGGTTATGGAACAATCCACAGCTCCTGCTGAGGTGGGCGTGGGCATGCGGCCCTGGCTGGGCCCTTGGGTGGCTGTTTCTGCAGGACTAATGGTTTAGGGAACTAATTGTTAGGCAGCCTTGGTCTCCATGGGATATGGCAGGTCCAAGGGTGACTGGGGCCCAGAAGGTGGAAGGGGCCTGCTTCACCTTCCAGGTGGCAGTGTTTCTGCGGAAATAGGCGAACATCCTGGTGAACCAGTTATAGATCTCATTCAGGGTCAGCTGCCTGTCAGGGGTTTCCAGGATGGCCTGCGGGGAAGGAACAAGCAAAGGGACCGTCAGCCTGGGCCTCGAAGGGTCACAGCCCTGGGTTCCCTCCCCCAGTATCTCTCCCTTCTGCCTAGCCCCGAGTTCACTTTGTGAGAAGACCTGCTCAGAAATGTGTGGATAACAAGATGGGTGGTGGCTGGTGGGTCCCCTCAGAGGGACAGGCTGGTTATAGCTTGGCCAAGGATAAAGAGGGCAGGAGCCTCCAAGGGCTATGTATTTGTACAAGAAGGATTGGAGCTGCTTCTGGAGAGAAAATGCCTTTAGTACCTGGCCCTGGACCGAGGGTGAAAGCAGTCAGTCCTGTCTTTCTTGGGAGAGATGTCCATGGGGTGGAGGCTGTTTGGAATTTATCCTGATTTTCGCAAAAGGTACCCTAAGCACAGTGTGTGTGTGACAGAAAGAATGTGTGTGAGGGTGTACATGCCTGTGTGGGTATCAGGGAGGACATATGTGTCGATGTAAGTTCATGCTTGAGTGTGAATACTATGTGAACACTGGTGACATGAAGATCATGGGCTTGAGGGAGGAAAGACGAAGGAGAGAGACGAAGAGTGACCCTGAGTCTATCATGGGGGGCTGTGTACGTGGAAATGAGCACATGAATGCCACGGTGGGTGTCAGTAAGAAGAACAGTGTGTGCACCCCCAGAGACACATAACCCTACGCAGCAGGCTGACAGGGCCCAGCCTGCAGGAGAGCCTGGCACAGCAGAGAGGGAAGACCGCCACGTGAGAGGGAGCGGGACAGCTCCATTGCTTGGCCCCAGGACCTTCCTGGAGGCAGGGGTGTGGCGGGGGCTGGGGGAGCAGCCTGTGTGCCATTCCCCACCCTCCTCCTACCTGCCCTGCTCACCTGGCGGATGAGGGAGGCGTAGGTGAAGGGGGGCCGGACGTCGGCGTTCTTGTAGAACTCATGATTCTGGGCCAGCTCTGGGGAGACAGGCAGAGGATGAGGTAGCCAGATATGGGGCTCAGATGGGAAAAACAGCCTCACGCTGCTGTCGCCCTGCAGCCCCCAGCCCACCCTCACCTGAGGAGATGGGGGAGCAGAACTTGTCGCTGCTTCTCCGACGGGCTGGGCCCCCACCATGCAGGGAGGCAGAGCCCAGGCCAGGGGGCCGTAGAGGGGTGACAGGGGCTGCGGCCGAGGTCGGGGGGTGCACGAGACCATCTGGGAATGAGTCTGCTGCAGAGACGGTCACCTTGGAGAATGAGGAGGAGCCGGGGACCGGGTTCAGCTGTGAGCAACGGGGAGGGTACTGAGACCAGTGCCCGAGGGTGGGGGTCCCGAGGCTCCAGGGTCTGGGGAAGGCTCTGGGAGGGGCGGGGAGGGGAGCAGCACTCACTGGCTGGCTGAAGGGCTTGGGCTCCGAGGGCCGCATGTGCAGGTGGGCCATCATGGCCTGCAGCCGCTCGCTCTCCTTGGCGAGCTGTAGAGGGTGGCAAAGCAGGAGGTGAGCGGGAGGCTGAACCCTGGAGGCAGTGTTGTCCCATCCCTCCACCGCCAGGCTCTTCAGAAGGCCGCGGATTCCCACCCCCATTCGCCTCCTTGCCTCAGCATCCACGCTCCCTCTGTGACCCGCTCCAGGGAGGCCTCAGCAATGCTCTACCCCTCAAGGGCTGCCAGCTCCATGAAGCCTCTCCCTTTCTCCCCTGGACGGTGACCATTTGAGCCCTCCCAGTGCGTCCTGGCTGGAGCTTATCCCTGCCTCTACATGTTGGGAGGCTTCTTCCTACCCACCCACGGGGGGCGGCCACTGTGCCTTGTGCAGTGGCACTTGTGTGTGAGGGCCTTGCATACTGAATGCAGATGCAGGAACGGATGAATGGCTCAGACACCCCATTCATAAACTCAATGGGTCTCTCATGACCACCCTCTCACGGCAGGATGCTCTGCTAGGTGCTGGAGGGAGATGGGTAAGCACAGAGGAGCTGCCCTGAGTTGCTTCCTGGGAACCCTGTGCTGCCGAGTGTCCCCTCTCAAGTAGCTGGGATACTCCCTTGGGAAAGCCAGGCTGCCTGGGTTCTAATCCCAGCTCTGCCACTCACAGGCAAGTTACTTTAGCTCTGTGTGCCTGTTTTCTCCATCTGGAAAATGGGGAGAATAATGGTACCCACCACATAAGGTTGTTGAGAGGATTCCTTGAGCTATATAAAGTATTTAGCACAGCACAAAGTAAGTGCTCCATATGTTAGCTGCTAATAATTATTTTTGATGTTTCTATGTAGCGTGAGTCTCTTCTGGACCTCCCAGCAGAGACGCCCCCAACCTTGGTTTACCCCTCAGAATCCAGCTGTCCTCACCTCACAACCATGGTCATTAGGACCTAGAAAGCATAAGATGGTGGCTTTGACCATAGGACCCTTCCATGAGACCCTCCCAACAGAGCCCACCTAGCAAGTCAGTGCTGTGGGTGGGCAGGGGCTGGAGCCCACCATGTCCCTCCCCAGCATCTTCCGGGCCACACCTGGATCTCCAGCTGCTGCACCACCTGCATCTGTACCCGGCACTGGGCTGTACTCCGGTCATCCAGGGCGTGCTCTGTGTTGAGGTGTCTTCAAGGGGAAGAGAGGAGGAGAGAAAGTTGGCTCCGGTTTCCCTGCTGCCACCATCCTCCCATCCTATCCTCTAATCCCACCCATGGCCTGAAAAGCAGACAGACCAAGAGATACAAAGAAGAGAAAGAGGTGGAAAACGGGGCAATGGAGGAAGGCTTCTCCCTTCTCGTCAGCCTCCTTTGATGTCTTTGCTAAAATCCCAGCTACAGAGAGATCTAATTGCAAATGAACTAATTAAGTAAACCTCTGACGAAGCGTGAAAACAATTTGTTTGACCCTGATGCTGCAAGGGTCTGGGAGACAGCGGAGTTAATCAGTCAGTGACAGAGCCTGGCACGGCTGTGGCAGCTGGCCGCCTGCTGCCAGCCGCCTGTCCACCTCCCGCCCTGCCTGTCTGCGGCCCTCAGCCTGTCACTCGCCATCACTCCCCGGGGCTGAGGCTGGAGGGGAGCTGGGGAGGGTGGGGGGAGGAGAAATGCTTATGTTTGTCCTCTCCTTCTCCTACCCGCACCCTGTGCTGGGGATGGAGTCAGGGGAATGCAGGCCCAGAAATATAGACAGGGTAGGGAGTGGGTGATCAGGGAGTCCGTGGGGGGCAGAGAAAGAACTAGAACCCTCTGGAGTGAGGACAGTAGTACAGCTAGTGAGGAGGGCTCCCAGAAGGGGCAAGCTAGTGGGCAGGGTTGGGGGAGGGGCCCTGTGGGGAAAGGCTGCTGGGGGAGGGGCTGGGGGTGACACCTACTTGATAAACTGGCCCAGGTCTTCACACAGGGTCTCACAGCCTGGCCACTTGCACTCTCCGTGTCCGTACAGGGGGTGGGAGCCGGGGGTCTCCTCGTGGGAAGAGCTGGGAGGACAGCAGGGAGGTGGCCGATCAGGGACCCTGAAGACCCCAGCGGCCCTGTAGTCAGCTGAGCACCAGCTCCCCTGCTGGTGACATTTCTGCCCCAATACAGGTTTCCCAGCAGCCAAGCACCATCTGTACACCCCGGGAGAGGGAGTGGAGAGGGAGTGAACCTCCGGTCCGTGGGCTCCACCCCCTCCCTCACAGTCAGCCCTCGGGGGTGGGGGGCCAGGTCTACCCCCAGGCAGGCCTTTGATGCCCCTCCCAGCCTGGACCCCTGTACCTGTCTCTCCGAGATGTGAGCACAGTAGGCTGTCCGTTGGGCAGGGTATGGTGGGAGAGCGGGGGTGAGACCTTGGGGGGAGCGGCAAACGAGGTAGCGGTGGCGGCCGTGCCAGTGAGGTCCAGCCCCTCCTGCTTGACGCCGTCCTCGGCAGGCTGCCCGGGGGCACCCTCGCCCTTCCACAGCTGGGGCAGGTCTGTTGGGCAAACAGCTGCTGTGGGAGAGACAGGGGAGGCTGGCAGGGCCCCACAACACTCGGCTTTCTACCTGGCCCCAAGAACAGGGGCTGCCAGCTCTTGCGTACAGGCAGGGCTGTGGGGTTGGGGCTGGGAGGGGAGGAGTGGCGGGTGCTCACCTTGCGGAAGGGTCTGGAGGGGCCCCGAGGCTTGGTTGGGCTGCAGGCTGACCAGCCCCTGCCTCTGCAGGTTGAGCAGGTGCTGCTGCTGCAACTGTTGCATTTGCAGGAGCTGCTGCTGGAAGGCCAGCTGCTTGTTCCCCAGTGCCTGGTGAGGGGCCCGAGGGAGCGGGCAGAGAGGGGTGCCATCAGCTTCAGGCATGCCATCTGGCCCCCACCCCGCGGCCACCCCCTCCCAGGGCCTGTCAGCCCCTGGAGCTGTCGTTGTGGCGTCTGCAGCTGCAGTGTCTCTGCTCCCGGCCCAGCTTCCATAAGGCTGCATGCCTCCTCGCAGTAAACACACGCATGCACGCACGCACGCACGCGCGCAAACACACACAGCCAGACCCAGACACGCAGCACGACGCCCTCCCTCCTCCCGCCTCCCTCCTTCCGCTGCTTCAGCTCCCTGCACCGCAGCTGTGCACGCCTGGGGGTGCCTCATCACAATGATCGATGAGCCTGTCAGATTCTGGGGGCCACTCCTGCCTGGAGGGCACCCTTCCCACATGCCCGGGGTGCCCCCTTCTGCTCTGGGGAGGGAGTTTTCTCTCCCCCAGCTCTTTTCCTCTCTTGCTTTTTAGATACAGAGAATCAAGGAGTCTGACGGGACTCACTGGGACCCAGGCTCGGAGAACAGTCACATCACCACTGCCCAGGCGCCCTGTACTCGCTGGCTCACCCACTCTACCTACCCCCACCCATTCAGTTCTTCACACAGGCACTGACAAGTCAGGCTGTCAGCAAGTCTCTTTTGAGCCCCAGGAGCCAAGCATGTCCTGGGTGGGTTGAGAGGCAGAGATGTCTCTGCCTGCCTGCTGGGGGTGGGAAGCATGGGGTAGGGTGGGGGCTGGCTATTCAATAGAGAGACACAGGATAAACTTAGCCTAGAGATTTACCTGCCGATAACACAGCAATTACAAGACTGCTGAGGGGGAGACTGGGGGTGCTGGAGAATTCCTGGGTGTCAGGGCAGCCTTCTGGGAAGAGGAAACTTAGAGCTTGGGGCTGCGGTTGGGCAGTAGGAGAGATGCACAGGTCTGGGACCCAGGGGAGAAGGGCCTCCAGGGCCTGGTATAGAAGCTCCGATGGGGTAGGGGATGTAGGCTGGGGAGCTCTGAGAGGAGACCGAGGGGTGGCTGGGCAAGTCATAACAAGAAGGGGAAGAAGCTGGGGGCAGGCTGAGGTAAGGGGAGGTGGTTTGCTGAGGGACTCAGAGATTCGCAGGACAAGGAGGGGAGGGCTGAGGTGCTGGGTCACAAAGAGACAAGGGGGCAGGAAGATGGTGCGACCACAAGGCACATGAGCATGGCCCGGCAGACACCACACACGGGGGTGACACGTACACACCTGTCTACACCCATGTGCACAGAGACAACAACACGAGGCAAGGAGAGAAAGAACGAATGGGGATGAGTGGAGATGGAGACACGTAAGAACCACCATCCCCATTTCCCCCACACTGATCCTTGGTCCCTTTCCTCAGCCTTTTCTAGATTTTTCTACTATTCCTGCAAGGCAATTCCCTCCTGACCAGCTCTGGACACCCAGCCTCTGGGCAGGGGGTGAGGGCGGTGGTGGGCCCTGGTACAGCCCCTTACCTCTTTGGGCTGCGGCTTCCCAGCCTGCTGCTGGGTGAGGAGCTGCAGGTGGAGCTGCTCCTGCTGCTTCTTGTAGTACTCCTGCAGCTGGGGGTGTGGAGGAGGGTTACCACTGGCAGGGTACTGCTATCCCCACAACCCCAGCCCTGTCCCATCTGGGCTCCTGGGGGCAGGAGAAGGGAGTTTCCCTAAAACATGGTCTGGCTTTCCCCAGTCAGCCTGGAGGGGCCCTGAGCAGGGTCTGGGTGCGGAGGGAGGGAGCAAGGGATGGAGGAGGTTCATTCCCACAGCTCTGAACCCTCCCTGCTTTTGGTGGATCTCCTGAGCAGGTCACAGGGGACAACGTGCCAGGATGTTCCAGTACTTTGCCCTTCCCTGTTCAGGAGATAGAAGTGGGGCCAGCATGCAGGGAGGGAGGACCGGGGAGTATTGTGGGGACAGGGCCGCCATAAGAGATGCCTGACCTTTGACCTCTCCCCACTACCCTAGAGGAATGCAGATCAGTCTGGCCTGAGCAGTCTCTCTGGTTTCTGGGACAGCTTGGGCCCTTGGTGAGGTGTAAACAGGGTGGGAGGAGCCAGGCCAGGCAGAGGAGGAGGGACCAGCTGCCCTGGGGCCAGACTCACCTGCTGGAGCATGAGGGCTTGCTGCTGCTGGAGCAAGGCCTGCAGCTGCGGGGGCGATAGGATCTGCTGCATCTGTTGCGGGGTAAGCATCTGCGGCGACATCATGGCCACCGACACAGGCACCTGCAGGATTCGGCCCGTTAGCCCTGTCCCCTGGACCCCAACCCAGGAGGAGGCACCACCCAGGGCCCCACTCTCAGCATGGCAGAGTGGCTCCCAGGGAGGCTGCCTGGGTTCCAATTCTGGCTCTGCTGCCTGCTGGCTGTCTCTCTCTTTGGACAGTGACTTACCTTCCTGTTGTCTGTTTTCTTTATCTCTAAAACAGTGATAGTACCTACCTATTAAGGTCACCATAAGGACTAATCAGTGAATACTTAAAACAAGGCCTGGCACACAGCAAGTGCACATAAGGGTTGACTATTATCATAGGACGGGCTGTCCTTAGAGCAGGAAGATTAGGCTGTAGTGGCACTGGTCAGTAGAACCCATGCTTTGGCTGGTTCCCCCCAGTAATGGGGAGGGGCAGCATACCAGGCCACCCATAGTCTCACGCAGTCTATTTTGAGACCACTTCCTGCAAGGTGGGCCTGGCTGGGAGGGCAGTCTACAGCATGGGAAGGATTCAAAACGTGGCTCACCTTGCACGAGGACCTGCACTTTGTCTCCTCTCACACACCCCGGCACACCTGCCTGGACGGCACACACAGTGGCCAGAGGTAAAGCCCACAGAGCGCTCTTGGTACCATCCTGGTCCTAATGTGTGTGCATGTGTGTAGCTATGTCTAGGGTGGGGTGGGAAGAATGGCAGGCAGGGAGTTAGCAGGGCAGGCTTCTGCTCCTAACTCTGCACTGAGCTGGCTGTGTGACTCTAGCAAGTCACTTGCCCTCTCTTATGTTTCGGTTTCCTCAAACATAAAACATAAGAGACTGGGCTGTAAGAGATGATTCCTTCTAGGCTGGAACATTCAGGATTCTCAAAGTAGAACAGCTTTCTACCCCCTGCCCTGGGTCAGGCCTCTATAGAAGGCCCAAAGAATCCAGCTACAGGGAAAAGATTCAGAGAAAAGCAATGACATCATTCTCTTCCCAGCCCCACCTCCCCTGAACCCCCCAGGCTTGTGCAGTCATGGACAGGCAGGTCTCAGCTGCTATTTTGTCTTGTTCCTGTATTAGCAGGACAGGTGCTCTGATGGGGCTGTCTGCCGCCCCCTCTACTCTGTGACCCCATGCATACAGGACTCTTCTCTAATTTCCTCTCTCACTCCCAAGCTGTGGCAGAGTGCCTGGCACACGGTAGGTACACTAAGTGTTAGCCCCCCTGAGCTGAAATGCCTTCCCTGGCACCTCAGAGGCCCCTCTGCCAGCCCGGAAGCAGGAAGGGAAGGTTACAGGGCTAGCCCAGTCAGAGAGGAGTGCTGTGTAGGGACTTGTCCTAGGCTGTGACAGGCTAGGTCCTCAGGGGACCCTCTCCCAAGCCTCAGCCTCACCTGTGGGGTAGGGGAGGAGGAGTTGGATCTCTTTTCAATGCCTGGCAGAGGCAGGACTCAGCCTTGAACCACCCCTTAAGCCATGGATTAGGAAATCCCCAGGCAGAGAAGCAACCAGGGAGGTACAGTGAATCCAAGGACATTGGGGAATCCCATGGCTCCCAACACCTCTCGCTCACCCCATCACTGGTGGCTGTCCCTGCCCCTGGGCTTTACTCCCCTATCCCAGCCCATCTCTATCCACATGGGCCTGGGAGGGGTAACACCTAGCTCTTTAGTCATGGGCATATCATGTGAATGAAGGCTCCAAGAGACCTCTAAGCCAGTGGGGGATATGCCCTTGAGAGTGTTTTTTGTTCTTTGTTGTTGTTGTTGTTTTTTAACCTCATTTTTACCAATGAGGAGACCAGGAAAGTCTGGTGGCCTTAAGTGGCAGGGTTGGGATGTAAGCCCAGGTCTGCATACTCCATAGCTCCCAGGGTTTTCACATCCTATGCTGCCTGCCCCACCCCAGGGCAGGTCTTGGGAAGGGTTAGGGAGAGAATGTGGAGGTGGGATGTCCGGAGGCTGAGGGGGCTGATGAGGCTGAGATCCCAAAGGCTAACTTCCTACTCTACGGTTGTATCCTAGAAGGACTCTCTGAAAGCCAGACTGCAGGGGTGGATGGGGGGGCCTGGGGTTGGAGGCAGACAACGGCATAGACCCAACTCCAGAGCCAGCCCCTAAGTCTGTTGTTGGGTGTTCCAGAGGCAGCTGGGGAGGCTGCTCAAAGAAGGTGGGTTTTGCCATCCAAAGACATGGAACGAGGACCACTGTCCTTTCTTTCCTCCTCCCAAGGGGGTGCCCAACAAAGAGAGGCATCTTGGTGCAGGTGAGCTCAGAGCCCTAGATTTCTGGGTCAGGTGACCTTGGTTTTTGTCCCTGATATTTACTAGCCTTGAAATCACCTAGCCTCACTTTCCCTGTCGGCTAACTGGGATTTGGGGCACGTGCCCTCCCTGCATCATTAGCAGATGTTGCTGACTGCTTATTATGTGCCCGGCACGGCACTTGGCTAAGCCCTTTACACGTGTATCTCATGGAATCTTCACAGCAACCCTGTGAGGATGGTGCCATCATCATTAACATCTCACAGATGAGATGGGAAAACTGAGGCCCAGAGAGGTTAAATAACCTGCCCTGACCCTGACCCGGAAGGGACAGTGGGAGCAGGGGTGAAAGTGACTTGTACGCCATTAAATTCTATGTAAACGTGAAGAAAATAACTTTTTAAAACATTCTGGATTTTCCCTTTCCCCTCCTTCTCTGTCTTCTCCCCTGGTGTGCCTTAGGGTGCTGCCTGACAAAGGTCACTGAGGACCAAGGCACTAGGCCACTCATTCTCACAGCTGTGAGAGCTGAACTAGAGACGAACGTGGCCCGCAACAGGAAAGACTGAGACCAGACACTCAGAAGATCTTTCCAGGCACCAGGACTGTGAGTCACTGACAGGAGAATGTGAAAAAAGGATGTGGCCTTTCCTTCCTCGGGCCTTTCTTACTTGGAAGCAGGGGAATGGAAGAGATGACCTTGGAAGGCCTCCTTGGCACTTGCTTTTCCTGCCACTTGGCTGAGCAGCTGCCTGTGGAGGCTGCTACAGAGATCTGGATGGATTACATGGTGTGCACTCGTCTCGAGGTGGCCCACTGGGGTCACAAAGGGTCTGGGAAGTGGCTGCCGCATGCTGATCTCCTGAGTTGGTTGACCTCATCCACCTCTCCCCGTGCCCCTTGGGGGTCTGAGAACTGAGCTGGAGCTCCTCTGGTGTCCCGGCTGGCCCCTCGCCAGGCTCAGATGCCTCAGGATGGGCGCTCTGCAGCTAGCAGGCTCAGCAGGGCCCATGAGTCACCATCTGGAGAGTAGCTGGGCAGCTAAGTGCTAACTTAAGCCCTGGCAGTGTGAGCCCTGGGCCAAACGCCGGCAGCTGCCTCCAGCCCCTCCCTCAGGGACCCTGCACCCACCCATGAATACAGCGTGCTCGGCTGGACGGTCTGACTGGAAGGAACAGGGACAGTGCCTGACACACAGGAAGCTTATTTGAGGGCTGAGAGTGGGAACGAATGCAATTTGGTGCCAGGGTCAAGAACCCAAATTGTCTCTTGAGTATGGGGTCCCTATGAGTGGGGGGCAATGTGGGGAGATCAGGCCAGAGTTTGGTTTGGCTTAAACTCTCCTGCAAATGACCAGAAGTCCTCAAACTAATTCTGGGCTGCAGCTGCAGCAAGGAAAGATAGCAGTGAGATATAAAGAAGAACTTCTGAAAATGCCAGATGGGGATGGACGAAGCCAAGGCCCCAGCCACCTTTGCCCCCATCATGTCCTCAACTCTCGGCCACCTGTGCCGCCTTCTATGATAGGCCTCTCCCTGGTGGGGTCCAGGCCTGGAAGGAGGGCCCCTCACTAGGCTGGAGCTGGAGACCTGACAATAGTTTTGGAAACTCTTCTGAAGCTGGCTCTGGAGGAGAGGGTGGTGAACATGGCTGGGAGGTGCGTGGGCAGAAAATCCTGCTGGGGAGCAGAGCAGCGTTCTGTGGGGAGCCCTGGGAAAGGAGCTGCCCTTGATCTCCCTTCATTATCCACTGCACTCAGGCTCAAGATGCACTCTTCTGCTCGGGTGGGGAGCCCAGTCCTTGCTCTCCCCTATCCCCTCACCAATCTTGAGCTCACAGAAGAACATTTCAAGGCCCTGGGCCCTACTTCAGGACAAGGATCTGACCTCCTTGGAGATAATAAACTTAGGAATAGGGGCAGAAGGCAAGGAAGGTATTCAGGGTTGGAGAAGAAATAGAGGGATCAATATAGGTAGGGAATCCAGGCTCCTGGGGAAGCATGGCTCCATGGCCCCAAGAACCCCCATATCCCTGAGACCCTGAGAACCATCTGGCCTAGGCTTCTACACCAGGGAAATATTGGCATTATTACCAATATTGTGCCAAGCACAAGGGATCGTCACAATGCAGAGATTAAAAGTGTGAGTTCTACTGGCCGGGCACGATGGCTCACGCCTGTAATCCCAGCACTTTGGGAGGCAGAGGCGCGCAGATCACCTGAGGTTGGGGGTTTGAGACCAGCCTGACCAACATGGAGAAACCCTAAAAACACAACGCTACTAAAACCTACTAAAAATACAACCCTACTAAAAATACAAAATTAGCTGGGCTTGGTGGTGCATGCCTGTAATCCCAGCTACTTGGGAGACTGAGGCAGGAAAACTGCTTGAACCCGGGAGGCGGAGGTTGTGGTGAGCTGAAATCGCGGCATTGCACTCCAGCCTGGGCAACAAGAGACTCCATCTCAAAAAAAAAAAAAAAAAAAAGTGTGAGTTCTGGAGCTATTGGGTTCAAATCCTCACTCTGTCTTTTATTTGTTGTACAACTTTGGACAACTTTCTTAACCTCTCTGGGCCTCAGTTTCCTCATCTGCAAGATGGGGCTAGAATAGCACCTCTCCCATAGGACTGTGAGGATAAATGAGATAGCTGTAAAGCGCTTAGTGTCTACACTTCATGGTAAGCACTCTGTATATGTCAGTTGTTAGTTTGGGATGTACTCAGTAAGTATTTGTTGAATGAATGAATGAATCAATCAATGAATTTTTGGAAGTAATGAGACAAGGAGAGAGAAGGCCTGAGAAAAACATCATTTTATCTGTCTTTCTGACTCTGAAACCTCTAGGCCTCTCTTATTTTGGAGGGAGGGAGTTTCCTAAGGAAGATTCCATAGTCTCCCTTCAGCTCTCAATTATTTCAGATCTGTGACCCTTAATCCCCAGCTGAACAGTCCTTCTGGATGTCTTACCCCAGTCCCTCCCACTACCATCAAGCTCTTACCCTCCTACCCCTGGGTCAGCAGCCCCTTTCTGGTTTGGGGGAACGTTTGCTGTTGTCCAGCCTACTCCTTCCTGTTCTAAGCTGGGTCCAGGGCGGGCAGGATTCAGAGTGGAAGCCCAAGGACCACTTCAAACCCTGGGATTGTATGTGGGGATCATTAATTTAAAGAGACCCAATCCTGACCAGCATGGGTATGAGACCCTTTTAGATCTCATTCTGATGAGATCTTTCTCTTCCTCTCTTTATTGACTTTCCAGATTGTGTCTTCCCCTCCTCCACCCCAGGCCACGCCCTGATCTTTGCCCAGCTCCTCCCCTTTGAGGGTTGTCTCCTTAGGGTCAAGAATTTTAAGAGGGTTACTGTTAAGGCTGCACATCTGTTGGGCACCTTGAACTTTTTCCAAACATAAACTTGTTTTACATAAAACTCAGACTTTGTCAGAGCACTGGAATCTCCACCCAGGACAAAGCCTGGTCCTGGGTCCTTCTCTGAGCACCCTGCACCCACCCCACCCTCCTCTTCACTTCCCTCAGCACCCAGCCCCAGACTCCAGAGCACCTCCAGCTCAGAACCAACCATACTCACCCTTCTTCCCTTAGATAAACTTCCTTTCAAAGCCTGGCTTAATCCCTTCCCCAATTCTGAGCCTCCCTCTGCTGGGGGAGGGGTGGGGGGAGCATGGATCCCGGGCTGCTGGGCAGAGGGGGAGGGGAGTGGCTGCCCGAGTAGTGACCCAACCCGGACTCAGACTGCAATTCTCCCAAGTTCTTTGTGACACAAAAGGTAAACAGAAGGCCTGGCTCCCCCACCCCCCGCCCACCCCCCAACAGATCTCCCCTCCCCCAGCCAGCCAGATGGGCTGGCAAGCTGGGGGGAAGGGAGAAGGGGAAAAAAGGGCAGATTGTGCAAAGGAAAACAAAAGAGACAGAGAGACATCAAGAGACAGGAAGCATGGAGAGACTGCGAGAGAGCTGGTGGATGAGGGATAAGGGGGGAGGATAAGGGAAGGGGGGACTTGGTGACGTGACTGCAGCAACAGAGATGGCCTGGGAGGGGCTAAGCCCCAGACACAGGAACACAGAGGGACAGAGGGAGTGACCGACAGGGACGCAGAAACATGAGAAGTGACCGAGAGAGACCCTGAAGGGAAGAGGCAGGGGAGAAGAAACAGTGAGAGAGGTACAAAGAGACAGGGAGAGCTGCAGACAAACTTTGAGTGACAGGGACAAAGAGGCTAAGCTAGCAGAAGGTCTGGCTGATCAGGTGGAGACGAGAGAAAGTGGAAGCCTTTTTGCCCCACCCCTGCAGTGACTGTATTTCCTTTGAAAAGTTGCCCACTTTTTGGTGTTGGAACTGGCAAGAGCAGTTCTCCAACGGGTCCTTGCCCTCCCTCTGTGCCAGGCCCACACTCCAGCCCAACCCAGAGCCAGCGGGGTGCTCTCTTCCTCACCTGCACAGCAGAGGCAGACTGTTTGCTGTCATTGTTCCCTGGGGAGCTCAGGCCTGAGGCCTGCTGCAGCAGGAACTGCCGGGCCACTTGGAGAGCCTGCAAGACAGGGGCTGAGTCAGCAATGGCCTGGGAGGCTGGGTGGGATCCAGGGATTAGGGAGTGTTTGGGGCAGTAAGGAGAAGGAGATCAGGGTAAGGTGGAAGGTCTTGGGGGTGAGAGGGTCATGGGTCCATAAGGGCTTGTGGTAAGGGCAGTAGGAGTCACTGAGAAGAGCTGTTGGGGTTCAGGGATCAGAGCCTCTACAGACTCAGCCTGGGACCCAGTGAAGTTTTGTTAGGACTCAATGGGGACAGCAAATGGAAGGGCCCATGGTCAAAAAGGGACTCTTAGAGGAAAATAAAGGGGGTTGACTCAGGGCATTAGTAAATCAGTACTATTTGTTGAGCATCTACTATGGGTCAGGCACTGTACAGGCAAGAGCTTATTTAATCTTCCTCTGTAAGGCTGTGAGGTAGGGATTATTGCCCCATTTTGCAGATGAGGAAACGGAGTCTCCAGGAGGTTAAGTAACTTACCCAGGATCATACAGCTAGGCGGCATCAGAGCCAAGATTTGAGCCCAGGAAGCCTGGCTCCAAGGCCAACTGCCTTACTGGGTGGTCAGTCTGGGGGCTAAAAAGTAGCATTCACTGTGGAGCCAGAGCACACAGTTGGGAGGATGAGGGAAGAGCCCTGGGGTCAGTGGCACAAGGTCTGAGTACTGTGTGACTTTCTGAGTTCAAGGATTGTACATGCATGCTGCTGGAGGAATTAGATCAAGTTCTGAAAGGTATACTATCAGCAGAGATGCACGGACCATCGTGCTGTGGGCTTGGTGGCCACAGTGGCTTAGACTGAGCTGAGCCAGAGGGGTCATAGGAGTGGGAGGCATATGGAGATTGCTGGAGGAATCACTCCAGTGGGTCAGTGTGACAGTCAAGGAGTAGGAGGGGCCCAGAAGGTAAACTGATGGGCAGTGAGACGTCTGGTAGGAGTGAGGGGTCAGGAGGGCCCAGGAAATTATCTATGAGGCCAGTCAAGCCCTCTATGTCCTCACTATGCTTCAGTGGGAGGTTTGAAGGCAAGTTCTGAATCCACATTTCAGGAGCACAAAATTTATCTGCTTCCAGATTGCTCAAGACCCTCTTGGGAGCCAGTGCAGGTGTGTCTACCTTGACACAGGGCTCCAACCTTAGGCAGTCCTGGGTCTGAATCCCAGCTGTGCGGCCTGCCAGCTACGACCTTGGGCAAGTTATTCCAGTTCTCTGCACTTCAGTCTCCTTATCTGCAAAACTGGGAAACTACCCATCTCCAAATTACTAGGGGGATTAAAGGACCAATGTTTGGCATCCAGTTGGCATTCGGGAAGTATTCACTCCCTTCAGCTCTCATTAATCTCTCCACAATTCTCCACTTCACCTCCTCCAGCCTCTCCCCAACATAGCCTCGTGCCCTGCGCACTTATTAGACGAAATGCGCCCGCCTGTGGCTCACTCTCACATCTGTCCACACTCGCACTTGTTTTTTCTGTATGGGCCCCTATTCTCCTACCCCACCACAAGCACCTTCAAGGCAAAACCTTTTAAGGTGGGATATGGCTGCACCACCCATCGCTCAACAAGCAAAGAGAGTGACCACTGTGTACCAAGCATATACACACAACCACCTTCGCGTCCGTTCATCATCAGTGCAAACAGCCGAGCCTCCTGAGGCTTTAAATCTAGTTTACCCTAGGATGGCAACTAAATATGCACTGGCCTATTGACGGGAAGGTGTCCTGCAGCAAACCTGGAGCTCAGAATGGTGTGCTCCTCACAGGCCACCCCCACCCCACCTCCTTCCCTGGATGTCACACCCAGAGAAGTGCCCTGGGCTTCCAGAGGGGGACAGGATGTTTCTCCTCTTCCAGATTCACTTCAGAAAGCAGAAATCTGACCTTTCTAAGTCAAAAGGCTCTGCGGAAAGAGGAGGAAGGGTGGGGGGGGGGGTGTTGTGGGTGAGGAAGGGCAGGGAGTCAGGTGGTCATTAGGAAGAAGCCCCTGCCTCTACTACCTTGCTTTTACAAACTCTTCCAGGTCTACTGACAAGTGCTCTTTGTCCTCCAAAGGTGGAGGTAGAGTAGGGTTGAGGGGGTACAGGGGTCAGAGGCCAGGGGACAAGGGTAGGGGAAGAAGATGGCTCAGAGAGGCTGGCCAGCCCAGGCGACCCAAAAGGGACACTGGTTGGGGTGGGGAGATGACGCACTCCAGATCCCCGGGGGACAGGAGGGAACAGCAGGGAGGGGCTTCTGGGGGCAGTTGGGGGCAGAGCCCTGCTCAGTCTCCTGGGGTGGGGTGGGGGGTGGCCAGGGGAGTTGACTCCCACTGACTCTCTTACTTTGTGGTCCCCTGGAGCATGAAATTACATGATTTACACGAAAAAAATAGCAAGGCCTTGCAGTCTCATTCCTGAGACCTCCCCCTCCCTGTGACAGGCCCTTCCTCCCCCTACACCCCCTACCCACAACCCCTTTCCTTCTTCCTGCCAAGACCAGGCCAGATGAGAGCCAGGTAAGACCTTAGGTCTGGCCAAGGCTCCCCTCCCTCAGCTTCCTACCATTCCTTCTCATACATGGGTCCTCACTCACCACTCTTCTCACATCTATGAAGTACCTGCTGCGTGCCAGGGACCAGGCTAGGGGCTGGGGATACAGAGAAACAGAAGGTGGCCTCTGCCCCCCCCAGGGCTCACAGCTCAGGTTCTGTGATGATAGCCTCTAATATAAAGAATGATAGGCCGGGCGCAATGGCTCATGCCTGTAATCCTAGCACTTTGGGAAGCCAAGGCAGGCGGATCATGAGGTCAGGAGATCAAGACAATCCTGGCTAACACGGTGAAACCCCGTTCTCTACTAAAAATACAAAAAATTAGCCAGGCGTGGTGGCGGGAGCCCGCAGTCCCAGCTACTCCGGAGGCTGAGGCAGGATGATGGCGTGAACCCGGGAGGCGGAGCTTGCAGTGAGCCGAGATGGCACCACTGCACTCCAGCCTGGGCAACAGAGCAAGACTCCATCTCAAAAAACAAAACAAAACAAAACACAAAACAAAACAAAACACGAATGATAAGAAACTAGTCAGCCTGAAGTGGGGGTGAGTGCCAGGGGTCAGAGAAGGCTTTCTTCTACCTGGGGAAGTCTGGGAAGGCTTCCCAGAGGTGGTGGCAGCACTAACTGGAGTCTCACCATCTGAAGGGCGAGTTAACACGGTGAACGAGGAGGGTCACATCGACCATGCTGCTGCACCAGATGTGTTCACACTGCCTGCTGGCACTGCAGCCTGGAGATCACTGGACTGCCCACCTCAGAGAGACGTGGGAAATGATGGGTCCTAACTCCAGCAGATCCCCAGCCCCACTTTCTTTGAATATGCCAACCAGACTGGGGCCTCCTTGAAAGCATAGATGTTGTCAACTGTAGCTGTGAACCCCCATCTCCAACCACCAGCACACAGCAGACATGCGATACCCGCTCACAAAACTCATTTTAGTCTAGGCTGAATATGGGAGGCTGGCACAGGCTGACACTAAGCTTAACAGCTAACATTTGCCTTGCAGTTTTCAAAGCACTTTTTCAAACATTTAATTGAAGCTTCACAACATTGAGCTAGGTGGAGCAGGTATTGATGTCCCTATTTTACAGACAAGGAAACTGAGGCCTGAGGTTCCACAGCTAGGAAGTGGCAGAGTCCAAACACCTCTGACTGCTCAGGGCTTACTCCACTGAGGGGTCTCCATGATCCCATGCACAGTCCAGCGAGGCCTTCAAATCTGCCTTCCCCCTAATCTGCATGTGTTCAGCCCTCCAGTGAGAAGGGGAAGTGAAGATGGTGGAGGTGGAGGAAGAAGACCAAGAAAGGAAACTCCAGGGGAAAAGTGGGCTCAGTTTCCCTTCCCTAAGGACAAGAGATACCCAAACACAGCCCTGGGTGAGAAAGGTGTTCAGATACCCACACCAGGAAGAAGCCATTATGGAAAACCTAGGGGAGGAGGAAGAGGGGGCTTAGGCAGAGTGCAAAACTGGGAGCCATTTGGCCTCTCGAACCTCATTTTTTTCCTCCTTCTACCCCTTGGACTGAAAACCAAATGTCCAGCTCTGTGGTCTGGGGATGATGTCCAGTTTTCCTCTAAGGGAGGTGTACTGTCCATTCATGCATGGACTTCAAGAGAGATCTGGATCCAAGTTCTGGCTCCACCGTATGCTGGGTAACCTTGGGCAAGTCACCATCTCTTTGAGCCTCCGTTTCTTCCTCTGCAAAACTGGAACAACCCCATACTTTCTTCATGGGGTTCCTGGGAACAGCACGTGGGACTGTGCACATGGAGTACTTAGCACACTGCCAGGCACCCAGTAGGTCCTGGACGAACACTATTATGATGATTGATCTTTCACCAGCAGCTCCTGGTCACTTGCCTGGTGCCACCCGGAAGGCCTTGCTAACCAAACCCTCTTCCAGCCCAGCCCCCTCCTCAAGCTTAAGAACTCAGTCTCGCTAATGAAGCTGAACTCTCCTCCCCCCATCCCCCATTCAGAAGTCATTAGCAGGATCTCCGCAATTAGGAACAAATGGCTTATAACGGATGGCATCCAGGGAGGGCGGTTGGGATGGTGGAGAATGAAGCTGTAGCTTTGAGGGCAACAGGGAGCTGCTATGAATAGAAAAACAAGTCTCGGTGCTGTGGGGTCTCTCTCTCCCCTCCAGGATAGGACCACACTCCCATTTCTGGTTCTGGGAATTCAGGGCTGGTGGAGTGGGGGGTGGGAGAGGGGTCATTCTCTCTCAGGAAGCCAGGTGCGGGGCTATTTACCAGTCCTTTCAGCAGGCTGGAGGATCCCAGATCTGTGTTGGGGTGCCAGCCTTATTCTGTGTGTGTGCAGGAGGGCAGGGACGTGATAATCAGGGAGACAAGCTTGAAAGGCTGTTGAGAATGAGAAGTCGAAGAGCTTGGGCCACAACCCCCTGGAGAGCTGCAAGTGTTAGAGGGTATCTAGTCCAGTATTTTTCAAATTGCTGCTCATGGCCCAGTAGTGGGTCATAATATCAATTTAGTGGGTCAAAAAATAGGTATTTTCTAGTTCACTGATAGATGGAGAAACAGAGATCCAGAGATGGGCAATGATTTGCCCAACGGGACACAGTGGCAAAAGCAGAACCTGAATGTACCAGACCTGAAACTGGGCTCTGCACAGGGAAGAGAAACCAAGCACTGGCTGGGCAGGATGGAGGAGGTACTAGCAAATTCTAGTTTAATTTGGATTGTGGTGAGGGGCAGCCAAAACAAACAAACTCCAAACTTCCTTTGTCTGCCTCTGGCTGGTTCTGGCAAAACTGGGATTCAATCTTATCTAAATTGTCTCCATAATTAATTTTCACTGGGAACTGGCTGGATTTAGGAAAAGAAGGGACTAGAAGGGTATTTGAGGGTGTTGGCCCACCTCGCCCCATTCTGAGCCAGAAAAGCATCCCCAGGAAAGCCTATTACCTTTACCTCCAGAACCACAGCATGACTATTAATTTAACAATTTAATGAGTGGTTATTAAGCCCCACAGGGCACTCACAGTGTCCTCAGTACTGGGGACTCAGCGTCTTTAACGGGGCTCACGTTCTAATGGGCCGAGACAGACACTACACAAAGAGACATGCAAACTCTGAGCTGGTGGCGAGTGTCCCATGGAGGCTGGCTGGGTGGCTGGCTGGCTGGCTGGCTCTAGGGTGTGTGGCCAGGGAAGGCCTCTCTGAGGAGACACAACATCAGGAGGAGGCAACTCTTCCAAGGGAGAGTATCTGAGGTGGAGGGAACACATGGTGCGAGGCCCTGCCGTGGGAAAAGCTGGGTGCATTATGAATTGAAAAGCCAGTGTGGCCAAGAGAAGAGTGGCCTGAGAAGAAGTCCCAGAGGTGTGCAGGTGCCAGATTACACAGGGACAATGATTTTTTATTCCATTATACACTTGAAAAATCGCTGAAGGATTTTGAGTAGGAAGTGATACAGTCTTTCAGGGTAGATACTTACTGCTGGTAAACAATGGATGCCTAATAAGCACTCACTGGTTCAAAGTAAAGAAGGAATATTGCTTCATCTACCCCTCAAAATGCAACTCCTCAGGGACCAGAGGGTGGAAGAAAGGGGTACAAGAAGGAGGAGTTAGAGATTAGTGGTCCTGACCACTGAGGGAACTGACCTGGGGGGAGGAAAGTTCTCGACCAGCCAGGCTTTGTCCTCCAGCAAAGAGACATAAAAATGAAATTACACAGAGAGCGGGGACAAGGAAGGTGGGGAGAGGAGAACATAAAACCCCTGAAGTTATTCCGCACCTTTTTCCCTTGGAAAAAAAAAAGCTTTTTGGAAAAGGCTGTAAATTTTTTTTACACCAACCTTGTAAAAATGACATCGGTGCATTCTCAAATTAGAACCATTAAAATGAAAACCAGCAATGCACAGACACAGACAGGCCCACGTGGGTGGGAGACGACTCACATCCTGGGTGTACAGCCCCGGTTTCAGGACGCCTTCCCTACCAAGTGCCTTGAAAATGCCTCCTCTCTATAAGGAACTAGTTTCTGGCCTCAGAGAGATGAGAATTTACAGCTGAACTCAACAGCGTGGATGAGGAGCTGCGATCCTTCAAAAGGCTCCTTCATTCTCTCCATTCCCTGCACCACTGCTCTCAAACTCAGGCAGGCTTCGCACCAGCAGTGCCCGGCCTCTGCCTGCTTCTAGCAATGATGCAGCCCAGGGCTCATCCAGCTCCTGCAGCCAAAACCAGCTCTGCAGGGTGTCATGAGGGCGAGAGTCCTCAGTGCCTGGAAGGAACTCTGACCTCCAGCAAGGAGGTGAAATCACCAAGGTGATGGTGGGTGACCGAGTGGCAGTGATGCAAAAGTTCCCGTGATCACTTTCCTCATTCTTGGTGGCATTTGGAGGTGGCTACCAGACATACATCCCTCCCACCAGTATCTGTGGAGTTCTCTGGAAGTGGGTCTGTGCTGGGGTTTGGGTTCTGAGCCGCTTCACTCTAGCCACCTCTGCAATGTAGGGTTGGAGTGGGGGCAGTGGTGGTGGGGGATGCAGTTCTCGTCCTGAAGATTCCTACTGGGCCTTCTCAGAATAAAGGTGCTCCCCCAGGGGAAAAGCCAGCTCTCCCACTGAGGGTTCCAGGCCAAGTTCTGCCCTGATGAGGTGACCCTAGGATGCAGCCTTCCCCACTTCAATCCTCAAGATAAATCCTTTCTCAGAAGGAACATTCATCTCCCTTCCCCAAATTCTCCTCTGTATCCCCAGTTCTAATCAGCAGGGAAAAGAATTCTGCCATGAAGGGGAGGTGAGGGAGGGAAGAAGAGGGATTTCAGAATTCCATATTAGGAGGGAAGCTGGGGGCTCTCCTGCTGGTAGAGTGGGCTGGCTCCTTTTAGTCCCAAGAAAGCAGGGGTCTGCAGATCCCTCCTCCAGGCCCCAGCCCCGCCCTCTGCCTTCCTAGCACTACTCCCTCCTAGGAGAATTTTCCAACATAGGAAACAGGGAGGTCTTTGGCTCTCAGGGACCTGGGAGGGGTACAACAAGGGGGATGGTTAAGGCCCTCTCCCAGCCACAGCACTCCCCAGCTCCTCCCACCTCCCACCTGCCCTTCTCTCACTGTGTCAGGCCAAGGAGGAAAGGGCAGTTTCTGAGCATTCCCCAGCAGCTGGTATGAACTGGTGTGATGTCCGTAAGCCTCCCCTCTGGAGAGTGCAGGCCCCAACTCTCCCTCCATGCCATGGCTCCTCCACGGGAGGGGCTCATTCTCCAGAAGAAAAAGGAGAATGCAGAAGGTGTGGGATCAGACAGGAAACAGTAGAATCTGGGGCACACAGCCAGCAGTCCTGAAGAGAAATGGGCCCTGGACCTGCAGACCAAAGACAACTGTTGACTGCGCGCGCGCGCGTGTGTGTGTGTGTGTGTGTGTGTGCGCGCGTGTGTGTGTCTGTGTGTCAGGGGGTGGTGGGGGGCAAATTCACCCTCTGAATCCTCCCCTTCCCCTGCTGTCATCCCTCTAAGTAGCTTGGGCAGAGGAGGGCCAGATGGGGGAGGAAAAGGAAAGAAAAGTCTCTCCCATTCTTCTTCTCCCCTCCCCCAACTGCCTGACATTCCCCCCATCTCTTTGAAGGGGGGGGTGAGGTAAAAGCCCATTAATGTGCAGAGCCCCCCAACCCTTTTGAATCTCCTCACAGGATGTGAACGGGATGGGATTTGGCCCAGTTGCCACGGCAACTGCAGTGGGAGTTCCCAGACGCTAGGCAACCCTCCCGTGACCCTCGCTGACCTGTCACCCCCGCAACCCATGGACAATGGGAGTGCGCGCTCCAGAGGCCCAGGACGCCTTTCAGCGCGGCCTCAGCACCGCCGCCAGCGGCTCTGCCTGCCTCCACCCCACCAGCTCGGCCCTCCTGGCCCCAACTTGGCCAGCGCACCCAGACCAGCCCCCAAGACCTCCCCTCCCAAAATCTGGCACACGCTTCTCCTAGGCTTCATGGCCCCTATCAGAGAGAGTCCTAAGGGTATTTGTGGGGTCCCTGAGAAAATCCCCACACTGGGAACATTTTCATACAAGTGAAATCAGATTAGAATAAAACACAAGGGCAACTTTCAAAGAAAAGAGCCATCCCATAGGGTAAAAATGCAGGGAGGGGCACTGTGGTAGAAGCATTTGCCTTGGCGAGGGAGGGGACGGATGGGCTGTGGGTGTGTCTATGGTCTAGGGTATTCTTTAACAGCAGCTGGGGATCGCCAATGCCAGCTGGCCGGCACGGAGCCCAGTGCAAAGTAAGACTGAAGGTGTGTTTGCAGCTTGACTGACTGCTCCAGAGCCTACTGTACTTCCTGCACCTTCTCCTCAGGGTAGACAGATTCCCCATAGGGCATAAGACTGCAGACTTGGTGAAAGCCCCAAAGACAGCGTGGAGGTGATATGGCTTTGTCACTCACCAATGACCAGGCTGGGATGAAGGAGGTGGAAGCTGGGCCTTGTGGGCTGAAATGGGGCAGCCAGCCAAGGACCCTCTCCCTCTAGTCAGACCTGGCCTGGCAGCCAAGCCAGGTCACCCCCCAGCCTCTGTTTAAACAAGCTCCCAGCCTGCTCGTTGCATGGAAACAAGTGCCTGCTCTTGTTCCAAAGTGACGTGGCCACCCTCTTCAGCACTGTTTGTTTCAGCCTGAAGTCCTGTCACAGGCCTGACTTCTGACTCGCCCTGTTTATCTCTCTCCTCTCTGTCAACTCATTACTCCCAAAGGCCAGGATTGCATTTCCAGGGCTTGTTTACTGAGAGCAGAGGGACAAGGACCAACAGACAGACAAAGGCAGAGGAGCTTGGAGAGCCACAGAGAGTACGAGGAGAATGGGACCAGCGTGTGGTCCACAGACCCTCTCCTACCCCACTTCCTATCGAGTTTGCAGATGGCACTAGAGTGGCTACTTAGGGCCAGCGGGCAGCGTTGCTTTTCTATCACAGAACCCTTTCAGGTTGGAAATGAAATGCTCTAATTTACTCATCAACAGACATTTCCTTAGCACCCACTATGCTCGAGGCCTCGCTGCCTCCATTTCCCACAGCGACTGTGTGATGGAGAAGCAGCAAAGGGGCAGGTGTGCTGAGCCCTGAACTAGGAACTGGGAGAGTGAGGTCTACGCAGCCTTTATTGTGCCATCTTGACAACTCAGTGCCTACCTCTGGCTGTCTCATCTGTGAAACTGGAATAATAATATCCACCTTGCAGGGATGGTGAGATAACAACACAGCATACGTGAAGACCCCAAAGCACCAGAGACGAAAGGCATTGGTTTGTCCTCTAAGTCCTTTCAGGTTGGGGTTGAGAAGGAGCAGGAACCCAAAGGGCCAGGCTCTCCTTCCCATACTTGTTTATCCTACAAGTAGGAACATTTGTTGTTGGGGACCAGAAAATGTTACCCTTGAAGCTCCCCCAAAAGCCTCGTTCACACATTCAGGGTAGAGGAATAGCCCATGGACTATTTCATTTTAATTGGAAATCTTGTAATTTTAATTTTGCAAAGTTCTTTTCATAGTTTGGAGCCAACAAAACCTTTTTTAAGTCTCAAATATGTTCCTTGGCCCTGGGCACTCTGCCCATAGTGAGCCCAAATGGATAAAACAGCCCTCTGCCTGCCTCCAACTCCCCACCCCAGTTTATTTGTGAAACAGATATAGGATTTTCCAGGACTGTGGGATATTCCCCAAAACAAACAGGAATAACTGGAATGTGGAATATAGATGGGAAAACATGGCTCATGTGCAACGCAGAACCAAGAAACCTGATCAGTACAGACAGTTCTGTCTTTCCCCACCCTAAACATTTCCCCAGTTATCCAGAGAACTGTGTTCGTTCTTCATTTTCAGAAATTTTTTAAAAGAAACTTTCCAGTTTCAGTACTCCCCAACCCCTACATTTAAAATTCTTCATAACTCTGTCTGCAGTCACAGAGATGGAAGAGCTGGCCATACAAAATGGGTGGCCTTGGAGATTTCTGGTGGGGTGTGTTTTGCTATTATGTTGGTAAAGGGTAGGATATTGCCCTTTAACCTTCTGTCCCCAGCAAACGGCACAGACTCTGTGGGTCTCTTCCCCAGAGAATGTGCTTAGGAAGGCTTGGGAGATGCCAGCAAACTCCTGAAGAATATCTCCCTAGGGAAGGGAGTCAGGCCCTTCCCTGCTCCAGTCTCCACTGCTGGCAAGAGAAAGTGATTTTTGAAGTCCTCTGTTCCACTCACATCCACATCGACAAATGAGCTGCATGTGTTGCACACCCAAATTGCACCTGATCCTAACAACTCTGTACTTTAGGTGCCAAGGAGGCCAGGGCTCAGGCAGGCTCATGACTTGGTCAAGGTCATGCCACTGGTTAAGGGGCTGGCTGGGACTTAAACCAGGTTTCTTCAATTCCTGCTTTAGCGCTGGCTGACCAGCTCTGTGCAGGGGAGTCAGGCTTCTGATGGTGTTGCTTCCAGTCTGACTTCTGGCTCCAAGGAATATGATGGGAAAAGGCCCCTTAAGGGTTATGAAGTTGGGCTGTGGGAGAAGGAGTGCAGAGTCCCAGGGTGAACTTGGGAGAGACAGCAGGGCCATGGAGGAGCACATGAGGGTACCGTGGTACACACATGTGTGCACGCATGAGGCAGGAGTGGGGTACTGAGCAGGGAGGTACACACAGAGCCCTGCTTCTCCATGTCCCTAGCATACCCCACCCCCTGCCCCGCTCAAGGGCCGGCACCACCAGCAGTGATTCCAGGAGCAGAGTCAAATCAGAGAAAGAGAATCCCAAGGCCAGGGCTGTTGGCTGGGCAGGTTCTCCTCAACTTGTTGAGCATGACTCTCCCTTTTTCCCCGGGTGGGACCAGGACATGAGGCCCCTGCTCTGTCATCACCCAACCAGATCTAGACCCATCCTAGTGCCTCTAGATCCTCAGAGAGGTTGGTCTTAAACTCCCGAACTCTGCACTTTAGGGTGGAAGAGGAAATAGAAGACACAGACAGGGATTCCCAGTTTGAGCCCTAAAAATGGAGGCCTGTCTTTGCCTACCTCTCTTGGCCTTTACCCAGCTGCCTGGGCCTCTCTTCACTGCTGGAAATGGAGGCCCAAGCTGACTCGGAAGCAGATAATGTTTTGCAACAGAAATAATGTGAAGATCCCCCTGTGTGCACAGCACCCTCTTAACCCTGTTCATTTAGCCAGTTTCCTAGCCAGTGTGCAGGTGAAGAGTGGAGTGCCCACCAATCCAACATGCCAATCTCAACCCTGCTGCCCAGGTGTGTGTCTGTCTCTTCTTATTGGCATTTCTGGGACAGTTTCAAGCTTCATGATCTCAGACCTCCGAGTCCCACTTCTATCTCTTGAAAATGCTGTGGTAGCCTAGGCTCAAGGTGGCCACCAGAATGGGTGGGTGGACAGGGAGTCCTTGGAGGCTGGACTGTCTTAAGAATGGTAAAGTGACGCTGCCTGGCAGGGAGTGGTGCTCCAGCAGCCAGGATGAAGTGGAATGCAGCCTAGTGTCCCCTCTCCCGCTCCCAGATACCCCAAGGCGCACCAGTTCCTACCTGTTGCTGCTGGAAGTGCAGCAGCTCCGCAGGACTCATCTCACCATTGCTGTCTGCACCCGTGGTCACTTCCCTGCCCGTGCCACTTGCAGTTGTCCCTGTGGCCCCGCCGCTGCTGCCATCGGCTTGCCCAGAGAGGCTGCCCACGCCATTCTGACCAGATGGAGCCGACCTGATTGTCTCCGAGGCAGATTCCACCATCATGTCGCTCTAGCGGTACCTGGTGGAGGAAGAGAGACACAGGGGAGAGGCTGAGGCTGAAGGCTGAAAGGGCAGTGACTGCTGACCCCCAAAAACATAACCATCGCCACAGGAGTAGCTGGGCATCTACTCCTCCTCAACTTCCCAGAGGCTGCTCCTGGGATGCCTGATGGAATGTGGCTCCTCCCGATGTCCCCCCAGGTGAGGGGTGGCTCCACACCCCCAACCATGTTTTCTTGACTTCTAGGAGACCTCGTGCTGGGGTGGGGAAGGGAGGAGACAAAGCCCTTGCACTGCCCCTCTGGGTGAGGATTTTTTGCCCCAGTTGAGGTTTTGCACTGTTTATAATAATGACATGAAGAAGGGCTATTTTAGGTTTTTTGTTTGTTTGTTTGTTTGTTTTTGAGACAGAGTCTCGCTCTATTGCCCAGGCTAGAGTGCAGTGGTGCGATCTCGGCTCACTGCAGCCTCCGCCTCCCGAGTTTGAGTGATTCTTCTACCTCAGCCTCCTGAGTAGCTAGGATTACAGGTGCCTGCCACCACGACCAGCTAAATTTTTGTGTGTGTATTTTTAGTAGAGAAGGGGTTTCACCATGTCGGCCAGGCTGGTCTCGCACTCCTGACCTCAGGTGATCTGCCTGCCTCAGCCTCCCAAAATGCTGCGATTATAGGCATGAGCCACAGTGCCTAGCCCCCGTCTGGGTCTTAAACCTACACCAACAAAGCAAAGACAAAAGTTATTCACTAGGAACCTATCATATTACTGCCTTCCTACCCCCACCTGAAATGGACTTTGTGTTTGCTCCCATCCCAGGGCAAATGACCTTCCCCAGGCCACAGAAGGTCCAAAGCAACAATTATTCTTCTATAAAAAAGGCTGCCACTTGCCCAGCACCTACTGGGAGCCAGACACTGGGCTTCGTCATGGAGGTGTGCAGTGAAGGAAGCCCTGGTTCCACTTTCCATCTTCCATTTTAAAGCCCTCAGCCTAGCACCTGGTCAAAAGTAGACACTCAGTAAGGTTAACTCACTCTCCATAGGAACCATGATTTCTCCTCATGAGAACTGTGGGAGAGAGTTATCACGCCAATTTTACAGATGGAAAAACCGAAGGTCCAGAGAGTTAGGTTACATACCCAAGGCAAAGAGTCAAGGTCTGGATCCCCTGATCCCAGAAATGCCTCTCAAGGAGTGGCTGAAACATCCCCCTAGAAAGAGAGGGTATGTGTTTGGGATGGTCAGGACAGTAAGGAGGAGGTGGAGGCCTAAGCTTCTTCTTATAACTCATAGAGGTTCCAATAGCTTTTAAAATTTAATTTAATTAATTTATTCATTTTATCTTTTTGAGACAGAGTCTCGCTCTGTCACCCAGGCTGGAGTGCAGTGGCACAATCTCGGCTCCCTGCAACCTCCGTCTCCCGGGTTCAAGCGATTATCCTGTCTCAGCCTCCCAAGCAGCTGGTACTATAGGCACGCAACACCATTAGTAGAGATGTTAGCCAGGCTGGTCTCGAACTCCTGGCCTCAACTGATCCACTTGCCTCGGCCTCAACTGATCCACTTGCCTCGGCCTCCGAAAGTGCTGGGATTATAGGCATGAACCACTGCACCTGACAAGGTTCCAATATCTTTAGTATGAAAAGCTGTTCTCAAATTCTGGGGGCTCCCCAACTACCCCCGAGTCACAGTCCCTTGAGAGGAACATGGATTTCAGTCAAACAGGTCAGACCATGGTTGGCATCCACTACTGATTTTTGATCCATCTTAAACTCCCCAACCCTCAGATTCCTTGTCTGTGGTAGGACAATGTTTCTTGGCACCTATGGGGGATTGGTTCCAGGATCCCTGTGGATACCATAATTTCCAGATGCTCAAGCCTCCCAGTTTGTCCTGCAGGACCTGTGGATACAAAAGTTGGCCCTCCCTATCTGTGGGTCCTGCACACTGCAAATACTGTACAGTATTTTCCATCTGTGGTGGATTGAATCCACGGATGTGGAACCTGCGGATAAAGAGAGCCAAGTATATTTCATCCCAGCCTCCAAGTCTTTTGAGGAGAAAATAAACATGCACATGGCACCTGAGAGAGCAAGCCCCCAATATTGATCAGCGCCTTCTCCACCCACCATAACTGTAAGGGTGAGGACATTGAGACCCAAAGAGGTCAAGGACTTGGCCCAGACTGCACAGAGATCATCGAGGGATAGAAGCCACATGAGCATTTAGCAAGGCCCGTGGAAGCCAGCCAGTTTCTTTCCTCCCAATTCGATCTCTTTTGGCCTAGGCACACCCTATAACCACATGGTCTCCCTGACCCGACTGACAGATGAGGGCCTTGTAGGTAACAATGAGAAACTGTGGAAAGAGACTGGACTGCGATTTCTCTAGTTCCTTCCCCAAGGCAGCAGCTCCCCAAAGCATTTCCCTCCCACTCCCAAATTCTCTCCTTTCACTCCAGAAGAACTCTTCTCCCTCACTCTACCAAGCCATTTGCTCAGCTTTCATCCTGGCTGGAAGCAGAGTCGGGAGGAGATAGAGAACTGCAAGGGGTCCACAGAAGCCACATCCCTGTTCCTGTGGCCCCTCTTCATCTGTGACTCTGGGTGTCACTGTCCCAGTAAGTCTGAGTGGCCTCCTGGGTGCCCTGTATTTGTGAATTTCTCTGTATGTTCCCAAGGGCTTGCTCTTCCCCCAACCCAGCCACTGCTCCACTCCTAAGTTCTGAGAGGAGCTGGGCTGGAGTAAGGGCAGGATGGGAGTGATGGTTCGGAAGAGATTGAGCACTCGGTCTCAGGCCTTAATGGCCATGTCAGCCTGAGGGCTAGTGGCGGTGAAATGATGGATGGGGTGGGCACCATCCTCCACTTGCCACAGCACAGGGCTCCATCACCCTCCCCTGAAACCACCCAGCCAGCAGCGCCTTCCCCCACTTGGGCCTGGGCCTCAGTTACATGAGGGGGATGGGGAGACAGGAGGGAGGGGGGCCTCTCCCCCAACCCTGGCTCTGCTGGTGGTGGAAAGCAGCTGCCCGCTCTGATTCCAAGTCTAGCTTCTCTGAGATCTGAGAACTCCTGGGCCCCAAGGGACAAAGACCAGAGCCTCAGGGGTGTATGCATGCAAAGGAGAAAGGAAAGAGAATCTGGCAGTTACTTCCCTGGGGTCAGGGAGAGTGGCCCCCTTCCAACACTCAAGGAGTATCATAAAGTTGCAGATCCGACAGTAAGTTTGGAAAAAGAGAAAGAAGGAAGGAGGAGGATGCAGACAGAGGTGCTCCTTTCTTTTCTTTTTATTGGGGGGGCATACAGAGTAACACCCAGTGAACAACATAATTGCTGCAATGTGGTGTATAATAATAGCTATTCAGGGGCCGATCATTCATATTAAACAGGGTGAAGCAAGCCTCTCATTTGCATGCTTGAGATTATATGCATTTGAAAAGTCATTTCCGCAGGGTGTGTGAATGGCATTAATTCCCATGTGGCATGCTCTGCCCCCTCCAGGGTCTTTACCCCACTGACACACACCCATACACCTCCTTCCATGCTCCCGCCCACCTAACAACATACCCCCCAAACCTGCATGACAGGCACTCCCAAGTGCTTTCCGAATTCTCACCTCTGCCCTGAGATACCTGCTCGCCAAGGATGAGCACACCAGAAGCCTCATGTCTCCTGCCCACCTCTCCACAGGGCGCCGCGACAGCACCGGTGTGCTCCCTGCACTGTGGGTGAGCAGGCTCTGGGTGCCTGGGACCCAGTCAGCTAAGGACAGGATGGGGAAGGGTGCTGGTGGGAGGCCTTGATTATCAGTCCCCTGTAACTACAAGGGTGTGGGGTATGGAGGAGAAGTCAGTGTCCACAGGAGCCTGAACCCTGGCTACGGGAGCAGGCAGGGGCCTGGGCTCAGCCACACACCATTGTGAATCCTCTGCCTTCCCTTTTCTCTGAGCCTCTACTTCCCTGTCTCTATACAAATAGGTGGTCCTGAAGATCTCTTCTCACTCTCAGTCTGGCATGTGGACATGAAACCACAGTACTTCAGTGAATACTGGTAGGCACTGATGGTTGGTCTGCTGGAGTCACAGCCGGGTCCCTTTCACAGTGGACTCCACCCAGTGTAGATCTGAGCTGCTTCCTCTGGTAATGAGGGGCAAGCTCCAAGAGGTCCTCCTTTCTTCTCCACACACCCCTATCTTCCCAATCCATGCTCCTCCCCCAGCCACCAAGGTCCTCAGCAAGGAGCAGCTGAACACCTGCGGAACAGGAAGGCAGAGGCTCTGAGAATTAGACCATCTGGTTTCTAGGCTCAGCTGTGTGACCTTGGGCAAGTCACTGGGGTGCTCTTTCTGCCTCCATACAATAAGGTAGGGATTGGCCAGGGGTCTAAGGTTCGCTAATACTGGGCTCTTATCCCCCACCCCAGACTTTCCATATGCCTCTCCTACCACATGTTGGGGGCAAATGGAGATAGCACCGGAGGCCGAGTTATTTTGGCAGGTCCAGGATTTGTCTGAGGCTCAGGTCCTGCACTTAGGCAGGACCTAGTGGCCCAACCCTCAGCGTTCCCCGTGGGGGAGCCAGGGCACCTCGGAGCCTATGTCAGGCCTAGAGGCTCCTGCAGATGCCGTCGGAAGGAAGCTGGGTCAAAGCCGCGGCTGCCTCTTCCGCTCTGAGGCAGTCTGCGGGCCGCTGGGGGCTCCCACTTCCCCGGAGGCTCCTGGCTCTTCAAAGAACCTGGGCGGGCGAGTGCGCAACGAGGGACGCCCTTGGAACTCGCCGGAGACCGCCCCGTCCCCTCCCTGGCCGGAAGTGACGAGTTCCACCTACCTTGGGGCCAAAGGGGGGACCCACGGGCTGGGGTGCTTTTGTGGAAGGAGAAAAGAGACGGGGAACCCCACATGCGCAGAAACCTTTTGTGCCTTTTCGCGGGCCCATATGGCGTAGCGAGTATTAATTACCGTCGCTTTTTAATTAACAATCGCTTAATCTGAGCCGTAACATTTGCCATGACACCCTGCGCCTCACCGCGAACCCGCACCGCCCGCCCTGCCAACTCATCAATTAATTTTTATTGACGTTTTCTTCCCCCAAACAGGCACAATACCAGGGTTTTCCAATTAACACCTCTGCGATCTCTAATTAGTGCAATTAACAGACTGATGGATGCCCGGAGTTTACCCTCGGGGGAGGGAGAGAGGGGCGGGGCAGCCCCCAGCGCGCTCCTGGGCGCGCGTCCTGCCGGGAGCACACGTGCACGCGCAGCTGGAGTGGAGATGAGGCCCCAGTTCTTAAGGGAGACACGGGTGGGGAATGACCACAGGTAGCCCGTACCCAGAGCAATAGTGGCGGTTGGAATTTAAATAAGATATCGTTTCCAGTTCTCCAGAAACCTATAATATAGTCTGGGAGACAGCAGGACGTGGCCCAGCTGACAGCCTGACCCTGTAAGTTGGTGTCTAGCCCCAGCGCTAACACCAATTTACTACTGAATGACTTGTTTTTTTCAGAGTGGTGGTGGTGCGGGGGAGAGTCTCACTTTGTTGCCCAGGCTGGTCTCCAACTCCTGGGCTCAAGTGATCCTCCCTCCTCAGTCTCCCAAAGTGCTGGGATTACTGGCCTGGGCCACCGCACCTGGCCTACTAGAGTGACTTGGAGCAAGTTGATTCTCCTCTTTTCTTCTCTGTATAATGGGGAGAACTGGACTAGATGTAGCCATCTCTTTTATAATTTATAATTCCAACAAAGATTAGGAAGCAGATTGCAATAAGAGGTAAGATTTCTTAAAATACAATAGCATGCAGTAGAAGATGAGAATGACGGACCACAACGTTAAATCAGGGGGTTGCAGACCTGAGTGCATCAAAGTCACCTTGGAGAGCTTGTTAAAACACAGATTACTGGGCCCCAGCAGAAGTTGCTAACCCAACAGGTTTGGAGTGGGCCTGGGAATCTGTATTTCTAAGAAGTTCCTAGGTGATGCTGATGGTGGTTGTCCCAGGCAATGGGGCTCCAATGATGAACACTAACTTTAGTTATGAGTTTCCTGCTGGGCAAAACTAGATGATATATCTGCAAAAGCCATTCAATCATTCAACATGTATTTAGGGCCCCATTAAGCTAAGCACTGGGGATCTACCTGAAGGAAAGTGAAATGTGGACGCTACTGAACAAGGCAGTGCAGCAGTGTCCTTAGATGCTCTGAGAGCTGCAGGTAAAGGACTCAGCAAGGGCAACTGGTAATAATGGAGGTCCTAGCCCCTTCTCTTTTTTTTCTAGATAAACCTGGCACTTGTTTTTCCTCAAAACAAGTTTCCTAAAAACCAGTGGGGCTTTAGCCATGAACAAAGTCATGCTTCTCTCTCCTCCAGTGGTTGGCCAGGAGCATGTTTCACCAGCAATGACCCCTCATCCATTCATTGGTGCGACCAATGTTTAAGTACCTACAGTGTGCCAGGCTCTGTGTATGCAGACTCCAGCAGAGCAGGACACAGGCCTTGCTCTTGTGGAGCTTATGTTCCCATGAAGAGTGTACAAATGTTAACTAAATACACAAGTAAATGGAGACGCCCAAGTCAGATACATTCTATCAAGTGTGAGTACAGGAAATAAATGGGGATCTAAGGTAAGTGGAGAGGGGCAGGGAAAGCCTCCTTTTGCCAGGAAAGGGCATTTATGCTTAGATATGAAGGCTGAGTAGGTACTGGCCAGGCAAAGTATACAATGAATGCAGGGCAAAGAACGTACGCAAAGGCCTTTATTTTACAAAAGAAGGGTCGTCAGTTTCAGACTTTTCCAGAATGAAAAACCTTTGAAATACATACATTTCTAGATTATATAAAAAGATACACATGTGGATACCAGAGCACAAGGATGTCTTCTAGTTCCTTCTTTCTCTATTTGTTTCTTTCTAGCTATCCTGCTATATCTTACTTGTGTCAAGAGATATAAAACAGAGGGCTTTTCAGAGCAATGAGCCCTGGCCCTACAAGTAACTGCAGGATGCTTCCCAATCCAAAGTCCCAGGGACCAGCCTCCCCCATTCAGCCCTGGCCCCAGAGGCCCACTGGCTTCTGGCTTCAGGCTCCAGGTAAGGGGAGGGCTCCAGGGCAGTGGCCACTTTGGGCCTCTGGCTTACTTAGCCAGCCACTCATTTGCCAGATGAACTGCTAACCCTTCCTGGCCTCTTACTACCTTTGTGACATTGAGGAATGAGGTCACCAGTCTGAGCCCTGGTTTCCTTATCTGTAATGTGGGGCCAATGCCAGTACACCTTCCTTCCAGGGTTGCAGTGGTATCAAATAAGACACACTGCATGAGGAAGATGTTTAGAGAAGGGTAGTGACTATAATTACAGGAGTCCAGAAAGTCTTGCTACAACCCACCTGAGTGGGCTATGGTTTAAAAATTGATCCCACCCCCCTCTCCCAGCCCTTGGTTCAGCACTTGAAGAAAGTGAGTCAAGACCCATGGGTTAGAATGTGGCTATAGCTCCAGAATAGGTCCTGAAGCCAGAGGTGGGTGATGTGAGTCACGCACTGCTTGGCTCCCTGATCGTGCCAGCAGTTTCTCTCCCCAAGCACATGGGGCTCTGTGAGTTCCAGAGTAGGCTTAATCCCTCTCCAAGCCCCTGCCCTCCTTGGGCACTCCTCATTGTGTGGGTCAGAGGCTGGCACGCTGGACTTCCCTCTGTACCCCCATCTCTGCCTGAGTTCCTGGCCTGGGAGTCTCCCTCAATGACTGTGACATCCTAGAAGCTGCCTACCCCAACTCTAGGGACCATTCAAGGCCTCTTAGCACAACACTTGGGTGCTCGGAGGAGCTCAGTACAAGTGGCAGGGCAAAGACATTCCTATCTGAAAGGCTCCACCAAAGCCTTCGATTTGTAAGGTGAATCTGCCGTCCTGTGCTGTCTGTTCCAGGTCCTCTCCCAAGTTCCAAATAACTTTATTTCTGAATCCTAAAAGTAAGAGACATCCTGGTAGAAAATTTTGAAAAAAAGAAAAAAAAATAGAGTACTCATAATCCTACCCTGCAGAGATCTAGCCCTTTGGGATATATAGCCTTTCCAGTCAATCCATTCTCACTCTCTTTTGGCATATAAACATTTAAAAAGTGAAATTTGGGTCATAATCTATACATGGTTTGAATTTTCATCTTTTTCCACTCACCACTTACTATCATAAGCATTTCCACATGCTATCAAATATTTTAAGCAACAGTTTCTAATGGTCACACAGTTGCTTGAATGGGCCGCACATTCCAGAATGTATTGAGCCAAGCCCCTAGAGTTGGACATCTAGGCTGTTAGCTATGTTTTACTATGACTCTGCAGTAAATGGGAACAGGATACTCTATGGGAACAGGATACTCTACATTTTTGAATAGTTGCATAGGATACATGTTTAGAAGGTGGAACTGCGTATTTTTAAGGTTCTTGATATATTCATTCCCAAACTGATGCCCATAAAATTCATACCAATTTTGCCCAGTTCTTCTTTAGCAAGCAGTCACATCTCGTAAGACTCTCGGGCCCTAACCTCTTTAGTGATTTCCCTCAATTCTCCTCAGCTCCTTCTCCAGGAGATTCTCAGAGCCTGAATAAGGCATTTGCAACTCAACACTACAGGCCCTGTCAAATCTGGGTGAGTTCCCTAAGGTCAGAGTGGGGTAGGGAGCCTTCACCTGCAGCTGATACTGAGCACAGTGGGCACTGGGGTTGGGGCAAATGGAGGTGAGCAAAACGCAATCCTTGCTTTTGCCGGGCTTGAAATGGAGAGAGGAGAAAGACTAATGGGCAGGTAAGTTTTCCTTCTAAACATCGGAATCATCTGGGGAGCTTTAAAAAAACAAACCGACCCATACCTATGGCCCACCCTAAGTCAATTAAATCGCACTCTTCAGGGAACTGGACCCAGGCGTGGATATTTTAAAAAGCTTTCCAAGCATTCTAAATTCCCAGTGCAGCCAGGATTGAGAACTTCTGTCTTACACAACACACACAGCTTTACAAATGTTATGTTAGACACTGGGGACCATGGAGCCTGGAGGGAGTAAGGGGTGCTCTGGGAAGGCTTTCTGTAGGAGGTGGCTTCTGAGCTGAGCCATGACGCAGCAAGGCCTCGGCACACAATTTGTGAATACATTTTATTGTTAAAAACCATTCGCTTGCCGGGCGCGGTGGCTCACACCTGTAATCCCAGCACTCTGGGAGGCCAAGGCGGGCAGATCACGAGGTCAGGAGATCGAGACCATCCTGGCTAACATGGTGAAACCCCATCTCCACTAAAAATACAAAAAATTAGCCGGGCGTGTTGGCGGGCGCCTGTAGTCCCAGCTACTCAGGAGACTGAGGCAGGAGAATGGTGTGAACCTGGGAGGTGGAGCTTGCAGTGAGCCGAGATGACGCCACTGCACTCCAGCCTGGGCAACAGAGCGAGACTCCATTTCAAAAAAAAAAAAAAAAAAATTCACAGAGTCCCCAAGAGTGCTTTCCTATAGCCCCTCCCTCCTCTCTCCCCCATGCAATTTTGCGCTCATTTTGACAGAGGATGGAACCATACTTCAAAGATGCCAAAGACTTGACAAGGTTACCTGACTGCTAAGTGGCTGAGCCAAACTGAAACTAGGTGGCTCTCCTGACTCCTAAACCAGTGCTCCTCCCCGTGTCCTAACTCCCCGAGTCACTCTGGAATCCAAGCCTTCACTTACCCCTACCACCACCCTCCACCTTACCTTTTACTGGCTCCATCCCTGAAACGCTCCCACAGGCCCTGGCAAGGTGGCCTCCCTCAATACCCCTTCCTACTACACAGACCAAAAAAAAGAATTAACAATACAGGGGGAAAAAAAAGAAAGAGAACCAAAGATCCCACTCCATCTCATTAAGAAAGTAAACATAAGAGCCATCTAAGTGTCTAATTAAGCTTCTAATTAGTCCCTGCTTGTTACTAATGCAAATTAGATTACTCCGCTTAACTACAGCATGTCCACAACACCCTTGTTAATTGCGGCCTTTTGAAATTAAATTACTCCCTAATTAGCATATCAAAGCCATTGATTCGGAGCTGGGAAAGATGAGGGCAAGAGGAGCCGAATGCCAAGTTTGGTTAATCAGAGACGGCTAATTAAATAGTGACATCTTATGTGGGGGGCCTGCTGGTTAAGGGGTAGGGGCAACTCGCCCAGGGCCTGAATGGCCATCTGGAGCCTGGTTCTGGTGGTGCCTTTGGCACCAGGGTTTCCTTTGGGCACAGGAGGGGCTCTAGCGGGCCTGGGACAAACCACTGAGTATGGCCATTTCTGGGCCCCTGGCTGTTCTGCCCAGCCTGCCCCTGACATGCCTTGGCCCCTCCCTTCATTTCCCCAGATGTAGGGGGCAAGTGATGACTTTATCATAGAGGGGCTCACCCTGGCAGGGATGGGCTGATTTCATCTTGAAACAGGCCCCCGGAGACACAAGGCCTTATGGTACAAAGACCTAACCTCTATGGTACAAAGAAGGGAAAAAGAATCACCCACCACCATCAGTTCTTTTTTTTTTTTTGAGACAGGGTCTCACTCTGTGTCGCTCAGACTGGAGTGCAGTAGCGCGATCTCGGCTCACTCACTGCAACCTTTCCTCCTTGGCTTAAGTGATCCTCTGGTCTCAGCCTCCCGAGTAGCTGGGACTACAGTCACATGCCACCACACCCTAATTTTTCTATTTTTTGTAGAGAGGGGGTTTCACCATATTGCCCAGGCTGGTCTCAAACTCCTGAGCTCAACTGATCCTCCTGCTTTGGCCTCCCAAGTGCTGGGATTACAGGCATGAGCCACTGCGCCCATCCCACCATCAGTTATTAAGTAGCTGTGTGGGAATTAGATTTGGGTCAGGGTGTCCTTATAGGTCCTCTCTCTGAGATCTTCTTGTACAGACCCTGCAGTCTTTTTTTTTTTTTTTTTTGGAGGCAGAGTCTCATTCTGTCGCCCAGGCTAGAGTGCAGTGGCACAATCTCGGCTCACTGCAACCTCCGCCTCCTGGGTTCAAGCAATTCTCCTGCCTCAGCCTCCTGAGTAGCTGGGACTACAGGTGCCTGCCACCACGCCCGGCTAACTTTTGTATTTTTAGTAGAGATGGGGTTTCGCCATGTTGGCCAGGATGGTCTTGAACCACTGACCTCAGGTGATTCACCTGCCTTGGCCTCCCAAAGTGCTGGGATTACAGGCGTGAGCCACCGTGCCTGGCCAGACCCTGCAGAGTCCTTCAGACACTGTCCCACACTAGATTCTCCTTGAGGAATACTGGGGACAGGTGAATCTCCATGTCAAAGCTGCTAACCAAAATGCCTTCAGGGGCTAGGCTGGTCACTTAGGAGGCCACGTGAGGAGGGCACGAGGAGGCAGCTGCCACTCAATCCCAGTCCATCCTTTCCACACAGAAATGCAGGCTCAGTGTTGACAGGGCTTGGGTTTTTCAAAAGGAGCCGAAGTGGGGATATTTATGTGAAATTTACCATTGTAATGAACAGTGTGCGGGTCAACAAAACTCAGCAGGGATGAAGTTAGTCCACTTGTGACCTCAGCCCTTATGGCCAGCATTTCAGAAAGGCAAGTTCCAGTTAACTGTGACTCGGGGCAAGTCAGGTAACCTCTCCGGGCCTGGGTACTTCACCTATCAAATGGGAGTGATAATTACCACTGCCTGGAGAATCTTTCAGGGTTGTTGTGGGGATAAGAACAAGGAGGTATGTGAAACGGCAAAGCACAGTTCCTCAGTCAGGGCCTGGTGACTACCTAGCTCTACCTGCCACAACAACCTCCCAGGTTTCCTAATAGGGATGTCCTATTAGAACTTTCTTCCCCCATCTTCCATGCAGGGGGCAGAGCAAGGGCTTCCAAGTGTCCTTGAAAATGCTGAGGGCTTGTTCCTGCAGATATCTGACCTGACTGTTGGGAGGCTTGGAGGTACCACACACCTATGCCCTCTGCCCTGCGTTTTAATGGATCAGCTCTGGCAGGGGCAGCAGCTTCTGAATGACAAAATCCTGAGGGTTAAAAGGTCCCTAGCTTGGTCCTTCTCTACCTCCCCTGTCCCCAACTAGGGTGCAGTCTGTTCCCAGCTCTTCCTCCCTCCCCTAGTCCTCCTAAGTTTCTCACCAGTAGCCCCTGGAGCACACAGGATCACAGCCAAATTCCCAAAGGGTGAGATTCTGTTTACTTAAGGAGAGATCAGACAGGGTCCAGGGGAGGGGAAGTCCTCCTGCCCCCACCTCTGAAAGGGCGAATCCCAGCCAGTACCCAGTCTATGGGTATCCATCCAAGCCAAACTGGGCAAAGGGGCACAGAGCAGTGGTTTTATTTTAGAAAATAAGTGCAATTAAAAGAAAGGCAGAAAAAAAGGAATGGGGGAGGAGAAGGCTGCCCTGGTGTGAGGGGGAGGGGGGACGGCGGCGCACAAGGGCCAAGCTGAAGCTCGCCTCGCCTCGCGGAGCTCTCCCAACGAGATTCAATTAATTGATAACATAAGGCATCAAATTAATTTCTGGAGAATGTGAGATTCTGATGAAGGGAAATCTCGTCGATGGGGATCGGGTGGGAGGGGGCAGGCAGCACCCCTTTTAATCAGGCTCCACTGCCTAATTGGGAAGGAGGAGACTTGCATGGGTCATAGTGTCCTCTTCCCCGAGCTCCACAGCACCCCTTTCAAGAAGGACCCATGGAAGCAGTAGGCTCCCGATGCCCTTGGAACAAAGAGGGTGTGCGTTGAGACATTCAGGTCTCTTCTTGCCTGGCTCCCAACCCACAGCTTCAGGATGGTGAGCCCGAGGACGTGGGGCTGCAGGTGCCCTTTTCACCCACTGTACAGTTAGGAAAACTGAGGCCCAGAGAGAAGACGGGTCATGCCTAAGGCTGAAGAGTGAGTTAGGAAGTTGGCAGCAGTGGGCTTACCGGGGCCCCTCATCATGTACCCGTGTGGGTACAGACCGTTTAGGCCTAGACCCACAAAATCATCTCTGAGCACAATCGGTGGGCAGCTTTCTCTGTGGCTAAAAACTGCCATGCTGCCTGAGCCGTCCCCTCTTCCAGTGTTTCCGGATCCCCAGCTGCCGGCCCGAGCTAGCCCAGCTGCAGTTATTTTCTCTGCGTCTGGTGAGTGCCGAAAACCCCTTGTGTTACATCCCTGTGCTCAGGTCTCAGACATGCAGGAGCTTCCAGCAACTGGAACTGATGTGCTCAGTTAAAAAGGTAAAAGCTCACTGAGGGAACAATCCAAAGCGAGTGCTCAGCTGGGGAGGGGAAACAGGTAGCTCTGGCTCTCTGGGAAAGAAAGCTCAGAGGCTTCCTGAAGGAGGGATTCTCTCAGTGGACCAACTCTACACCCTCAGCATGGCCTGACCATCCAGCTTCTCCAGCTCCCATCCAGAGACGCAGCCTCAAAAAGCCTGGCACTTTGCTCCCTGAGTGCTTACAGCCGCAGCCTCTCGCTGGGTCTCCCACAAATCCTGATGTTTCATATCTCCCCAAAACTCTCCCCAGTGCACCCCTTCCTTCCAGGATGCGGATGTGCGTCTACAGGGGAACCCCGAAGGAAAGGAGGAAGTACACCGCCACCCTCTTTTGAAGCAACTTCTTTAGGCCTGGGTCTCCATAGAAATGTTCTCCTAGAAACGTAAAGCCAGCCGGGAATGGGATCCAAGGAAGCCCCCCTGAGGAGATGAGAACGGAAGCTACCCCAACCTCCCACCCCCTGGTTTCATTTCACACAGGGAGGCCCTCCTAAGGGCTCTCTGGGTCCTATCTCAGCTGGGGGTTTCAGGACCCACGCTGGCTCAGGTGGCCAGTGCCCACAGATCTGTGCTCCGGCCCTTGTTCTATTTCTGATTTTCCAAGTTGCACGTGAGCCACCCCTTCTCCGGGTCCCTCCTGCTGCCCTTCACCAGCCTGGCCTCCAGCACACAGTAGGCGCTCCACAGTGTTCGTAGGATGGATACAACTACTGAGTCCCTGGCTCCATTCCCTAAGCCACCCTACCTTCAAGTCGCCATCATTTTGCCACCCCTTTGCTGCTACTTGAGTAACTTCTGCTCCCACCAGTCCTGCCTACCTTGAACAAATGCCGGATGCTCTCTATTCTACATACTGTTAGTCTGAGGAAAACCCACCATGTCGCCCCATTTTCCATTTACATGGTAGCCTGGGTCACAGACCATCAGAACTGCAGCAGGAAAGGAAACACCATTTACCTCTATCTTGCACTATCAACTGGCTCCACCCACCATCAGGCCTGGCTGTGGAGGCTCCAGTTGGCCAGAGGATGGGGCCCAGGGAGGTGGGCAGAGCAGCTGGGATTCAGGGAACAGGCGGCTGTATGGCTACCATCCAGACGGGAGAGAAGGAAGGTGCAGGGCTGTGCCAGAGGGACAGCCGGGAAAAGACCCTGGTCTCAAGAGGGATCCTGGGACCAGGATCAAGGCAAGGAGGGCATTCGCCAGGCCCAGGCATGTCCAGCCCGGGCGACACAGGACAGCAACAGTGACTCCACGGTCCAACACCTGCGGCCCTGTCCAGATGTGTACCTTTTGTGCCAGGAGCTCTTGTTTTCTAGCTCAGGCAGGTGTGCCCTGCGTCCAGGCTCTGCAAGGGCCCAGGAGCAACATCTCACAAGACCACAGCATCCGAAGTGGCAGAATTCAGAGGAAAGAGGGTTCCCGCTGTGATCCCGGCTTGGTGGAACTGGCAGCGGACTGAAGGTGTGTATTTCCACAGAGAATCCTGGGAGGCAACGCTGAAGGGAGCCAATAACTTCAGGCTCAAGGGGAGTTTCCTTTTGCTTCTTTGAGATGATCCATTCAGTGATAGGTCCCAAACTGGTCTGCGACTTGCTGCCAAAATCTTCCATAAGGACGTGTAGGCTAGGGTTTCCAAACCCTAGAAATCTCCCTTTCTGGAGACAGGGGTTATCAGTCATTTTTCTTCCTCTGCATTCTGGGGAATTCTCTCTCCCATTTATGTGTGTCTCACAAGAACCTTAGGAGTGCCTGGGGAATGCTCCAGGGTTGTGTGCAGGTGGAAACACCAGATTCTGCACCTACAGTCCCCCTCTCCACTTAAAGGGAAAAGAGAAAGAATTCACACTAGAAGGCAGGCGGCCTAGGCCAAGCTTATGGAGGAGGGAGGGAGGAGTGGCAGCTCCTCCCATCCCTTCCTTTCTCCCTTCACCACAGCACACACTCAAGCCCTACTGGTTATACTGGGAGTCGAGGGCCCCATATTTTAGTTCCAGCTCTGCTACCATGTAGCTGTGTAACCTTGGACAAGTTGCCTCTTCTCTCCGGGCTTCGTTTTCCCAACCCATAAAATGAAGATTAATACTTCAGTATTTCCATATTCAACCAACATGTGGCCTGGCAGTGCTAGCAAATTAATAATAAACGCCATCCCTTGATCAGTACTACCATGCACCCGGCACCGTGCTAGGTACTTGACATCTGCTCTCTCATCTAACTCCCAAACGGAATCTCTAAGGTGGGTATTATGACCTACTTTACAATTTAAGAAAATTGAGGTTCGAAGAGCTTAATTAAGTTCTCCAGAGTCCCATCTCTAATGCCAAGTTCCAAAGCCTTTTCCACTCTGACACATGTTCTGCCCTGGGGAGGCCTCAGTTCCTTGCTCTGGGTTCCAGAGTTCTGGAACCAAATCTGAGGAGGTCATTCCAGCCAACGGAGCCTGAGAGTCCTGTCAAAAATAGTACCTGCCCTGCCTTGGTCTAGGGAAGCTGGAGCGTGGTAAGATCTGTGAGAAGGGAAACTGTGAGGAGTTTCTTGGATGGAAGAAATTATTATTTCACACAGTTTAGGCTATTCAAAAAGTAAAGACATTGTGCCTGCTTAGGATGGGACTGGGGGGCTTGCACTGTGGCTGGAGAGACAGGAAACTGCCAAGGCAGTGGGGTAGGAAGGGTTAAGATGCAGGGAAGGCTTCCTGGGGAGACAACCCTTCCCTCCCCTTGCACCTCACAACTCTCCTCTGAAACAGACACCCTGTTCCCATTCTTCTCCCCCCCACCCTCCCCCCCACCATGTGATATCTGTCTCTCCTACCCCAACAATCTGAGGTCCAGAGAGCAGACCCCAGCCTTCATTGCTTGGGTACCCCAGTACTCAGCCTGGGACCTGCCCAGGCAGAGTAGGGGCTCAGCAAACATTTGGGGGAATTACTGGATCAAAAGCAAGCCTTCCTCTCCCAGTCCCTCTGCTTCCCTCCCACCAAGGAAGAGGTATGTTTGGGGTAGGGGCCCAGCAGGATATGCACATTCCTGGCAAGAAGGGACCTACCTGCCTACAGCCAGAACGGAAGTTTTCGGCTCTAAAGGCAGAGGAAGGGGGCTGGGGGCGTCTAGGTGTGAGGAAGATCCCTACACAGAAAGGGACAGGAGCAGGTCCCTTTGCAAGTGGGACCCTTTGCAAATGCTCTGGCCCTGGCGTTCTCCAGCACTGGGGTCAGGTCTTTCTCTCTCCAGGGCTCAGGGGTTCCCCAACTCCGTAACTCCTGGGAAACCTGTCCAGGACAGGGAGAAGGATAGAAAACCCCACCCAGACGCCCAGCCCTTGGTGCCAGGAGGGAAGGCTCCCATGGTCTCCCAAACTTAGTAGCAAGGCTGGAGCCAGGATAAAGTGGGTCCTGAGGGTCCCGCAGGAGAGATTCAGCGCTCACCCTGGCCCTGGGTGTGGAGGCTGAGAGGGGGCAACCACAAAACCACCTCTTCCCCTTGCCACCTTGCCCCACTGACTAGAGTGTGAGTGACTCCCCCAACTCACAGTTTTTTGAGAGTTTCAGATCGAAAGGGCACCATGGGAGCCAACAAGCTGTCCAGGTACCAAGAGCAGAGCCCCAGTATCCTCCCTCCAGCCACCAGCTAACAGAGCCCCAAAACCCCGAGGCAAAAGTTTCTCAAGTTGAAAAAAAAAAAAAAAAAAAGGCCTTCAGACTTCCCCACAGCGGTTTTCCGCGGGGGCGGGCAGAGGTTTTCTGAGGCCGTGGCTCCCCTTCAGGCGGCTGGGTCCACTGGGCCTGGCCTTCGGCCCCTGCACCTACCGGCTGGTTCGCAGCGGGGGGAGGGGGTAAGGGGAGAGCTCAAAATGCCCGGTGCCCGCAGGGCATGGCGGTCAGGGGGCCGTTCAGCCCTGGTTCTCTGTGGAAAGTGAGCTTCTGGGTTCGACAGTGGGACCGGCACAGACCTTCCCGCAGCTACAGGCCATACGACAACCTCGCTGCTCTTTCTTTCTGCGGGCACTCGGGCCAGTCCTAACAATTGCCCCTCAAGCTGTGTGTGCTGCCCTAACCTTCAATCCCGGACCCGAAACAGTGCGTGCTGGGACGAATCTAGGCAGGTCTCCGAAACCGGGGTGAAGATGCTGAAGTTCAGGTAAAAACCCGCATTGGCCAAAATGCTCCCGGGCTTTCTCGGGAGACATCCGAATGGCAACTTCAGACTCGGGTTTGCTTCTCCGGACTCCCCACCCCTATTCCCGGCTCCAGGCGCCGCGGTCAACCTGCGGGGAGACTAGGCGTTGGGGTGCCAGACACGCGGTGATCTCCAGACGCCCGAAACGCCAGGCGCCGAGTGAGCGAGGAAACCAGCCGGGAGGGGGCTGGCCAGGGAAGCCGGGGAGCAAAGGAAAGAGCGGGGCGCGCTCTGGGCTCAGGGTTCCCATACCCTTTCCCCCCAACCTAGGATCGGGGTGGGACGCAGGTGTGTTCACGAGATCGCCCCAGTTGGAGGACACAAGGAATCCGCCGCCGTCTGGGCCTGTCTCAAAATCCGCATTCCGCGAAATTACCCGGTCCTTTATGGGGGCGACCGGGACCCCAGGTCGCATTCTAGCGCCACTGGCTCTGCTCTGACGCAGCCCAAGGAAGTTTGTTTGGCGTGGATGAGGAGCCCGAGGCTGAAGCGCCGCCGGTCAGAGAGGTGCTGGGGTTGTCCAGGGGAGATACCAGACTCCTCAGTTGGGGCGGGGGGGTCCTGCTCGGTCTCTCTGGGCTCCTTCCCTGGTGGCCTTCGGGCCCCCGTGGCCGCCCTCTCTTTCCCCCTTACGTGGTGAAGCGGGAGCTCTCTCCACAGCGGGTGAGTAGAGGTGTCAGCCAGATCATTTCCCCACCCTCCACCTCCGGCGCACAAATCACAGGGGCCATTTCCAGACGCTCTCAAGTCCCCAAGAAGTTTTCCGCTCTATCCCCGAGCTGACCGAGCGATGGAAAAGGGGCTGACTGGCCCTGGCACTTCTGAGGTGCGACCTCAGCAAGACAAGTCCCCTCTTCACCAGAGACGACACGGCGGGTAGGACCGCGATCCCCCGCTCTCTTGCCCCCATTTTCATCTGTCTCCGGCGCGTCCTGGGGAGTCCGGTACCGACTAGAGTTGGGGGGAGCCACTTCCCTTCCCAGCTCTGGAAAGTCTGGGCCGGGAAGTATTCTTTGTCTGACTCGGGGCGGGGAGGGGGTCGCGCCCCCGTACACCCCATTCCCAGAGGCCCGGCGGGGAGGGGGCGGGGCCCAGATTCTTGGGGAAGGGCGGGCCTCGGTGGCCTCTCCGGCCGCCCCCCTCCCCGCCCCGGCCTCCGGCTGCCCCCACTCCCGCCGCGCCACAGCCCCCACCTGTTCCCGAGGCAGCTCCGGCCCGCTGGGGCCCGGGCCAGGGGCGGAATGTCGCGGCTGCGCGGGGTCAGTGCGCCACGGCCGGCCCTGGCTGGAACAAAGTGCGCCGGCCCGGGCCCGGCTCCTCCTGGCGCCCGGCGCCCAGCGCGTCTCGGGCGGGCAGTTTGCAAACACAAAGTGAGCCAGCGAGCGGGCGAGAGAGTGCGCGAGCGAGGGAGTTGGTCTGGTCGCCCGCCCAGCCCCCACCCGCGTCCCTGGGCCCGACCCGCCACCTACCTGTCCCGCCCGGCCGCTCCGTGCGGGCTCCGGCCCGTCAGCCCGCGCGGGGCATGGGGCTCGCTCCGGTCGCAGCCCGGGCCCGCCGCCGCCCGCCGGGGCTGCCCTTCCGCGCCGCCCCGCGCCGCGCAGCTCCCGGGCGTCCTCCCAGCGCGCCGGGCCGACCGCCGCGCGCCTCAACCCCGCCGGGGCATCGCACTTTGTGGGCTGCTTGGCTCGCTCCGGCTCCGCTCCTCCTTCCCGGTCCTTCCGCGACGCTCGTCAGCTCGCTCCGGCTCCCGGGCTCCCGGACCCCGGCGTCCCCGCCCCCGGCCCAGCCCTGGTTCCGGCCCGGGCTCCTCCCCGCCGCGCCGCCGCCGCCTGCGCCGCGCCCTCCTCGCGGGCTGGGGGCTCCGTCCCGGCCACCGGCCGCACTGTCCGGTCCGCAGGGGCGGCGGGCTCCGGACTCCGAGGGGCTGCGACTGAGCCTGGGCTGCGAGTGGCTGCGAGCGGGCGGCGCGCGGGCGGGGCGGGAGGGGGCGGGGGAGGAGGAGGGTGGAGAGGGAAGGAGGGAGCGCGCGGAGAGCGAGGGAGGAGGGAGCGAGAGAGCAAGCGGCGGAGGGAGGGGAGACCAACTTCTAGTGCTACCATAATTCGCCTAAAGCAGGTGCAGCAACTTTCACCCCGCCTGGCAGCCCGCTGAGAGCGAGAGAAGACCACGTGCACCAAACTTTAGGGGAGGAAAAATGGGAACGTGGGGCGGCAGATCTGAAAAAGATGGTAGGTGGAGGGACCCCAGGGATTCACCCTGGCCTCGGACTAATCCTATGGGGCGCTTGCAAACCCCGGCCATCCCCTGGAGTCTGGAGGTACGGCCAAGTCCTGATCCCACACGGTTCACTGGTTCCCGGCGGGCTGCGCTCGGCGCGGGGAGTGGCCGGGGGCCCAGAGACGGAGCCAGTGTCAGGCCCGGGCCCTGTCTAGCCTCCCTCCTGCTCCCCACTGCGTGGGGGCTGAGGGTGGGCTTCCTGAGCCGAGGGTAGAGGGTGGGGAGGCCCCTTCAGGGCTTTGTGAACGGTCACCCCCGGGCGCGCACTGCCTCCCTCTGCGGAAAGGGAATTTCCCGTAAAGTGCTCTGCGAACCAGTGAAGAAGGGGCCCAAGGCCAGAGCCATGCGGGCAAAGTGAAGTGCAAAGTTGAGGCAATTATCCGGACAAATTAGATTGTAAACAAAACCCCGCGTCTCTGAACATCGCTTTTGCCCTGGGGAACTGGAGGGATTGTGGTGGTGGCGGCGATGGTGTGTTTGGGTTGGGAGGGGGAGGTCTGGGTGAGGAAATGCCCACGGCCCAAGGGGGAGGGCTGTGTTGGTAGCAGACGCACCACTCAGAGTCCCGTGGAAATCTCAATACCCGTCCCCCTCCCCGCCCCACACACGCCGGAAACATCTCCCATCTGTCTGCATGTGTTGGGGGTGGGGAGAAGTGAAGGAGGCCTCAGGGGTCCTCATGAAGTACCCCAACCCAGCTCAGTGATGCCGGGTCCCCATGACCAAGGGAGGATCCTGTTGTGGGATCAGGACAAGAAGACAATGGCTCTTGAAGCCTCTCCTGGCCCTAAATCCTCAGGTAGGTGGACAAGAGGCTGGCATAGTATGTGAGCCCCTGTGGAGTGGGAGCTGGAAGCCTGAGGTGTGGGGTCGGAGCTGCAAGGATTGATGCTTAGTTGCCTGGGGGGAGGGGATTTCTTGGCCCTTCCAGTGGTCCTTGAAAGAAAAGGGGACCTCAGAGAGGAGGCACCCTCTTGGGTTGTTTTTCATCACTTCTGTCTCTTTTCTGCAATGTTAGTGACACCTGCACATGTCCCCATTTTATGTATTTGCCCTGTTGGGCAAGTGTGACAGGCATACTTAGGTCCTACTGGAGCGTTTTAGATTTCTAGGTGTGAAATTGTGCAGGGAAGACTCTAAGTGCCATTTATGTGGATATCTCAGTGTCCTTTCCAGTGTGGCAACTGAGATAACCATAGCCATAAGAATAAAATAACAGCTAACATCTGAGTCGTACCACCCACCAGCCATTTAATCTTAACAGTAACCCCAGGAGGGAGATATTTTTATTATCTCCATTTTATAAAAGAGGAAACTGAGGCACAAAGAGATCAAGTCACTTGCCCGGGCTTACACAGCTGCTGGTCAGTGATGAGCCAGATTCCAACTAGAGCCACTTCAGTGAGGACAAGAAAGAAGCTCATGGTGGTCTCTGAAGCGACACTGCCTGCTTGTGGGTTAGCTGAGGGGAAGGATATTCTGGGAGAAAGAAAGCCCTTGGTAGTACTATCTGATTTACCTTCTGTTGAGGCCCAGCTCTGGTGGAAATCATGGTGTGTGGACAGCCCTAGGCCAAGCCTGGAGTGGCAAGTCCTTGTGTCAGACCAGCTGGGCCAGTGACTATGTCCTCAGTTCTTCCTATCCTTCTTGCAGCAAAGGCTGAGGGTGGGGTGAGAACTAGGGGCTTTGGAGACAAAAGAGAGAATTTCTGTAGGGGGGTATTGAATGAGGTGACCTCCGAGGGGCTTCTCCAGCCCTTTTCTGGCTGGTTCACTGAATGTTTTTCCCATCCCCTTCCTGCAGCAGCCCTTGTACCTTACACATGGGCTCACTTGCCTAGAGGGATTGCCCTGGGAAATGCTTCACTTTCAGTTCAGTTTACCCCTCATCTCCAGGCCAGTTCAGTTCCCAGCTCCCTGTGAGCTACAGTGGGGGCTCAAGGCATCAAAAGACCCTGTCTTGTCTTCACCTAAAGGGCATTTTAGCAAGGAAGACAAAGCCTCCCCAAAGAAAGATACAGAACAAATGCCCCTAAATCAAAGAAGCCAGTCCAAAGCCCTTCTTCCTGGTGCAAGAGCTTCGTTAAGAAGGTTGAAAAGAGTAGCCCTTGGCTCCAAAGTGGGAGTGACCGGGAGCAGGCAGGAGGGTCCTCTTTCTGTCCTTGTTCCTTCACAGGACTCAGGGCAGGTGCAGGTGCTTTGGTGGTGGCCGGAACCAAGGCTCATGGCTTGGCCCCTCCAGGGGGGCCATAGTTAAGAGCACAGGGGCTAGAGTCAGGCAGCCTTGGGTTGAACTTCAGCCTCTGTCACTTAACCAGTGTGTGACCCAGGCAAGTTACATGATGTTTGAGTCTCAGTTAACTCACTCATCACCTCACTCATCAATTGGGAGGTTGGGAGGCCTCCTTGGGTGTTTGGGAGGGAGGATGGGCAAAACTTCTAGCCTGGTAATGTGTTCCTCACATGCTTTCCATAATTACTTATTTTCCCCTTGATGAGCTCCAGGGTCCTCACTTAAAATGACGAATGCTGACCTCACAAAACTGCAAATCATGAGTTGCCACTTATTAAATGCTTGCCAGGCAGTCGAATAACGTGCTGTTCAGCTTATCACCCCAGCAATGGTGACTCTTCTCCAGGTGAAGCTAAGAGAGGTCAAATGACTTGCTCAGTTCACATAGCTAGGAAGTAGTGTGGCGAGGACTTGCTCCCAGGTCTCCTGCTTTGAAGCAGACGCCCTTTCCCAAGGTCAGCCGCCACCCTATTGTGGAGGTGAAGTGGGCTGATGGATGAGCTTGTTCCTAGCAGCAGGCCTGATACTCAGGAGTAGGTTGGGGTGGTAGTGGTGTGTACATCTAGAAACATTTGCTTCATTCCCATGGTCCCAACAAACCTAAGCCCAGACAGTTTATGTTTCTATTATTATTATTATTATTATTATTATTATTGAGACAGAGTCTCACTCTGTTGTCCAGGCTGGAGTACAATGGCACAATCTCGGCTCACTGCAACCTCCACCTTCTGAGTTGAAGCAATTCTCCTGCCTCAGCCTCCCGAGTAGCTGGGACTACAGGCTCATGCCACCATGCCCTGCTAATTTTTGTATTTTTAGTAGAGATGGGGTTTTGCCATATTGGCCAGGCTGGTCTCGAACTCCTGACCTCAAGTGATCTGCCCGCCTTGGCCTCCCAAAGTACTGGGATTACAGGCATGAGCCACTACACCTGGCCAAAAACTAATTTTTAGTTATTGAGGAATAAAACTTCATCAGCATAGGCCGGGTGTGGTGGCTCACGCCTGTAATCCCAGCACTTTGGGAGGCCGAGGCAGGTGGGTGGATTACCTGAGGTTAGGAGTTTGAGACCAGCCTGACCAACATGGAGAAACCCCATCTCTACTAAAAATACAAAATTAGCCAGGTGTGGTGGCACATGCCTGTAATCCCAGCTACTCAGGAGGCTGAGGCAGGAGAATCGCTTGAACCTGGGAGGTGGAGGTTGCAGTGAGCTGAGATCGTGCCATTGCACTCTAGCCTGGGCAACAAGAGCGAAACTCTGTCTCAAAAAACAAAACAAAAAACAAAAATAAAACCCACTTTATCAGCATAATACAGTAACTCCACTCCACTCCTAAGTATATGCCAATAAAAATGCATATGTACATATGTTCACCAAAAGGCATACACCAGAATGCTAGGCCATCTATTCGCATGTGCTCACTATTCACAACAGCTGTCAACAATGGAATAGGTGACTAAACCACGGTCTTGTCATCCATGGGCTAGTCCTTGGCAATGAGAATGAGCAAACCATTGCCACGAGCAACAACATGGAGGAATCTCACAAATACAACGTTGAGCATAAAAGCCAGACACGAAAGAAAACACAGTTTGATTCCATTGATAGGAAATTCAAAACCCAATCCAAGGAATTGATGGCATTAAAACTCAGGAGCATGGCTGTTTTAGGTGGGGGTGTGACGGAGGGGCACAAGGGGGTCTTTTTGAATTTGGGAGTTGGTTACATGCATGTGTTCACTTTGTAAACATTAATTGAGCTATACATTTTATGCTTAAAAGTGAAACATGTAAAAATCATTGCTAATATAGGCCTTTCCGTGACTCTCCTTCTTTCCCATTCTCCATCCTTCCCTTGTGGTTTCCTGAAGTTGGCCTTCCCAAGTAAGTTTTCTACTCTTACTCCTTTGGTATTGCTTGGGTATCTCAAAATTTTCTTTTGTTTGAGTTATTTATTTTTATTCACTTTTGGGGCATAGTAAAGTATCAAGCAATTAAAATTTTAAATGAAAGGTAGCCTGCTCCTTGTTTTTACTTGCGTTTTGCTGAACTTCATGCTGCCGAGATGAATGTCTACATGTTTGTTGCATGTGTTGTGTGTGTCTCTAGGTCACTTACTTAAGAGGCTGCTGGAGAGGATTCTACCATATCAGTGTGTCCCATCTTGTTTTGTTACCCAGCCTCCCACTGATGGGACAGTTCAATTGTAGTGGATATTTGGGTATTATGATCTCCTTGCTGCAGTAGGCTTCCTTCTGTGACCTCCCTCCCCACTGTGCCTCTCCTTCCCCCCTGTGGTTCTTCTACTCCATAATCTTTTCCCTTTCCCATCTCCTCACTGTTCCTCCATTCCCTGCTTCCCAATCTTTCTGACTGGGAAAGACCTAGGATCTGTGCCGATTGGAGGTGAGGGAGGGATAGGAGAGGGACAGCCTTTTCCTTTTCCACAAAGGCTCCTCTTCCCCAAGATCAATGATGATTTAAAGAAAGAAATATTTCATTAGGGGTTGACATCTTAATGAACCGTGCCAGGAACCTTCAAGGCACTCTCTAGGCTTCCTCGGTTTTAAGCAGGGCTCCTACCTCTGGGGGAGGCTTATCAGTTTACCATATTGCCCCAAGTAGATGACCATGGTAGTGTGGGTAGCTGTGCCAGGGGCTGTGGAGGAGAGGGCCCCCAGGACTGGGGTGAGGCTGGCTTGTCCTTCTAGGTGCCAGGCTGACCGGGTGCCTGGGCCCTTGGAGGTATTTGGAGTTACTTTTGGGACTTTTAGGGAGTCAGAGACTCAGGCCTTGTCCAAAAGGTCGTGGGCATGGGACTTTGGGCTGATTGGTGGAAAATCAGTCATTAAAGATCAGGAAATAAGCGATAGCTTGACAAGCAGTGAGCAATTTTCCACTAATTGGAACACAGCATCTTTAGGTCAAATGAGATCCCTACATGGAGGGATTTCTGTGCAGGAAGAGAGCATGACACACAGAGAGGGGCCAAGAGAGCCGACCCAGTGCCTTATCCCTCCCCCATGCACCCCACCCATGGGGGTGGGGATGTGGTGGAGGATGCATGAGGGTAGCAGAAGCCCCAGGAGTGGGCACAGAGAAAAGAATTCCTTTTTCCTTCATTTAGTTCTTCCTCATCTTTTTTTTTTTTTTGGACACGGAGCTTCCGCCCTGTTGCCCAGGCTGGAGTGCAGAGGTGCAATCGCAGCTCACTGTGATCAACCTCCTGGGCTCAACTGATCCTCCCACTTCAGCCTTCCGATTAACTGTGACCACAGGTGTGAGCTACCATGCCCGGGTAGAGAAGGGGTCTCTGTGTTGCGCAGGTTCGTCTCAAACTCCTGGACTCAAATAATTCTCCCGCCTCAGCCTCCCAAAGTGCTGGGATTGCAGGTGCAAGCCACCTCGTCCGGCCCTTCCTTATCTTTTAAGAGCTATCCCACATTTTCCATCCACTTGAAGACTTTTGGATTTAAGTCTCAATTCTGTCACTTTTCTAGCCCCAAATCCTGAAGCAAGGGGCTTAACCTCAGTTTACTCAACTGCAAGATGGGAAGAAAAATGAGAGTCTGGCAGAGAGGTCGTGAGGACAAGTATGGCTCATGTAGGATTCTTCTCAGTTTAGGCATTGGATAGACTATAGCTACTGTTATTCTTTCTTGATTAACCCAGCCCACTTCTGCCTCTTTCCAGGTGCTCTTTAGCACTCCTATGTCATTGATGTTATAATGTGTTGTTAGCTAACTTATTTAATAAGCTCCCAGTAACTTTTAACAAACCCTATTGGTTGTTAACTGTTTAGCCATTTTATGCCTTATTTCTCCAACTAGATAATAAACTCCTTAATTTAGGGACCCACAATTTCAGTCATTTGGGGATTTCTCATTGCATCCAGCTTAATTTCTTTTGCAAGGTAGCTGCACAGTACATGCATATTGATTTGATTATGATTTGATACTTTAGAGCAAAGTTTAAAAAGCAAAAAATAGCCTAACAAACACTTTAGGGCAAGTTGGTGTCCTGCAGGTATCAGCTGCATGTTGTAGGACATAGGTAATAACTGTGTCTTCAGTGATTGCAAGGAAAGAGCTAGCTAGGGTCAAGGGGGAAACCTGGGTAGAAAATGGGACAAGGAAGACTCTCATTCCCTCAGAGCCATCCCCTTCTCTCAGAGGGCTGTGCTCCCCATTCTTCTCATCTCTACTCTGGCTCCCTTTCTGCTTGTTGACTTAGGATGCCTTCAGAACTCTGTTCTTAGCAGAGGATGCATTCCTTCCCCATGGAACCTGGAAGACCTGGGGCTTGGAGTCTCAGCTGCTGGCACTGGAGGGTGAGGTGGGATATGAAGGAGGGAAGTTAAAGCCCAGGTAGACTCACATTGAAAATAGCTGCCACCTGTTGAGCAACAACTGTTCACCAGGCACTTTTAATATGTATCTCTGATTCCCACAACAGTCCTATTTTTTTTTTTTTTTTTTTTTGGAGAGAAAGCAGTGCTCCAAATGTCAGAGGCAATGAACGTAGAGTAGAAATAAGGGAAGATAAGAGAGTCTTTATACATCCCTTATTGTGTGTGGCATCTGGCTGGGTCCACGGAGTGGGGCTCACACACTTCCTCATCCTTGTAATTCTATGCCAGGCCTGGGCCCCAGGCCCCAGCTCCTTCCTGGTTCTCCTGCACCCCCTCTTCTTTCTGGTCTTCACCATGTGCCCTAGGGTCTTCTCTCCTCCAGTCCCCTCTGCTCTTGAGCCATGGCTCTCCAGCCCCCAGGACCTCTCTTAAGGTTGTGAGGCAGCAGGAAGTCCCTGGAGCCAGGCAGCTGAAGGCAAACTGAAGCTGGGTCTTGCTTAAAGAAGAACCACCCATGCATCAGACACTGTGCTAAGCACGCTCCACACATGACCTCATTTCACCTCCCAACAGTCCTCTAAGATGATGCAACACATACTTGTTGGTGCCCTGTCTGGTGCACTGTGACTTTTCACCCCTAAGGCTTCCAATCACTAGTGCCTGACTTTCCTAGCCTAAGGGTTTCCTTTGGGAATTAGAGCCCACTTTTCCACTGTGTGGGAGACCAGAAGTGCCAGGGAACTAACACTTCCTGGGGGAGCCCTCCACCCATAACTGATGGGAATTGGTATATAAATACCCCTACTCCCTCACTCCCCTTGTGGGATAACTCCGAGTCATGTGTGCCATGCATACTCCCAGGGTTTCCTCTGTGGGACTGAGCCCATCCTGTAGCTGGCTTGGTAACATATACTTTGTTGCCTCCTTTCCTTGTCTTTACTTCCCCACTTTTCTACTGGTATTTCCTTCACCTCCTAAATCAACCATTTGCAATGGAATAGTGTCTCAGGGGCTGCTTCTGTGGGAACCCAGGCTAAATCAGGTTGATACTATTATTATCTTCATTCTATAAATGACAAGACTAAAGCTCAGAAAGGTTGAAATTCATACACGGTTCCACAATTATGTAAGTACAGCACCTGTCTTCATACCCTGGCTTGTTACACACCAGAGTGATCACCTCATTGCTCTAGTATACGGCTTCTTGAGGGCCCTTTCCCTCTCAAGAAGACTGGTTCAAGGCAATTCCCCTTGGCCTCCTGCCTTGAGAGGTAGGAGGTGGGGAGCAGGGTGGGTCAGGGGTACACTGGGAGTATTTCCAGCCCACCTAGCCCCCGTCTCCCTGTGGGACACTGGCAAGCAGTCATAGCCAGTCTCTGGATTGCAGGCAGAAAGAGAAGCAGAGAACACCTACAGGGCTGGAGATATGATGAATAGAAAGAAGTGAAAGCCACCTGGAGTGCTGGAAAAGAAGAGGACTGAATCAGGGGTACAAGGCGAGGGCGGGCTCGGGGCTGAGGAATCTTTCTGAGCATTTGCAGTACACAGCAGCTCCTGCAAAAACAGAAGGAATGAGATGAGAGACAGGAAAGGATTTATTTTTTTCTGTCTTATTTTAGAGTCAGGATCTCACTTTGACACCCAGGCTAGAGTGCAGTGACATGACCATAGCTCGCTGCAGCCTTGAATTCCTGGGCTCAAGAGATCCTCCTGCCTTAGCCTCTGAGTAGCTGGGACTACAAAAGGATTTCTTGATGTTAGAGTTTGCTCAGCCAGGGAATGTGGAAAGTCCCCTGCTGAGAACCTTCGGACCAGACAAGAAATTGGCCTCTTTTATGAGAGTGGAGGTGGGCCCCTTGGGACAGGAAAGACCTGATCCCTCCGGAGACAAAAGTTACCTGGTGAGAACACCTTCATGTTTTCTATTTGTTTGGTTTTCATGACACGTTTGTCTTAGTTTAGGTTCTCCCTGAAGCAGACTCTGACAGTGATTCAAGCATAAGTGGTTTATTTGGGAGGTGGTCCCAGAAATACCAGTGGGGGAGCAGGGCAGGGAGAATGAAGGGAAGGCAGCCAATAAAGGGAGTGTTATCCCACTGTCAGCAAGAGGAGTGCAGTCCCACTGAGGACTTGAGCGTGCGTAACACACACCGCACACAAGCCAGCCCACGGACGCAGGCCTTAGGGTACTCATCCACCAACTTCCCCTTCATCGTGGGCTGCGTCCTCCTTCTAGGCGCATTCACTCTCCAGCACTTCCGGCCTGCTCTGGGCTGGAGCCAAGGGTGTTTCCACGGCCAGGAAAAAAGCCTCAGGCAAACAGCAGGTGTTGGCAGTAAGCAGGCTTCTACCTTTAGAGGCGAACACAGAGAGAGATGGGCAGGGCGCCAGTGCCTGCCACACTCTGCCGGTCTGTTCTCCTGCTTAACTTTTCCTTTTCATGAGTCTTTGTGGGCTCATCTCATCTCCCTCTGTCCTGTCTGAAGCACTGGACGTTGCCCCACTCTGTCCTCGTCATCTGTGCTCTCGGACAAGCCCATCTACTCTCATGGTTTTACCTTCCACTTTTGAGATGGTGGCTCCCACTACTATCCTGTGTGGGACTTGGATCCCATGCGCGTGTTTGTGGGCCTCCAGGGATGGCACACTCAACATGTCCCCAGCCCAAGCCATCTTCTGTATCCATAACATGCTCCACCTCTGCATTTTCTCCCCATTGGTGGCACCATAATCTACCCAGTCACTCTAGAAACTAGAATCATCCCTTGGTTCTCCTTATCCCTTCCTCTTCACATCCAGTCACCAAGTCCTGTGGCTTCCAAGGCATTTCTCAGAGTCATTCCCTCCTCTTTACCTCCACTTCTCCTACTATTGGTCAGGGCAGGACCTTCATCATCCCTCATCTGGAGTATTCCAATAGCTTCCTACCTGGCCTCCCCACTTCCAGCCTTGTCCTCTTCCGGAGCCTCCTTTCAGTGCATCCTCCACAGTGGTGAAAAAGTTCTATCTAACATGCCAGCCCAGGCTGGGTGTGGTAGCTCATGCCTGTAATCTCAGCACTTTGGGAGGCTGAGGCAGATGGATTGCTTGAGGCCAGGAGTTCAAGACCAGCCTGGACGACATGGCAAAACCCCATCTTTAATAAAAATTAAATAAATACAATTCCAGCCTGAACTTGTCATGCCCTGCTTAAGATGCATTCAAAATTCAAGCACCTTGGTTGGGTGCACAGGGTACAAGTATCCTTTCTTGAACCTCTGGTTCTATCCCTGGCCACTCCCAGCTCTGCCACCTGGGACTTGTGGCATGTGCTATGCTCTTCCATGTAGCTAGGCTTCCTCTCAGACTGTGTCCTCTGTTTGGAATATCTTTTCTCCCATATGCTTTCACTGCTGACTAAGACCCAGCTCAGATGGCACCTCTTCTTGGAAGTCTTCCCTGAATGCCCCAGGCTGGATTAGACACTCTTCTTTTGTGTTCTTGTATCAGTGCAAACATCAGAAAATCCACTTCAAATGGGCTTAAATAACAATGAAAATTGACTGACTCTTGTAACTGAAAGTCAAGGGAGCAGGACTCACTGCAGATGATGTGTGATCCAGGGGCTTAAAATGATGCCCTTGGGTGCTCCCATTGCTTAACTCTGCCTTTTCCTGGGTGGGCTTTATTCTTAGAGTCCTTGGAGGGAGTCCCATCAGCTTCAGACTCACATCCAGCCCACTTCAGTCCAGTGAATTGTTCAAGCCAACACTTAGCTTATTTGGACTTGACTAGGGATTGACTTGCCCTTCTCCAAACCCATCAAAATGGCCAAGGGCTTACAGTGTTCTACTTCAGGGGTTGGTGGATTATGGCCAAATCCTGCTTACCACTTGTTTCTGGAAATAAAGTTGTATTGGATCACAGTCATACTCATTTGCTTATGTATCATCTGTGGCTGTTTTTGTGTGACCAGGGCAGAGTTGGGCAGTGGAGGCAAAGACCAGCAAATTTTGCTGTATTTTAACCTCTACAGGCTATGAGGCAAAATTGAGAATATGATGCAGGGATTTACATAACAAGAGAGAAAACAAATTTCCACAAAACTTTTATTGATGAAATTAGAATGACAATAATAATTGAGAACTTTTTTTTGTACTACAGGTCTACTAATAAGAAGAATGAAATTTGGGGAAAGGGGATAACATTTTGCTTGGTTGGGGTTCAAAGTTAACGCTCCCTATTATCAAAGCGACCACCAATGTTCATCTGTGAAAACCACTTAGCTAACAGAGCATACAAAACCAGGCAGGATTTTGTCTGTGAGCCACAGTTTGCAGACTCCTGAATTAAATCAAAGCATTACAGAGCTAAGGGAAGAGACAGTGGGAAGCTGATGCTGGAGATGATACTGACCCCATAGGTCTGTGGGAGGCATCTTATAAGGCATTTCTTTATAAGGCAAGTTCATGTCCATTGAGCTCCTTAATCTTGACAACAATTCCATGAGGGTAGGCAGGGTAAGGATGGTTGTACACTCTTCAGAGAGGAGACTGAGGCTCAGAGAGAAGTGGCTTGTCTGAAGTTTCATAGCAAAGCCTCTCTGGGACACCTTTGAGGATGCTAAGACATGGGCCTTGGAACATGTGCTTTGTTGAGTAATTGAACAATTATGGTGTCTCCTGGTTGGAAGACAGGCTGAGCCTGCAGAGGGACAGGCTGGTCTGAACATGGTCTGGAAGGCTAAGTTTCCAGCTGGCTCTGTGACATCCAGTGGTCTCCAGGAATGGGGCTGGTCAGCATGGTGCCTAGGAACCCAGTGTGGCTTCAAGGTTCTCTGAGCATAGGCCTGTCTCCCTATGCAGGACTGGGGATACCAGCGTAGCAGCTAGAAAGAAATCAGGGCTGGGCGTGGTGGCTCACACCTGTAATCCCAGCACTTTGGGAGGCCAAGGCAGGAGGATTGGTTGAGACCAGCCTGGGCAACATAACGAGACCCCTTCTCTTTTTTTTTTTTTTTTTTGAGATGGAGTCTCTCTGTGTTGCCCAGGCTGGAGTGCAATGGCGCGGTCATGGCTCACTGCAACCTCTACCTCCTAGGCTCAAGCGATTCTCCTTCCTCAGCCTTCCAAGTAGCTGGGATTACAGGCACCCACCATCATGCCCGGCTAATTTTTGTATTTTTGTAGAGACAGGTGTTTTGTAGAGATAGATGTTTCATGTTGGCCAGGCTGGTCTTGAACTCCTTACCGCAGGTGATCTGCCCGCTTCAGCTTCCCAGAGTGCTGGGATTACAGGTGTGAGCCACCATGTCTGGCCATGAGACCCCTTCTCTACAAAAAATACAGTAATTAGCCAGGCATGATGGCGTGCGCTTATAGTCCCAGATACTCAGGAGGCTGAGGTAGGAAAATCTCTTGAGCTCAGGAGGCGGAGGTTGTCGTGAACCAAGATCTCACCACTGCATTTCAGCGTGGGCAACAGAGCAAGACTCTGTCTCAAAAAACAAACAAAAAAATAGAAATCAGACTTCAGACAATAATGCCCAGCCCCACAAACAAAGATTTTGACCCTCTACCTCACTGCCTGCAGCCTTCAATGCCTGGCCTCATCTGGGTTCCTGAGGAGCAAGCCTGCATCCTGTGTCCTGTGGGCAGGCTGTGGGCAGCCCTCCTCCAGGCTTACCTTGCCTCAGGTAGGGCTGCCCAAGGTCAGGGAGGGTGGGTGGAGGCAATCAGATGTGAAGGACAGATGCTGAGTTCCTTTCCAGGATGATGATTTGTGGGTACTGAGCATGTGTGTTCTGGTACATACAAATACACAGACACTTCACACATTCCCTGTCTCACACACGTTTTCACACTCCCATAGTCACCTCCATCTTCACTACCACCATCTCATACTCACATACATGCACAGTCTCGTGGTTTCTCACTTTTTTTTTTTTTTTTGAGATGGAGTCTGGCTCTGTCACCCAGGCTGGAGTGCAGTGGCACGATCTCAGCTCACTGCAACCTCTGCCTCCCTGGTTCTGGTGATTCTCCTGCCTCAGCCTCCCAAGTAGCTGGGATTACAACCATGCACCACCACACCCAGCTAATTTTTGTACTTTTTTAGTACAGACGGGGTTTCACCATGTTGGCCAGGCTAGTCTCGAACTCCTGACCTCAGGTGATCTGCCCGCCTTGGCCTCCCAAAGTGCTAGGATTACAGGTGTGAGCCACCGCGTCCAGCTGGCTTCTCACATTTTTTCATGCACTCTCAAGCTTGCACAACATATTCATATGCACAACATGTTCATACATACCTCTATTAGTTTCCTGGGACTGCCACAACAAAGTATCACACACTGGGTAGCTTAAAACAACAGGAATTTATTGTATCAGTTTTGGAGGCCAGAAGTCCAAAAGCAAGATTCCTTCTGAGACTTGTGGGGAAGGGCCTTTCCTTGCCTTTGCTGGCTTCTGGTAGCCCCAGGTATTCTTCGGTTTGGAGGTGCATCACTCCAGCCTCTGCCTCCATCTGTCTCTGTGTCTTCACATGGACATCTTATAAGGACACTAGTCATAATGCATGAGGGCCACTCTATTCCAGTAGGGACTCATCCTAACTGATTACATCTGCAATGATACTGGTTCCAAATAAAATCATATTCGGAGGTTCTGGGGTTAGGACTTCAATATATCTTTTTTGGGGAGGAGCACAATTCAACCCAAAATACCACCTACAGCCATAAAATCTCACATACATAGGCCATACTGCCATAGTGACACAGATATAAAACACACATTCCCATAGTCACAAAAATCACACACTCCCATATACACTTGCAGGATCAGACACTCCCATGGTCCCCCCACATGCACGCATACACACACATGGCGAGGTCATCACATACACACTCCTTTAGTTTCCCAGTCTTACAGCCCTACACACCCCCTACAGTCACACCCCTTCGCACACCCTCCTGTCCCCGCCTCACTCCCAGAGGCCACCCTGTGGAGGTCATGCTTAGAGACCCGGCACATTTGCAGCCTCGCACTTGGCTCATACATCTCACATCCTCTCCCACCCACACAGTCTCTCCCCTCTGACTCCTCCGCCCAGCTCACCAGTTCCTGCACCAACCCTCATGGCAAGGAGGCAACAGACTGGCTCTGTCCCACTCCAGCGGGGGCACCAGATGGCTCCCCCCTTGTCCTCTGGAATCTGGTGCCCCCACAAGCCTGCCTTTTCAGGCTCCCACGCTTCCCTCTCAGGGACAGACAGACAGAAACATCCACACACTCTCATGCTCACACACGCGCCCCTCCGGCAGCCCCACGGCAGCAGTCTGTTCCTCATTATGGGCCAATGTGCCTGTTTACTCACCCAGCTGGAGATGGTTAGAGAGTGATAAATAATGAAAGAGAAAACAGGCTTTTCCCCTCTGTGGCTTCTATTTATGTAACATGTGTCACTGTGCATTCACAGACTTTGTTTCGGAGCTGGTTGCAGGAAATAGTTTATTTTTTCCGGACGGTGGCTTAAGGGGTGGGGAGGTGGGGGGCAGGGTTTGGGTTTCTGATCTCACGCCCATAGGAGTTTCGGAATCTGGCTCCCAGAGTCCTCTTCCCCTGGTGCCTCCTCTCCTCGCCTCCCCTGACATCCCCGGGGTGGGCATCATGGCTAGAGGCTGCCTCAGAACCAGGTTCTCCCACTCCACCTATTTGGAATGGGCTGGGGTGGTTGGGGGCCCCTCCCAGCTGCCTCTGAAACCTCCCAGACAGATGGGCTTGTTTTAAGAGCCAGACAGCTTGAGGCTGGACTCCCAGAAAGGAGGCAGTTGGACAGGGTCTTCCTAGGTAGCCTGCACCTGTTGTTGGGGGAAGATGCAAAAGGATTAATTCTATAAAATAAGAAAAAAAAAGATCCATACCTCATGTTCACTTAGCACTTTCATCCCCGTGGTCTCTCTGAGGCCTCACAACTTTTAATGGCTGCTTCCCAGGTGAGAGAACTGGAGGAGGGCTTGCCATGGTCTGTGCAACTGGCTGATGAGGAGCCAGAACTTCACACTCAGGCCTCTGAGTCCAGAAGAGCCTCACACACCCCACTGCCTCCTCCTCCCAAGGATGCCTCCCTTGGTAAAGTTCTGGTTGCCCTCACTCATTCTAAGGTGATGGGAGTAGTTATAAGGGTGTGGGGGTTGGAATTTGGGGAATGGTGAGTCATCAGAGGTCTGAGAAGTGTCCCCTTCTCCACCCTTTCCTAAACATTAAGGTGAGCCTCCTTTGGGTGACAAGCCAGGGAAGGAAGAAGCAGCAGAAGGCTGCCCTGCTCCCCAACCCCCAGTGCAGGGAAGCTCTTGGGAAGCTGGAAAGGCACCTGCCCCCACCTGAGCCTGTCTTTTTGAATGCCAGGGCAGGGAGACAATGTCTTTGTTTGACATGGAGCCCTGGTTGTATCCCAGGCCACCTGCTGGGGGGACCCAGAGGTTCTGACCTTTGAGGAATATAGCATCCACTATGGAAAATGGGCCCAGAAGCCCCCAACTCCTGCAGACTGTGGGGGATGAATATATACAGGTGCCATGGGATTAAGGTGCAGGGCAGAATCCTGCCCAGTGACCTCGGGGTTCTTGCAGGGAGCATCCCACAGGAATCTCCTGGCTGGGGGGTGAAGCAGCCACCTTCCCAAGACAAGGACTTTAAACACGGTGTGACAAACAAGAGCACATATGGGCCAAGGGCAAAAGAGAAAAAGTGCTAAGGAGGCGGTTTTCAAATTTAGTGGGTGTCAGATTCACAGGGGAGCTTATTAAATGCGGATCCCCAGGCTCCTTTCCTGGCGTTGATTCAGCAGGTCGGGGGGGTGGGGGGCAGGAATCAGCATGGTTAGCAAGTTCCTGAGAGTTCTTGGACTGGTGGTTTCCCAAAGACTGGGAGACAACAGTGCCCTATGTGGGCCCTGGAGGCAACCCCCCTGCCCAACGCATAAAGATGAGATGCAAGCATCATGGTTAGGTCAGGAGGGAATTTGACTTCCCCCAAAGAGTGAGAATGATTTGGTTAGAGAATGATAAAATTTATTTGGTCCGAAGGAAGGGAGGGAGGAAGAGAGGAAGGAAAATATAATTTACCAATACCTATATGTGCCAAGCTGTTACATGATGCTTTTCGTTTTGCTTTGTGCTTTTGTTTTTCAGAGACAGGGTCTTGCTATGTGGCCCAGGCTGGAGTGCAGTGGCACAATCAAATCATAGCCCACTGCAGCCTCGAATTCCTGGGCTCAAGCGATTCTCCTGCCTCAGCCTTCCGAGTAGCTGGGACTACAGGTGCATGCCACCATGCCTGGCTGTTACACGACATTTTTACCTGGCTGCTTTGACTTTTTGACATTCATATCCATTTTTGGAACCTAAAACGCTGTCAACATTCTATTTCTTATTACCAAGTAATGCTCATACAGACATACCCGCCACAGCCCGAGTCAAAACTGTGTGTCAGCTGGGATGTTGTGCACACCTTGGAGCATCTACCACATGCCAGGCATTGTGCTTTGCATGTACTGCTTTGTTTTTTACTGCACCGCAACACCGACAGGCAATACTATTCCCATTTTACTGATGAGGACAGCAAGGGTCAGAGAGGTTTAGTCACTTGCCTAAGGCCACCCGGCTACATCAACCCTGGCAACAGGAAGAGCTGGTGCTTTTGTTTTTTTACTGATCCAGGGAGAGGCCCTATTAGGGAGGTAGAGGGACTGAATCCAGATCCTGCTTTATAGCCCCCTCTCCAGGACTCCCTCCCTCCCACTCTGGAATGGAGAGGTGGATGGAGAGGCACCCTCTCTGCCACTCACTCAACCCCTCTGCCTTTGGGACCCTATAGACTCTCATACAGCCCACCCAGCTTGCACCCTGAGCTCTCTCCCAAGAAGCTGAGCACCTGGGGTCTCAGGTACTCCCTTCCAATTCAGTCCCTGGAGCACTTATGGCTCTGAGGGAGTCCCCGGAGAGGGGGCTGAAAGAGGTGGGGGAGCTTAAGGAGCACCTTTCCTGGGCTTCCAGGAGCCTCTTACATCCCTATCCCCTTGGCAGAATGGGTGTATCACAACTGGAGGGTGGGGGTATGGGGACGGCAGAGCTGGCCAGACCTATGGTCCCAGATGTTTGTTCAGGCTGTGGGCTGAGCCTGATTTCAGATGTGTGGCAGCTTCATGGGAGTCCTGCCCAGACTCCCACATGGACACTCACTTGCTTACTTGCACACACGCGTGCCCTCATGCGACTCCCCTCCACACAGAGTTCCACTTGTGAAAACCCAGACAAAGCTCCAGACTAATGTCCCTGTGGACAGTGACATGAATGGTAAAAATCATCCTCAACCCCAGGTGCTCTGCACATGCTGACTCTAAACTTCACATTGATCCTGCAAGGATGCTTTCCCTGATGACCTCCCCCTACCCACCACACACCTTATAGATGAGAAAAATGGGCTTCAGAAAAGCCAAGTGACTGGTCTGAGGCCACACAGCGACCCCACGGCAGAGCGGGGACTGGGGTCTGTCTGTTGCGGAGCTCACCCGCGTCCCTCTCACCAGGCTGCTTTTCCCGTCTGGCTCCCAGGACCCAGCAGGTGTTCAGCACGTCCACTGATGAATGTGTATGTCTGTGTTTTCTTTCACACACAGTGCAGGCTCCAGCTGCCCCTCTCTCCAAACCGACTCTGAGCTGTGATCTCCCTGCAGGCTCAGAAACTTGCAGACCACTTGGCTTCCTCTACAGCCAGAACTAGCGCCAGCCTGAATTCTCTGGGCTCCAGCCTCAGTTTCCCCTGAGTTTCTTAGGTCTGCACACCTGAGCAAGTCCCTCCCTGCTTTGAGCAGACCCACAGCACTGGTTGGGCTCCTGCTCCAGGCCTGACCCCCACTGTGGAAGCCTCTGGGGTCCAGCCACCTCCATCCTCCTCTCTTCTTCCCAAACGTCAGGCCTGGCACTGCCCCCGCTCAGCCCCCGCTCCCTACGGCCCCCTGGGAGCCCAGGCTTTGCTTGAGGGCAGCAAGTGAAGCAGGCTGTAACAGAGAAACCTCAGGCTCCTCTTTAGAAGTCCCCGGAGGAGGCAGATCTGAGGAAAGGCTGCCGAGAAGGCGCCTGCAGCAATGTCAGCTTGAGAACAACCCGGCTGACAGGATGCTGAGCGGGGATTAAGGTCGGGATCAGGGAAGCCGGGGAAATGAAGGCAAGTTCCCTGCTCCCCTCGCTGCCACCGCTGCCGCTGCGGCTGGGTTTGTCTTCTTGTTTGTTCTGGCTCTGGGAAAGTGGGCGGGGAGAGAAGTGGGCAGGGGTGAGGTGGGGAGGTGGAGGGAAGGACAGGGGGGAGGTGGAGAAGGGCTGGTATGGGGGTGGAGGGAGGTGGAGGGAAGAGAAAGTCAGGCCTCCTCTGGGTCTTGGGGCTCAGCCAGGGATGGGGCAGAGGCACAGATGGCCCTTACCTGGGACCCTTCCCCTATACCTGTCCCTATAGCTGGTCCACCAGCCAGTGGAGCAGCCAGTCGCCCCCCGACCCCCACCCCGGAACCCTCCCTCATGTCCTGAGTGTGGGTGGCAGGACCAGTGAGAACACAATTGACCTTGCCCTGAGAGGCTCCCAGCTCAATGAAGCAGATGCAGTCTACCTCCAGAGAGGAGGTGAGCCTATTTCCACCTGTCTACACATGCAAGATCCCCTGTTCTGGGGAAAGACCATTACCCCAACCTGCCTCATCATTGACATGTCACAAGAGTCCAGCCAAATGGGCTACTGATTTCCAGGTCATCCAGTGCACCACAATTCCAGTGAAACCTCATATCCTTGCATTGCCATTGGTGTGGTAGTGAAGAACGTGGCTTCTGGTTTCAGACTGCAAGGGGTCACCTTTTGGCTCTGCCACTGATTTGCTATGTCACATTGGGCAAGCTGGCTAACTTTCTATGCCTCAGTGGGATAAAATCATAGCACCTCCTTATAAACTTGTCAGGAAGATAGAGGGAGTGGACACGTGCGAAGTGCTTGGCATAGGGCCTGCCATGGAGGACAGAAGACATACGCCATAGGGTAGCTTTATTTATTATTGAGGCAGAGTACAGGAATAAGTGTGGCAATTTGAAGTGACTTGGCTGAAAGCTTCCTTGGGGGAGGGGTGTGGAAATCTGATTTAGGAAGCTGAGACTGGGCAGGGGTAGAGAAGTGAATTAGGGGTATGGAATAGAGCTCCCATTTGCCAGGTGAGTGAGTTAAGGATGTATCTGGTGAGAGGCAGAGAGGATGAATTTTCTAGAAGCCCCCATCCCAGCCAGGCTTTCTCCAAAGTTCCCACTTTAACTAGGGGTAACTCTTCCAGCCCTGCCAAGGGCAAGCCAGGGGTGCCAAGACCATGAAAAGATGCAGTTTTTCATGGTGACCTTCCCAGAATGGAGTCTATTCTAGAAACCCTAGCCATTCAGGGAGACTCCACTTGTACCTGGGTTTTCTGGACCTGGCAAGGGAAGAAACAGGCACAGAGAGTACAAACCTGGAGGCAGATCATCCCTGGGGTTGGGTTCCAGCTCTGTGACTGATCATCTATGTGCCTTGGAGCCAGTCAATTAGCCTCTCTGGACCTTAGCTGCCAGGTCTGTGAAATGAGATAGTAATATGTACCTTAAGAGTTGTAATGATGAGCAGTTACTCCATAACTATCCACTGTTGACATTCAGCTTAGCAAAGAGTTGCTGAGGTCCAGCCAGTTACTGGGGCCCCAATGAATGAGAGACCCTTTCCTAGCCCTCGATAGCTGGTGGCCTGCATGTGAGTCCAAATATGATGCTGAAGGCAGTGGTGCTACCTTAAAGGTCCACCTGGGAACCAAAGAGAAGGAGTTCCTGGCATCCACATCCCAGGCTGCAGGGCCTGCTCCCCTGGCCCACCCTGCAGCCCTGCTTGGGTGTCCCTATCTCTGGACACCCTGGCCAGCAGGCTGGGGATGGGGAGAGTGTTGTGGGGGGAGGGGAATGAGAACCTAGGATGGGGTTCTGGGGTTCTGGTAACTGGGGAAAAGCTCTGCTGGGTCTGATTTCTGAGGGAAAGCCTTAGGCAAGGAGGCCCAGTCCCTGCAGAAGTGTGTGAGGAGCACCTTATTGGGGATTTTATCTCTAGGGGCCTGGTTCTAGAATTTTAAAAACACCTTTTCTTTTCTTTTTGTTCTGTTAATAGAAGTTATGTATATTTATTGTTTAAAAAATGGAAAATACAGGCCAGGCATAGTGGCTCATGCCTGTAATCCCAGCACTTTGGGAGGCTGAGGCGCGTGGATCATGAGGTCAGGAGTTCAAAACTAGCCTGGCCAAGATGGTGAAACCCCGTCTTTGCTAAAGCTATAAAAATTAGCCAGGCGCGGTGGCAGGTGCCTGTAATCCCAGCTACTCGGGAGGCTGAGCAGGAGAATCGCTTGAACCTGGGCGGCAGAGGTTGCAGTGAGCCAAGATCCAGCTGCTGCACTCCAGCCTAGGTGACAGAGTGAGACTCCATCTCAAAAAAAAAAAAAAAAAGGAAAATACAGAAAAGCATAAAAAAGGAAATAAAGATCAGCCATAATCTTCCCACCCAGAGATAACCATGGTACGACTTTAGTGTATCTCCTAGTTTTTTTTAAGCTGACTCTCATACACACATTTACACACACTCACATGGACACACACATTCACACACACATATTCACAAATATACACTCACACGCACTCACACATTTACATACACATATATGTAACTTTTTGTTACATGTTTAATGTACACGTCTTTAAAAGTTTAGAAACAAGATCATGGAATCATGAATACATCACCATTTTGTCAACTAATATTTTTATTAAATAAAATATTGATAACTTTTCCCCCAGGTCATTACATATTCTTCTCCAACATAATTTAAAATGACTGTATAGTGCTCTGTCTTTGGGCATAAGGCATATCATTTTATCAGTTATCACCTGTTGGTCATCCATCCATTTCTAGATTTTTGCTATTATAAATAATACTGAGGTGAACATCCTTGCAGAGAAATCTTCGAGGGGGTCGCTAACTTTCCAATTGTCTATTCATGTCTGTCTACTCCCAGCTTCGATTTTGAGCCTTTCTAGGCAGGATCTGTGTCTGGTTTGTTGTGACCCCAAAGTCTAGCTTGGCTGCTGGTTCACTGTAGGCATCCAATAATGGTTGAATTGAGTTGCTTTTCTAGAGCATGTGCCCTGGGCTGAGGAATTGGGAAGGTGGACTGATGAGGAAAGAGCCCACCTCTCCTGCTAGAACACTCAGGGGTCCCCAGTGCCTCTATGCTGGACCTGCTAACTTCTCCTAGGAAAACACCTTCCCAAGCACAGAGCCACTGGCCATCCCAGAGGCTCACTGAATGGCCCTCCTGTATCTCTTATCTTCCCAGGCAAACTGAACCTTGCCTGGACCCTCCCCCCTCATCCCCTACCCCCCCGCCCTCATCTCTGACTCTTGAGTTCTTTTGTTGTGTTTTCAAGCTGAAGGCCCAGCAGACAGAGCCCTCTCACCTGCCCGTGTCTGCTGGACAATGTTGCGGCAGCTCCCAGCTCCCCATGCAGTGGCCTCCTCCGTGGCCCCCACTTTTGACAGCACAGCCCGCTTGGCTCCTGAGAAGTGCCCACGTGGCACACCTCACCCCTGCCCCTGCTCTGCCTGCCACCTCTCATGGCACCAAAGGAGCCTTTGTCCCTTCCTCATGGGGGCTCTCAGCAGATGCTGTCGTTCTGACTGAAACAGATTTGTAGAATCATGGATTTTGAAGTGGAGACCCAGGTCCCAGTGTTTCAGTGGGTCTTTAAAAAAGAGAGAAAGGGAGAGAGAGATGGAGAGAGAGAGAGAGAAAGTGAGCAAGAGCATGAGAGGTAAGAGGCAAAAGCTGAGAGGTAAAACTTCCAAACTTAATTTCCCCTCACCAGCATCCACACTCCCAACCTCCTGGAATTTCTTCTCTTCTTTTCAATTTTTAATCTCTTCTTTTCCTCTCTTTTCTCTCCCTCTTCCCCCTTTTCACTCCTTTCCTTCTCCTCTTTCTCTGTCTCTCTCTCAGTTCTGACATGAACACCCCCCCACCCTCCTGTCCCCTCTCCCCTCCTCTCCTCCTCTCCCCTCCTCTCCCCTTCTTTTTTAAGTTTTTTTTTTTCTTTTAACTTTCAAGGTCATTCCGGACTCCTGACGCCGCCAGTCCCGCGGTGAGACGTGAGCGCCATTGGCGTCCGTGGCCTCTGTTTCCGTGGCAACCTAGTAACCATTAATTTTCAATTAAAGGAGACAAAAAGCTCGATGACAGCTCCAGGTCTGCTGAAGATGTCAAGAATCTGTATTAATATACAGCAAGAGAGCATAATTGTGTGTCCATCTTCCAGAGCAGCGAAAAATGGAGGGATAATTACCAGCTCGAAAGCCACTCTGTAATTTAGTTCTTACTGTCACCACAGCCCTACACATTAGCATAAATTAAAAGCAGAGTTTATTGTTATCAAAGTGCATTGATATCGCCAGACCTGCTTTCTTCCTTTTAACTGTTTGTTGTGGGTGAGTGACTCCCCAACTCTTGCCAGGGTCTCCCCAGGGTGGGGAGAGTGGAAGTGTGGCTGCCAGACCTGAAAGGTCTAGCTGCCAGCCTCCTTCAGGGCAGGTGGGGACAAGGGTCAGCGTGTTGCCCCTCTGATAGGGTCTGGGGATGATGCAGGGGATGGAGGAGGATTGGATATTTATTCACCTTTCACATGTAAGTGCTTTGTTTTGCCAACGAGTGCTCCAGCTCTTTGCAGAGGGGGCTGCTGCCCTATCGCGGGTCCCCCTTTAGTGCCTAGTACAGTGCAGGGCAGGTGATGAGTGCTCTAAGGCAACGTGTTAAACAAAGGAATGAGTGCATGTGTAGGGTTGTTCTCCCGGGGTGAATGTCAGTGGAGAGACATTGCATTCCCTGTTCAGGGCGTGGCCAGCTCAGGTGGAGATGCTCCTGTCTGTGGCCCAGTTCCTGCTTGGCCACCCAGGACCCCAGCTCCCCAGAGGGGTCCTCTGGACCCCACGACCCTAATCTTGCCGCTTGGCCACCCACCTCCATGGCCTGGGTCCTGCCACGGCCACCGCCTTCATACTCACCTCCGAGTGGTTGGAGAACCTCGAAGTGTCTCGCTGCCAGAGTACCAGTGACAGCCACAGAAATCATGAGTTTCCGTGAATGGGGGATGCGGAGTTTTCTTGTATTCTATCCAGAGAGAGCTGTCCTTCAGAGGGGAATTTAGTGTAATTACCCTTAAGGGAGCGATCCTTACACAGTCAGTCACAACACTGACCTCCTGGCTGAGATTTGACAGCAAAATTGTAGGCTGTGTACTCAACAGAAGGGGCATCCTCCTTTTTTGGGTGTTGAGGGGGGAGGCGGGAAGGAAGGAGGAGGAGGGAAAGGAGACTCAGAGGCTTTGAAAAGAAAAGTGCTGGCTTACAGCTGCCAGGCGAGCGGGTTCTCCTTGGCAAGGCATCTACAGGGCAAGGAGAAGGTGTCCAGAGATCCCCTGGAACTTCACCTGGCTCATGAAGAGGGGCCAAGGTAGGCACTCCAGCCCTTAAGATCTTTGAGCTCTGGTTTGTGATCTTAGCTAAAGTTAATCTTATTGTAAGAAGGATTTGGAGGGTACTAGGCACTATTTGATGAACTTCTCAGGCATGTTTTCCCAAACATATCTGTCCTCGGTCCCTCCCCTGTGCTAGAAGTTCCACTGTTCCTTTTACCTTTAAGTTGACAGATCCAAGACCCTGTAAACCTGCATCTGGGTTACCTGGAAGGACTAATGTGTTAATCTGTGACCACTCCAAATGTAGCATGGATGCATCTCTCAGATGTGCTGGCCCATCACATGACTGAAGCCAAAGGACACAGGGGTCAGGCAAATTTCTGTGAAGGATTGGAAAAAATCTGTTGTATGGGTAGATCTTGATGGACTGTGAAGCCTGGCAAGGAATGGAGGTAAATCCCCAAATCTCAAAGCTGGAAGGGATCCCAGAAGCCAACAGGTCCAAACTTCGCAGAGAAGGAGTCCCCACCTCTCTGTTCTACCTCTATCCAAAACTCAGGGCTGGGCGCGGTGACTCACGCCTGTAATCCCAGCACTTTTGGAGGCCAAGGCAGGCAGATCACCTGAGGTTAGGAGTTTGAGACCAGCCTGGCCAACATGGTGAAACCCCATCTCTACTAAAAATACAAAAATTAGCCAGGCATGGTGGCACGCGCCTGTAATCCCAGCTACTTGAGAGGCTGAGGCAGAAGAATCACTTGAACCTGGGAGGTGGAGGTTGCAGTGAGCCGAGATAGTGCCATTGCACTCCAGCCTGGGTGACAAGAGTGAAATTCTGTCTCAAAACAAAAAACAAAACAAAACAAACAAAAAACAACTCAGCCACCTCTGCCCACACAATTCCTAATAGCACGAGCTAGCTGTCTCTATAGAGGTCCATCCTGCTGTTAAATAGCCCGGACCATTGCCAAATTCCTCCTGAGTGCAAATGAAAATCTGTGTCCGTGAAACTTCTTCCTTCCTTTTGGAGCCCCTTTGGAACAAATCTAGGCTTTCTCTGGCGGGACAGCCCTTCAGCTACGTGGGGACCATGCTCAGCTATTCGTCATCTTCTCCTCCAAGTCTGGGACCCAGTAGACTCATCACCATCTGGCTCATTCTTTCAGGAAAGTGCCCAAAAGGAGTCTGAAAGGGCACAGGACAGCCCAAAATGCAAACCCAATGTTTATTGAGCATCTGCTATGTTCCAGGCAGAAACACCCACCATATCTCTTTTCTTTTTTTTCTTTTTTTCTTTTTTTGGAGACGGAGTCTCGCTGTGTCACGGAGGCTGGAGTGCAGTGGCACGATCTCAGCTCACTGCAGCCTCCACCTCCCAGGTTCAAACAATTCTCCTGCCTCAGCCTCCCAAATAGCTGGGACTACAGGCTCATGCCGCCACGCTCAGCTAATTTTTTGTATTTTAGTAGAGATGGGATTTCACTGTGTTGCCCAGGCTGGTCTCAAACTCCTGAGCTTAGGCAACCCGCCCGCCTCGGCCTCCCAAAGTGCTGGGATTACAGGTGTGCACCACTGCGCCTGGCCCCATATCTCTTTTCATCCTCTCAACCAATTCAATGAAGGGAGGATATATTATTCCCATTTTACCATAGAGAAAAGAAGGACCCAAGAAGCTTCAAATCACTTGCCCCAAATCACCTGCCAGCAAGGGGCAGAGCCAGAACTGGGAGCCCAGACTCCTGACCCAGGCCAAAGACTTTCCTTGAGAATCCAGCTGCGTTGGTCCCTACACCCCTTGGGCACCACTGGGTTTGGGGAATGAGCTCTGCCATCATACTCCTGTCTCTCTACCTCCATGATGCTTTTCTGCAGGGCCTTTCTCTCCACTTGGCAGGGAGAAGGAATTCCAGGGAAAACCCAGCTTAAGTCCTGCATCCTCCCTGAAGGCTTCCCTGCCCATCCCAGGCCTCAGTAACTGCTTCAGTATAATGACAACATCGGACGTTATTTACTGACCACAGGACTATGCTTCAGCACCTACCCTAAGGTATTTTATTCAATCCTCCAGGCTTTTGCCCTGGCTGAGGGTTCTGCCTGAGCTTCTCTCCCTTCAGATACCTGCATCTCCTTGAAGGACCACCTTCTCTGGGAGGTCCAACCTAACCATCCTTTCCCAGGTCTTTGTACCCGCTTTATTTCTTTCTATAGCTCATGTCACCTTCCGAAGAGTATTTAATTTACTGATTATTGTCCTCATTGCCTATCTTCCTCCTCTTTAAGTTCCAAAAGGACAGAGGCTGTATTTTGTTTACTGTTGCATCCCAAGCACCTAGAACAGTGCCTGACATACGGTAGGTGTACAAGCGATATTTGTCAAATGACAGGAGGAAAACTCAAAACCCTTTGAGGCAGGTGTGTTGTTTTCACAGCAGAGAGGAACTAGGGCTCTAGTTCTGGGTTAGGTGACTTGTCCAAGGTCACGGAGCTGGCCATACCCAGCTGTGTATTGGGCTGCTGAGTATGAGGCTGTTTGGGGTGGGCCTTGAGCCTGAGCCTGTTCTGAACTTTGTGTGTGTGTGTGTGTGTGTGTGTGTGTGTTTGGTGGCTTCCTAGGGGATTTCTGCCTGCATTCCAACCAGCAGGTCCTTCCGGGCACCCCTCCCCTCCTTTACAGGGCTTCTTCCCTTCCTGCAGCTCCTTTCAGCCCCTGCTTTCTTGCCCCAAGCCTGGAGAGGCCTGTGAGTGCAGTCCAGCTAACTTCCCTCCCCTGAGCTCATGGGTCCCTGCCTGGGCTGAAGTCCACACCGGGAGCCCAAGGTGCCCCTGGAAGGCCCCCACCCTGGCCTCCGAGTGGTTCCTCTCCCCAGAGATGTAAATCCGGGCCCCAGAGTGGCCACACAGAACATACATCTTAAACAAACACTTCTCCTTGCTGTTTATCTCCCTGGCCTTTAAACAAACTCTTTCAAAGGTTTCTGCTGATAGGAGAGATTTACTGAAAACCATTCCTTGCTTAAAAGCCCTGGGTTTATGCTGCTGGGGTGGGGGCAGTGGGGCCTTCAGGCCTGGGGTTTCTCTGCCTCCGGACCACATGTTTATCCTCCAGGCCTTGATAGAGGAGCAACACAGACTAATCTTTATGGAAAAGAAAATAATAAAAGCAGGAAAGGGGAGGGGTGGAGGCTGGGGTGCGTTTGGTTCTTGTCACTGACTCCAAGAGGTTGTGGCAGGTCCGGGTGTGGCAGTGCCCACCACACTGTAGCCCTGCCTGTTGGGGGTGGGGTGAGCTGAGCATCCGGGAGGGGTGGGGCTCCCTTGAACTTTGGACAGAAGGCCTTTGGGCAGGTGAGCCTCTTCTCCGGCTTCCAGAGGCCAGAGTGGGCCTCTCCCTGCTGGATGGGGGTTGGAGGGAGGGCAGCAGTCACATGATCATGTCTATTCCTGCATCAACCAACAGTCAGAAGGCACCTAGCCTGTGCCAGGACCTGGGGGTGGAGAGAGGAATAGTTGTTAACAATTACTTTAGCATTTCTGTGGGCCTGGTACTGTTCTAAATCGCTTACATGAATCAACTCATTTAATGGCCCCAGAAGTAGATTCTATAATTATCCCAGTTTTGCATATGGGGAAACCAAGTCACAGAAAGATTACTGGCTGTACTCCAGAGGTTTTGGTTTAACTGGGATGCAGGCTGGGCATTGGATTCCAGGATGCATCCCAAGTGGAAAAAGATTGACATTCCCATTTCCCACCCACTCCCCACTTGTCCTTCCAATAATACAGTATCTCTTCCATTTCAAGGCATCTCACAATTCATTGACAGTGGTATTTTTTTCTTAGTGGATCGTAAAATAATGGTGCATCTTACAGTCTTAGGTTCAACAAAATATAGTAATAGAAAACTAACCTCTACCAACTGTGGGGACTGAGCTGGATGATTTGCATCCATTATCTCATTTAATCCACCTCCCAAAGCTGCAACATAGGTCACAGGAGCACCTCTGATGAGAAAACTGAGGCACCAAGAATTCAATAACCTGCCCAAGATCACCCAGCTGGTGGGAGGTGGAGGCAGGATTTGAACCCACAGTTAAATGGCCTAATATTTATCCCCAACCCTTATAGAGCACCTTATATGATTCAAACTGTCTTCCGACCTGTTTTGTCCATTGAGGAAGACGCTGAAATCCAGAAAGTTTAAGTGACTTGCTCTAAGTTACACATCTGACTTCTCAACCTATAACTGTGGGAGAACCATGGGAAGTGGGTTTCGTTGTTATTATTGTTGTTTGCTTGTCTTAAGCCTACCTGGGCTTTTATAGCTAGAAGCCACTCCTAAGAGAACATGACCAGGAAAGTGGGCCAGGGCCAGGGCAGGGGCCCCTGAGAGTATGGGCCATCCTGGGGTCTTGGGTGCTGAAGGTTGGAGCCAAGGCCTGTTGTGGGACCTCCCAAGGGCGGAGGACTTGAGCAGGGGCAGATGTCATTGCAAAGACTCCACTGACTTCCGTCTCTGTTTTGTTTGTGAAGCGAAGTTGCTGCAGTGGCAGGTGGGGAGGCAGCAGAAGGCCAGGTAGGAATTTCCAGTCCTTCCCTGGGCCCATAGCTCAGGCCGGAAGCCACTCCCTTCCTCCATGTTTACATGCAGCGGGCCACACCCCTTCAGATGGCACAGACTGACACCCCCTTCCAGTCCCCCTGCTCCAGGCCAAATACTTTTTCACTCACGTTAAAGCACCTTTCAGCACCTGGGCCCTGAGCTGGGGAGCATTTCCAGGGAGGAAAGAAGGGAGAGGGTATGAGGAGGAGGCTGGGGGTGGGTTGAGGGAAGGTGAGGAGCTGGGGGTAGTGGAGACTAGGATGAAGTTATGTGAGTGATTGTCTTGCACCCATCATCTTTCTTTTTGTATTATTCTTTCCTTATATAGTGACATCCAGTTTCCAAAACCTTTCCTTCCTCCTAGGAACTCTTACCCTAAGATACTTAATTCACACCAAGGTAAACATGACTAATAACAGCTTCCAAAGTGATCCTTTCAAGGGCATTTTGGCAGTGGCCTCTTTATTTGTTCATTCATTCTTTGATTTCCTCAACAATTTCCTTTGGCATTCCTGGAGACCCTCCATCCTATCTCGAAGGCTTAGCTGGGACACCTCTAAGCTGTTTGGTGGGCTGCTGTCCAAACTCTGGGCTTTGTGGGTAGTGGCATCCACACCCTCTGACAGCATGTAGGTATATTGGCAGCAACCCAAGCTGTCTTTTTTGCACCTTCAATGGAAGGAAGGGCAATTTCTCCTCATGAAAAAAGTTTGGGAGACTTTACCTAAATGTAAAGGGAGGTGCTTTAATGATATATCTCCAGGCATCAAACCCATCAGTCCATCTGAGTTTGGTCATGGGCTGAGCTCCCCAGGGCAGCTGGGCAGGATCCCTTCCAGGACATCAGACCTTGGGGTAGAATTTCCACCCCGCTGGCCCTCAGGGCTCTGCATAGATTTCTCTCTCTGTCCTTCTTGGTAGGGAAGTGGCTGATCATGAGGAAGACCCTGAGCTCAGAGCTGGAAGATATCCAGGGACCCATCCACCCAGTAGTTTGCAGAGGACAAAATGACTCAAAAGTATACCAAAATCCAAAATATAAAACAGCTAAGAGTTAAAGCTCCAGTTGAAGGCAAAGGTCTAGACCCTACCTCCTCTGCTCTCCCACTTGGCCCATAAGTGGTCCAAAGCTTCTCTGTGGACCTCCAAAGCTCAGGAGAACACGAATAGAATCCACTGAGCCAGTCTAGTGATCCATTTTATAGACAAAGAAACTGAGTCAGAGCATGATGGGATGGATGTGAGTCCTTAGGGGCCTCCACCCTCCCATGATCACTTCTGGCTCATGTTCATTCCCTGGACTCATAATGTACCCTTCTTTCTAACTTGACCTGCACAATTCTATGGACTCTTCAGGCTCAGCTCAAATGTCACCCTCCACCATGGAGCGTTCCTCAATTCTCTCCTCCAGTTCTGGCCCTACTCTCACCCAGTTCGGTGTTCCTGGAGCTCACTGCTTTTGCATCTCTCTTAAGTTCAACCTCTCATTTCTGCCCATTTGAAGCAGCTCTTTTCTCCCTTGTCAGGCTGTTGGTCTCCTTGAGGTCAGGAGGTTTTTAAAAAATCCCAAGCCTCCAGCCCATGAGTAGGTGTGCAATCACAGTGAGGCTGCTGACATGTTTTCTTGGGTGATGGTGAGATGCTTTGCCCACTGGGGTCAGGGTCTCCCTACTGGACGGCCCTAGTTCTCATCATTTTGGTGGGGAGGGCATAGAGTTTGATTAAACAGTTACTTGGATACCTGAAGTAGGGCAGGGAAGGGGATACAGAACCTTCAGAGCCTGGGGAGGAGGGACCCTTCTGTTCTAAATTGTCCACTCGCTCCATCCTCAAGAAGATGGAGAGCAGAAACAGGGGCAGGGGAAGAGAGCCGGGCCCCGCACACTTCCCACCATCACTGATTTCCCTCTTCTCTGGCATTTTAAGAGCTCAGACTCAAACCCTTCAAGGGCTTTTGAAACAATTAGATTTGAAAGTGCCCAGTGCTTGGTCTAATTGCTTAAAAGCCACTTCAGGCTTCAACTGACCCAGAGTAAAGCCTGTGGGGTGGGTAGAGGGGAGGGGAGACCCGAGACACTCTGTCGCCCTGTTTCCCAGGCCTTCCTGGACAACCAAGGCCTAGGTGAGTGGTGATGCCAAATAAGGGCCTTCAACTTTTCCCGGGGGGGCAGAGCCACCATACTCTTCCTGCCCCTTTCCCAGCCCTTGCCCCCAGGGAACCGCTCACATCTAACCTTTCTCTAAGATACCTTCTCACGCAAATTCCAGCATTCCTAGGGGTGATTGGAGCACTTATGTCCAGAACCAATTTTCAGTATCAGAAAGTGGACTGAGCCAGTGTAAAGAGGCCGAGAAGTATCAGGAGACAAGCCTTGGTGTGTCCAACTCAAGATGATGCTTTGCTTCTGGGATATTCTGAGATTGGGGATTTTGCAATCTCTAAGTCAGTTCCATCTCTCCATGCTTTCGTGATTACTCTTCTCCCAAGTTCTTTTTTTTTTTTTTGAGACAGAGTCTTGCTCTGTCACCCAGGCTGGAGTGCAGTGGTGTGATCTCGGCTCACTGCAAGCTCCGCCTCCCAGGTTCACACCATTCTCCTGCCTCAGCCTCCTGAGTAGCTGGGACTACAGGCGCCCGCCACCAGGCCCAGCTAATTTTTTTGTATTTTTAGTAGAGACGGGGTTTCACCATGTTAGCCAGGATGGTCTCGATCTCCTGACCTTGTGATCTGCCCGTCTTGGCCTCCCAAAGTGCTGGGATTACAGGTGTGAGCCACCGCACCCGGCTCCCAAGTTCTTTAAAAAAAAAAAAAAAAAAAAAAAAAATATATATATATATATTTTTGTTTGTTTGTTTGTTTGTTTGTTTGAGACGGGGTCTCGCTCTGTCATCCAGGCTGGAGAGCAGTGGCATGATTATGGCACACTGCAACCTTGACCTCCCAGGTTCAATTGATCCTCCTGCCTGAGCCTCCTCAGTAGCTGGGACTACAGGAGTGTGCCATCACATCCAGCTAATTTTTAAATTTTTCATAGAGATGGGGTCTCACTATATTGCTCAGGTTGGTCTCAAAACTCCTAGCCTCAAGTGATTCTCCTGTGTTGGCTTCCCAAAGTGCTGGGATTATAGGCACGAGCCACCGTGCCCAGCTTTAAATACAGTTGCAGCGTAAAATTCTTCTCTTTGGCTTAAGACCTTGCAATGGCTCCATGTTAGATAGGAGCCATTGCAATGTTAAGTTACAGAGAAGCTCCCCCAGCCTTCCAGCCCCTCTGTAATTTGCTCCCACCTCACCTTTCCAGCTCCATCTGCCCTGCGTGCCCTTGGCTCCAGCCCACTGTGGTGCCTTTTCACAGGCCATGCTCTTGGCCTCCATTCCTTCACCATCTGAATGAAGTCATCTGTTTATGTGCCCAGCAACAGGCCAAGCAGAGGGGACACTGAGATAAATGAGCCACGGTCCCTGCTCTTGGGGGGACACATTCTAGCTGGGACATGAAAACATAAACAGATGATTCCTTTGCCAAATTCTTCTTGAGCACCTCTATGTGCCAGACCTGAGGACACTGAGGTGGACAAAACAGATAAAGTCCCCACTCTTGTGGAGCTTAGATGGTTGAAGGAGAGACAGACAGAAACACATAAGCAAAGAGATATACAGTCTGTCATGGGGAGATGAATGTGTGAAGTAAAACAAAGTAGGGGGGAAGAGAAGGACCTTGGAGGTGAGGATATTTGAGCAGAAATCTGAGTAAAGGGAAGGAACTGCTTGTGCAATGGTCCTGAGGCAGCAGTGCCTTTGGGTTTAACGAGGAGCAAGGAAAGAGACCAGTGTGTCTGGGGAAGAGTGAGTGAGGGAAGGAAGAAGGGAGAAGAGTAGAGGGAGCAGGGGGCAAATCATGAATGATACTATAGCCCCGCCAGGCCTTCGGATCCTATAGTGAGATGAGAGCCACTGGGGATATTGAGCAGGGGGTGAGGTCAGTAAACACATGTCTTTTTTTTTTTTTGAGAAGGAGTTTTGCTCTTGTTGCCCAGGCTGGAGTGCAATGGCACAATCTTGGCTCACTGCAACCTCCGCCTCCCGGGTTCAAGCGATTCTCCTTCCTCAGCCTCCTGAGTAGCTGGGATTACAGACACGTGCCACCACACCCGGCTAATTTTTTATCTTTAGTAGAGACGGGGTTTCGCCATGTTGGTCAGGCTCATCTGGAACTCCTGACCTCAGGTGATCTGCCCGCCTCGGCCTCCCAAAGTGCTGGGATTACAAGCGTGAGCCACTGCGCCCAGCCCAAACACATGTCTTAAAAGGCTCACTTTGGCTGCTGGTGGAGGACAGCCTAGAGGAAGGGGCAAGAGTGGAAGCAGGGAGAATAGTTAGGGAGCCACTGCAATAGTTCAAGCAAGAGATGGCAATGGTCAGGGTATTAAGAAGTGGTTAAATTAGTGATAGTTATAATAGAGTGTAGATACTAGTATGAGAGCACAAGCCGGGGACTCCCTGCCAGACCTGGAGGCGGGAGTGGGCTGTTGACAAGAAAGGATTGCTGCAGGTTTGACCATGAAGCCAAATCTTCAAGAAGAAGGAATTCGTAGAGACAGGAGGTGAGAAAGTGGGGCAGAGGAGCAGCACACACTGCAGTGTGTACTTCATGTCTTGCAGGGACCTGGGGGCAGTGTAGATAGGCCAGAGCATCATTTAGAGGCAGGGAGTAGGGCAGGCTGAGGCTGGAGGGCTTGAGAGGGGCTGGACACCAACGTCAATGGCCAAGATGAATTTGGGTCTTCTGTGTGCAGCAGGGAGCCACGGAAGAGTGTTAAGCATGGCTGCATCATGATCCAGTTTGTGTTCAACAAAGATCACTGGCTGTGGAGGGATGGGCAAAGGACTGGGGCCTGGAGGACCAGTTAGGAAGCTGTTGTGGTGACCTGGTGATAGATGAGAGTGGCCTGGACTAGAGGGGCTGTGATGGGGCTTGGAGAACTGTTTAGAAAGGAAAGTTGCCAGGATGTTCAGATGTTGGCTGATCAGGCAAAGAGATTAGAAAGCAGAAGGAAGAAAGAGTGACCCACCTTCAGCTCCAGTGCCTGTAGACAACGGGCCCTACACTTAGGGCCCTCCTTTGGCCCTCCTCACAGGGTAGGAGTCTGTTCAGAAGGAGGGAGCCACCCCCACTCCTGAACCATGCTCCAGATGCCCAGGGCCCTAGAAATCCCTGCCCTAAGGGCCTGTACCCTGCATCCAAGACCTTTGCAGGCCACCTCCCCAGGTTCAACCTCCAGAGGGTAGCCTGTGTCTTGGCTGTGAGTCGAGTGTGGGGCATGCAGTCAGCAGCTGTGTGTGCGGATTGGAGTATCTACACACGTGCTCGAAGCCCTAGTTTAAGATGAAGGTGGGGATGGGAAGGGAAGAGGCAGGCTGAGGGCAGGGCTGGGGGAGAGCAGAGGGAGTTTCTCCCCACGCCGTGTCCCTGTGCAGAACTCCAAGAAACCTGAGAACTCTAAATTCAAATCCAGCCTTCCAGATCTTTAGAAGGTGTATGTGTCAGCCTAGGAGAATAGAACATATTTTATTAAACAGTTTGTTAACTTGATTTTTAACTTTTAAATATTTAGACATATGGAATGTGGGTCTCCATTTGTACTTTTGCTTGGTCTAAGAGGGGTGAGTGGAAAACTCCCAAGGGCCAGGATTATGTCTTATTTGTCTCGTTCACCCTCCCCCATCCCCCCAACCTTGGACCCCTGGACCTTGGTAATTTCCATCGAACTGGAAAAAGAATGAGATCCCAGCCTGATAGTGAGAAATACAGATTTGACGAGACCCCAGTAGGCAAAAGAAAGGTTTGTCAGGCAACTGACTGCAGAGGGCTTTGGAGGTGTGGCCAGTGGCTGGTGAGGAAGCTGACACAGTGTCCAGGGGGTTAAGAGCAGGCAGACCACCTGAGTTCAAAGCCCAGTTCTGCTCTTTAGGACTGTGTGGCCCCAGCAGGTTGCTAGCTCCTGGTGCATCAGCCGCCTTCTTCTAAGACAGGGTAACGATAATAATCCCTAATGGCCCCAACCGTCTAGTTTACCGGGGGAAGATGTAGTGTTTGGCATGTAGTGAGTTCTATGAAAGTTTGTTATCATGTGAAATGACCCCTTGGAAGGAACTCTTAAGCCCAGCTAAGGGGCAGCTCCTGGCAAATCAGAGAAGGAGACGTTGGTTTTGGTGCCAGACTTTTCTCCTCCCACTTTCAAGATTCCCCATAGCAGATGGGGGCTCAGTGACTAGGCTGTTCCCCCTCCTCTACCAGGGCTGTCTGTGGCCTGGGGTAACTCCCTCTATTCTCTGTGTCTTCAAGCCCCACCAGCTCCATCCTCTTGTTCCCTGGGGACTTTGCCAAGCAACGCACTTGCTAATCCTGGAGGACCTCATTCACAGGAAGATAGTGGGCCCAGTGCTGTGTTGAGTGTCCCAACAGGTTATCTCATTCAATCCTTTTTTTTTTTTTCCGTCAGGGAAGTTGAGACAAATTGTTCACTTCTTTTAATAATCCTCTGAGCACTGTTCCAGATATTCTTATCCCTATTTCCCAGAGGAGACCAGAGCAGAGAGAGGTTAAGTATTTCAGTATTTCTCAGCCGCAGAGCTTGGACTAGAATCCAAGACTGTGTGGCTCCAGAGCCCACTCTTGACTTTGATAAGTCCTGCCTTAGTCAGAACTAGTGGGATACTCCTGCTTAGGAAAGAGGTGGGACTTTCTGGAGCCAAGGCCGTGTCCCACAGGAGGCACTCTGATGGGACGGTAGACACTGAGGCAGGCTGATGGTGGGTTGATGTTCTGGTTTGTTGGGGAGAGGAAGTTCTTTTGGTTTCCTTCAGATTATTGCTAAGGGCCTTCCAGCCAACCAACCAACCAACCAACCAACCAACCCATCAACCCTTTCTTTTCAAGGGACATGACTATGGGTGGGTCTGAAAAGACAGGTGCTTTGTGTGTTGAAAATCCTGAGGCAGAGAGCTCTGTTTGGCAGTGAGTGTTCCAGACAGAGGAGATTCTATAGAGACAAGGAACTCCCCCTTCCACACTCCAGCCCTGTCTCAACCCTACAGCCTGTCCCTACCTGGGTGCTGTGGAGGCAAGTTGATAACATGGACCCTCCGAAAGCTGCCAGCCTTGGGGATCAAATGCCTGTGAAATAACACGCAGGCATCACATGTTTGTTGAGTGGAGACAGAGATGCCGCGTCCTGGTCCTTGCTCTCTAGAGCTTTCAGTCTCCTAGCAGGATGGGCATTTACACTGGGGAAACTATACCATGGAAAGAGCATCGGGGAACCTGGCCCTGTGGCCCTGATGAGAACTCTGTGTGACTTGGACAAGTCACTCACCCTCTCTGATCTTGGTTTCTCACCTGTGAAATGAGAAAGTTAGAATTGATCACTGGGTTAAACCTTGTTTTTCCTCTTAAAATAAGCTGTAATGAAATCCAACACAGAACTCTGCTATAAAAAGTAGAGCTGCTCTGCTTGTGAGAGGCAGGAGCCAACCTTCTCTGGTTTCTTCCTCTTCCTTCAGGATGATCCCCAAGGGCAGCTCTCAGTGTCTTTCACTGAAGGCATGACCCTCATGGAGCAGCTCAGGAATGGCCTCACGGAGGCAGTCCCCGAGGGCTTGAAGGCTAGAAGGATTTTGATGAGTGAAGGTGTGGGGAGGGCACACCGGGCAGGAGGCGCTGTGTGAGAAAAGATGCAGACAGGGAAGAGCCAGCCTGGCTGGGGGTGGGAAGTGCTGGAGGAGAGGGAGTGCAAAGAACCCAAGAAAGAGCCCTAAGGGGATGCCCATGGGAACTTCACAGGAGCACCAAGGGGGAAAATGATATCTACAACTGGGAACTCAAGTCCAGGCCCCCTTCCTACAGAGATGGGTGGGGTGTATACTCTGCTGTGAGGGGAGGGAAAGAACCAGCATCAAGGAAACGATACAGTGTCCACTTTGGAGGTTGCTTTAATGGTGAAATTAGTGAAGCTAGCTAAAGCCTCAGGACAGAAGGAATGCTACATAGGCATTTGTTAAATACGGTCATACCAGAGTGGACCCTGAGGTTGCCAAAGGTCTGCATCCCTCCTGGCCTTGGGCCCAGTGCTGGTGGTGATAGCTTAGAATTTCAGCAGCTTCTATGCTCAACAGTTACAGTGATTATGAGATGTGTGTGTATGTGTGTGTTGGGGGCATGTGGCTGCAGGTGTCTTTCAGCCACCTTCTAACATGCATGCTAGTGCACACACACACACACACACACACACACCCTCTCTTAGTCTTTTCTCTGGAGCTGGTGCACTCCTCACCACCCCCACCCCTTCATCCTCCATATCCCCACCCCATCCCCTTTGCTTCAAGTCCATACCTTGCTCAGCCTTCTTCCTCCCCTCTCTCTGAGTCCCTGCTCCTCCCACCCACCATAAATCTGTAACTCGGGAGTGTGTGTGTAGGGGGGAGGGGGTGGAAAAGCAGCAAACCAAACCAACCCCAGCTAATGAAAACGGCGATAAATCTCTGTCTATCAGGTTTGTTGTGAGCACAAACATTGCCAAACAAGGGCCCAGATGGCCTGCAGGCCCTCCTCCCTACGGTCTGCAGAGCTTTAAATGGAAACGGTTGCTTTATACATCTATTTACTACTTGGAAATGGGGAATGACTGAGACCAGGGGTGCTGGCCAGGAAATGGGGTGCAGACCAGGTGTGAGTTCTCTGCCCTCCCTGCCTGAGCAGGACTGCTGTCTAGTCCCCAGCCTTCACCATTCCTGTTCCTGGTGAGCTCTCTCTGACATAGGTCATTGGGCTGGAGTGGGGAAGAGGCTACCTTGCTGGCTGACATTCTGGTCTCCACAGCCTGGCCTCAACCTGCTCCAGCACACACTCCTGGCTAGCTGGACCCAACTCCTCACTGTTGTTTTTAAAGTTCTTCATGTTTTGCCTAGAAGCTTTCCCTGTTTTCCATATGGCCTGCCCTGGATGGGTAGAAGTGGAAGCCTACCTGGTCTTTCAAGGCCAAGCCAAACCCCACCTCCTCCAGGAAGTCTCCCCATCCCTAGTCCTCTCTGGGCTCCATTCCTGTAGCATCAGCCACGGACAGCCTAGGCAGTCTTTATAAGACAACTGCTTTGGAGGTGGACAGGTCTGGGCACACAGCCAGGCTTTACCACTTAGCTAAGGGACCTTGACAGGTTAATCTCTCAGCCTCAGTTTCTTACTCTATGTAATAGGTATAATTATGATGCCTACTTCTCACCTGCCAAATAAAAATAAATAAATGAAGCAAGTGTCGAACGTGCTTAGCAAAGTGAGGAGCACAGTCTTAGAGCTTTGGACGTGTCAGCCTTTATTATTGGTGCCATCCAGTCATGACTGGGAATGATTCTTCTCTGTGCCTCATCTTTTCACAGAGATGTGTGCGTGTGTGTGTGTGTGTGCACGCGTGTCTCTGCATGTCCTAGTTTGGTTTCTCCTGAAATCAGACCCTGAGACAAGAACTTGGGTGCAGGTAGTTTACTGAGGAGGTGATCTCTGGAGGCTGGAGGGAGGGAAAGGGGAAGTGAGATAGGGATGGGTTAGGAGAAAAGCCAGTGAAGAGTGGTTAATGATCGAGTTTCATTGTGGGCAATGGGGGCCCACTGAGGAACTGTGAGAACACACCATGGAATTGTCCCACGGAGTTCCAAGGCAGCCAGGTTGCTTATCCACCCATTCTTATCTCTTATTAATAACTTGAGGGTTGCCCCTGCAGTGTTAAATCCCAGCTGTCCTGTGGGCTGAGTAAAGCTCTCTTGGCCCCTGCACTGGAGAAACTCTGCAGGTGAGAAGCAGAAAGGCTGCTTAGGGTGGACAATTCCTGGGCTTGCTGACACCTTCCCATCACAGTGGCAGATGAGTGGAGAAGTGGGCTAGAGGACACGGGGTGAGGCACAAACAGCATCCTCTGCTGAATCATCACCTTTCAAGACCTGACAGCCTTCAGCATGGCATTTTGCACACAGTAGGCATGCTGTAAGTATCTGTGGACCAAAAGGAGGTTTGACATTAGAGCTGGGAAAACCTGGACTCTCCCCATTGCTCAGTTTTTAATTCATTGTGTGATGCTAAGCAAGACATAGGATGACTCTGGGCCACATCGTCTATAAAATTAAGACCTTTCTACCTTCTCTGCTTATGCCATAGACGGGTTGGAACAAGCTAGAATGATGTTTGGGGAGTGCTCAGAAGAGGTAGGGGATGATCCAAGCAGGATCTAGGCATGATCCAAGCTTGAGGTACCTAGTTATGTTATTCACTCTGTGGTCAAAACACAAAGGTGTGTTCCCCTGGCCCTGGTGGGATGACTCCTGCCTCTTCCTATTCCAAGACAACCCCAAAGGTAAAAGATGGAAAAAGAAAAGGCCATGGGGTTAAGATCTGCTGACTCCTCAGTGAAAAGGATCCCACATTTCCCTGCCTACCAGGGATAGCCTGTGGTTCCTTTTACCTGTGTCAGTAGTGGGTTTTTTTGGATGTCTGATGAGTGTAGAAACCATTTTGTACAGCAATCCCAAACTTGGCGGTGGGAGGAATGGGGGTGGGGGGGTCTTGGAATCCCTAGGGAGCCCATGGATAACCCTTAAGAGTCCCTAAGTCCCTAAAAATTATAAGTAAAAAATGGCCAGGCATGGTGGCTCACACCTGTAATCCCAGACTTTGGGAGGCCAAGGTGGGCCGATCACCTGAGGTCAGGAGTTTGAGACCAGCCTGGCCAACATGGTGAAACTCTGTTTCTACTAAAAATACAAAAATTAGCCTGGTGCGGTGGTGGGCACCTGTAATCCCAGCTACTCAGGAGGCTAAGGCACAAGAATGGCTTGAACCCGGGAGGCGGAGGGTGCAGTGAGCCAAGATGGCGCCACTGCACTCTAGTCTGGGAGACAGAGCAAGACACCATCTCAAAAAAAAAAAATATATATATCTATATATATATATATTTATATGGAAAAATGGAGTGCTTGAGGATATGTGTACACATAAGCCACTCTAAATTGGTGACCTGAAGCTTCTAGCAAATTCTCAAAGGAGTTTGTGACCCAAGAAAAGTAGATTTGCTCCATCCCAAATCTCCCATCTCAAAGAGGAGGACACTGAAGTCCAGAGAGGGTAAGCGACCTGCTGGGTCACACAGTAGAGGCTGGATAGAAACCAAGGTCTCTAACCCTGTGTGGCTTTGTGGGTCTGCTAGGCAGACCTAAACAGTTGGGTCTGCCTGGCTGCACAACCAGAAAAGCAGGCTGGTTCACCAGGACACTGTGCTGAGAGTCCATGGCACATTACAAAGTCTCTACTTGCTCCTAGGGGGAAACATCTCAAAGGCATGATATAGTCACTATTTTCTGGGGATGAGGTTGAGCACTGAGCTGTATTTCCATGGAAAACAGAACAAGGAAAAAGTAGACCAAATGCGGAAAGAAATGGAGCCCTCTGTTACCGAGAAAGAGGGCTGGGGCAGGGAGTGCTCTTAAAACTCAAGTGAAGCTTGGGCACACTGGCAGGCCTTAGTTTCCAGAGGCAGAGATGGAAATGATAATCATACTTACCCCTCTAAGTTGTGAAGATTAAAGAAGATGATGCAAGTGAAAATGGCTTATAAATAGGAAAGCAGTACACAAATGCTAGTAATGATCTTTACAGCAGCAGCCTGGTAAATACTTGTTTTGCTGCTGGGAATAAATTGTATATCACCTAGATGTCATTACCCAATTCCGGACAACTATACCATTGTCCTTCAAGCCGTTGCAGCCTACTGTTGGAGCGAGAGCCCTGGTTTTGAAGTCAAGCCTGAATCTGCACCTCAGCTCCACCACCTGTGCACGTGTGTGACTTTGGATAAATCATGTAACTCAGCCTCGAATTGTCCATCTGCAAAACAGGGACACATGCCTACTTCATAAGGTCATAATGATTTGATGAGTTGGTAAAAATGAAAATATCTATAATGGTGACTGGCACACAATAGTTACTCAATAAACATTAGCAATTTTTTTCCTGTTCCTCAACAGTTTCTAACTTTGGATAGTTTGTTTGCTGCGTAGTTTCTGTCTCTCTTTTCCACTAAAATGTAAGCTCTGCAGCACAAGGACGTGCCTGTCTTGTTTACCGCTGTGTTTCCCAGGCTGGGCACACAGTGTGCTACAGATATTTGTGAAATGAATGAGTGGAAGTGCAAAAGCACGTTTTTAAAGGATGGGAAGGAACTCTGACAATGTGAGAATGCTCACATTGGATCAGCCCCAAGGGGGACCCGGAGCTGTGCCAAGAACCCTATTAGGGGTCAAGAGAGTTGGCCTCTGGTCCTAGCTCTGCCGCTCAACTGCTGAGCCACCTCCGGGCAATTTGTTGGCCTTCTCTGGCCCTCTTTGTGTTTCCTCCAGAGCGTGGGAGCCCTAAGACTCCAGGGCTTCCCTCTTAGAGGCTGACCTCCAAGGAGCTCTGGCCAGCTGGGAAGTGTGGTATTTCGGGATAATTCAGGGACTAAATAAAGAGAAAGGAGAAGTGGGAGAGGATAAAGACCGGGAAGGAAGAAAAGTGAACGCGTGGCTGCGGCGCTGGGCAGCTACGGGTGGGGGTAGACTGGGGGAAGGCCGCGCTGGGCCAAAGCACGGAGCTGCTGTGCGCTCCCCCAAGCATGTCTCCGCCGCGGCTGATGCGCCCGAGCCTCCGCCTTCCCCTCCCTTCCTTGAGCGCCTCGCCAGTTCCCGCCGTCACTGACTTTCTGACTTCTTAACTTGTCAGCAAATCCCAGAGTTAAAAATGCACACGCACCCCGGCCAGCCGCCAGCAGGGCCGTCTGGCCGAGGCTCCAGATGTGGGGCCACCGCGCGGGCCGCCCGCCCCGCCGCGCAGACTAAACAATCGGCCTTGGCCGTGAGCGCAGCGCAATTCCAGATGCCGCGTCCCTCGCGCCGCGCGCTAATTGGGCCGCGGGCGCGAGGCTCTGTCAGCGCCAGTAAGGCCCTGCCCAGGGCGGCCTTGGCCCGGCGCCCGCCCGCTGGGCTACCTAAGGCGGGGGCAGGGTGGAGAGATGGAGGGGAATAGTGGGGCGGGGGGGAAGAAGGGGGGAGAGAGAGGAGGGAGGAGAGGAGGAGGAAGAGGAGGAGGAGGACAGAAGAAGACACAGTGAGACAGGCCACGAGACAGCGTCAGCTTGAGACAGAGAAACACGAAGAGGGGCAGACAGAAAGGGACAGAGACATTCTCAGAGAGATAGCTTCAGAGACAAAGAGAAAGCCAGAAGCACTGAGCCATATTCAGATTCAGAAGGAGACAGAGAAGGTAGAGAGGGAGAGAGACCACAGAGATTTGGAGTAACAGAGGCAGGGCAGACTGACACGAGAACAGAATCAGGAGAGACCAAGACAACGAGAAGGAAACCAACGTGGACGCGGCCAGGAAGAACGCAGGCGGTGGGAGCACAGGAGACCCTCATGTTTACCACCGGGTCGCAGCTGCCTGATGGGTGTCTAACCCCTTTTGTTTTATAGTACCTCCTGCCTTTACATTCTCACTTTTTATCATTCTTCCTAGACCCGGGCGAAGCCGGGAACTGAGCCCACCCGCGCGGTGATCCATTCCTAGTCTGGCTGGGGGACTGCGTAGAGAAGGAACCTGAGCCGTCGAGATTTCACTCCTAAGCCTGGGCTTGGGGACAGGGGTTCGCCCTGGACACTGCGGGAGGGTGCGGGATGGGGCCCCGTGGGGATTTGCCTAGAGGCAGGGGATGCCCCAAATGACCCCTGTAGGGCCCGCCCCCAGGCAGCCACCTCGGCAGCACCCTCCTTTCCCATGCGCCCTGGGGCCTCTTCAGCTCTAGAGACAGGAGGATGACTCAACACAGGTTAGTCAAGACCCAGGGCAGGGAAGCCCACCGGGGACCACCCGGGGGAGCCCCCCAGCCTCGCGTTCCGCCCCCGCTGGGAGGCCCGGGCGCCCCGGGGGTGAGGGCGGAGGGCAGTGCGGCGGCCCGGCGGCTCTTGGCGGCCCCTCTCTGACAATCTTTCCTTTGTTTGTTTTCTTAAATCTGGGAGGCCCGAATTCCTGCCGGATTCCGTAGGTTTCACTCAGGAAGGAGGCGCCCCCACCCCCACCCCCTCTCACGTCGGACTCGGCTGCAGGGGGAATGGCAGGTTCTTCCCGGAGGCCAGCGGCGCGCAGCCCCACGGCCCGGGCAGGGCGAGCGGGTGCCCGGCGCGGCGGAGAGTCCCGGGCGCCCTGCCCGCGTGCGCCACCGCGCAGCCCCGCCGGAGGGCCGCGGGCAGCCTCGGCAGAGAAAATTAAAAGAAAAAAAAAAAAAATCAAACCAGGAGCGCTTTAAAAGACACAAAGAGTAGCCCTCCCTCCACCCAGCTTCATTCCACACCCCATCCACCTCTCACACTCCCCCACCCCTTTTTTATTTTGGTCTCCAAACTTGAGCCTCATTAATTTCCAAAAAAAATTTCCCCCAATAAAAGGCAAACATGGAAAGAAAAACAAACTATTAGAAAATAGAGGAGGGAGGAAATGTTATTTAAAAGGTTAGCAGACCGCATCATTTTCCAATGATATTATATACTCCCAGCAGTATCCAAAATATATATGGGCCCTGGGCCAAGAATGTAAAAAAACTTTTTTTTGAAAAAACCCTTACTTAGACACAACATCTGGACCGGAGAGCGAACAAACCCCCCATTTATCACACTTAATCCTCCAATGAAGCAATCGACAGTTGACTTCTGTTTTGCTAATTTAGTTGCTTTCAAGCGCCGGCCCAGTCCAGACCGGGAATTAAGTGTCACTTGCGGAGGGCCTGCCCTGCCCCCGCCCGTCTTCGCTCCCTCCCGCGCCCAGGCTCTCGGATAGGGAAAAAAGGCCATTAATGAAGAAAGAAACTTTTTACGAATTCCCTTTACCCCCGCCCACTCGGGTCAGTGAAAACCTCGACTGTGACCTAGCTCTGTCCCCCGCCCAGTACCCGACACCCACTTCCTTGGCAGCCACGCCCCCACCCGCCAGCTGCCTCCCCCCAAGACTCGGTGGAGCAACGCCTCAGCCGGCACAAACTCTTGCGGCTCCAGGAGGTCACCCAGCTCACCGCCTTCTCCGCGGGTTGGCTAGGTGTTGTCATCCTCGTACCTGGCACTGCCTGGTGGCCTGGCAGCTTGACCCTTAGGCCTGGAGAAGGCAGGGGAGGGTCGTGGTGCTTGGCGGTAGGGAGCTTCCATTACCCCCGCCCCGGAAGTGGATGAGAGGCAGCAGCTCCTGAGGTGGAGGCCCTTGGCCAGCAGTGTCCAGAGACAATGGGATCTTGTGAGATTGCAAGCGGGAGAGAGAATAAATCAGGGAAAGTGTATCATTTGAGGATTAGTCAATAAATCCCTGCGACCCTGGCCCAGTGGGCCTGGTGCCAGAGGCAGGGCTGGCCCCAAGTGCAGACTTCCTTCCTCAGCAACCTTCCCTTCCCTTCCCAGAGGCCTCCTGGGTCTCTCTCTCCTCACCTCTCTCTGTCCATCTCCATGGCTCCTCTCCTAAACTTTGGAGCCCAAGGCATAGCCTTTTGTCCTTCCTCTCCCCCTTGCTGGAAAAAGTTCTACAACGGAGCAGAGAAGGTTTGAAGGTGTCCTCAGGCACCTGCAAACAGAAGAGGCTGGAGAATGTGTCCCAACTCCAGCCTGCCCGCTCCTGTTCACTCTGATCCAGCCCACCCCCCAGTCCGCAGCTTTGAGCCCTGGCAGAGTCCACAGGAACAGCCTGCACTCCTGAAAGAGGCCCCCAGTACCCTGAACCCCAGTCCTCTGCAGGCTCTCCTGGTGGTCTGGCTGGGCCTCAAACTTCTTGGGATGGGGCCCTGAGTTCTGGCCGCAATCCAAATGCAGTCTCAAACCTCCTGAGTCCATCCTCTAGGCCCATGGAAGCCTCGTATCTGGAGCACCCTCCATACTCACTCCAAAGGGCACTTATGAGGGCATTTAGTATATTCCAGGCAGTGTGCTAGACTCAGGACATTTGGAGACTAATGAAACTCTCTTCCTGCCCCTCCCTTGGACCTAAGCCTCTACTGGGCTTTATTTTCTGTTCATATGGGGATACCATATTACCCAGCTATACTCCTTCCATAACCAGTTATTGAGCACCTGCCATATGCCAGACACTGTTCTAGGCACTGGGGGTTCAGAGCTGAGCAAAGGCCATTTCTGCCCTCCAACTTGCCAGGGAGACAGACATGCTGACAATTAATTCCAAGACTAGGCCAAAAATAAGGGGTCATGGGAGGCATTTATAAAAGCCTCAGAGGAGGGACTGACTCACCTTGGCTGGGATAGAAGGAGGGGTGTTGGCCGGGTGCAGTGGCTCATACCTGTAATCCCAACACTCTGGGAGGCCGAGGTGGGCAGATCACGAGGTCAGAAGTTCAAGACCAGCCTGGCCAAGATGGTGAAACCCCCATCTCTACTAAAAATACAAAAATTAGCCAGGTGTGGTGGCAGGTGCCTGTAATCCCAGCTACTCGGGAGGCTGAGGCAGAGAATTGCTTGAACCCAGGAGGAGGAGGTTGCAGTGAGCCGAGATTGCACCACTGCACTCCAGCCTGGGTGACAGAGTGAGACTCTGTCTCAAAAAAAAAAAAAAAAAAAAAAAAAGAGGAGGGGGCTGTGATGGATCACAGTGTGGTGGGGGTAACCTCATCACTCTAGCTCTTAAAGCCCAACCTGGGGGACCGTACAGCCTAATGGTTAAGAGCAAATGGTGTGGTTTAACTTCCTGCTCTGCCACATCAGTTGTAGGACCTAGGGCCTCTTAGTCTCTCTGAGCCTCGGTGTCATCATCTGAAAAAATGGGACTAACAGTAGGAACTGCCTTGTGAGTCTCTGACACAGTAACATGGGGCAAGCAGCTGGCATACAGCAACCTCTGACTGAATGTCCACTTAATTAGCCTTCTTTCAAAGTATTCGAATAAACTAGCTTGTAGCCTCCTTGCCATCCTCTTCTTGTCCTCCTCCTCAACTTGAGGGCCTGGCACAGTGCTAGGCACATAGAGTAAGTGGTGGAATAAATCAATGGGTACAATAGAAAGCACATCAAACCTTGGCTCAAGTGCTGCTAGGTAGATAAGGCTATGGGCAGTGGGCCTGAATGTTCCATTTCTTTGTTCTGATACCTGGCCATAGGCTGGGTGGGCCATGATGGCTGTTCTTCTTGCTCCCACATTTCCAGAAGTCAGGCAGAGTATGACCCTCTGAAGCCCCCTTTTCTCTGCTCAGTAGAAAGTCAAGAAATGTCTTCTAGCCTGGAGCCATCATTCTGTGACTCTGGTTTGGGCTGAGTCTTGACTTGCTGTGTAACCCCGGGCAAGACATGTCCCTCTCTGGGCCTTGGACTCCTTATAGGTAAAATGAGTAGGTTGGACTGGATGCTTTCCAAGCTCCTCTGCAGCCTTTGTGTTTGATGTCTGCTTCTTCTTTCAGCTGGGGGAACCTCATCGTCCTTGCCAGAGCCTGCTTACCTGGAGGTGTGGTTTTGTGCTCTCCCATTTCCCATCTGCTTCTTGGCTTTTCTTTTCTTTTCTTTTTTTTTTTTGAGATGGAGTCTCACTCTCACCCAGGCTGGAGTGCAGTTGAGCGATCTCAGCTCACTGCAACCTCCGCTTCCTGAGTTCAAGTGATTCTCCTGCGTCAGCCTCCCGAGTAGCTGGGATTACAGGCACATGCCACCACGCCCAGCTAATTTTTTGTATTTTTAGTAGAAATGAGGTTTTACCATGTTGGCCAGGCTGGTCTTGAACTGCTGACCTCCAGTGATCCGCCCACCTTGGCCTCCCAAAGTGCTGGGATTACAGGCTTGAGCCACCGCGCCTGGCCTTGCCTCTTGGCTTTTCACTGTGGTGTCCCTGTCTTTTTCCCTTCTTGCTCCCCTCAGCTATCTTCCTCTCTTTCTCTCTCTTATTCTGTCCCAGCGTGTGAATAGTATGTGGATGAACTGCTGATGCTTAACTTTCTCCTGGGCAGCTTTCCCCTCCCACCTCTACCCGGCTTCTTGACCCCCAAACACAATCTGGGCCTGAGGAGCAGACCTCTCCATCTGTCCTCTTGCCTGGGCTTCTCTCCCTGAAGACCTTGGTGGTGCCCTGACCCTTGACTTCTGACTTCTGAGAGAATGGGAGAATGGCATCCCAGCTGGACCAAGACAGTGCTTAATATGGGTCTTCTGTCCCTAGAGATGGACAGGCTTTATATTCCCTCGCTGCCCTCCCCCCAAAGTCCCAGGCTCAGGGAAGGGGACAGGAAACTTTTTCTAAGTCTAGCTGACACTCAGCCCTGGAACCCACCTCCTTCACAATGCCATCGCCCACCTCTGAAGCTGGGAGAACCCCTTGACAGATGGGCCTGAGGTTATGATCATCACTAAGGAACCACTTACTGTCAGGAACCATTTCCAGAGAACTACTGTGTGCCAGGTACTGTGCTATGAGCCAAGAGGAGGGGTCTGTGCTGGGGTAGAAGGGACTGGGGGTGGGACAAAAGCTGGGGGGAATCCCCAAGAAGGGCATCACTGCCAAGCCTAGGGCTCGTGGGCAGAGGGTTTGGCAATGCCTGCGCGTGGGCCCAGTTGGAGTGGCACCTGAGATGGAGCCAGGCCTTGGAGGCAGGTAAACAGGACGCTGTGTGCTGGGTGTGGTGAAGGGAAGGGGGATACAGGGGCACAATGGACCATTGTGTGCTCTGGAGTTGCCTTCACTTCTGGACTCTCTACAACCCTCCCACTAGGCTGTACAAATATTGAGACATATGGAAGATGTGGTCATAGATACCAAGACAAATGGAAGATGATAGTCATCTGCTTTTGGACTCTTCTGCTCTTGCCTAGACCACAGTGGACCAAGGGGTTGTGGTGTGTGCTGCGTGGCCCCGCAGGAGGGCAAAAGGAGGGAGCATTTGGCTGCTGGGATGTGGTTGACAGAGATCTAATCAAGTCTGGTGACGGGGCTGTGGCCTCAGCTGGGCCACTAGCTAGCTGTGTCTGTCTTTAGGAAAGTCACATTATGCTCTAACCCTCAGTTTACTCATCTGTAAGATGGGATAAGGATTACCCTTGCTCTGTCTACCTCACAGTGATGTGTGGCATTGTGACAGAGCCTTGGTTGTTGTTAAGGGGTGTACACAGGGCAGAGCTGGTTGTTCTTGCTTCTGTTGTTACTCTGCTGCAAGATCCTTTTTGCCTGACAAACCTCCCCTCTGGGTTCAGATGTAGGCAGAATTGATGGGTACCCATGTGGGACTATTGAGAGACCTAAGGACAGGGATCAGGACTTAAATTCTCTAAGTGTTCAGCCAACCAACCTTCATTCATTCATCATTCATTCAGTCAACATACATTTTTTTTGAGCTTCCTCTCTTATGTCAAGCACTTTGATGCCCTGGGCCTTTGAAGATGAATAAAGTATGTTTCTTGTCCTCAGGGAACTCCCAATCAGCTGGGAAAGGGGCTGAACACACACACACACACAGCATTAACATACAATAATAACAAGTACTTATTGAGCACTTACTATGTGCCAGGAATGGTTCTAAGTACTCTGTATACATTAATTCATATAATCATTTTCATTTTGAAGATGAGGAAACCAAAGCACAGAGAAGGTAAGCAACTTGCCAAAAGTCTCACAGCTAGGAAGGAACAGAACCAGGATTGACCCCAGGCAGTCTGTCTAGAGCCTGTGTTCTTAGCCAGTAACTAGTACACACAACATGCATGAACCTACACTAACAAGGGCAAAAGAATAGTAAAGAGAAGAGTGGGCTGAGCCTCTGAAGAAATGGAAAAGGAGAGGAGGGATTGGCTATAGTCCAGCTTTCACTAGGGCAGGAGAAGGTGAAACAGGCTTGACTAAGCTGGACAGATTTGCGATGTCTCAGACAGGAGGTCCTGGGATGGGTTTCCAAGGCAGGAGGCTGAGTCAGGCTTCTTTGAAGGCGGCAGAGAGCTAGTTGGGATAGATTCCCTGCCAGCCCTCTGCTTGAGGTCCTTTCCAGCCCAAAGCTCTGTGAGGGAGAACTTTGGAAGGTTCCTGGTAGGAGAGTGTGACACCTTCTCCACATATAACTTGAGTTTCCCAATTCCAAACTCCATTGGGCCCTTGCTCCTTCTCTGGGCTGTGGTGTGCTGGGAGCTGGGAGTTATTAAGTAGGACTGAGTGTGCCAGGAGATATTGCTCAGGGAGCAAGTGATGGAAATTCACCTCCAACTAGTTTAAGCAAAAGGAAGGGATTTATTGGCTCAAATAACCAGGAAGGATAGGAGTGTGTGTGTGTGTGCGTGTGCATGCACGTGCATGCACATGCATTGGGGCAGGGGGCAAAGTTTAGGGACTGCCATGCCTCAAAAGATATGTTCAGCTTTCTCTCTTGCATTCTTTCTTGATCTCATTCATATGGTGGCTATGCTTTTTGGTGTGTGATAGCCTCATCTTTTTGTTTTGTTTTGTTTTGTTTTTCCTGTCACAATTGATCTTCCTCTCTAACTGCAGTTGGGGCGTGGAGAGGGAGAGGGAGGTCAAGACTTCTCTCATCTGCTGGAGGGCAGAGAGAGGTGGGTAGAAGAGCCTGGCAGCAATTTCATGCTCACATCTCAGAAGAAAGAGAGGATTTGCTATTCCCAGCACCCTCCATCTATAACATTTTAGCGAAGAGCTCCTTTTGGCCTAGCTTGGGTCATGTGCCCACCTTTTGGACAAATCAGGTGTCCAAGAAAGTTATGTTTGACAATTGGCTAGACCTGGCTCATGGGCCCACCCTGAGGCCAGAGGAGCTGGGGAGTTGTAATTGGCAGCCCCACAGAATTGCATGGAAGAGAGGAGCAGGGGTTCAGTGAAGAAAGGGTTGTAGTTACCAAAAGTAGACAAGGCTGTCCACAACAACACCCTCTCTCCCCCTCCCTGGCCCCTACTGCAGAGGACAGAGGAAGCAGTAGAATAAACTTAGCACACCTTCTTGGAGCTTCCATTTTATCTCAAGATTTTGGGGGAACATTTTAAAATGACATTTAAAACATTATTTTAATTTATAATACACATAGTTATACTATGGAGTAAAATTCAAAGCTCATAGGCTTTTAAGATAAGATGCAAGATGTCAAAAAAAGTTTTGGACTTGTAGGAGGCTGTTTTTCTTATAGAATCTCCCCTTTCTCCTCCCTCTATATTTGTTCAAGCTCCCCTGATGTTAAGGATACTTGGGCAGCGATGGATTTGGGGCTGGAAAGTTGGAGATGCACTAGAAATGGAAATAACATGGATTTTGGTGCCAGAGAGATGAAGCTTAGAATCTTGCCTACCATTTTCTAGCAGTGTGATCTTAGGTGAGTCACATCCTCTCTCTGAGCCTGTTTGCTCCCCTGTGAAATGGGTACAATGATGCTTGGTTGGTAGAGAAGTGGTGAGAAGGAGTATGTGACCTAATGCTGAAACACACAGCCCGGTGCCTGGCTTGAGGGAGACACTTTGTAAATGTGAGCTCTCATTTCCCTCCTTCTTGTGTCTGCAGGTTCTGCAGGCCAGCCCTGGCAGTCCAGAGCCCTAGGACCTGAGGAAGGGGGCCCCTCACATGGCCCCAGCTAAACCTCTACCAGTCTTGGAAGAAGACTTATGAGTTGCTCCTCTTGCGAGCTATAACTGTAGATATGGGCATGGCGATAGCTGGCCTTGCCACCTTGTAGATACTGAATAGGCCATTAGTGCTTTACTGGTGTAAAATTAGCCACTGAGGAGCAGTTCATTGTCCCATTTCCCCAGAGCTCCTGTAATAACTTCTTTTGTGGTATGTATTACCCAGCACCACAGTGATGCGTTTACCTGTTTATAAGTCTCTTGCTGCCACCCGTTTGTGAATTCTTGGAGGCAGGAATTGTTTTCTCTACCTCTGTTTCTCTGGCGCTCCACACAGAAGTTGGCATGGAGTAGGGGCCCAGTGATGGACTGAAGAAGGAATGAGTGGGCACACCTGCTGCACTGAGGTGCTTTTTGTCCAGGTAACAATGGCTACTACCACTGTTTATTGAGCCATTACAATATATCAGGTATGTCCTGAGAACTCTTTCATTTTTAAACAATAACCCTTAAAACAACCCTATGTCTTAGGAACTATAATTTGCCCCCATTTTATTTATTTATTTATTTATTTATTTATTCACTTATTTATTTATTTAAGACAGAGTCTCTCTCTGTCACCCAGGCTGGAGTGCAGTGGTACGGATCTTGGCTCACTGCAACCTCTGCTTCCCAGGTTCAAGCGATGCTCCTACTTCTGCCTCCCAAGTAGCTGGGATTACAGGCATGCACCACTATGCCCGGCTAATTTTTGTATTGTTAGTAGAGACGAGGTTTCACCATGTTGGCCAGGCTGGTCTTGAACTCCTGACCTCAGATGATCCACTCTCCTAGGCCTCCCAAAGTGCTGGGATTATAGGCGTGAGCTACTGCGCCAGGCCCTGCCCTGCCCTGCCCTCATTTTAGAGGTGAGAACCTGAGGCCCAAAAAGCGTTAAGGAAATTGACCATGGTCACCTGGCCTGAACGTGGCAGCATCAGAATGCGAGTCCACTTCTGTTAGATGTCAAAGCCAGGGAACCAAACGTCTATGTGCTTCTGTCTTCCATTTCAGGTTATACGGAGGGGCGGAGAGAAGAGAGCTAGGGTATAGAGAAATTCTTAGGAATAAAACTGAAATGGGGGGTCCACTAGAGACAGAAAGGCTTGGTGATCAGAGATGATTCAGGGTGGGGCTTGGGGGGGAAGTGGAGGGGGACTCTCGGGGCTGAAGGTCATGGGGAAGTTCAAGGGGACTTTGGGTTTGGGGAAACTGGGTTGGTGGTCAAATACTGTGGGGGGAGGTGTCAGGGCAGTGGCTTCCCCTTGGAACTGGCTGGAGACAGAAGCAGCCCCTTCAGGTTGTTTTCAAGCGGGATTGGGGGTGTTTAATATTAATAGTAATGACTGTGGCGGGAAGATAATAGGCCTCAGTCAGATGAGAAGGGGGTAAGCGCTTATCTATGGCTGCTGAAGACACATGTCTTTCACCTGCTCCTTTAATATCCCCCTTCTTTCATTCCACCGCCCACCCCCTCCCACCAGCCTAGAACAAAAGGGGTATTATGGGCCGGGGTGTTTTCAGGCTGCAGCCAAGGAGACCTCCCCTTCCCCCTCTGCCTCCCCCCGCCCAGTTTGAATGAGGCTTTTTCCTCCCGCAGGAGATTAGCTCCGTTTGACAAGGCAGTGAACTTTGGGAGGAGTGAGTGGGGGTCTCCTCCGGGAGCCTCTGGAGTGCAGCCCTGAAGAACGAATGCTGCCGGAGAGAGACCCCGAGAGACAGCCACGAAGACAGACGCACGGAGTCAGCAGCAGGCAGACAGACAGACACAGAGCAGGAGGCATTGAGGTAGAGTTAGATTCTTAGATACAGGGACACACACACACACACACACACACACACACACACACACACACATTCTTCAGGATGTTGGAATAAGCAGGGAGAGACAGGGAGAGACACACACGGAGAGACAGACAGACACACAGACATCCACAAAGAACAAAGGGACAGAGAAACACACATACATGGACTCTTGCCACCAAATAGACTGACCCAGAGAGAAAGAGGCAAAGGCAGAGAGAGAGTTGAGGGGATAGAAGACATAAAGAAGGAGACACCAAAGAGACAAATAGGATGAGACGAAAGGAAATGCAAGAAGAAGGAAGTGAGAAAGTGAAATTGTCAAGAGGCAGGGAAAAAAAAAGGAGACCCAGAAGGAAAGTTGTAAGAAGGCTGCTGAGCCTTTGACCTTCCTGAGTCTGCCCCTGCTGACCCTGGCCTTGGACCCTGAGGAGTTAGGCCGCCCTAGAGTGGGCATTTGCATAGCTTTGGAGGACTAGCGGTGGATATGGAGCTTGGGGTGAGAGAAGGAAAGAGACTGGGAGTCTCCCAGTCTCCAGACTGAGAGACTGACCCGGAGATAAAGGTAGTGTGTTAAGACAAGAGGTGAGTAGAAAATGCCCACAGGAAATGTGGATTTCCTTGATAAGATAGCCCCAGCCTCTGAAGGGACTGTCTGATGGGCATGAGCAGGTGTGGAGGGGATGTGTTGGGGAACAGGGTTCTTTTGGGGGCCATATAGAAAGAAGGCTCATCACTTCTGCTGGTGGCCAGATGGAGAGAGGAGGAAAAACAAAGGCCACTTCCGCTGTCACTATGACTTCCAACACTATCCTCCTGGTGGAGAGATCCAATGGCATGGACCATTGGCGTGAGGGAGCTGGGCTGTTAGACCCAGACACTCCTGGGTTCAAATCCCTGCTCTGCCACTATGTGACTTCAGGTAAGGGACCTAACACACGTTAATCCCACTTTCCCTATCTATAAAATGGGAATAACATAAATGTTTTCCATGTGGGTGGCTGTAAGACTCAAATTACAATAAAGTATTTCGCGCTATCAGAGACCCAGAGTAAGGATGAACATCTATTGGCTACTTATGTTTGCAGACCCTGTTCCAAAGCATCTTTCAGGTATTATTTCTTTTAAATTTCAGAACAATCCCTCCAATCATAGACTAAAGAACAATGTAAATCATAAACTGTTAAGTGGTGGAGATATGATTTGAATGTGCACAGTTGAAGCTTAATCACCACTGCCTCTCACACTGGATACTACCCTTATTAATAAGAGACAGACAGTCCCAGTCTTCACCATTCAGAAGGAGCTCCCCAGCCTTTTTGGGAGGAAAAATGGAGTTTTATATACCCGAAGGGACTTGCAGTTCTTATGGGTGGAAGAGCAGGTGAGGCAGTGGTGTGCTGGTAAATGCTCAACAGTTGGCTCTTCAGGAGGAAAAAAAAGCATTTGCCAATTTCCGTCCTGTAAATACTCCACCATGGCCAACTTCAAGCTACTAACGTGGCATTCGCTGGGCCAGGAGTTGGGAAAAGATGCCTGCAGTCTGCCCTGGCAAGCCCATGTGAACTGGCTCCCGCACGGCCCTGAGTAAGCGGGGCCCAAGTTGCCTGTGTGAAGAGATGACTTCAGTGTGCCCATCATTCCTGGCTGCTGGGAGCTTCAAACCTCATTCAAGAGAGAAGGGGCACCTGGTACCTGCATTTTGTGCCAATGCCAGGGGCTGCACAGAAGATTCCAGACCAATGGCACATGCTATGGAGTCCGTAGAAATTCAGAGGTGGGAGAGAGTGCTGGGGGCTGGCTGGTGGGATTGCTGTCTGTTTTGTGTAACCCTGTGTCCTCTGCAGTTGGGAACTCCTAGACACAGGAGTGGCCTCTTCTCCCCTGACCCCATCGTTTCTCCCCAGCCTTGGCCAGTCCTTGCACTCCCTTGCCCTCCGCAATGCCCAGAACACCCCTCTAGGTGCTGTGAACTCCCAGTGTGTGGTAACAACAGTGCTGGGGGAGGCGTGGCACCAAAGACCTGTACCCCCTTCTTCTTTGGGGCCCAAGTGCCTTCTGTGAAACCAAATACTCCCCCTAGTCGCCCACCCGGACACCTGACTCCCTCCTGAGGCCCACTCAGGGTGAAAGCCGTTTCCTGTCTGGGTCTTGGTAACCCCCTGAAATCCCGGCCTCCCTCCCCCGATCCCTTCCAAATGCTTATTAAGCCGTTTGCAAATCCAGGGCTGAACCGCGGCGTGAGTTTAATAAAGCAGAAGACAGATGCCATCCATCACGGGGCCGGGTGGGGCGAAGCGGGCTGATGGGCTCACACCCTTCTGGCTGCTTCTAGGTCAGCCAGCCACACATCCACACAGACCCTTCTCCTTGTCCAGGACCTCCTGGCTGTAACCACTCTTCAGCTCACCTCCCTGTCACAGATCCTGATCAGAAGATCACTGGCCCATGGTGGACAGAGAATGGCCAGGAATCGGGAGGTCAGCCCAACCCCCGCATTCCACATGGTTGTCTGCAGCAGGCAGGACTGCAACTCGGGTGCAAAATTTAAAGGGAGGCGGGAACAAAACTTCAGTAACCAAGATAAATCATATGTTAATGCAATATTTTAAGAAATCAAACAATACAACAAAAAATTCATGATGAGCAAAATCTTATAATTTTAAACAGACACAGAATCAGTCTCCTGGATTGTTCCTCTAATATCACTCATCAGGCATTGATAACGGCCCCCTCAAATTCAGCGGGTTCGATGTTCAGACGAACCTGGTCTGTTCCCAAGCCTGTTCCTTCTGTAGTCTTCCCACTTCAGGAAAGGCGATTCCTGACCAAAAAAACCGGAGTCATACCTGACTGCTCTCTTTTTCCCATACCCCACATGCAACTCTTAAGCCATCTCGTTGGCTCTACTTTCAAAATATGTCCAGAATCTGACCACTTCTCACCCCCTCTATGGTGGGCCCCTGGTTCCTGTCTTCACCTCCTCTCCCTGGGAGGACTGTGGGGCCCTCCTCCCTGGTCTTCCTGCATCCCCTTCCCCCATGGGGTACCCTTTCCACAGAGTGGCAGGAAGATACTATAGAATTCAGACAGTGCCAGTCTTCTACTTAAACTGCACCCCTACCCCTGCTTCCCCATTGCACTGGGAGGAAGAGCCAGGCTCTTACAGCAGCCGCAGGGTCCCACATGATCTGCGCCTACCTTCTCTAACATGCCTCCTATTTTTCTTTCCCTTGCCATCAGTTCCCTGGACACAATTGGCAGGCTAAGCACACTCCTGTCTCAGGGCCTTTGCACTCACTATTCCCTCTGCTGACACTCTTACCCCAGATGCTCATACTGCGCCTACCCCACCCCCACCCCCATGACGCCCACTATTCCCCTGTGCTGTTTTTCACTTTTTTGTTAGTTTGCTCCTTGAGGACAGAGTTATCCCCTTTGGGATTCCAGGGCTGGGCACTCAGTAGAGACGCAGTCCATGCTGTCTGCCAGCCCCACTGTGGCGTAGCCTTCCCCACACACTGGTCTTTGAATAGAAGTCTCATCATTAAAAGCACTTCCTGGCCAGGCATGGTGGCTCACACCTGTAATCCCAGCACTTTGGGAGGCCGAGGTGGGTGGATCATGAGGTCAGAAGTTCAAGACCAGCCTGACCAACATGGTGAAACCCTGTCTCTGCTAAAAATACAAAAATTAGCCAGGCATGGTGGCACGTGCCTGCAATCCCAGCTACTCAGGAGGCTGAGGCAGGAGAATCACTTGAACCCGGGAAGCAGAGGTTGCAGTGAGCCAAGATCGTGCCACTGCACTCCAGCCTGGACAACAAGAGCAAAACTCCATCTCAAAAAAATACAATACAATACAATACAAGCACTTCCTTCTGCCTGTGTGCTAGCCTATGATTCTCATCTTGTTCCAAGCCCTGCAAAAGACAGCTCCTCCAGGAAGCCCAGCTCTTGGACAAGGTTGTGGGAACCAGAGGCAGAAGTGTGGTGCTGTGAAGGGCTCTGAACAGGAACCAAGAGCCCTAGGATTCAGTCCTGCTGTGGGTCCAGCTTGTTGTGTGTCCTTGGGCAAGTCACTTCTCTCTGGTCTTTAATTCCTCCTTTAGAAAAGAAAGCATTTGAACCAGGTTCCTTCAAGCTCTGACCTTTTCAGATTTTAAAGTCTTCCGAAACTGAGAGCCTAATGTGGTTGTCACTGGAGTCAGATTATCTGGGCTCAAATCCTAGTACCACCATTTTTAGATGGGCGAAATAGATGCTCTAGACCTCTGTGGCTGCATCTGTAAAATGGTGACAACTGTAGTCCTTATGTCATAATATTGTTTTGAAAATTACTTGACAGAATGCACTGACGTACGATGGCTCAGAAAGTACCTAAAAGACTCAATAACTGTAGCTGGTTTCATTGCCATTAGTGATAGATGTGGAGAATTCCAGAGTGGTATAATTGGCTTTTTGTATTTTACCAAATACATATATTTATAAACAGCAGCAGGAAACCTTTTTTTCCAAGAAAATAAAATGGCGGGCTGGTCATGGTGGCTCATGCCTACAATCCCAGCACTTTGGGAGGCTGAAATGGGAGGATCGCCTGAACTCAGGAGTTTGAGACCAGCCTGGGCAACATACGAAGACCCCATCTCTATAAAAATAATTTTATAAAATGGCTGACAAGGGGCCAAGGGAAGGCCTGTCTCTCAGCGTCTTGGCTCTGGGCTGCCCTGGTCCCTCTCAGTCTGGTCTCATATCCCAGACAATCTGTCGGATGCCTCTAGGCCTCCCTCCAAGGACTCCCACATCCTTATCCTCTGCACTCCAGCCTCCTCCCTCCTGCAGCACCTGGACCCAGCCCTCTCCACCAGTGTCCCCTGAGCCTGGGCTCCTGATCCCACAGAGACCCAGGCCTGGCTGCAGCTCGCCTTTCACACCCAGATGTAGGAGCGGGTGCGGGAGCCCTGCCTGGGGCTGGGCTGGGGGCCAGCGCAACATCTGGGATCGATTACCAACGGTGGCTGCGGAGTGGACTCCTCTGCCTGCCACTCACCTATCTGCTGGGGTGACAGAGGAGATGGGAAAAAGGTTTTCACAGCTGGAATAAATTGACGGGAAGTGGAGGGGGAGGGTCGAAAAGAGACAAAAAACAACATTGAACTCAAGATGGAAAAAAGACAGTATTAGAGGAGGTAATGAAGAAAATATGTGTGTGTGTGAGTGTGCCTGTGTTTGCACATAGAAGTGTGTCTGGGCAAGTGTGAATGTGTGTGCGTGTGTCTGGGGGTACGTGTGAGTGTGTGCACCTATGTGCGTGTACACTCGTGTGTCTAGGATAAGCGGACATGCGTGTTTGTTAGCAAATCAGCCAGGGTCTTTTATTTAGTGTTGTTTAGTATTTTGTTTATTTTGGGGGCCGCCCACACCTACTGAAGACTGGGCAGAATGCCTATTTCTGGTCTCCCAGGACACACCAAGCTGGAGGAAAAAGGGGAAAGGGGGTTGGGGAAGGGGAACCTGGAGGAAGAGAGGGAAGAAAGCAGGCAAGAATGAGCAAGGAGATACCAAGAGGGCAAGAAGGGAAAGGAAGTAGCAGAAGGGGAACAGCAGAAAAATACAGACCTCAGAAAGGAGAAGAAAACAAGCCGAGTGACCCAGAAAACACCAGTGGCCTTGCCCTCAGCCCACCACCTGGTCCCTGCTCCTGCTGCGCCGGAGTCCCCTGGACCCGGGCCCCAGAAGCCGTGTCCATCTGTGGGTGACAGCCAGGCCAGGCCTCTCTCCCTCCCTCTCCTCCCCCACCTGCTGACCCCACACTGCTCCCCTCGTCCCTCCCTCCTCCTCCCACTTTCTCCCTCCCAGCCCCCGCCACCACCTCTGAGGCCAGGCTGCAGGAATTCCCCTCCTTCCCCATCTGCTCCCCACTGACACACTGCAGCTTTCAATTGCCCGCTCATTAGTCACCAAGATATTTCCCCTGGACCGCCCTCCTCTCCAACTCCTCTGCTCCAATCCAGCCAAGGCCAGCGGGGTCCCAGCCTCCCATCAGGCTCCTGTTTGCAGCGGACTATTCTGTAATAAGCTTGTCACAGGCAGCGGAGCCACTGCTGAGGGACTTGGCCCTTATGGTGGAGGGGCCCCTTGGAGGCCCCTGAAGTGTGTAGGAGGGGCTGGGGGTGGGCCTCCCACCGTGAGCAGCCCACTTTAGGTGGCTAACGCCCTTCATAATATTATCCCTGTTGAGTCCATAAAAGCCCCCTCTGGCGTTACAGCATTTGAGAGACTATTAAATTTTAAGGCCTTCGGCCTCCGGGGAGGAGGCAAGTTGACGTGGGTATTTTGTGGGCTCCTGGTTGCATGGCAGCCAGAAGGAGACTGAGGAGGGGCCAGGGCCTTGGAGAGGCTGCAGGGGCAGGGGAGAGGCTTGGGGCCAGCCCAGGGCCCAAGAGCTGTCTGTGTGTCCTGATGGGTTGGCTCTCACATTTTTGAAGACTGTGGGACTGGCCATCACTGGTGTGGGCACAGGAGAGCCGGGAGAAGAAGGGGCTCTTCCCCATGAGCCTGGGAGCGCTGAGGGACTCTGGGCCTTCAGGAGCCATGCTGTCTCCCATAATCCCTGGCCAGCCGGTGCCCCCTCAAGAAGGCCCCATTCTCTGGCCTCCTTGGCAGGTGTTTACAGTGGGGTATGTGTCAGCTGCTCTCCCCCCCAAGGCCTTAATGCCACCCACATCTAGAGACTGGGGCTTTGGGTTGGTGCCCTCCCCACCTCTCCCGTGCCCTTCTGCACCTTTAGGCCAGCTCTACGAGAGCAGTCAGGGCCCCATCAGAGGCACTCTGGGCAGGTGGAGAGGCCCTGCCCAGGAGAAGAAAATCTGTGTGCAACCCAGGCTCTGCCACTGATGAGGCTTGTTCTTTGGGCTTCATGTTTTTTTTTAGCTGCTATCTGAGGGAGTTGGACTGGATAATCCCTTAACTTGCACCAACTCTCTGAGTCTAATTTCATTACTTTGTGAGAGAAGGAGGGAATATTATGTTCAAGTAAAACTGCAGCACATTTATAGTAATGGCTAACGTATTTGGGCACTCACAATGGACTGGGCATTTTACATACATTCTCTCGTGACAGCAACCCTCTGATGTGACAGTTATTCACCCCCACTTTTACCAGAGGAAATGGAGCTATAGGGAGATGAAGTGTCCTGCTCAGGGCTGACTGGCTCTAGAGAGTATTGCTTTGCAATTTTCAGTCCATTGCATGGCCCCGACCACCTATTAACCTGCTATGTGCTAGCATTGTGCAGGAGGACTCAGGATAGTGTGGTGGAAAAGACACAGCCTGGTCCTCTAGTTCTCAGTACTCGTGTACATGTTCTCTCAGTCAACCCCTCTGAACCTCGTTTTCCCCCTCTGCACTTGGGGAGTACCAAAGGTCCCCACCTCATTGGTGGCTTTGTAATGAACAGCAGACGTGCAGAGCACTTGGCACAGAACCAGCCCATATGGTGGGCTCCTTGCATGTTAGTTCCTACTGTCACTGTCACTGCCATCCTTACAGGTTGCAGGAGCCCTGCTTCAGCCAGCTCAGGAGGAAAGTGATCCAGAGAGAGGCCATGTAAAGAGGTCAGTGCAATGCAGTCTGCAGATGAAAAGAGGCCAACTAACTGTCACCGACTCTCTCTTCTCTTTTCCTAAGGCCTGTGATTTGGAGGTAATAGTAATAACAACACCTCACGTTTGTAAAGTGCTCTCTTTAGCATTTCAATTCAATTCTACAAATATTTACTATGTGTCGACCCCGATTACCTTTTCCTAATTGTCAAACCCCTCCCCTTGGCCCCAGCACACACATGCACTTGCTCATATACTCCCACATACATGCACGCACACCCCATCCACCTCCTGGCATGCAAATGTAAGCACTGGCACATATGCACACATATGTATGTACATGGGTGCATGTGCGTGCACACACACACACACACAGACATACACGGCTGCTGCTTGCTCTCTCCTGCCTCCCTCAGCCTTTGTATATGTTTTGCTGTTATCTTGGGTGAGTTCACCTTCAAATCCAAGCCTCTAAGCAGGTGGACACCTTGATTTTATAAGTCACCCTGAAGATCGTGGTTCTGAGGGGTCATAGAAAGGCGCTGAGCTGCATGATTCGCATATGGGTGTGGGAGTCAGCCAGCCCAGTTCGAGTTCCTGCTCTGCTAGGCAGTGGTCCTGGACAAGTTACTTAACCTTTCTGTGCTTCAGCTTCCTTATCTGTAAAATGAGGATGATGAAAGTAGTCACCTCATAGGGGCGTTGTCAGGATTAAACAAGACAACACACCTGTCACTGTGTCTGGTCTGCCATTGGCGATGGTGTTGAAGATATGATGACAGACGTGCAGGACTGGTCTCCTGCACAGACAATGCAGCATCACTGTGAGGGATCCCAGTGAAATATATTTCCCCTCATCAGTCTCTGATCAATGTCACTATCAGTCCTTTAGGTGAATGTATTTATCCCTTATTTAGCTATCCCTGGAATTCAATAGCTTTTCATCTTCACGTGAATGAGTTTAGCAGATCCCTTACAATTTGACTCTAGTTAGGGGAATGTTCCTCCCTTCCATTCTTCAGGAAATATTTACTGATCACTTCCTATGTGCTGGGTGCCAAAGACAAAAAGGTGAATGAGATACAGAACCTGCTCCCCAGAAACCCCTGTCTAGAGAGGGAAACATACCATGGCAGTCAGTGAGAAAAGCTATGATGGAGATGAGCTCAGGGGTTGAGGGGGAGGCAGAACAGAGTCCCTAAGATGGAGGGGACCAAGCCTGGGAAGGAGATCTGGGGGAAATGAGTGCGCAGGTTCACTGGAAGGAGGTGACAGACGGCACTCCAGGCTGGAGGGCGGGAAGGGACACTGATTTTGCAGACCAGGCAATGTTGGGGTGGGGAGGGGGGCAGGGAGGTGGGGCGCAGCTATGTGGAAAACAAGCTGCACCTACTCAGAGGTTTTCTGGAAGCTTCGCTGTCCTACTTTTGTGGCCTTGCCAGTGTTTTCTTCATCCTGGAATAGACTGGGGATGTCTGCTCCTAAGATCGGACAAAGCATCTGGCTTTGTATAGGGGGACTGGCTTGTTGAAACTGAGAATCACGTTCAAGTCTTGTTGGGATGACAGTGAAGGGCAGATAGACGTCAAATGATGTCCCCATAGCCAGCTCACTGGGTGCACACTCTTATCTCCGGGTTTAATAGTGTCTCTCGTTTTCTGCTGTTTGGATGCTGTTGAGTAAATGCTCATGTGCTGTGACTCCCCTTCAGCCCCTTTTACGCAGCCCTCACCAGCTAGCGTGGCTCCTCTGCCTGTGCTGTTGGAGCGATATCCCTGCAACCAACCAGTGCAGCCTCCCTTTATTTTGCTGAGGCTCAGAAAGGTCATGTGAGTTTGGGGTCAGTGGCAGAGCTGGGGCTTCGTTCCAGGGCTTCTGCCTTCATGCCCGGTTCCTTGCCTGCCCTCCTTGTATTTGCCATAGAGGTGCTGGCAACTCAGTCCCAGGACCCAAAGGGAAGCTGCAATGCCAGAGGAGAAAGGATCAGGCTTTACAGGAGAGACAAGCTCGGAAGTCCACCCCCAGTCTCTCTACCCTGGGCCATCTGCCCACTCCGAGTCACTTGCTTCTATTGCTCCAGTTTGCCTCCAAGCCTAATAACACTGCTTTTAAAAATAGTATTCTTATTGATGTAGAATATATGTATAGACATGAACATAAATTGTAAGTGCACAGCTTGATGAATTTTCACTAAGTGAACACACCCATGTAAGCAACATTCAGATGAAGAAAAAGAACATTTATTAGCACCTTGGAATATGACATCACGTCTCCTGCCAGTACCTGTTCACCTACTCCTCCCCCAAAGTAGCCATTATGCTAACTTCTTTATTTTGTTTTATTTTATTTTATTTTATTTTCATTTTTAATAGAGACCGGGTCTCCTTGTGTTGCCTAAGCTGGTCTCGAACTCCTGGGCTCAAGGGATCCTCCCACCTTGGCCTCCCAAAATGTTGGGATTACAGGTGTGAGCCACCACTCCTGGCCTATACTAGCTTCTAATGCAATAGATTTATTTTGCCTGTTTTTGAACTTCATATAAATGGAATGATATAGTATGTAAGCTTTTTAAAAATTAAAACAAGTTTTTTTTTTTTTTTTTAAGAGACAGGGTCTCACTATGTTGCCCAGGCTTGTCTTGAACTCCTGGGCTCGTGATCCTCCTGCCTCAGCCTCCCGAATAGATGGGATTACAGGCACATACCACCCACCCGGTTTCCTAATATGTAAACTTTTTGTGTCTGGTTTTCTTTGCTCAATATTATGTTTGTAAGATTCACTTACATTGTTGCATGGAGAAATAGTACATTCTTTCTCATTACTTTCTAGTGTTCCACTGTCTGAATTTACCTCAATCTATTTCTGCATTCTACTGTTGAGCTTTTCCCGATTTTTGCTATTATATATAGTGCTGCTATGAAAATTTGCTGATGAATAGAATTTCTGGGTCATAAAGAATGCATGCGTTCAGTTTTAGTAGGTAATGCCAAACAGTTCTCAATAGTTGTTGAACCAATGTATACTCTCACCAGCAATACATCAGAGTTCCATTTGCTCCACATCCTCACCAACACTTGGTATGCTCTGTCTTATTATTTTAACCACTTTGCTGGATGAATGGTGGTATTGCATTGTGAGTTTAATTTTTGTATTTCTCTAATGACTAATGAAATGAAATCCATTTTCTCTTGTGTGTTAGATATTTGAGTGTCCTTTTTTGTGAATGCTCATTCAATTTTTTTTGCCAATTTTTTATTTATTTTTTTCTTGCTTTTTAAAAAAACATTTATTATTATTGATTTGTTTGTTGGTTGGTTTGTTAGAGATAGGAACTTGCTCTGTCACCCAGGCTGGAGTGCAGTGGCGCAATCATAGCTCATTGCAGCCTCGAACTCCTGGCCTCAAGTGATCCTCCTGCCTCAGCCTCCCAAATTGCTAGAATTACACGCATGAGGCACTGTGCTGGACTGGTTTTCTTTTTCTTATTGATTTTCAAGAGTTCTATCTATATCTATATATCTGTATTTTAATTGCTATCTCCTGGATGTGCATCTTTTGGTGAATATATATTTTACATATATATTTTCTCATCCTGCAACTTGTCTTTTCACTCCCTTCAAAGTGTCTTTTGATGAGCATAACATCTTAATTGTAATGTTGGCCAGTGTGTCAATTTATCCTTCATGGCTAAGTGCTTTTTGTGTTCTCTTTTTAAGAATACTTTGCCAACCTTAAAGTCATGAAGATATCTTATGTTTCTTCTAGAAACTTTATTGTCGTATTGTTTCCATTTGGATCTACAATCCACCTGGAGTTGATTTTTGTGTATGCCGTGAGGTAGGGGTCAAGATTCATTTAAAAAATACAGCTTGGCACCATCTTGACCTCTGACCCCATCCACTCCCAACGAAAGCCCTACTTTAATCAAGAAGGGCTTTTGTGTCCAAATGTGTCCTTTGACAGCTGAATTCAAGAGCAGCCCTCTGGGCCTCTGAGTAGGGGCCAGAGCTGAGCTCAACATGGGAGGTCCCAAAGTGTGCTTGGCCCACCTCTCCCGGGGAAGTGGCCTGGCAGATGAGAAAAACAGGGACAGAGGGATGAAGCACCTTCTCCATCTTTCAGCTGGGACTCTTTCACCCACTGAACTCCTGTGACGGGACTTAAAGATGCCCATGGAGTCCTAACTCAAGGATTCCAATTCAGAACCTTGGGACTGCCTGCTTTCATACTCTGCCCATATTTATTCACTCAAAAAATGTTCAATTGCCTACTCTATATTGGCCACTGGTCACTGATGATACAACAATGAACCAAATGGACAACAAATCCCACCCTCATGAACCTAACATTCTGGTCGGGGTAGAGAGGCAATTAGAATACAGGCATACCTCAAAGATGTTGCAGGCTCAGTTCCAGGCCACCAAAGTAAAGCAAATATTGCAATAAAGCAAGTCACATGAATTTTTTAGTTTCCTATTGCATATAGAAATTATGTATACACTGTACTGTAATCTATTGAGTGTGCAATAGCATTATGTCTAAAAAAATGTAGCTGCTTTAATTTTAAAATATTATTAAAAATGTTAATGATCATTTAAGCCTTCAGTGAGTTGTAATGTTTTTGCTAGTGGAGGGTCTTGCTTTAGTGTTGATGGCCGTTGACTGATCAGGGTGGCGGTTGCTGAAGGTTGGGGTGGCTGTGACAATGTCTTAAAATATGACAATGAAGTTTGCGTAATTGATGAACTCTTCCTTTCATAAAATATTTCTCTACTATGCAATGTTGTTTGATACCATTTTACTACAGTAGAACTTCTTTCAAAATTAGAGTGAATCCTCTCAAATTTTGCTGCTGCTTTATCAACTAAGTTTATGTAATATTCAAAATCCTTTGTTGTCATTTAAATAGTGCTCACAGCATCTTCACCAGAGTAGATTCTCAAGAAACCACTTCCTTTGCTCATCCATAAAAGCAATTCCTCACACACTAAAATTTTATTATGAGATTCACCTCTGAATCTAGTTCTCTTGCTATTTGCACCACATCTGCAGCTACTTCCTCACTGAAGTCTTGAACCCCTCAAAGTCATTCGTGAGAGTTGGAATCAATTTCTTCCAAACTCCTGTTAATGTTGATATTTTGACCTCCTCTCATGATCATGAATGTTCTTAATAGCATCTAGAATGGTGAATCTTTTTTTTTTCTTTCTTTTTTTTTTGGGATGGAGTCTTGCTCTGTCGCCCAGACTGGAGTGCAGTGGCGTGATCTCGGCTCACTGCAAGCTCCGCCTCCCAGGTTCATGTCATTCTCCTGCCTCAGCCTCCCGAGTAGCTGGGACTACAGGCACCTGCCACCACGCCCAGCTAATTTTTTGTATTTTTAGTAGAGACAGGGTTTCACCATGTTAGTTAGCCAGGATGGTCTCGATCTCCTGACCTCGTGATCTGCCCGCCTCGGCCTCCCAAAGTGCTGGGATTACAGGCATGAGCCACCGTGCTGGGCCTAGAATGGTGAATCTTTTCCAGGAGGTTTTCAATTTACTTTGCCCAGATCGATCAGAGAAATCACAGTCTATAGCAGTGATAGCCTTACAAAATGTATGTCCTTTTTTTTTTTTTTTTCTCATGCCTGTAACTCCAGCACTTTGGGAGGCTGAGGTGGGTGGATCACAAAATGTATGTCTTTACAAAATGTATGTCCTTGCAAAATAAGACTTAAATAATAAGACTTGAAAGTCAAAATTATTCCTTGGTCTGTGGACTGCAGAATGGTCGTTGTGTTAGCAGGCACAAAAACAACATCCATCGCCTTGTACACCTCCATCAGGGCTCTTGGGTGGCTAGGCGCATTGTCAGTGACCAGTAATATTTTGAAAGGAATCTTTTCTTCTGAGCAGTAGGTCTCAATCTTGGGCTCAAAAAATTCAGTAAAGTATGCTGTAAACAGATGTGCTATCATCCAGGATTTGTTGTTCCACTTATAGAACACAGGCAGAGTAGATTTAGCATAATTCTTAAGGGACCCAGGATTTTCAGAATATAATTCAGCATTGGCTTCAACTTAAAGTCATTAGCCCCTAACAAGAGAGTCATCCTGTCCCTTGAGGCTTTGAAGCCTGGCATTGACTTCTCCTCTCCAGCTGTGAAAGTCCTAGATGTCATCTTCTTACAATAGAAGGCTGTTTCATTTACATTGAAAATCTGTTGTTGGCCAGGCACTGTGGCTCACGCCTGTAATCCCAGCACTTTGGGAGGCCGAGGCGGGCGGATCATGAAGTCAGGAGATTGAGACCATTCTGGCTAACACGGTGAAACCCTGTCTCTACTAAAACATACAAAAAAAAATTAGCTGGGCGTGGTGGCGGGTGCCTGTAGTCTCAGCTACTGGGGAGGCTGAGGCAGGAGAACAGGGAGAACCTGGGAGGCGGAGCTTGCAGTGAGTGGAGATTGCACCACTGCACTCGAGCCTGGGCGACAGAGCGAGACTCCATCTCAAAAAAAAAAAAAAGAAAAAGAAAAGAAAATCTGTTGTTTAGTGTAGCCACCTTCATCAGTGATCTTAGCCAGCTCTTCTGGATAACTTGGTGCCGCCTCTCCATCAGCACTTGCTGCTTCACCTTGCACTTTTATGTTATGGAGATGGCTTCTTTCCTTAAATCTCATGAACCCATCTCTGCTAGCTTCAGATTTTTCTTCTTCTTCTTTTTTTTTTTTTTGTTTTTGAGATGGAGTCTTGCTCTGTTGCCCAGGCTGGAGTGCAGTGGTGCGATCTCGGCTCACTGCAAGCTCTGCTTCCCGGGTTCACGCCATTCTCCTGCCTCAGCCTCCCGAGTAGCTGGGACTACAGGCGCCCACCACCAAGCCCGGCTAATTTTTTGTATTTTTAGTAGAAACGGGGTTTCACTGTGTTAGCCAGGATGGTCTCGATCTCCTGACCTCATGATCTGCCCGCCTCTGCTTCCCAAAGTGCTGGGATTACAGGCGTGAGCCTCCACACCTGGCCCCAGATTTTTCCTCTGCAGCTTCCTCACCTCTCTCAGCCTTCACAGAATTGAAGAGTTAGGCTCTTGCTCTGGGTTAGGCTTTGGCTTAAGGGAATGTTGTGGCTGGTTTTATCTTCCATCCAGACCACTCAAACTTTCTCCGTATCAGCAATAAGTCTATTTCACTTTCTTTTTTTTTTTTTCTTTTTTTTTGAGACAGAGTCTCGCACTGTTGCCTAGGCTGGAGTGCAGTGGCACAATCTTGGCTCACCGCAACCTCCACCTCCCGGGTTCAAGCGATTCTCCTGCCTCAACCTCCTGAGTAGCCGGGATTACAGGTGTGTGCCACCACGCCTGCTTAATTTTTTTGTATTTTTAGTAGAGACGGGGTTTCACTGTGTTGGCCAGGCTGGTATCCAACGCCTGACCTCGTGATCCACCCGCCTCGGCTTCCCAAAGTGCTGAGATTACAGGCGTGAGCCACCGCACCTGGCCTCACTTTCTTATTATTGGTGTGTTCACTGGAGTAGCACTTTTAATTTCCTCCAAGAACTTTGCCTTTGCATTCACAACTTGACTAACTGGCGTTAGAGGCCTAGCTTTTGGCTTATCTTGCCTTTCAACGTATCTTCTTCACTAAGTTTAATCACTTCTAGCTTTTGATTTAAAGTGAGAAATGTGTGACTCTTCCTTTCACTTGAATGCTTATTGGCTAATGGAGGGCTATTAATTGGCTTGATTTCAGTATTATTTTGTCTCAGGGAATAGGGAGGCCCTAGGAGAGGAACAGAGATGGGGAAACGGGCAGTGAGTGGAGTGGTCAGAATACACACGGTGCCCCAAGCAATTATAGTAGTAACATCAAAGATGGCTAATCACAGATCACTATAATAGATATAATAATAATAATAAAATTTGAAAGCCCATTGCAGTGGCAGACACCTGCAAATCCCAACTACTTGAGAGGCTGAGGTGGAAGCATCGCTTGAGCCCAGGAATTTGAATCCAGCCTGGGCAACATAGCAAGACTCTGTCTCTCTCTCTTTTTTTTTTTTTTTTGACAGAGTCTCGCTCTGTCACCCAGGCTGGAGTACAATGGCGCTATCTTGGCTCACTGCAACCTCCGCCTCCCAGGTTCTAAGTCATTCTCCTGCCTCAGCCTCTGGAATAGCTGGGATTACAGGCACACACCACCATGCCCAGCTAATTTTTGTATTTTTAGTACAGACGGGGTTTCGCCATGTTGCCCAGGCTGGTCTCAAACTTCTGACCTCAAAATGAAAAAGTTTGAAATATTTCAAGAATTACTAAAATGTAACACACAGACATGAACTGTGCACATGCTGTTGGGAAAGTGGCACCAATAGGCTTGCTTGATGCAGGGTTGCCACGGACCTTCAATTTGTAAAAAATGTAGTATCTGTGAAGCACCATAAACTTTGTTTTTGTTGAAGCACAACAAAATGCAGGGTGTCTGTATAAACAAGTAAAATGTAGAAAGGAAAGTATGAAAAAAGATGATAGCTGCTATGGAGAAAAATAAAACAGGAAAGAGAAATAACGAGTGCTGGGTGGTTAATTTTAAGTTGGGTGGTCCGGGCAGGGAGGCATCACTGAGAAGGTAACATTTGTGCAAAGACCAAAGAGCCCTGCAGATAACTGGGGGAAGAGCAGTCTTAGTAACAGGAGCAGCAAATATAAGATCCCAGAGGCAGGAAATGGTTACACAGGTGCTGGAAGAGCTGAGAAGCCAAAGAGGTACTGGTGAAGCTATTTAGTAGAAGCCACTACCGCTCCTAGGCTAGAGAGAAAAAAGAAGGAAGCAGTGTTTTGGGAACCCAAGGATGGGGTCAACCAGCGGAAGCTGCAACCATGGTGAGTTGCAGGGCCCACAGGGGCCAAGAGCTGGAGCCATGGAGGAAATGTGGCTACAGATACTACCTGGGTAGTGTCTTGAGGATTTTTTTTTGAGACAGAGTCTCATCTGTCCCCCAAGCTGGAGTGCAGTGGCAGGATCTTGGCTCACTGCAACCTCCACCTCTCCAGTTCAAGCAATTCTCCTGCCTCAGCCTCCCGAGTAGTGGGATTACACTCGTGTGCCACCATGCCGGCTAATTTTTGTATTTTTAGTAGAGATGGGGTTTCGGTGTGTTGGCCAAGCTGGTCTCGAACTCCTGACCTCAAGTGATCTGCTCACCTTGACCTCCCAAAGTGCTGGGATTACAGGCATGAACCACCGCACCCACCCTACCCTGACTTTTATCTTGCTCCCTCTCTCCAGTCTCCTGCCAGAGCCTCCTACTGGCTAAACCTGGCTAGCAGCCAGTCTCTAACAAGCGCTGGTAAAAGCAGCCTACCAGGGCAGCCTCCTGAGATACAGACCAGAGCAGGAGAGAGGAAAACTGGATTAGAAAATGGACGTTTCAACAATGAGATATCTTCTCATACTCACTAGCATGGCTAAAATAAAAAAGACTGATCCTACCAAATGTTGGCAAGAAGAGAGAGAAACTGGAACTCTCTTCCATTGCTGGTTATGTGTAAGATAGTAAAATCATGTTAGAAAACTGTTTGGCAGCAGCCTGGGCAACATAGCAAGACTCCATCTCTACAAAAAAATCAAAAAATTAGCCAGGCATTGTGACTTATGCCTGTAGTCCCAGCTACTCAGGAGGCTGAGAAAGGAAGATCATGTGAGCCTAGGAGTTCAAGGCTGCAGTGAGCTGTAATTGTACCACTATGTTCCAGCATGGATGATGGAGAGAGACCTGGTCTGAAAAAAAAAAAGAAAAGAAAAGAAAAGAAAACTGTTTGGTGTTTGCTAGTAAAGTTGAATGCACACCTAACTTATGACCCAGCAATTCTACTCCTAAGGATATATCCAAAGAGGAATGAGAACATAGGTCCAGAAAAAGACTTGTACAAGAACATTCATACCAACAATGTCAGTGAAGCCAAGAAACTAGAAACAACGTCAAATGTCCACCAATAGGAAAATGGATTAAATATTATGGCACATTCATACAGCGGAATATGTATTACAATAAAAATAAACTGATTACTGCTACATGCAATGATGTGAATGAATCCCAAGACATGCTGAGTGAAATACGCCAGACACAAAAGAGAACATATTGTGTGACTCCATTTATATCCAAAGATGCAAAACTAACCTGTGGTGACAAGGGGTCCAAAAAATGGTTGCCTGGAGGAAGGAGGACTGACTGGGAAGGGACACAACGGAACCTTTCTGGGAGTATGGAAATGTTCCCTACATTCATCTAGGTGTTGATAACGCAGACACGTTTGACAAAACTCATCTAACTGTCCACTTCAGATCTGTGCATTTTACTTTATACAAACTACACCTCAATAAAGGAAGCAAATGCAAAAACCAACAAAAAAGACTTAGACCTCTGTCTCCCCTTCTGCCATCAGCCTAGCTCGGGCCTCCGTGCAAGACCGGGACTGCTGTTTCATCTCTCAGCTGTCAGCCATCTGCAGCAGGCCCCCATGGCTCTCCCACATCCTGCACACAACAGCAGATCCATCTTTCTGAAGCAGCTGCAGGGGAGAGCAAGGAGCTCTGGGCTTTGGAGCTTAAGGATTCTGGTTCAAATCTCAGCTCCATCTCTTTCCAGCTATGTCACTTGGGTGAGCCACACTGCTTCTCTGAGTCACCTTTCTTCATCTGAAAAATGGGAACACAACACCTCCTTCAGAGGACTTGTTGGGAGGATGAAAATGGGATTTTGTCTGTGAAAGGGCTTTAGAAACAAGAAGCCAGCAACCATAGGGTGCGGTTCATACAACCCAATTGCTTAGGAAGTTTTGTGGAACTTTCCAATGGATCATTGGTCCCAGTTATTCACTCTTACTTTCTACGTCCTATACCATCACTCCCTTTGTCATGTGACTCTACTTTCCCGCCACACTGGTGGTAGGCTTGGTCATGGTAGACTTGCTTTGGCCAATGCCATGTCAATCAATGGATTTGACCAGAATACAGGATTAAAAATGTCTGTGCTCTTTGGCTTGGTCTCTTGTCTCTAGAGTTTCTGTGATTGCCATGCTGGCTCAAGGAGAAGGTGGAGCAGTCTGGAGCCCAACCCAAAGTCCGTGAGTGAGAAGACAAAGGCTTGTTGTAAGCCGTAGTAGCGTTCATTTGATTTGCTAAGCAGCACTACTGTAGTAAGAACTGACTAATACAACCTCAAGGTCATCATCATCTCCAAGCAGGTCTCTATCCACCTACCTCTCCAGCCCCATTCCAACAACTCGATTCCAGACAAACCAGTCCATTCAGCATCCCACAAAATGTAGCATTCCCTCTCACTCCCACTTGCCTAACTTAATGTGCAGTTTTCCCTTCCTATCCTTCTTCTTATTGAAAGCCAAAGTTTTCCCCCTTTACTCAGTCTATATCAGTCATACCTATCCTTCGAAAGGTAACTGAAGTACCACCTCCCCAAGGAAGCTTTCCTCGATGCCCCCCACTGTGGTGCCAGCTCCCTCTGCTGAGCTCCTGCAGCCCTATAGGTCCGTGTCTCTCATGGGATGCTGAGCACACTCCGACTAGGATCATAATCAGCTGAATCTTTCCAAGTGAATAGTGACGTCTTTCATCTGGCCTGTGATTTAGGAGTCTTTTGTTGAGGATGGAATTGGTGCTTGGGAAATACTTGTTGAATGAATGAATGAATAAATGATTGGGTGAACGAAAAGATGACTCAATGATAGCTCCTGTGTAACCTGTTGCAGAACATCCAACTTTCTTAAAATTGTGATCTGCAAGTCTAGCTTCGGGCTCAATCTAGAAGTTCCAATTGGAATGGAGAAAGGGGCAGTGAACATCACCCACCCAGGAAGAGACAGGACATATTTGCCCCGTGGGGTCATGGGGAAAAGAAGGGTGGTAGCCCTGACCCTATACTTATCCCTTCCCTGTGCTCACCCCATTTCCTTTCCTATCCCTATCTGCATGTCACTGAATGGCTATAAGGACTTTCTGACTGTACCCTCTCAACCAGGCAGCTAGAATCTACATGCTGTCTTACTTATCTTGGTTTTCATCTTAGTGTGGGTGCCCAGTGCTTTGCATACAGCAGGTGCTCAATGAATGTTTAATGTCTAAAGGAATGAATAATATGCTCTTTTAAAGTTTGACTGGAAAATTATTTTATATTTGGCAGTTTGGGGCCCAGTCTCCCTGAGTTCAGAAACATCTAAAAATTCCAACATCAACTATTTTGGGTTTGGGGTGATGATGGCAGAGACTAACATCCTTCTGAAAGTTAAAGGGCATCTCTGTTGCTTAAAGGAGCCTTCTGAGTGGGCAAGGGGGCATCCATTAGAAAGTCCCTCTTCAGAAATTCCCCCCACACTCACACATCTACCTAATGACTAAAACATGGGGGTTAAAAAGTCCCTCTTAAAACTCAGACACTCCTTTAGGGAGATGCTACCACCCGACCAAAAGTTAAAGACCTTGGCTGGGTGGTGTTACAGGCAACAGGCAGAAGGGAAGGTTTTGCTCAAGGTCAGGCTGGCAGAGCTAGGCTGGTGGCAGAGTGGGGGCTTAAAACCAGGTTGAGCAAGAGCCAGAGAAGGGAAATTAAAGGGGGTGGGGCTGGGCACAGTGGCTCACTCCTGTAATCCCAGCAGTTTTGGAGGTGGAGGCAGGAGGATCGCTTGAACCAAGGAGTTTGAGACCAGCCTGGGCGACACAGCAAGATCCCATTTCTACAAAAAAATTTTAAAATTAGCCGGGCGTGGCGGTATGTTCCCATAGTCCCAGGTACTCAGGAGGCTGAGGCAGGAAGATCATGTGAGCCATGGAGGCTCGATCATGATTGAGCCACTGCATTTTAGCTTGGGCGACAGAGTGAGACCCCCCCATCTCAAAAAACACAAAAGGGGAGGGAGTAGATTTTAAGACAAATGTTCCTCACCCTGCACTTTTATGTAGGTCCCTGGGACATAGGCCTAGATATGGAGGGGTGGATTAACTTAAGCCTCCTTGTGGATTCCTATGCCTGGGTTCTTATTCCCCTAAACAGTGTGAAGAAATAGAAGAAGTACCCAAGCTGGGGTAATCATAAGTGAGAGAGAAACCTTTTTTTTTTGAGACAGGGTCTCACTTTGTTGCCCAGGCTGGAGTGCAGTGGCACAAACATGGCTCACTGCAGCCTTCTCAACCTCCCGGGCTCAGGTGATCCTCCAACCTCAGCCTCCCAATAGTGGGAGTACAGGCATGCGCCACCATGCCTGACTAATTTTTTGTATTATTTGTAGAGATGGGGTTTCGCTATGTTGCCAGGCTGGTCTCAAACTCCTGAGCTCAAGCGATCCTCCCGCCTTGGCCTCCCAAAGTGCTAGGGTTACAGGTGTGCACCAAGGTGGCTGGCCAGAAACCTGTTTTTATGGCTTGGCCATGAATGCCTACTTGGGTGGGGAGGAGGAAGGAGGCACCTGGATGGGAGTGCAGGAGAGGAGGGCAGGAGAGTTGGGGCCTGAGAAAAAGAGTCTTGGGATCACACTGCCTCCATCCCACTCTGCAGGTAAGGCCCAGTGCCCACCCTTCCCCAGGGCACAGAGGTAGGGTTAAGCCTTCTGCAGCTGATGCAACTGGCCAGGGGTGAAAGAGGAGAAGGAGGTAAGTGAATTAAAGAGTCATAACTCCTAGGGAGTGACCCCAGTGCTCTGTGGGGCCCACCTGAGCCCCGCATCTTCAGGATTTATGCAGTTGCCATGTCTCCTCGAGGCCCTGCCTCCTAACTCAAGTCACCAGATTATTTATTCCTGCTAGTGTCAGCTGAGGGGACTGAAATCAACGCCAGCTCACCCAGAGCACACAGGGGAGCAAGTAGGGGAGAAGGATCAGGGCAAGAGCAGTGTATCCATGCAGACAGACAGACAGACAGACAGACAGACAGACACACACACACACACACACACACACACACACACACACACGCCAGAATCGGCCCACAACCCCATCCCCCACAGCCACAATACAAGTCTGCAAGCCCCAAGATAGACCCAAGCGCCTAGTCCTGACAGCGCCTAGGGAATTGTGGAGGTTATTTTAAGGTTGTTTCCACATCCTTATCTCCCCCGCCCCCATGCAACAAACAGACAAAAACAAACAGGCCAGCGGAGGCCTAGGCCGTTCACACGGAGAGGCGGACCCCTCCATCCCTCCTCCACTCTCGGACTCCTCCCAACCAAATTCCTCCAGGCAGGGCCCCTAACGCCTCATTCATCTCTTCTGAGGGGGCTAACCCTGCTGTCCATTCTGAAAAGCTGATTCCTCTAATTGCTTTTTCCTCCTCTATTTCCTAGGAATTCACTGGCAGGGCCTTGGATAGGATGGGATAGGGCTCTTGCTGGCCAGGTGAGCCCCTGCACTTCCTGGCTGAGCCCACTATCTTGGCCGTTATGGGTTGGAGATCCCAAGTGGACTGTTGGTTTTTGCTGCAGGGTAATTTGTGACCTCTGTATGAGACCGTCCCCGCAAAATACTCAACTCCTGTCTCTGCAGAGAAGGAAGCTTTATAAACAGAAGGAAAAGCTAAAGCAGGATATCAGAGGGCCATACGGTGAGGGGCTTCTTTGTGTGCCAAGCCCTGTTGGGGTGGAGGGGGGACTTGCAGAAAGAGAACTATAAGACACTCATTTAGTCAGCAAATGTTTGCTGGGTGGTTACTATGGGCCAGCACCATTCTAGGCACTGCAGAGTAGCTGGTGAACCTGACAGCCTAGGCTGGCCCTCTTGGAGCTTAAATTGTAGGTGGGGGAAAGAAAGAAGGCCAGGGATGTGTCTGGAGCCAAGTGAAGAGGGGAAGAGGGAAATGAGACTGAGTTGGAGAGGTGGGGCCCAGGGCAGTTTGGCAGGCTCTTACCAGTTCAGATTTTATTGCAAATGAAATGGCAAAGGCAGGGGTCCCAGGGTCCCTCCCAAGGCAGGTCCCTGAGTGCACATGTTTGTTGAGAGAGAAAGGGAACATCTAAACGATGAAAGCAGTCTCCTAGGAGCTGGGATTCTCTGTGAGGGATGCACAGTCCCACTTAGTGAGGTGAGAGGCAGCGGTTCTCCCTGCTAATCTCAACTAAGGGAGCCGTAGACTGGTCCAGGCTTCCGGCTCCCATTCATCTCTATTCACCAACTCCCCCCTCCCCACTCCCTGCCTCCTCACCCCACCCCCTGCTTCCCACTTTTTCTCTGTACTCCCCATCTGGCCTTCCAGGTGCTAAGTGGCCTTTGCATCCCCATCTGACTTAGGTCAGGGTCTCAGGAGTTCTGGGTCTGGGTGTTTGGGCTCTGTGGACAGTCAACACGGCAAAGGCAGCCCGGGGGCACAATCCAGACATGACCCCAAGCCTTCTGGGCCAGCCCGAGCCCTGGTCAAGGAGCAGAGCCCTATCCCCTATCTGGCACCCAGCACCTCCACCTAGTCCCACCCCTATCTGTCTCTCTTGAGGCTACAGCTCCTCCTTTATCCCCAATGCAGGCTGGACATTCTTAGGACAGACATCTGAGCCCTAGGAGAGACCAAAGAGACTCATTAGGCAATCAATCAAGCAGTCAATCAGTCAATCAACCAGCAAGGCAGTGACCAAGCTCCAACTGAGAAGAGATTCACTAATTTGGAAATGTGTGGATGTTTAATCAAAATGAAGAAACTGCCCTGCTTCAGAAGAAAAGAGTGTCCTTCCAGCGACCGTTTGGTGGCTTTTGTGTTTTTTCTGTGGGGGAGGGGCAGGAGGCAGGCTCTTACTTGATTATCTGTGGGTGGGGACTAGTAAATGAGTGGGAAGTTGGGGGTGCGGGGTCTCTGTCTTCCCCCGCATCCATAACTCGTTTCTTCCAACCCAAGTGGTGGGTGCCGTCCACAGGTTAGGCCTCAGTGTTGACAGCAGCAGGGGTCTGCCCGGCGCTTCCTACCCCACCTCCACAACTCCATCCCTTGGCCTCTCTCTCTTCCCTCTATTCTCCCAGCGTCCCTCCAGCTCACAGTGGCTTTGGCATGGGCTAGAGTAGGAGGGGACGGTGAGATCATCAAAGTCCCTTGGGGCCCAGGAAGTCCCAACGGTGGCCAGCGCCTGAAGGCAGAGTAAGGACCCAGGGTGCCCAGGAGTTCCACCCGGAGCCTTTCTTGGATTCAAGCCTGAGCCGCAACCCCCACTTTCTGGCACAAAGCTGGAGGCGGCGCCTCCCTAAAAGCGCGCCCCGAAACCTCGCGGGGTGTTCTTCCGGCTCCTCCGCTTGGGTCAGCCCAGCTGCGGATTCACCCCACCTAGGCCTGGCAGCCGACCCCTCCTCTCCCCTCCCCCGTCTCTCTTCAGTCCTCTCCTTCCCTCCCACTGCGCGTTAGCGCTCCCTTCGCGTTTTTCCGACGGTCCCGCGGGTCCCGCGGAGTGACTAATCCAGCAGGTTGAGCAACTAGCCGGCGCTGGCGCCCCGGAGACGGCGGGTCATCCCTCTCGGCGCTGCGCAGTGCCCGGGCCTTGAACTTCCCCGGCCCCCGCGCTGGCCCAGCTGGCTCCCGCCGTCCAGTCCGGCTTAGCAGCTCGCTCCGGGTGCCTAGGACGCGCGGCCCGGCCCTGGCCGTCCCCGAGGGCGCGGGTGGGGCGGGGCGCTTGGGGACCACCAGACTCTCCAGGGTGGGAAAGGAAGGTGTCTCCTCTTCCCGAGCTCGAGCAGGGAGACTGCGTGGGGAGCGGCGCCCCGAGAAGGCGAGGACCAATGCAATGCCTGGCCCTCGCCGCCTTCTCAGCTCAGTGTCTTTGCACGTTCTGGAAGGTCGGGTGTGTTTGAAGAATGTTTGAAGAATGCAGTCTGCACCTCCGGCTGGGGCTGTTGAGGGTGCCCAGAGGCACTCGCCCCAGAAACGTGCGCGCGCTCACACACACACACGCGCGCGCGCGCACACACACACACCCCTCTTCCTCAGGCCGCCGCTCACTCTTGGGGATCTCACTTTTCTTCTCGCTCAGGGACTCCTACGGTTGCCCCTCTTCGCCGCCCTTCGCACCACCCCCTTCCTTGCCTCTTCCCCACCTTTCTCACTGTCAGCGCCTACCGCTTTGTCTGTCTGTCTGTCTCTGACCATCTCTCTCACTCACTCGGGGTGTTTATCTAATTGTTTCCCCGAGCTCCGAGGCAGGCTCTCCTGCCGTCAAACTCTGCCATCCCCACTCTGCCCGTGTAATTTAAAGCTGTAGTTAAATTATGACTTCTCCGGACCTGTTGTGGCACCTACGCCTAAGCCTAATTAAATGATCACATCCATTCTGAAGGCAGCTCTCTTCTCCCCTCCAACGTTAATTACAACATAAGAGGCTTTAATGGCCCGCCTCACCTCCAGCTCCTGGAAAGAAAGGTCAGGCGATTAATTTTCGTCATTAATCTTTTCCCAATGTGGACACTGTGCTGTCACCGGAGCCTATTAAGCCCCCTTTGTCCCCCCTTCCAGCCTCCCTCACCCCTCACCCCCTCCTCCCTGAGTGACTGCAGAGAAGGAAAATATTTAAGAATCACTTTGTCTCTCTGCTTTCCCCCCACCCCCTTTCCTAGAGACAGCTTCTCCTTGGGGGTCTCTGGGGTGGGGTAGTGGGGGGGCCACCAAGTTTGTTTCCCGGTGGCTTCAGAGAGCACCTCTGAAGACTGCTCATGTCGGAAATGTTATGAATCCAGCAGTCAGGCTGGGGAGCAGAGGGGCTGGGTCTGTGGCCTTCCATCACTCCCAGGTTGGGGAAGAGGCAGGGCCTGCCACCCTTGTGTGGAGGCAGAGATGAGGACAGGGCTGCCACTTGTCCACCCTCCACCTGGATCCCTATAGAAAAAAGCACTGTGTTGGCCCCTAGGGTTTTAGCATCTAAGAAAGACCATTTTTTTTCCTGCGCAGGCCTAGGTTTCTTCTCCATAACCTCCCACTTTTTCTTTATTCCTTTCTCTCTTACCCTGCAACTTCAGCTTCATTAAATGGGCGATAATCTAGATTTCTGCAGTTGTGGGGGGGCTGAGCAATGGCAACTCTCTGGGGAAGCCAATTCCAGACCCATGTCTAGGAACTGGGCATCCTGGTGGTGGTCCTGGGCTCAGAGTGAGGAGTGGTCAGTAGGGAGGGGCAGCAGATAGAAAAAGACTGCCTGTGAGGGCCGAGGGGCACATGCGTGCATGCAGACTGTGGAGGACCTGAGACCACGCCTTTCCAGCATTCCCACTTCCCGAAGCAGGCAAAAGAGAGGGAGAAGGAGGAATGTGAGCAGGCTCTCTGTAGACAGCTTTTATTTCAATCCCAGAATTTATTCGCTTTAAAATTCTAATCCAGAACAGAGTCCCCAGGAAGTGGAGGGGCTGAGGGAGCGGCCAGAAGGGGCATCAACCTGGCAGAAGCACAAGGGGTGCCGTGCAGGTGGGGGACATCCTGACGATACAGGGTGGCTCTGGCCACTGTTCTCTGTGAGGCCCAGCCCTGTCCCAGGGAAGACGGTTCAAGGGTGCAGGCCAGTAGGGTGATGATTAGAAAGTGACCACACCAGGGGGTATGGTGGGAGCTGCATGGAGGGTAGGAGCCCATGCAGACAGGCGATACTCTGCACCAACTCACAGTCCAGAACACACATGCTGCATGCCATGCCCTGCTCTCTGCAGCGCTCCCCACACATCCATGCTACTTTGTCCACACAGGCCAAGCCACCTATCCTCTCCAGGCTGAGGGAACTCATGACTGCCCTGGAGCGGCCTTGCTTGGAGCACAGACCCATCACGTCAAGGAAAGCTGCACTGGCCCTCCGCCAGGCCCCAGAAACCCAGGGCTGCTGTGATTTCTAGAACTTCTGGCACTATATAGAAAGATGCTAAGTAGAAGGCAAAATGTCACTGGGACCCTGAGACACACCCCCACCACCAACCAGCCAGGAAGAAAGGGCAGCTCGGCCACAGCATTCACTGACCCATTGTGCCCAGTGACAGAGTGAAGTGAAGCCCTTTTGGGAATCCACAAAACTTGTGTGAGGCCCTATTCAGTTCTGGACTGGGGCAGCAGGGAAGGTGAGGAAGCCAGTTTGCAAAAGGGACTCGGAAAATCCCATCAGTGACCTGAACTGTCTTGTATCTAGCAAGGCTGGTTATGCCTAAATCACTGGTTTTTAAAAGAAGAAACTTCTAGGAAGCCCAAGAAGAGTTGGCCAGGACCCAGGAGCCTTCGATTCCTCCCACAGAGGCCTGCTTTCTAGGAAAGTGTCCCCTGTCCCCTCCACCTCCCTAGAGCTGGGCTCCGACTGGCTCCTGCCACAAGGTGGGCATCTGCATCCTCTTGTGGCCCAGAAGCAAACCTCCCCATCCAGAGTCAGCCCCTCCCCTGACGCCCGCTCCCCCCAGCTCCACCCCAAGGACATTGGGGACATCACGTCCACAGAGCCCTGCACAGCCGGATAATAATAATTAATAACCATTAGGAACAATACGGAGAAGACCAGTGCCCAGTCAGCCCAATGTGCAGCCTTGGCTTTTTTCTTTCTTCCTTTTTTTTTTTTTTTTTTTACTTTAATGAAAACAATGATTTGACTTTGAAGAAAGTGACTTTTTTAAAGTGAAAGCTGGATTGAGTTCCTCATCTGCCCCCTCCCCCGCATGCTGCCCCCCTTCCCTTCCGAGCTCCTCCTCCCATCTTGCCCCCACCATTTTTCTCTCTCCCTTTTTTCTTTTTCTTTTAATACTCTGCGTTCTATCATGCAAATCCCCTTTCAAATTATGAGAGTATTAGAGCCATCAACGGTAATGTCACCGCCACAAAATGAGAGTGGGGACTTAAGCACCTAACGAACAATGAAATGTGCGAGCCCTGGGACAGGACAATTAAGAACTGGGCTTAGCCAGCCAGGGAAATTTATTGCTATCAAATCCATATTTCTATTTTCCCCCTGAACAGTAACCTATTTGAATATGATTAAAGGGTTTCATTACAGCAGAGAGAAAGGCCCGTGTCCCGTGGTTCCTTGTGAGCTCACAAACACAGGCTTGGAGCTGGGTGCCCCTGTGAGGATATGGGTGGGGGCCAGTGGGGAGGGGAGGGGAGGACCCAGGGGTCCAGAAATTGAACATTAGGGAGCCGGCTCCCTGTGTAGGCAGGTCTGGTTGGAGAAAGTGGTTGGCTAGAAATGGGGTCTGGGAGTCTCTGGTTCTCTGACTCTTGGCAGAAGGTACCAGAAGATTCATTAGTAGATGGGGAAACTGAAGCAGCTTGAGGTTGTTGAGCAATAAGAGGTTGGGCAACTTGGTGAAGGACACTCAAATTTGTGAGAGTGGTAGATCCAAGACTGGACGCAAATCCAGTGCTATCCTTTCCTTTCCTCCCTTCCTCCTTCCTCCCGCCTTCTCTTCCTTCCTTCCTTCCCCCTTTTCCTTCATCCTTCCTTCCTCTCTCCTTCCTTCTGCCTTCCTTCTATCCCTATCTCCTTCTCCTTTCCCTCCTCCCTTTCCTCCCTTCCTCCTTCTTGCCTCTCTTCCTTCCTTCCTTTCTTCCCCTTTTTTTCTTTCCTTCTCCTCTCTCCCTCTCTCCATTCCTATCTCCCTCTCTTCATCCCCATCTGCCTCTCCTTTCCCTTCTTCTTTTTTTTTTTTTTGAGACGGAGTTTTACTCTTGTTGCCCAAGCGCAAGCGATTCTCCTGCCTCAGCCTCCCGAGTAGCTGGGATTACAGGCATGCGCCACCATGCCTGGCTAATGTTTGTAGTTTTAGTAGAGACGGGGTTTCTTCATGTTGGTCAGGCTGGTCTCGAACTCCCGACCTCAGATGATCCGCCCCCTCGGCCTTCCAAAGTACTGGAATTACAGGTGTGAGCCACCACATCCGGCCCCCTTCTCCTTTTCTTTTCCTTCACATTTTGTGTTCCCCGACAGTGCTAAGTGCTCTAGAGAGAAATGTACAGTCTGGAAATGTACAGTCTGGGAAATGTACAGTCTGGGAAATGTACAGTCTAGGGAAATGTACAGTCTGGGAAATGTACAGTCTGGGGAAATGTACAGTCTGGGGAATGTACAGTCTGGGGAAATGTACAGTCTGGGAAATGTACAGTCTAGGGAAATGCACAGTCTGGGGAAATGTACGGTCTGGGGAAATGTACGGTCTGGGAAATGTACAGTCTGGGAAATGTACAGTCTGGGGAAATGTACGGTCTGGGAAATGTACAGTCTGGGAAATGTACAGTCTAGGGAAATGTACAGTCTGGGGAAATGTACAGTCTGGGAAATGTACAGTCTGGGGAAATGTGCCGTCAGGGAAATGTGCAGTCTGGGAAACATACAGTTTGGGGAAATGTACAGTCTGGGAAATGTACAGTCTGGGGAAATGTACAGTCTGGGGAAATGTACAGTCTGGCTGAGGAGATGAGATATAGAAAAGGGGGCTGAGAAGAGTTGGAGACAGTGGATGGCTGAATGTGAAGAGTGGTGCCCACGCTGAGTTCTGAAGGGGCTCAGGATGGGTTCCAAGGGGCAGGGAGGGGGTGGGGTGGCAAAGCCCCAGAAAGATCTGCTGTAACACAAACAGATGGCAAAGAATTTTTCTTCCCTAGAAGTCTGCACATTATCACTCTGATCTATAGCAGAACCTTAATAAGATCTGGCTGTTGCCCCTTCCTGCTTTGTCAGCTACACCTAAACCAATAATGATCATGATCATGATACCAAGAATAATTCTAATGCTCCTGTGGATTTTCAGATCACTTAAGTTTATAACGTGCTTTCACACCCCTGTCCTCAAATTCTCAAAATAACCCTTTAAAGGGGGGCAGCTTGCCCAGCAAGCTACTCCCCAGCCCCTACTTGTGGCAGCTTTCTTCTTACTGGAAGCCCTAAACAAAAGAATTCTGGCCTGTGGTGGCACTGTAGTCCCAGCTACTTGGGAGGCTGAGGCAGAAGGATCACTTGAACCCAGGAGTTCGAGGCTACAGTGAGATATAGTTCTATGATTGCACCACTGCACTCCAGCCTGGGTGATAGAGTGAGACCCCCCACCTTTTTTTTGAGACGGAGTCTTGTTCTGTTGCCAGGCTAGGGTGCAGTGGCACCATCTCGGCTCACTGCAACCTCCACCTCTGGGGTTCAAGCGATCCTCCTGCCTCAGCCTCCTGAGTAGCTGGGACTACAGGCGTGCGCCACCATGCCCAGCTAATTTTTTGTATTTTTAATAGAGACAGGGTTTCACCACGTTGGCCAGGATGGTCTCGATCTCTTGACCTCATGATCCGCCTGCCTCAGCCTCCCAAAGTGTTGGGATTACAGGCGTGAGCCACTGTGCCCGGCCAAGACCTCCTTTCTAAGAGAGAAGAAAAAGAATAGTGGCCTTGCCAGAGAGACTAGCTGTAACTCCTGTGGCCATGGGTGGGTGGTGGGTACATGGAAGAGCACCCTCACGTACAGCACATGCGCACATGAGCAAACGGCGAATCCTATTCCATAGGAAATAATTAAGCGCTGAATCATGTGTACTGAGCTGGGAGGAGGCTGAGATCACCCAGGGATGATTCCAGAGTGTGGGGCAGGATTTGGAGACAGAGCCCTGGCCTTCCAAATAGGCCCTGGATATGAGAAAGAGGGGAGCCTAGAGAGAGACTTGGGAAGGGGCAGCCAGCCAGGCTGGGGATCTGAGAAGGGATGCGTTGATGGTACCACTAGAGTGAGGGGAGGGAGGGCAAGGTTTGAAGTCAAGGTCAGTGTGCTCCTCAGCTCCTCCAGCCTTGGTCTTCTCCTCTAGCCTTTCTGGTTCCCTGTCTTGTCTTCTGGTGCTTCCCCTCTCCCTTCATTGGACAACCCTGAGTTTCATACCTGGAGCTCACAGAGACTGCAGTGGTGCACCCTGGGAAGCTGGATGAAGCAGCGCTACCCACACTAGGATCTGCCTTCAGGGGCCCACTCTCCCACGAGGACATATGCTGGCCTCATGCTCCCGAAACATGGGCATCACCAGGGTAGTGAAGGAGGCACATGAGGAGTTGATCAAGGGTGCGAGAAGATCCCTTCTGATACTGGGCAGTGCCCCTCCCTGGTCTTCCTCCTCTCCACCTCCCATCCATCTTACAACAACTTCCCCCATGTGCACCCTACTCCCTCCTGCCATACTTTTCAGAGTCTGCTCTTTTTTTCATTCACTCATTCATTACTCCTGCATTCATCCATTCAACCAACATTTACCAAGCACGCTCTGGGATATAAAGATGTTTTATACTGCATCCTTGTTTGCAAAGAGCTCGTTATCTATTAGAGAAACGGGCACATGCACAGCAAAGAATAATGCCTAGAGGAGCGAGGGACAGATTCCAACCAGGCACGACCACCCTCTAAAGTGGGCAAGGCAGATACTGTTCTCACTTGAGAGGTGAGCAGACTGAGGCTCGGAGTTCTACTAAATAGCCCAAGGTCATGGTTGAGTGTGAGAAACAAAAACCCACTCACCTGACAAGCGAGTTGGCTTGTCACAAGTTCCTACCTACTTCCTTCCAGTTCTTCCTTCCCTAAAATCATCTAATCTCACATTCAGTCCTGGCCTCTGTTCATCTGCCCACTCAGGAGTGTTGGTTAAAATAATAATCCCATATACTGACCAATAAGAATGGACGCTGGTCATAGCAATGGAGCAGGGGCCTGAGGCCCCCTGCTGGGCGGGGTGCTAATGTTTACTTGCTGAATGGTATGAGGTCCAGCAAGTCCCAGATGGTGGGAGGTTGGCCTTCCCTGGTTAGGGGCAACGACTACTTACTAACTTTAACAACCAGCCTCGGCACAGTGACATACAGCACCTAGTGATCAGTGTTGCATCCATCCACTCATCCATCTGTTCATTTACCCATGATTCCCATCCATCTGTAAACCTATCACCCCACGCTGGCCCCACCCACTAGGATGCACTGAACACTGTAGGGGAGCATCTTTGAAGTCAAAGACAAGCTTCCTTCTCCCTAGGAGCTTACGCTGGGGAGTTGGGGAGCCAGGACCGACCCATTCAAATGTTAAACAACATTTTTAACAAGAGGTGCCTCAGGGAAGTTCAGGACGGGTTGCCTAGTGCCTGGCATGTGCCTGAAGGGTTCAGAGCAGTTAAGATGTTGTGTATGTGGGTGAGGAAGGAGAGAGCAGGGAGGCTGTCAGGGTGCAACTAGCCTTTGAGCTGGAGCTTTGAGCAAATGATGGTAAGCCTCTCAGCTTCTCCTTGGCCCGGCCTCCTTCTCTATCCCTAATGTCCAGGTCTGAGTATTAGTTTGTTGTGGGCCTGCCTACACGCTCCCTCAGAAACCAGAGGGCAGGGACCCAGAGATGCCGCTTACTCTGATCCTGGCCTCTCTCTTGGGCACACACAATGCCTCCTACAAGGAAGGAGCCGGCCTGCTGTTGGGTTACCAGCTCTCCCCCTCTACCTTCTCTTTCCCTCACTTTCCTTCCAGGGGCTGTCAGTTTAACGGACAGGTGTTTAATTCCAGCCTGTCAGGCACCTGGAAATGCCAGCCTCACTGCACATCAGTTGGTGGAGTTTGCTTTTAAAAGAGTGGCAAGAAACTGAACTCTGCTATCTGCAGCTGAGCCCTCTCTCTGTCTCCATCTCATTGGCAAATGTGGTTGCACCTTTCTTGCTGTTTTCCATTGAGGCACCTGAGCTCTGGGAAGCAGAGAAGGCAAAGAGCCTCTCCAAGTGCCTCCAGTGGAGGTTGAATACCTGAGTGCCCAGTGTGACCAGCTATGTCCTTGGCATGTGCTGGGCCTGCTTTTTAACTATTAAGTCATGCCATAGCTAAAACACACTGCTTCTGCAGCCCTGGGGCAGAGAGGCAGCTGTCAGCTTCTCCAGCCGGTGCAAGCTGCTGCTTCTTTCTGTATCCACCCTGCTCCGGTATGAGCCAGGAACTGCGTGCTCACCTCTGGCCTGGGAAATACATGGAAGCAGCCCCAGGAATCTGCCCATAGAGCTCTGGCAGCTTAGCTATAGGGGTTAGAGCATGGTCCACAGTTCACCGTGTAATGCTACCACAGAAGGACTAGCCAACCAGCTCCTCTATGAGTCTTTGGGAGAGGGTGTCAGGGCTGGAAGACCAGAGGTTAGAAAAGAGAACCTATCTTTGGAGGTTGGGGATAAAGCTTGAGGAATTGGGTCAGAAGTAGGGGCCTTTGGGGCATATCAACTAAAGCCAGAGGACAGAGTTCACAGCCCGGCTCAGGCAATGAAAGCACTTGAGTGGCATCTCAGAGGGGTGCTGGGCTCGCCCTGGCACATGGCTTCCCTCTAGTTCCTTTTCTGCCCTCCCATGCCCATTTCCCTCCTGCTTGCTTATCTATTTCTTTTTGCTTTGCCATCTCCTACCTGTCCCTCACACAGACCTCCACCCACTGCATACCCCAACGAGGCATCACAGTTCCTAACGAAACGGAACCACTGCCAGATGAAATATATTACTATTAAATACTTAATTCTTCTTGTGAGCAGAGAGCAGGCAGTATGAATACGATTATTAAAGAAAATTACTTTGGCTGATCAGATATTTCTGCATACTAATTTCTGACCCCTCTTCCCTCACTCCCGCTTCTTGTCCCTTAGAGACCAGGACAGATAAAATTCCATCACAAATAGCTGATTACTGAGGCTTGCATTAAAAATCACATTTTCTCCCCGCCTCTCCCTCTCTGGAGCCTTTTCTATGCTGATGTCCTTGCTTGAAGAAGGGGTGTCCCTAGATAGCAGCTACCACTGGACAACATCTAGGGAGACCCTATTTCATCCTTCTTCTCCTCTCCCCACATATTTTCTCTGATATCAGCAGATCCACTTTTCCAGCTAGTTCCCTAAATGGCCAGAAGATCCTGCAAGCTCCAGGGCTCCTGCTGTCAGCTCCTAAAGCATCTCATCACAGCCTCTTGCTCCACTGTTCTGTGCTTAAGAACATGGTGGGGCTGCCCACTAACCAAGATGGTTGACTTTGCACCAGTGGGATGTCAAGATCTTAAGAGGAGAACAGGAAGTGGGATCAGACCCCACCTTAAAAGGGAGGGACTTCCTAACTGTTCAGAGCTTTTTGATTGGCTAAGCTTTAGACCTCTTTGTAAATATCTGGGGAATACAAAGTGAGGGAATTCATTCATTCACCCATTAAAATCAGCAAACTTGTGTGTGTGTAGAGATGCACATATGTAACTCCAATGTCTAACTCAAAATTACACTTAAATTTTGTATGCCTTGGTTTTCTCATCTGCAAAATGGGGATAATAGCTGTGCCTACTTCACATGATTGTTGTGAGGATTAATGAGTTAATTTACAAAAAGCATTTAGAACACTGCCTAGCACTTAACAAGTATGATGTAAGGGTCAGCTATCATTACTATTATTGTTATTGTTACTATTATTACTATTGCTATATATAATTTTTAAAATGTACTCTCCACCTGCTCACGAACGACTCTTCCCCGTAATTCCCTATCAGAGAGCATTTCCCCAGGCCCCTTTCCTAGGTTCCCACTTGGCTTAGCAAGGTTCTCAGTGCCTCCTGGATCCCCTTCTCAATGACCCCTTGACCCCACTCTGAGACCTCCACCTTGGTTCCAACCACTGGTGCCAGAGCAATTACCAGGGTTCTGGCAATCAAGGGTGGTGAGGGGAGGGAGCTAAAAATACACCCATTTTCCACAGTCCCATAAGCCTTCAATTTACCTGCTTTTATAAAAAGATGCTTCCTTAGGTGTCACCAGCAGAAGGTATAATTACAGCCTGGAAATGTTAATTCCCTTCCTCCTGATATGTGGATCGTTGCTCTGCGGGGCTCCTGTCCTCCTCAGAGCCCTGGGAGGGGAGATGGGCAGGCGGTGGGAGGGAGTCAGAGTGGGAGGCAATGCCAGGCCTGAAGGCCAGCAGGGACCACCCTAAATGAGAACAGGAAGCAGTGGAGGAGGTGCCTTCTCATACCTGGCTACCCCCAGGAATCTCCCAGGCGGCTGGGGCTGGAGAAGGTGGACACTGAGATAGAGACAGATGTGGGGAAGTGGGAACTCTAAGGCACCTGTTTCAGATCCGTGAAACTGAGCTTTATCAATGCTCCCCAGAACTCACTTTCCCTTTTTTTCAAATGAGCTAGTTGTACTGTTTTCCCCTCCAGGTCACAGTGAAGTGACACCGCTTTGGGAATGCAGAGAGGACCTATAGGTCACATAGACAGTCATTCCTAATGCATTCTCCCAGTGGGCTTGAGTGTTTGCTCTGGGGCAGGTAGTGGGCCAGGGTAACAGAGATCACAGTGCAGATAGGGAGGAGATGAAGATAGTCATGGTAGGGTGTGGCTAGGGCTGTCCATAAGTAAGCAAAGGGTGATCCAGGGACCAGGACGGAGCAGCCTCACTCAGACAAGGGATCATTCTTGAGCTTTTTTTCAGATGAATTTATTTTTTTTTGAAACAGATCTCACTCTGTCACCCAGGCTGGAGTGCAATGGCGTGATCTCAGCTCACTGCAACCTCCCCTTCCCGGGTTCAAGCCATTGTCTTGCCTCAGCCTCCTGAGTAGCTGGGATTACAGGTGTCCTCCACCATGCCTGGCTAATTTCTGTATCTTTAGTAAAGATGGGGTTTCACCATGTTGGGCCAGGCTGGTCTCGAACTCTTGACCTCAGGTGATCCGCCTGCCTCAGCCTCCCAAAGTGCTGGGATTACAGGTGTGAGTCACCATGCCCAGCCCATTCTTGAGCTTTGAAGGACAAGCAGGGTGTGGCTTGCTAGTCTCCTTGCCCCCATCTGTCCGCCTTCAGTTTATCCACACATGATAGCCAGAGGGATTATCCTAAAACCTAAGAGAGATCATGTCATTCTCTGCTTAGCATCCTCTAATGGTTCCCCATTTCACTCAGAATTATCACAGTGGCCTCAAGGCCCTATTCATCCTGCCTTCCGTGCTGCAGTTTCGGCCATAGCGCTCGGTAGCACCTACTGTTGTGTATTATAGTCATCCATGGGGCAGGACTCCTCGCTGATACCAAAATCCAGGCACCTCAGGTCCCCTATATAAAATGGCATAGTATTTCTATATAACCTGTGCACATCCTCCCATATACTTTAAATCATCTTTAGATTACTTATGATAACTAATACAATATAAATGCTATGTAAATAGTTGTTGTATTGTTTAGGGAATAATGACAAGAAAAAAGTCTATACATGTTCAGTACAGGTGCAACCATCGGAAGCTTAACTACATTTTCTGTCTATGTTTGGTTGAATCCACAATGCAGATGTGGATATGAGGGGTGACTTCTTTGTTTTGTTTTAGTCTCTATCCCTCACCATGATATAAAACTCCATGAGGACAAGGATTTTTGTCTGTTTTGTTCCCAGGGCTCAGAACAGTGTCAGGCACACAGTAGGTGTTCATTAAGTGTTTGTGAATGAATGAGACCCTTCAGGAAGGATTTCCAAATACAGGGCAGAGTAAATGCAAAGTGCAGTGACATGGAAGGGCCCCACGCATTTGGGAAACTTGAGTTCCATATGCCTGGTGCATAAGATGCCGGTGGAAAAGAGGAACAGGATGAGACCAAGGCCAGTGTGGCATTTTTCTATGGAAAAGGCAGAGGAGAGCAGTGACATGGTTATATTTGTGTTTCTGGAAGATTCCATGGGCTGTTGAGAGTGGGTTAGAGCTGAGGAAAGCTGGAGGCAGAAAGACCAGGAAGGAAGCTGTGTAGGCATGCAGGGGAGAGGATGAGGCCCCTGTCCAAAGCAGGGCAGGCACGGACAGAGGTGGGTTTCTAAGAGGCATAGGGGGTCTGCAGTGAGAAGCAAGGTGCCAGGCCTCTTCCCCCTTCTCCAAAACAGGTCATCCTGCTCCCCAGCGGAACACCACTCCCAGCCAGGCTGACACCCATTCCGAGCCTTGGAAACCCTTCCCTTTAACACTCCACCCAATCCCTTTCTCTGGCTCCCATCCCTCTGTGTCACATGGAGGTCCTCTGAATGACCACAGCATCCCTCAGTAGCCACTCCTGCCATTGCTTATCCCCACCTGTCATGAAACATTTCATTAGGGTGTTTCTTGTGAACTTCTTGAGGGCAGGGACTTTGGTGTTTCTGTTCCAGACCTGACAGAATTGCACAGTGGTTTAGAGCCTAGGACTTTTGTCTTGGGCAATCTTGGATTTAAATTCTGAGTCTCCCACTTAGTACCTAATTGACTTTCAGTTATGTCCCCATCTGTGAAATGGGAATACAAGTTTTTTAATTTTGATTTTTACTGTTTTTTTGTTTGTTTGTTTGACAGTCTCTCTCTGTCACCCAGGCTGGAGTGCAATGGCACGATCTTGGCTCACTGCAACCTCTCTCTGCCTCCCGGGTTCAAGCGATTCTCCTGCCTCAGCCTCTGGAGTAGCTGGGATTACAGTCACACGCCACCATGCCTGGCCCAGGATTGCTCTGAGGATTAACTGAGCTAATGCATGTAATAGATATTAGCGAGATGTAAAGTGCTCTTATACACTCTCAGAGCATCCTGTACTCCTGCGCTGCACTTCCCACGCCTGTAAATACTAAATTAACTGCATCTTTACGGCTGGCTTTCTTCCCCACTAGACTGTAAGCACCATGAGGACAGGAGCCAGCATAGCCTAGCATGATTCCTCAACATAGTCACAGTTGTTAAATAATTGTGCTGACTGAGTGGATTGCTGTATTACTAAACACTTAACACATTTAATTCAACTGAAACTCAGCTGCTAAAGAAGAGAGAATTTTAATCAATCCAAATTGGCCATGGTTCTCCCCAGGACCCCCAGCGCTTGTGGGAGCACAGACAGAGTGGACTTCCCTAGAAGACAGCGGGCGGGGCTGCTGGGCTGGGCAGGTGGGTGGGCAGCTGTTTCAGCACACCCTTTCGTAGAAGGGGAATATGGAAGTCTGAGCCTTGAAACTTTGACCTGGGCCCAGCCTAGGGCAAGGTAGGTGCAGCCTGCAGGGTGACCTGGCTGAGTCCAGAGTCAGGTGGCTGCCCTACCCCCCACACTCCTGCTTTAACTGGAAGATGCTGGGATCAGAGGGAGGGGTGGGGCTCAGCCTGCCTGACCCTCTGGGGAGCTGGCAGGCCTGAGATGCTGCAGAGCACTGCAGGTCCCAAGGCTGTATATACATAGGGCCGGGAATGTTTATTTTTCCTTATTGACTTTCTCCAAATAAACCCCTGCCCAGCAGAAAGGGGCTCCCAGCAGCAGCTGTTTACCCAGTGTTTGCGATAAAGAGGCTTCTCCATAGCAACAGGTGGCAATGTGCAGCTCTCGGGGAACATGGCAGGGCCTCGCCGCAGGGCTGTGTTTACCCAAGGGGAAAGAAAAAGAGGCAGAGGGAGATGGAAGGAAGGAGGGGAGGAAAGAAGGGAGGAAGGAAGGAAGGGAGACAGGAAGGGAGGAGAGAGCGAGGCAGACCAGGAGACTGTGGGCTTGGGAGTGAACAGGAGGGTCCAGGGAGGAAGCTCCAGAAGATGGAGTTTGGAGAGTTTCTGTCCTCAGGAAGCTTCCACTGAGAGTTCCTGGTGGGCCCAGAGGAGGGAAGGCTGTCAGGTGATGTGTGAGAAGTGTGTGCCCGGCTGGGCTGGGGTAACTCTGAGCGGGAGTACCTTGCATAGGAGCCAGGGGGCACCTGCTCAGCACAAGCTTGTGTGGCCTGGTCAGAGTGTTAGTCTAAGTCATTGTCTACTGTGTGTGTGTGTGTGTGTGTGTGTGTGTGTGTGTGTGTGTGTGTCCATGCTGCCCTGGGAGGGAGGTTTTCGTTTTCTAAGACTGCTGTAGGAGCACACAGTCTTGGTGTCTTAAAGCAACAGAAATGTATTGTGCCAACTAAAATGAGCAGCAGGGAGACCAACTCTCCAAAACAAAGGTTTATTTGGGAATAGCAGGGGATTGCAATCTGGGATATGTGTGCTCTAACGGGTCATAGGCCCATAGTAGGTCCAAGGGGGTTGGGGCCAGGAGGAAGCTTTTAAAGACAAAAAGGAGAAATCGTGTAAGCAGTTTTGAAACAAAGACCATGGGTTACAGGGTCTCGTAGGAATTGGCATAAGCTCTTTGGTGAAGATACCCATTGTTAGGCAAGTGTCCTGGGGCAAGTGGCTTATCTGGAATGCTGCGATTCTGAGGAATTCCTTGCATAGTTCCCATCATAGACATGTATGGATGAGGGCCCCTTCTTCATGGCCCCCTGGCTCCATTTTCTTAGGGTTTGACAGTGACTGTATTTCGATTCTAATAACTTTCACAGTTGTCTCACGGTTCTGGAGGACAGAAGTCTGAGATTAAGATGTGGCAAAGTCAGTCCCTTCTGTCGGCTCTGAGGGGACTATGCCTCTGTTCCTGGCTTCTGGACTGCTGCAATACTTGCTGAACCTTGGCTTGAAGACACCTCACCCCAATCTCTGCTCCCATCATCACATAGCATTTTCCCTATGTGTCTCTGTGGCTAAATTTCCCTCTTGTTGTAAGAACACCAGTTACTGCATTTAGAGTCCACTCCAATCCAGTATGACCTCATCTTAACTGGATTACATCTGCAAAGAGCCTATTTCCAAATAAGGTCACATTCATAGGTACCAAAGGTTAGGACTTGGCATCTTTTTGGAGGACATAGTTGTACCCACTACTGGCGGAGTTGACATGAGGGGAGGGACAGCTCTCTGTAAGGCTGGGGTAATCAACCTGCTTGCAAGGCTCTCAGCAGACAGCTTCTTCACGCTCTTGCCATTCCTTCTCTTGCAAAAGAAGGCAGTGGTTCTGGGGTGAAGAAGGGGGCCCCACCCCACTGTCTCATCTAGGTGAAGTCCTCAGGCAGCGGGGAAAGGAGGACTTGAGGCATAAGGAGTGAGTTGCAGGTGACTTCGGGAACCCGGTGCCGGTGTCCATGTCTTACTAACTAGTTGTGTGACTTTGGACAAGTTACTCCTTCCCTCAGTGCCGCTGTGTCCTCATCTGTACCAATGATACCCGCCCCACAATGTTGTCAGAATTGTGAAGCCCTTGGAACGATTCTGATACATAGCAGGCACCACCCGAAGTATGGCCATTCTCAGTATTTTCCACAAGCCTTGGTTTTTCCACTGGGAGTGCACGGAAACCCAGTTAGGAATGCCACACCAGGGTGCTGCCCATTCCTGCGGAAAGCAGTGACCCAGGCACCAAGATGGGCATGATTTGATGTGGGCATGGCCCTGGCGGAGGAGTCTGTCCCAGAGACCTGGTGTGGGTGAGGACATCAGTGGGAGATCTTCAAGCTGGAAGCAGGGCACTCCTGCCCAAGCAGGCAGATGCACACCGGCACCCCACTCCAACTCACCCAGTGTGCTCAACCCCGAGACTCAGCAGCTGAGTGTGTGAAGGGAGTCAGCGACCAGATTGAAAGCACACACACACGTACACACTTGCATACATACAACTCGCAGATATAGACGCTTGCACACTTCACAGAAATACACACACCTCACAGACACACATACCTTATAGACACACATCTTATACACACAGCTCACAGACACACACACGGCTCACAGACACACAGACCTCATAGACACTTTATAGACCCGCATCTCACACATACCTCACACACACAGCTCACAGACACACACCTCATGGGTACACGTACCTCATAGACACACAGCTCACAGATGCACACACAGGCATATCTCACACACACACATACTTTATAGACACACACCTCACACACACAGCTCACAGACACACACCTCATGGATACACACACACAGACTTTATAGACACACAACTCTCACACACAGCTCACAGACATACACCTCATGAATACACACACACACACACACTTTATAGACACACACCTCACACACACAGCTCACAGACACACACCTCATGGATACACGTACCTCATGGACACACAGCTCACAGATGCACACACAGTTCACAGACACGCATACCTCACAGACACACATAATTTATAGACACACACCTCACACATACCTCACACACACGGCTCACAGACACATACCTCATGGATACACACACACATACTTTATAGACACACAGCTCACAGACACACACCTCATGGATACACACATACCTCACACATACACATTTCACACACACACCTCACACACACGTCTCACAGACACACATCACAGACACACACATCTTATGCACATACCCATCACAGACATGTACACACCTCACACACTTCACACACACACACCTCACACACAGACCTCACAGACATGTCATACAACTCACCCATACCCTTCACATACACACACACCTCACACACACACATTTCACACACAGACACACACACACACCTCACAGACATTCCTCCCCCCACCACACATACGCACAGATGCAGACTTCAGCCACATAAGAACCCATCTCTAGCCCGATGGGTCCCAAGAGTCCACACAGCACAGCAAAGCTCAAACGTATTTGTTCATGCGCCAATCTTTCTTGAACACCTACTCTGGGCTAGGCGCTGTTGGAGGAATGGCCGGAGACGAAACATGAAGATTTCATTTTCGTCAGGGGGTCAGATGTAAGAAAAATGAATAAGCAAATTATATCGTACATTACAGGGAATTTAGTGCTATGGAGAAAAGTGAAGGAGGAAAAGGGATTGTCGGGAGGCTGTAATTTAACATGCATCCTTCACGCCTTCCTAGGGTCCCCTTTTCCCACAACCCAAGGCCAAGATGTGAGCTGAAGGCCCGCAGGCCCCAGTCTAAGCCACTCTCCTCTGAGTGGGATGGGCTGGGGACAGCGGCCAGAGTTGGACATTTGCCTGGTGCCTGCTGGACTGGCTCCTGCAGCTTCTGTCAGGGTCCCCAGGAGCTGGCGTCCCTGCAGCGGGGCGGGCAGGCACCCCCTAGAGATCTGTTGCTCTCTAACTACAGTGTGTCACCCTCCTCGTTACTATTCTCATCCTCATTACAGGGAAATGTCCTCGCACTCAAACAACAACCACGCAGCGCAGTTCCATAGCCCCGCGGAGAGACAGGACATTTTTCTGGAGCTGCTGGAGAGAACAGTCAGAGAAGCCTGGGGAGGAAGAGTTGATGCCTTCTGGAGTTTCTTGTGGCGGGTGGTAGGTGGTGGGGGGAGCCCTTTCCGGGTGTCAACTTTTTCTTTCCTCTCTTCCCCCAGCTCCTGTTTTCATCCTTACCAATGAGAATTCAGCTAATTGTTTACTCCAGGCTTGTGCCTGTCACCAACTAACCCAGGAGGCCCTCAGAGCCAAGCCCTGCCCTTTGCCTCATTCTTTGTAACTGGACACCTGCAAGAGTGCTGGGCACACAGTAGGTGCTCCATAAATGCTACTCAAATGGATAAGTAGGATAAATAAATGCAGAGTTTGGTAGTTCAAGGTTGGGCGCAGTGGCTCACGCCTGTAATCCCAGCACTTTGGGAGGCCAAGGCAGGCAGATCACCTGAGGTCAGGAGTTTGAGACCAGCCTGGCCAACATGGTAACCCCCCACTCTACTAAAAATACAAAAGTTAGCGGGCATGGTGGGCACCTGTAATCCCAGCTATTTAGGAGGCTGAGGCAGGAGAATCGCTTGAACCCGGGAGACGGAGGTTTCAGTGAGCCAGACTGCACCATTGCACTCCAGCCTGGGCAACAAGAGTAAAACTCTGTCTCAAAAAAAAAAAAAAAAAAAAAAAGAGTTTGATAGTGCAGAAGCGTGGCCTATTGCCTGAGGCCCATGGGTGGTGCAGTGGGACCCAGGAAGGGTGAGAGAGAGATAGGAGCTTCCCCATCCCTCCCTCAAGCAGCTGAGCTCATCTGGAATCATAGTCCTTGGAGTTCCACCATTATAGAATCTTTCCTTTGTGCTAATGATGACCTCTTCCTCCCAGGGCTCTCATTTAAAAGACAAATGTACTCCATAATGTATTTGGTGATCTGTAGTGTGGTGTGAAATGACCTGAGGCAAGTCCTTGAACTCTCCTGGGCCTCAGTGGCCTGGTCTGTCTAGTGGGGACATGACTCAGACCTACCCCAGGGTTGTTGCCCTGGTTCCATACTTTTCCATGTATTACCTCCCTCTGCGGAGCTAAGTCCCCATCCTAGGGGCTGCTCAGTGAATGGTGAGGCATTCACTGTCAATATGTGACACATTCATGTCAATATGTGAGGCAGGCAAGTGTGCTCCTCTGACAGGACGTGTCACTGAGGTGATACCGGATGAAGGAAGAATCTGCTTGACTGATCCTTTTCCCCAGGGCTGGCTGGCCTTGGCTTTGTGGAAGAGACTGGGGTAGGTAGGGGTGGGTCTGGAAGGCAGGAGAGAGGAGAGCTGGGGGACTTAAAACCTCAGGCATGGGCTTGGCTCCTGTGAAGACAAGGCTAGGGCCAGCATCTGGGTGACTGGCAGGGAGAAGTGGGAAGGTGAGGAACGGCGGGGACTAGCAGGTTTACTTCCCGCCGCAAGCGATGAGCACAAGGGAGACAGCTAGAGAACAGAGCCCTCAGAAAGTTTCCAGCACATTCCTGCTAAAATTAGCCCCAGCTTGCATACGCAACTCTATATTTAAACCAGCGGCCTGTCAGAGTCACTGTGTTGTGCCGCCAGCACACGCCTGCGGGTGTGGGGCCCGGTGCCGAAGCAGGGGTGCAGGCAGCATCCCAGGGCCTGAGCAAGCCGCCCTCTGCCTACCCACGCCTGCTTGTGGAGAGTCACCCGGGGGTGCATGAGTGGGCGGGCGTAAGTGTTGCTCCCAGACAGTGTGTGAGGCCTCCTGCCTCTTGTCCCCGCTCCAGGGGCAGAGCCCCAGCAGGACAGACGGACACAAACACAGATACCGATACAGCCACATGCAGAAGGGACAGGGCAGACAGGTGTAAAGAACACTCTGGGAGAAAAGAGGGAGGAGAAAGAAGACAGCGATGGAGAGAGGGGAGAGGGCAGAACGAATAAGCATCTGTGGAAAAGGCAGGAGGGAGGGAAACAGATTCAAAGACAGCTTGACACGCAGGTGGTATGCCCCACACTTGGGCTGTCCAGGAGATGGCGTGGGGGTGGGGTCTCAAGGGGAGCTCAGCCTCTCGAAAGAGCCTTAGCCTTCTGACCACCAAGCCACCCACACTCACACTCTCTAAGGGCGAGGGGAGCCCAAGCTGCTCCCCTGCTTCCCTGCCTGCTGCCCGGCCCTCTCTAGGGAAAGCACTGGCTGATAAGAAGCCACATTTTACCCGAGGCTTGGAACATTAACTTCGACACTGAAAAGGGGATGTTTTATTACCCAGGAATATTTCTGCATCTCTTCAGAGATCTTGCTCGGTCCCCACCCCAGCAGCAAGCCTCTTTTGACAATTAAACCCAGCTCTCTCTGGTTAATCCTAATGATCTAGCCCTGTGTAGGCCCCAAAGAGGGGATTTTATATGTGGGCAAGTGTCTCCTTTATCCTGTGTGGCTGACCCCTCTCCCTTGCCTACCATTTTGTGTGCGTGCATGTGTGTGTGTGTGTGCGCACTGCCGTGTGCATGTGCACATGCTGCGGACAGGTGGGGCGATCCCTGGGCCCTCCCACCAGGCCCTTCCTGCGGCTCTATTCCCCTTTGGTTGCGGACCTGCAAGGATCCTCAGAGAGCAGTCAGTCTCCGATAAAATGACAGATGGGACAACTGAGTCTCAGAGAAGGAGCGTGACTAGCCCAGGATCACTCAGGGAGTTCATGGCTGATCTGGGCCTGAATCCCTTTTTCCGTACTTTCCCGTGTGTTATTCCCCTTCTGCAGAGCTAAGTCCCCATCCTCCTTAGTGTGTGCCTAGCTTGGACATCCCTTCTCTTTGAGACCCAGTTCTAACTTCCAGGCAGGGTGAACAACTGTCCTGGTTTTCCTGTGACTGCCCTGGTTTCAGTATTGCAAGTCTGAAGCTCAGCACTGGAAGCTGGGATGGTTGACCGCCCGATTTCCAGGTCAAAAGGATGACTCCTCTTCATGGGCTCCCAGAAATATTCAATGATAATGCCTAACATTTGCTGACCCTCTCTACATGTTAAGCACTGCTGTTCTAAGCCCTTAACACAGATTTATTCATTTAATTCTCTCAATAACACTTTGAGGTGGACACTGTTGACCCATTTTACAGATGATAAAAGGGAGATAGATAGAAAGAAGTAAGACAGCACACCTAGCTGAGAAGGGGAGAGGCAGGATTTAAACCTGAGTGCTTGGGTCCCAGGAGAAGCACTCTTAGCCACTAGGCTATCCGATCCTCTCTTAGAGAATGCCTGTTGTGGTTAGTACATAAGGCTGTCTCCTTGCTCAACCAAACTCAGCAGGGCAAAGTCCCATGTGTCCTTAACCTCTGTGCCTGGCACAGTGCCAGGTGTGTGATAAGCACTAAGCGTAATTTTGTTGACTGGGTCCATGCCTGGCCTGCCCTCCACTAGGCTGGCACTCATTCCTTTCCCTTGTCCCATACCCTGGGCCTCTCATCTAGAGGGCCCCTTCTCAGCCATCTTCTTTGCTCCTGTTTGGCATCTTCTCAGCTCCTTAGCCCTATATTCCAGTGTCTTGAAAGAATCTGCTTTCTTGTGAGCCAACAAAGTTCAGAAGAAACCCATGCACGTGTTCTGAGAGGTTCCAGACTGAGTCTTTGGCCTGAGGCCAATCCAGCCCCGCCCTCTCTGCACGGCCCCAAGATAGGAGTGCCCCAGATTCTAGCAGCAAGACCCTGTTGGCGACCTCTGGCTTCTGGGGCCTCTGTTTCAGCCACCCTGCTCCCGTGTGGGTGCAGCCCCCACACAGGGTTATGGGTGGTACAACTCTTGCGGTTTACTCTGTTTCCAGAAACCCTTAGTGAAATTACAGCTTTAATTAAATACAGCTGGCTGTATGTTAGACTCTGTATAATTATCACTTAGACAAAAGTTCAAACAAAGTTTATTGTAAATTCTATTTGACAGAAACAACTGGAAGAGCTGAGGGCTATTGGCCTGCCTGAGTGACAGAGAGGTGGAGCCACTGCTGCTCAGTGGGAATGGAAAGAAGGAGCCTTCTGAGGGATACAGGTGTGCATGGGGCATTTGGGAAGACAGCACCCTGGATCCAGGTCAGACTAGGTTGCCATGTGATACTGGACAAGTCCCTGCCCCATCTCTAGGGCTCAGTTCCCTTCCCTGGGATAGAGAGGTTTCATTTCTCTTGCAGATATTGACTGAGAGCTACTATGTGTCAGGCACTGTTGTAGGCCCTGGAGCTCAGTGGCCAACCAAGCAGATAAAAGTCCTGACTTCAGCTGGGCTCAGTGGCTCAAGCCTGTAATCCCAGCACTTTGGGAGGCTGAGGCGGATGTATCACCTGAGGTCAGGAGTTCGAGACCAGCCTGGCCAACATAGTGAAACCCCATCTCTACTAAAAATACAAAACATTAGCTGGGCATGGTGGTGCATGCCTGTAATCCCAGCTACTGGGGAGGCTGAGACAGAATTGCTTGAACCCAGAAGGCAGAGGTTGCAGTAAGCCGAGATCGCATCATTGCACTTCAGCCTGGCCAACAGAGCCAGACTCTGTCTCAAGAAAAAAAAAAAAAAAAAAAAAAAAAAAAGTCCTGATCTCATGGAAGCTTAAAGGCAACCAATACATGCATAAATAAATGTGTAATATAATGTCAGGTAGCAATGAGTAACCTGAGGAAAAATAAATCAGGGTAAGGCGAGAGAAAGGGATAATGGAAGGGTGAGGAGCACTATTTCAGGAAAGGAACATGAAAGGTGACATGAAGCAGGGATCTGAAGAAAGTGAAGGAGTTAGCTGTGGTAAAATAAGGAGGAAAAACACTCCAGGCAGAGGGAGGAGCCTGTGCAGAGGCCCTGAGGCAAGAACCCATTCAGCATGTTCAAGAAAGGGCAAGGAGGCCAGAGTGCTTGCAGTAGTAGAAGGGAAGAAAAAAGTGGTAGAAGATGAGGTCTGAGGGGGAAGTGGAGCACAGAGCATGTAAGACCTGGCAGGTCTTAGAGAGGACTTTAGATTTTATTCAAAATGTGATAGAAGGCCACTGTGAGGTTAAGAGAAGGAGAGTGACATCATGATCTGATTAGGATTAGATTCAAAATAGGATCACTGAAGCCCCTCCCAACTCTGACTTGCCCTGACTCTAATGCCCATTGTTGAGGAACAAACCACCTCAAAACTTAGTTGCTTAAAACAAAAAATTTATTATTAACTCTCATAGTTCTGTGGGTTGACTTGTTCCAGCTAGGCAGTTCTCGCTTGGGGTATCTCACCTGGTTCCCAGGTAGTAGCTGGAATGGAGTTGCTTGAAGGCTGGATTGGGTGGGATGTCCAGGCTGTCTTCTTCACTAACATACCTAGCATTTTAGCTGGGGTAGATGGAACAGCGGGTGCTTGGCCAAACATCACTTTCTCTTTCTTCCTGGCCCCTCCACATGGCTAGCTTGAGCTTCCTCACGGCATGCTGGGCTATGGCGAGTTGGACTTCCTATATGGTGTGTGACGGGGACCCTATCAAGAGACCCAGGCAGAAGCTGCAAGGTCTAGCATTAGACGTCACACAGTGTCTGGCCGGGCACGATGGCTCACGCCTGTAATCCCAGCACTTTGGGAGACCAAGGCGGGCAGATCACGAGGTCAGGAGATCGAGACCATCCTGGCTAATGGGGTGAAACCCCGTCTCTACTAAAAATACAAAACATTAGCTGGGTGTGGTGGCATGCGTCTGTAGTCCCAGCTATTCGGGAGGCTGAGGCAAGAGAATCGCTTGAACCTGGGAGGCGGAGGTTGCACTGAGCTGAGATTGCGCCACTGCACTCCAGCTTGGGCGACAGAGTGAGATTCCGTCTCAAAAAAAAAAAAAAAAAAATCACACAGTGCCACTTTTGCCACATTCTATTGGTTACCCTGGGCTGTCCCAGATTTGACATGAGAGGGGTCAGTCCTACACAAGAGTATATATTTGAGGAGGTGTGATTCATGTTGAGGTCATCGTTGGAGACAAGCTGCTATAGATACCCACTAGAAAAGCCAGATAAATAATAATAGCGACTATTCATTGAGTGCCTACTATGGGCTGGGCACTGTTCTGGTTTCCATATTTTAATTCATTTAATCTTCATATCAACCTCATGAGGTGGGTACTATTGTTAGCCCCACTTTACAGATGGGACGTCTGAGGCACAGAGAGGTAAGCATCTTGCCAAAAGTCACACAGCTAGTGAGTGGGAGCTGAGATTGAACCCACGCTGTCTGGCTCCAGAGTCGTTGCTCCACCAGACTCAAGTTTCCTTGGCTGCTCCAAGAGAGACACTCCAAAACAGCTGGAGACAGAGGGACCCTTCCCTGGTATCCCCAACTTCCCTCATCAGGGCATAGTGGGTGTCTTTGATTGAATTGGTTTGCTGAAATGCACAGCCTAAGGGAATTTTTCCAGGTGTGAAAGGAGAAGGCTTTCTGAGCCCGTTGCCCAAAATACATCCACAGCCCTTGAACTTGGTACGTACAATCACAGGTCCATGACACTTTTTTTTCTTTATTTCTTATTTCTTCTTCTTTTTTTTTTTTTGAGATGGAGTTTTGCTCTTGTTGCCCAGGCTGGAGTGCAGTGGCGCGATCTTGGCTCACTGCAACCTCTGCCTCCCGGGTTCAAGCGATTTGCCCGCCTCGGCCTCCTGAGTAGCTGGGATTACAAGCACCCACCACTACGCCTGGCTAATTTTTTGTATTTTTAGTAGAAACAGAGTTTCACTATGTTGGCCAGGCTGGTCTTGAACTCCTGACTTCAGGTGATCCACCCGCCTCAGCCTCCCAAAGTGCTGGGATTACAGATGTGAGCCACTATGCCCAGCAACACTTTTGAATGGAAAGGAATCTTCAAAATCAAGCCAGGTGTGGTGGCATGAACCTATAGTGCATGCCCACTACGGGGGCTAGTTCAGAGTAGCCCCGGCTACTCTGGATGCTGAGGTGAGAGGATTGCTTGAGCCCAGGAGTTCAAGACCAGACTGGGCAACATAGTGAGATCCTGTCTCAAGACGAAAAAAGAAAAAAAAAAAGCCCAAATTGTATGGTATGGACATGAGAACCGAAATTGAGAGAGTCAGGGACTTGCTCAGGGTCACCACATTAACTTGGCAGTGCCAGGGACTTGCTCAGGGTCACCACATTAACTTGGCAGTGCATCAGTAGGATTTGCCCCATGACCATACGTGAGTGGGGTCCTCACTGAGGTCTGTGCCGGTGGAAACTCTGCTACAGGGCAGGGCTGGAGTGGTAGCCCCAGCACCTCTCTGCTCCAAACTCAGGCCACGTGGTGTGCATGGCCCTGCGCCTAAGCGTGTGCAACTGCGTCAGAGCTCTGAGCTGGAGAAGGCAGGCATGAGCTTGGGGTGCAGTGGCACCCCATGATTCTTATTCCAGGCATGGGGTTTCTGAAAATATGCTGGTAGGAGCAGGGAATGAAAAGGGTTGGGTCTGCCATTTCCAAATCCATGGGCTTCTGCAAGGGACTGGGCCCCATACTGACTAAGTCCAGAGTGACTATAAGATCGATGTTGAACCCCAGCTCTCCATGGGGGTTGAGGAGCTTGGGTGAGCTTGGATGGGCCTGCCATGTTTTTTCCCCCCAGGATCTCAAACCCGTGGCTGTCCTGGTTTGGAGACAGGGGCAGATTGTTCTGGTCTCCAGGCCGCCGCTGTGGACCTGCTGTTTTTCCTCCTTCTGGGCCCATCACCTGGCTCGGAGCATGGAGCAGGTTGCTAACTTCTGCTGACACTGGCAGGGGCAGCCGCTCCCAGCCTGATACCTCATGGCAGCCACACTTGCACAAATCTTTAATTGTTTAGTTTAAAGAATTGTGTTTTGACCGCGAGGGGATTTTGGCTGGAGCTCAAGAAGTGATAATGATATTTCGCTGCCAAGACGTCTCCTTGGCTCTCTGTGTGTTAATGTGCACTTTCAAGACGCTCCAATTAACTGCATCAGCTCTCAGGGAGAGAAAGGGAGAGGGAGCGGGCAGGAGAGAGAAGGGAAGGAGAACACTGGCGATGATTGGGAGGAGGCGATGGAGAGGAAAAGAGACAGCCCACCCCCCCAATCTTTTTACTAGCAAACAAATTGGGGGGGATGGGTGACAAAGTTTTGAAGATGAGCTCCAAGTGAAGTGGTGTCTCATGCTTTGGAGGGGGAGACATTGATGAGACAGGGAAAAGTCTTGAGGTCAGGTGCCCTGGCCCAATAGGAGGCCTCGAGGGCACCTCCTTGCCAGTTCTCCAGGTGGACCTGTTTTCAGTTGTCTCCACCCTGGTCTCCCACCTCTATCCAAGTCCTCCACGCAGGCCTCTGCCTACATGCCTTCAGTTTCCCCAACACTCAGAGACGGGAGACAGAGCTAGTGCAGACCTCTGCTCTGATTCTAATCCAAGCCTGCTCTCAGCCCATCACCACTCTGGCCTCTTCTCTCCTCCCTACTCTCCTCCCCCTCTTCCCAGCTACACTAATCTTTTAGCTGTTCCTTGAACGAGCTGGGCGTACTTACACACGCCAGGGATTTTGCATTTGCTGTTCCCTCTGCTTAGAATGCTCTTCACCAAGATATTTACTCGGCTGGCTTCCCTAACCCCTTGAGGTTTTGACTCAGATGTCACCTTCTCAGTGAGCCCATGTTTAAAATTGCAATGCGTGCCCTATTACTCCCTAACCCCCTTCCCAGCTTTGTCTCTATAGCATTGACATACAATTTATTCTCCCATTTACTTTATTATCTGCTTCCACCACTGGCATGTCACCTCTGAGGGGGCAGAGTTTTGTGTTGTACTCACTGTTATATGTCATTTCCAGCAAGTAGAACAGAGCCTGGTATATGGGAGGTCCTCGATTAATATTTGTTGATTGCTAACAGAATGAACTCCGGACTTACCATTATGCCTTGTACCAACACATTTCCCTACCTTGAATCTTAACTCCAACTCCACATCCACCCTAACCCCACCTCCCATGACTCTTTCTTTACCCTCAAATCTCACTCACTCTCTTACCCCGGATTCAACCAGCTCTAGCCCTGCCCTTCACCTCTGCCGTTGCCCGTGCCCCCACCAATAAAATCTTGACCTCTTCCCCTGTGCAGTTGGCTCCTTCTTAATTAAATGTCCTCTGCCCTCCCTGGAAGCCTTGAGCTCCCATGTGCTTTGAGATTCTGCTTCCATCCTAGGCCTGGAAGCAGCCCAGGGAGGGAGGAGGGCTCCCCCATTGAAAATCTCAACAGGGGCCATCCCAGGCTGCGGATCTCCAGGGATTTCCTGGACTCCTTCCTCCACTCCCACTCACGCTGGCCCCAGGGATCCTCGGTTGTTAGAAGAGCTGTGGAGAGGGATTCTGGGCAGGCGCTGTCTCAGACCAGAGTGGCTGTGGGAGGCTCCTCCCTGGTTAGTTTACTTTACACCGCCTCCGAAAGCGAGGACTCCCTCGTCTCCCCTGATCTCTGTCTGCTCCCAACTCAAGCATGAAAATGACTTTTCCACATGCTGGGCCTTCCCCCGTCCCCTCGCACACACTCACACTATGCTCAGAAGCTTCCAGAATCCCAAACCCGCCCCAAAGCTGCCACTTTGCAAAGGCTTCCTCTAAAGCCACATCTGTCCCAGAGAGACCCCCGAAAGTGGAGGAAAGGGGTCGGCTGGCTGGAGTTGGGGCCCGGAGGCTGCCCAGATCGGGAGGAATGGGTGAGGGCTGAGGTCCCAACGGGATGGTCAGAACCCTCTCCCCGCACCTCCCTCCTGCTCTTACCCCCACCCTCCCGCTTCCCCTCCCCCCCCACCCCTCCCCTTCTCGTACCCTTCAGGCCTCCGAGGGAGGGTCAGCTCTGCCGGCTCAAGTTACAAGAACTTGAAGACAGGAAGATTTAGCGAGGGAGCCGCGGCCAAGCACAGTGCGCTGTTTGTCCGCCTTTGAAACCAGAGGCTGCGAGGCGGGGGTAGGGGGCAGGCGGGAGGCCGCGGGACACTAGGGTGAATTATCGCTCCTTTCGGGTTCTGACTTCCAAGGCTCTGGCCGCCCTCCCCCAGCCCCAGCTCCTGTTTCTCCAGGTGCTGGGGTGTTTTCCTACGTGTTAATTTGCCCCAGTTGACGCGCCCATTCTTGGCCCCCGGCCCCCCAAGGGGAGACCAGCCCGCCCTGGGGTGGGTCAGGAGGGGCCTTGGGGGTGGAGAGACGCGTGAGGTGCGGCCCGAGCCCTCAGGGTCTAGCCCCGGGGCTGGGAGGGACAAGAGACGGGGTGGGAAGTGTGCGTTTGGAGTGGGTGGGTGTTAGAACAGACTGTACATTGTCCTCTCCAGGCCGGCGCCCCCTCCCCACAGCCCCGGCGAGTTCCTGGACGGGCGCGCGCAAGCACAGCGACCCCTACCGGCTCCTCCACTCTCCCCAGCCACCTCCTCCAGGAAGCTCGCTCGGGCTTCCGGGACCTGGAAGAGTCCTGTAGAGACTGTCTGAGAGATGCTTTTGGCCTCCCAGACATTTTGTCCTTGGGTCCTCACTAATACATCACGAGGTCAGTTTGGCTTCTAGGTCTATGACTTTTAGAGACGACATTTTAGAGTGGGAAACAGGCTCTGAGAGGCTCGGCAGCTTGCCCAAGTCCACACAACTACTGAGAAGCAAGGTTGGGATATGAACTAGGTTTTCTGAGCTCCATGGTCTTTCCCCTGGTGCATGCTGGAAGGAGAGGGGAGCACAGAGTGGGTGTTGGGGTGGGGTGGCAAACTCACCCATGGGCAGGAGAGGTGCCCAGCAGCCTGGAAGGCTCTGAGGAATACCAGGGACCAGCCTGGCCTTGCCCTTTGACCTGCGTACTCGGTGTTCATTGCTCCCCTCCCAGGCTGGGCTGAGGCCAGGACCTGAGGTTTGGGGTAGGGTCTACCCCCAGCCCCAGCTAACCCTCAGGGTGGCCCCTGTGGGGATGCCCATACCTCCCTACTTCCTCTCCTCCTACAGTCCCTGCCCTGCAGGCCTGAGGCCCAAGTAGGGGGGCAAATTCCTATTAATTAGGCCTAGGAGTTGAAGGCTGCAGATTAGAGAGGGGCTTGTTCCCCTGCAAAAAGCCAAAAGCTGGCAGTACAAAGGGTCTCCTAGTGACAGGGCCTTTTCCCACTCCTCTTCCTGGGCTGGGTAGGGGTGCGGGTAGGAGGCCAGGGCTGGACTATGAGAGGGAGGAGGGAGGGGAGCCATTTCTGCTGACGGTTCTCCCTCTCAGGCCCGCTCTGCCTTGACCAGTCAGACAAGGGCCTGTGCCCTCCCCACCTCCAGGCTTCTCACCCTGACCCTTGCTCACCCCCCTCCTTCCCTCCTTCCTGGCTGAGGCCCCTCTCACCTTTCCTTCTCTTCCAAAGACTGATAGAACCACATCCCCAGGCAAGCCCCTATTTGTCTATGGGGGGCACTGATGCACCCCCTTCCCATACTGCCCCTCCTCTTTCCCTCTTACCGCACATGCCTCAGCCCTTAAGAGCCCTGTCAGGTGAGGGGATGTGGGCAGGCAGGTCAGGGACAGGAAATGGTTACCTCCCTTCCTTGCCCCAAATTTCCAACCTTCTGAGCATAGACCTGTAATAGACAAGGAAAGAAGACAGGCATTCAGAATTTGGGGTGGTCACATCTTCCCATCAACCTGTCTGTCCATCTTCTCCCTTCACCACCGCCGACTGGAAGCCAGGGCTCAGTCCCTGCCCAAGACCAAACCCCGCGTCCTCTCCCCAACACACACCTTGCCCTTACCCTCCCAGACTTTCTGACTTTTGAGGCCCTGTTCCTTACCTCTTGCTCCTGGCAGAACCCCAGGGTAGAAGGGCAAGAAGGGTATCAAGGAAGGGGTGGGCACACTACAGCGGGGGAGGGTTCAAAGCCCTTCTCACAGCCCCTCTTGGTGGCTTGGTGTAATTTAACTGGATCAGACAGCCCTGGATTTGAATCCCACCTTACCACTCACTGCTGTGGTCCTGGGCAAATTATTTAGCCTCTCTGGGGCATGGTTTCTCATTCGGAAAAGAATCTTGTCTTTTGCTAATCTATCCTTGCAGTTGGTTGTGAGGGCAAGCTGTACCCGGTACGTAGTAGGTGCTTTAGAAATGACGCTGTATCCCAGGCTTGTTGGCTAGTGAGAGCTCGTGTGGGCACTGGGGAACGCAGAAGGAAGAGAGGAGGCAGAGTTTCTGGGTGGGATAGCACCCAGCACTCCTGATGCTAGGGGCTCTGAAGAACTCTGGGTTTGTGCAGGGCATGGCTGGAGATGCTAATTAAATAGTCAGCAGCATCTTCACTGAGTTCCAGTGGTTTCCCTGGCAATCAGTTAGGCGTGATGGAAGATAGAGAAAGGTTCATCACTGATCCAATAGATTTTTTAAACACCTTCTATGGGTCAAGGCCTATGTTGGACCAATTGTGCCAGGGGAGATGGCCTGTCTTCATCATGTTTATGTTCTAATAAAGTGACACAGACAGAAAGAAAGTCAGTGGACATGAAAGAACACTGCAAAAATAATGGCAAGTAACTCTAAGCAAAAGGTAGAAAATTAACAAAGGGCTGACTGAGCTGGGTGGCCACCCAGGAGGATGCCATGTAGATGTTAGCTCTACAGGATGAGAAAGGGCTGGGAATAGGCCAGGTGCAGTGGCTCACACCTGTAATCCCAGCAATTTGGGAGGCTGAGGCGGGCAAATCACCTGAGGTCGGGAGTTTAAGACCAGCCTAGCCAACATGGGGAAACTCCATCTTTACCAAAAATACAAAAATTAGCCAGGTATGGAGGCATCCGCCTATAATCCCAGCAACTTGGGTGGCTGAGGTATGAGAATCCCTTGAACCCAGGAGGCGGAGGTTGCAGTGAGCCAAGATCATGCCACTGCACTCTAGCCTGGGTGACAGAGTGAGACTCTATCTCAAAAAAAAGATAAAGGGTTGGGAGCAGCCTGACAGGCAGAGGGGCAGAAGATGTAGGGCTAGAGCCAGTGAGGCAGGAGAGATCTTGGCCGATTTGCAGAACTGAAAAAAAAAACAAAACAAAACCAAAAAACCCCCAAACCATGGTGAGGCAATGATTGCAGGAAATGAGGGGAGAGTGGCAAGTCAGGAAGTGGGAGAGGTGGCAGGAGACTAGAGGCCATGTTGTGTGCTGTCAGCCCAGTCTAAAAAAAAAAAATTATATATATATATGGATTTGACCAAGCAGGACTGGCTAGTGGGTTGGAGATGAGGGGCGAGGAGAAGGGAGGAATTGAAGAGGACACGTTTGCTTTGGGCTGGAGTGTTTTGGCAAATGTGGTGCCATTTCCCAAGGGGGAAGCATGAGGGAGGAACACCAGAACGCTGCTTTGGTGGGAGGTGAACAGCTGGAGAAATGAATTGGGCGAGAAGATTAGGGCTGGAGATAAAATCTTAGTGTCTGGAGCCATATGGAGTCTTTAAATCCGTGGTCATGGATGAGACCACCTGGGGAAGGTGTGTATTGGGAACAGACTGGCAAGGTGGCTCACTTCTGTAATCCCAGCACTTTGGAAGGCCGAGGTGGGAGGATCACCACAGGCCAGGAGTTTGGGACCAGCCTGGGCAACATACTGAGACCCCTATCTCTACAAAAAGAAAAAAGAGAGAGAGAGAGAGAAACAAAGGGTTCAGCCTGGGCCAGGAGGAAGACCTAGAACTATAGCAAGGAGAGGCCAGCAACAAGTGAGGAGTGTGTGGGGCTGGGAGGTAGGAGGGGCTGGCAGAAGGCCATGGGAGCTAGGAGAGGAGATGGTTTCAGGGGGCACCTCCAAACATGGCTAATGCTGCTGGGAAGGGCAGAAAGTCAAGGACAGGAAAATGACTGTAGGTCTTGACCATATGGAGGTGGTTTCTGCAGAGCATGTCATGATTGAGTGCTGTGGCTGCAAGTTCAATGGCAGGAAGGAAAGCTCTCTCTAGCTGCAGCTATGGGGAAGAATTCCTGGGAGAGGCTCCCCGAGGGAGTAGAGGGTGAGAGGTTGAGTTGTGTTTCTTCCTCTGCCTTAAACCCTTTGCTACATGCACCCTCTCCCCCTGCTTCCTCAACACCCCAAATCCTGCAGTACCAACCATTCCAGTTGCAGCAGCAACTGCTAGCCAACCCCAGTATCCATTCTCTTCATCTTCCTTAGTAATAGAATCACTAATTCTGCTGTGCATGTTCCCACTCAGAATAAAGACTGTATTCTCTGGCCTCCTCTGTAGCTAGGCATGGCTATGAGACAGGGTTTTGGCTCATGACATGTCAATGGAAGTATGTAGGGCTTCCAGGGAATCTTAAATGGAAGGAGAATCCTTCAAGGTTCCTTTTTGCTGCTGACTGGAATGTAGATCCGATAGCTGGAGCGTTAGCAGCCCTCTTGAATCATAAGGTGGAAGCTATGTACTGAGGAAGACAGGGCAAAGTAACAGAAGGAGCCTGGAATTCTGATGACTTTGTGAATCTGCCCACCCTTCTTTGAGCTTCCCATATATGAAATTTCTGCATGTGTCAGAGAAATAAACTTTCATCTTTTATAAGTAACTGTTATCTTAGATTTTCTGACACTTGGAAAAACCTAATCCTCACTGAAATACTAGCAAAGCAGAGATTTCCTGGGAGCAGAGGGAGAACAGGGAGTCACGGCACCCTCTCACTTGGGCTTTAAGAAGTGTATAGCCCTGACAGTAAAGAATAGGGCCAAGACCTTACTCAGCTCTTCAGACACTGGTTCTCTGGAGGGCTTAGGAGCAGCCTGGGAGCCTGCCCTGGAGGTTGGTGACCAAAGGGTCTGCTCAGTCAGGACTTGAGAAGAATGCCCATTATCCCATTTGCCCCTTACCTCCAGCCCAGTCTGCTCCTTACCCGTCTCCACTCTGCTGTAAGCCGAGGGAGGCTGAGCCCTCTGGCTTGTTTTTGGGTTTGGCCAATGTGAATAAGCAACTGGGGTGGGAGAGAGGGAGGAGAGGCTCAGCCCTAGGTCTCTCCAAGACTGCAGCTGCTGCAGGCAGCCCCTTTCCCAGGCCCCAGCCCTCACTGGTCGCATACAGTACTTTTGCTTCCTTTGCCTCTCAGGGTGATCATGGCATCCAGTGTTGTTAGTCTCTGGTGCCTCAATATCCCTAGTTCCTCCCCTTAACTCTAGAAATATGTCTTTATGTCTTTAGGTCTCTTCACTTGAACCAGTTAGGGGTAAATTTCGTTTCCCGTCGTGACCCTGCCTGATACAGCACCTTCTGCCCAGGCCACAAAACAAGCCATGGCCAGAGGGAGGCCAAGGGACAAGAGAGAGATTGCCAGAGGGCAGAAACACACAGGACAAAATGGGGCAGAGAAGCAGAAACAGGGAGAGATTAAAAAGGCAAAGGCTGGCCGGGCGCTGTGGCTCATGCCTGTAATCTCAACATTTTGGGAGGCCTGAAGGAGGTGGATCACTTGAGCCCAAGAGTTTGAGATCAGCCTGGGCAACATAGCAAGACCCCGTCTCTGCAAAAAAAAATTAAAAAATTTAGCCAGGCATGATGGTTCACCCCTCTGATTGCCTGATTGCTTAAGTTCCAGGCTGCAGTGAGCTGCGATTGCACCATTGTACTCTGGCCTGGGCAACAGAGCCAGATCCTGTCTCTAAAAATAAATAAATAGATAAATATATAAGACAATGACCATCATCTTTCTTCATAGCCAAGAACCCTCAGCTTCGAGAGATGAACTTTAAGGACCTCCTCCTCCCCAGGAAGGGAGATATGGAGCTCATTACAAACCAGAGCCCAGAGCCCCACCTTACACCTGCAGGTTCAGTAACTAGAGAATCAGGGACCCAGAGTCTGCATTTTCAATAGGAACTAGAGGGGATTCTAATGCTGGGACCACTGGGGTGCATTTTGAGGAACATTTTCTTACACATTTAGCCTAGCCTTAGAAAGAGTAGGTTTCACAGAACACTGAAAAAAAAATCTCAAAAGAGAAAATGTCAGGAAGAATTTGTGCCTAAAGAAACCAATAACCAGGGCTGGGCGCGGTGGCTCATGCCTGTAATACCAGCACTTTGGGAGGCCGAGGTGGGCAGATCACCTGAGGTTGGGAGTTTGAGACCAGACTGACCAACATGGAGAAACCCCATGTCTACTAAAAATACAAAATTAGCCAGGTGTGGTGGCACATGCCTGTTAATCCCAGCTACTCGGGAGGCTGAGGCAGGAGAATCGCTTGAACCTGGGAGGCAGAGGTTGCGGTGAGCTGAGATAGCGCCATTGCACTGCAGCCTGGGCAACAAGAGTGAAACTCCGTCTCAAAAAAAAAAAAAAAAAAGAAACCGATAACCATAATAGCTGACAAAACCTGCGCTGTTTGGTTCAGCATCGTGAACGCTTGTTATAACACCCTGCATGGAGTGGGTGCTTGGGGAGGGTCGGTGGTGCCACTGTGAGGAGATACCTGGTCTTCAGGCTGGCAGCAAGCAGAGGCCTGGGAATCCTCAGTGCAGCAGTGTGACCAAGAAAGAACGAAAGAGTCCGGCAGGAGTGAGGAGCAGTTGCCAGAACATGTGAGCAACCAAGAACACCTTTAGAGGAGGTAAGTGGGACCAAGTTTTATTTTAATGTTTTAACATTTTTACTCTAGAAATTTCAAGCATATACTAAAGTAGACAGAACAGTATACACAGTCCCTATGCATCCCATCACCCAGCCTCAACATAGAGCAATTCATGGCCAATCTTGTTTCTTCTTCTTTTTTTTTTTTTTTTGAGACAGAGTCTCGCTCTGTTGCCCAGGCTGGAGTACAATGGCGCAATGTGGGCTCACTGCAACTTCTGCCTCTTGGGTTCAAGCGATTCTCCTGCCTCAGCCTCCCAAGTGGGTGGGATTACAGGCGTGTGACACCACGCCCAGCTAATTTTTTTTGTATTTCTAGTACAGATGGGGTTTTGCCATGTTGGCCAGGCTGGTCTTGAACTCCTGACCTCGTGATCCGCCTGCCTTGGCCTCCCCAAGTGCTGGGATTACAGGTGTGAGCCACTGCGCCCAGCCTTTGTGTCTTCTATATTCTGTCTCTCCCTGTATTCTTTTGAAGCAAATCACAGACATTATATTATTTCAGCCATAAACATTTTATATAAATCTGGAAAAGATAAGAGCTTTTCAAAATATCTTAAATACCTTTATTACATACAAAAATTAAGTCTGTAACTGCACACCTAGCACCCAGAGCTAGGTTCCAAGGAAATGAAACGGCTCCTTGGAGAAATGGCTGAATCTGAGACTAGGGCAGGAAAATATACAAGAGGAATTTGGAGGTCTTATAGTTCCAGAAAGTATGGAAATGCTTAAAACAAAACAAAGCAAAACAAAAAAGCCAAAACAAAACTCCCACATTGATGGGGGTATGTCAAAGGAACACAGGAGCCAACTGAAATAGCTCCCAATGGCCAAAACTGGAACAATCTGAGCGAAAAAAATAAATATACTAGTGTTGGATTATTACCCAAAGTATAAAATAAATATCCCCGAGTCCATGCTGATATAAATAATTGAATAAATAAATAAATGGAGGAGAAGAGAGAACTCTTGCATGCAGAAGAAATCCAAATCTTTTATGGAGACACTTTGTCCTCACGGAGGAGGAGCGTTAACTCCCCATGGCTTCTGTGTGGGCTGCGCATAGTGACTTCCCTCCAAAGAGCACAGTAGGAGAAGCGTGGTGGGAAAGCCTAACTTTGCAATGAAGTAATCTGGTAAGTTACTTGCCGAAGCACTACCCCAGCCAGGTAATGAAGGGCAACATAACAGTCACAAAACTTGCTATATACAATGTGATACAAATGGCACTTTATCTCTGTGACCTTCCTCCCCATTTTTTTAACCCTAGTCTAGTCATGAGAAAAACATCAAATTCCAAGAGAGAAACATTCCTCAAAATACCTGATCAGTACTCCTTGAAACTGTCAAGGTCATCAAAAACAAGGGAGGCCTAAGAAACTGTCACAGTAAGCGGAGGGGGGAGGGGCATAAGGAGACATGACGATTAAATGTGGCATCCTGAAGGGGATCCTGGAATTAGAAAAGAACATTAGGTGAAAACTAAGGAAATATGAATTCACTGGGGGGTTTTAGTTAATGTATCAGGCCAACCATGGTGGCTCATGCCTGTAATCCCAGCACTTTGGTAGGCTGAGGTCAGAAGATGGCTTGAGGCCAGGAGTTCAAGACCAGCCTGGGCAACATGGCGAGACTCCCACATCTTTACTTTAATAATAATAATAACAATAGTAATGTATCAATACTGGTTTATTAATTCTAATGAATGTACTATCCCAATATAAGATGTTAATAATAGAGGACACTAGGTACAGGGGGTATATGGGAACTCTCTGTACTATTTTCTCAATTTTTTTGTAAACCAAAAACTCTTCTAAGAAAAGGTTTATTATTAAAAAATTAAGTCTTGGCCAGGCGTGGTGGCTCACACCTGTAATCTCAGCACTTTGGGAGGCCAAGGCGGGTGAATCACGAGGTCAGGAGATCAAGACCATCCTGGCCAACACGGTGAGACCCCATTTCTACTAAAAATACAAAAATTAGCTGGGCGTGGTGGTGCATGCCTATAATCCCAACTACTCGGGAGGCTGAGGCAGGAGAATCGCTCGAACCCAGTAGGTGGAGATTGCGGTGAGCTGAGATGGCGCCACTGCACTCAAGCCTAGCGACAGAGCAGGAGTTGGTCTCAAAAAAAAAAAAAAAATTAAGTGTTTAATATCCACAAATATCCAGTCAGTGTTCACATTTTCTGTCTTTCTTTCTTTCTTTTTTGAGACCGAGTCTCGCTCTATTGCCCAGGTTGGAGTGCAGTGGCACCATCTCGGCTCACTGCAACTTCTACCTCCTAGGTTCAAGTGATTCTCCTGCCTCAGCCTCCCGAGTAGCTGGGATTACAGGCATGCAGCATCACGCCCAGCTAATTTTTGTATTTTTGGTAGAGATGGGGTTTCACCATGTTGCCCAGGCTGGTCTCAAACTCTTGACCTCAGGTGATCGACCCATCTCAGCTTCCCAAAGTGCTGGGATTACAGGCGTGAGCCACCACGCCGGGCCCAACTTTTCCATTGTGTCATAAAACATAGGATTCAAATTAAGTCTCTGCCTTGATATTGGTTATGGACCAAATTTTGAATGAGGTGATATAAATTATTAGGGGAGAAAAACATCTAAATTGCATGATACATAACTTGGGCAGGAGAATTCAGGGCAGGAGGTGCGTGTGGATTTGGTAGTCTTGGCTTGAGCATCATGGTAAGGGGAAGAGGGGGCAGAATAAAGTCTCAGGGTGGAGACATGGGGAGAGGTGGCCCCAAGTCTTCAATCAAAGGAAAGTTGTCTGGGTGCGGTGGCTCATGCTTGTAATCCCAGCGCTTTGGGAGGCCGAACTGGGCAGATCACCTGAGGTCAGGAGTTCGAGACCAGCCTGGCCAACATGGTGAAACCCTGTCTCTGCTAAAAATACAAAAATTAGCTGGGCGTGGTGGCGGGTGCCTGTAATCCCAGTTACTTGGGAGGCTGAGGCAGGAGAATCACTTGAACATGGGAGGCGGAGGTTGCAGTGAGCTGAGATTGTGCCACTGCACTCCAGCCTGGGTGACAAGAGCCATAGTCCACCTCAAAAAAAAAAAAAAAAAAAAAAAAAAAGGAAAACTGACAGATATAATGGGCGCCTTGAGTGATAGATTCAAGGTCTTGTAAGTGCCCTGTCTCTTGTCCACTGTATTGTCATTGATCTGCCTGCAGGATGATATCATTATAGGGCTCAGCAAAGGGGACGTGAGCTTTAGACTCAGCTCTGAGATCAAATCATTGCTCTGCCACCTCGGCAAGTAACTTAACTCCTCTGAACTTCAGTTTCCTCATCTACAAAACTTGACATATTTTCAATCTTTTAGGGCTATTGTGAAGATTAAATGCAATAGTACAGCTGAAAGTGCCTGAGATTGTGTCTTTCCTCTCTCTTTCTCAGGGCAGAAGAAAAAGGTAGACTATTGCTGATCTAACAAAAATATTTATTTTGAAGAAAGGTGGGGTAAGGGGTGGTCACATGCACCTGGGGAGCAGGAGGCCTCCTTGGCAGAGGGTGCATGTCGCTCTTTGAGAGGTGAGCTCTCGGAGGGGGTTTTGATAATAATCGGAGGCCAAATTGTCATTGGGGCCAGCTGTTGCTGGGCCTGGAAGGTGCTGGATCCTTTAGGGGAGGCCTGGGTCCTGGCCTTGGGAGGAAGCTTCTGCTCTACCTTGGGGATCTTCACACAGGAAGCTGACTGAGGCTTCCTCTGAGGCTGGTCCCCCAAAGTGGTGGGCTTTTCTTTGGATGACAAGGAGGGGAAGTCTTGAGGGGTGGAGCAGGAGGCTGGGGTGGGGCAGGAGGCTGGGGTGGGCCAGGGGGGTGGAGCATCACCTTTGTCCTCAGGCTGTACTCACAGAGGGAGGGCCCAGAGATGGGGGGCACGGAGAAATATTCTTCCCACCTCGGGGCCTGCTCCCTGGAGGACTTGGGCCAGGCCACCAGCCCCCCATACCGACTCCTGCCTGGGCACTTGGAGGAGTGCCTTGTTCCTGAGCAAAGGTGAAGGGATGTTTGGATCAGAGTGGACTGGGAGAGAGAAGAGGCAATGACAGAGGAATCTTGAGAGAGAGAGAGGCAGAGAGGAGACAGGGACACCAGGGTGGGGATCAGAGATGGAGAGACAGCAAAGGAGGCAGAAGGCAAGAACATACACCCTGCTTCCTCCTCCACCTCCTCTTTGCCACAGATGTCCTCTGCTGATGGGGTCTCACACACAGGTTTGGAGGTGGAGCTCACCCAACGTTCCTCTTAAAGAAAAAAAAAAATGGAGAGAAGAGAGGGGACCCTCAGACCAGGAAGGGGAACCAGGATTGAGAGAAGCTCCTGGGTTTGGGGAAGATGTCAGAAACCCCCCATCTCCTCTCACCTCTCCCAGTTAGTCCTCTCGTCCCAGGTTCCTGTTTTAGGCCTGTGTATTCCAGGCTGTTTGAATGCTGTTCCCACCATCCAGAATACTTTGCCAGCCCCCTCTCTGCCTGATAAAAATTCTGCCAGTTATGCAAAGCCCTCTCAAAGCCTTAACTGTTCTTCACCTTGAACCATTCCTTGCTTAGGTCCTCCTAGCCCCTCGCTCCTTTCTGATGGTTGTGAGCACATATTTGTACCTGGCATGTAAAGTATGCTGATTGAAGTCTTATTTATTTATTTATTCATTTTTGAGATGGAGTTTCGCTCTTGTTGCCCAGGCTGGAGTGCAATGGCGCGATCTCAGCTCACTGCAACCTCTGCCTCCCAGGTTCAAGCAATTCTCCTGCCTCAACCTCCTGAGTAACTGGGATTATAGGCATGCACCACCATGCCTGGCTAATTTTTGTATTTTTAGTAGAGACGGGGTTTCTCCATGTTGAGGCTGGTCTCGAACTCCTGACCTCAGGTGATCCACACGACTTGGCCTCCCAAAGTGCTGGGATTACAGGCGTGAGCCACCATGCCCGGCCCTGAAATCTTTAATGTACCACAGTGGGTTTTTTACTGTATATCTTTCTCTCTAACTGGTATTTCCTTACAGGTTGGGACTTGCGGTCATCTCTGATTGTGCCTGTCCTTGAGAAGGATCTCTAAATTCACTTTCCAAATGGACAAAAGGTCATGGGACCCACCCCATTTCATCCTACCTTCTCTGGGGTGACAGCACGGGAAAGACAGCTGTGAGGGAAGAAGTACCCATCTACATCCTTCAAAGTCCAAAAGAATATGAGCTCAAGGGTGCTGGCCACACCTCCCAATCCCACTGTAACATCATACATGTGAGTCACACACCCCAGGGAGCCATTGTGGCTTCACCCTGGGTGAACTCTCTGGAAGTTTCTGCACCCAACTGTCCCCTAGATCCTCTGTGCCACAGATGGTCTCGCAGACAGAGCCCTCAGCTCGTCTGGGGAGCTCTTTCCTTCCCTGAGGGATGAGGCGGTTGCCCACTTTAAAATCCTCATGACGGACTCTGGAAAGGTGTTGGGACCTGGAGTTAGTCAGGGAATGGGCAGGAAGGGGCATCTGGCATATACCCCGGGGCCCCAAAACGTATGTCCAGGCCCTGGCAGTGACTCTCTGCAGTGATTTAAGGGGAGGGCCTCTCACCTGAGCATGACACACTCAGGGCCCCACTTAAGCAGTAAGCAGTAAGGAAGACTGAAGGTAGGAAATCCAGATGGCTGAGAGAAGCCCTAAAGGAGAGGTGAGACCTCTAGGGTTGCTTGCTTTGGGACTCTGGGTACTGGCTTTCTCTTACAATTCACACTAGAGTCTTTGGCAGCAAGTGCCCTTTAGAATTCACCAGACACTGCCATTTTCTCTTTCTCAATAAGTAGCCCCCTTCCTCCCACTCCCCATTCCCATGGTGTATTTTTCCCCCTCCCAGGAAGCTGTCCTCCTACTGGGCCCAGTTGAGGGTGCTTTCTCCTTCTCCCCTTGATACCAGCCACCTTGAAGGCATTTCTATTTAGAGATTGACACGAAACTTACACAATAACCGAATTCAATTTGATTACAATGAGGCCCTGTATTTATACGGTAGTGTAGCTGGAATCCTGGAGTCTTAGGATTGAAATGGATTTCTGAGCAAGAGGCTACAGGAATTTCATTGGCAGCACCATGGGCTGGGAGTCTCCAGGCTGTGCTGGGACACTGGCAGTGACGGGAAACTCAGTGCCCCACACAGCCACCCACTTGGCTGTGAAAGAATCCCAGGCCCCTGGAGATGCCTTCCTTCTACTGAACCACAACCTGGACTCTGTTTTCGGGGTGTGTGTGTGTCTTTGGATGGGCACGGAGGAGGCACTACTAAGCACACAACCTCATTGAGAAAAAGAAGCTGTTTTTGTTATTATTGCTGCTGCTTTCCTTCTCGCCACCGTTGTGGGTGGTGGAGTGCAGCATCACAAGAGGCTTGTCTAGCAAGGGATCAGCCTGTGGTTTGAAGAGGGAGAGGGGAGAGGGAAGATTGAGTATAGGAGGGAGGAGGAACAAGGGCAAGAAAGTGGCCTGCACACAGGACTGCAGGGGGACGTGGAGGGAGGAAGGAGGCTTGGCTGGTAGGAAAACCTGAGGTCGTTGAGGGACAGAAGGAAACCTAGTGGTCTTTCATTCACAGAAATCCCCGGAGAAATCCAATCTTGGGCAAGGAACGTAATCTCCTGGAGCCTCAGTATCGTCAATCTGGAAAGTGGGTATAATATTTATAATATTATGCCCAACTTCCTAAGCTTGTGGGAGTTAAATGAGACAAATTGTGAAGTAGTGTCTGGCACATACTAGGTACTCAATACAATTCAGAAATAATATATTATTTGTAGTACTATATTATGTTACAAATAATATATTATTATTTACTCTTTTGGGAGCCCCAGCTCTCCTTTCAGCTTCAGAATCTGGGCTCCAGTTCTGCCTCTGTTTAAAAAATCTGTGCCTCCCACGTGTGTGGTTCCTCTTCTTAGTGGCTCCCTGCCGCAGACAGCAGCCATCACTGGGTGGAGCAGGGCAGAGGCTCCCCTGTCCATTACTCAGGGTTTCCAAGGCTCTGGCAGGGACTCCCTCCTCCTCCTTTCCAGGCGGCTGCAGGGACAGGAAGTGGGTATGTTTGGAGGGGGAGGGAGTCTTCCCCCAGGGGAAGACTTATGGTGTCCACAGCATCCCAGAGCCCAGAGCTGGGACCTTCTGCTGCCCTAGCTGCACTGGGACCTGCTCCAGCATCCTCCTCTTCCAAGCCCTGCACCAGTGCCGATGGCTGCGCAGTTAGGCAACCTAGCCTGGGCTCCAGCACAAAGTTGCTGTGTGACCTAAGGCAAATCTCTTCCCCTCTCTGGGCCTCAGTTTGCTCCTGTGATAAAGGAGGCGATAAGAATTTTATTTCCATGATTTAATGGTGTAAGATAATCGGATGGGGAAAGAGAAGAAAGTTAAGGAAAGGAAAGATTTTACCAGTAGAGTCCAGGCACTGGTCTGCAAGGGAAAGCGTTTGGGGGAATTATCTGAATAACACTCCCTAATCAGCCGGGTGATCACAGGAGCGGAGGCCGGGTTTGAGCAACTCCCAGAGTCTGAGAACACATCTGTCCCTCTGCTTTCCTCCTCTGGTTCTAGCCCGGCCCCTTCCAGGGGCTTTAACCCTGTTTACAGAAATGGGAATTTGCATGATGAAAATAACCCCAGCCGGACTGCGATTTTACTGCGCTTGGCACAGGGCTCGGAAAAAGCGGCTGCATAGCCAATTACTGGAATTTTTAAACACAAATAATATTTTATGGGATCAGTGGGCTGGCGCGGGGCCGCCGCACCCGGCGCGGCTCCTCCGCCCACAAACAAGCTCCGATTGTGCGGCAGGCAAGCGCGCCAGCCCTGGGGTGGGGGTGTGGGGTAGAGGGGGCGGGGGTCCCTCCGCGGGCAGGTGCAGCTGAGGGCTAGGCCTCCCGGGCGCCGGACTGGCAAGGAGCGTCGGCGAGGCCCAGGCCCAGGGTCCGGTGTGCTGGGCATCCCGGCTCACCTGCAGGGCCAGCCAGGAAGCGTTTAGTGCGCGAGGGCGCGCCCAGCGTTAGCTCCCCCGCCTGGCGGCGGCCCGCTGGGCCTGGCCCGCGCCCCGCGCCCTTGGCATGGCCGTGGCCGCCGCGCCGCCTCCGGAAGGCCGGCTTCCCGGAACGGCCCGAAGGCGGCGGGGAGTCAGCGCCGAGGCCCCGGAGCCACCCCTCGCCTTCCCTCTCCCGCCCGAGCCGCGCTGGCGCGCTGGAGGCCGACCAGGGAGCCCTAAGGGGCCAGCGCAGGTCGAGAGCCACCACCAGCGGTAGCAGTACAGTGCTAGTCCTGGTGGTGCCCCTCGACAGATCTCCACTAGGGAGCCCCATTCTTGCTCTCTCCGAGACCGCCAGACCTGGCCCGGGGCTCCCGAGGCTGGCCGCACGCAGCCTGCGTCGCTCCCGGCGCTGGCCGCCAACGCCCCCGCTCCCCCTGTCCCTGCGCTGCGCACCCTGCCCCAGCGCGCACAGGGTTAAGCGGGAGCAGGTGTGTAGCCAGATGCCGCCGACCAGCCCCCTCCCTGGCAGCCGGGTCGGCCGCCTCCTCCTCCGCCCACCCGCTCAGAACCAAACAGTCCCAAATAAAAGTGCTATTGTTGCCGGGCCTTTCCCCACCCCCTTCGCTGCCCCGCCACCTGGAGCGGAGCCCGGTCCCCTCTTCACCTGCCCCGGGGCAGGCCGGGGGGAGGGGCGAAGGGGAAGTTGGGCCTCCCAGCAGGGACTTCCGCTCCCGTACCCCCCAGCTTCCCCTCTCCCAGTGCCCCCGACACCGACCCCTAGGCCTGGGGGTAGGCGCCCCCGCTTTGCGCTGAGGGGCTTCTTTCTGGCTAGACAGCCAGGTTCTGGCCTCACCCCCCACCCCTCCCTTTAGCCCCCATTCTCACTGGCTGGAGAAGCGGCGGGATTTACAAAGCCGGGAGAACACGAAGGTCTTGGACGATGCGCCCAGGACAGTGCCAGGCTCACTGGGGCTCAGCAATTGGCAGGTGGTATTGCTTTTTTAAAAAACATTATTTGTCCAGCAACAAGCCAAGGAAGGTAGGGCAAGAGCGATGCCCTTTACAGACAAGGAAACTGAGGCACAGAGAGGCAAAGTGTCTAGCCCAATGACAAGCCTGGTAAATGTTGTGGCTTCGCACAAAATTCAGGTCCTCTGACTCCAGCCCCGACACTACAGGGTCTCCGGTGCTCATCTGACGGGCTAGAATGGAGGAGAGACCCCAGAGACTGGGAGTCTAGCGCCGCCCTGGACTCGCCGTGGGACCTTGGGCGAGTTACCTCTCCCCTCGGTTTTTCCGTTCTTAAATAGAGATGGGTAGACTGTCGTGGTTCCTGAATTCTCACGTTGACACTTGGAATCCAAGGGGCTGCTGGTCCCCAGAAGACTGGGGGCCCTGGGTGGGACTCTATGCGTGAGCTCGGCCTGCGCATGGAAAGGAAAATGTTTCCTCTTTCGCTCCCCTTCTCCCCCAGCATTCTCCGCCCTGCCTCCATCCTTTCCCTGCAGGCCCCCAGGAGGCTGAACTGCGAGGTTAAATAAATATCTGACGGTGGCTCAAGGAAACAGTCAAGACCGTTGCGAGAGAAGAAACCCAGACCTCGGTGGAGATCCGCTCCTAAGCCCAGCAGCCCCCACTCCGCCCCAGTTGCATGCTGAGCCCTTGGCCCCCTCGGGCCTCACCCAACTTCCCCAAGATAGCCAGCCCCCTCCAGTACGGCCCCTCTCCTCTGACCTCCTCCAGCTCTGGCGCTGGTAGAGCTAGAGCTAGAGCTAGAGCTAGGGCTAGGGCAGTGCGCTCAGGGTTACCGTATTTCCTCTTTGCGCTTTAGGTTTTGAGCGCAGGTATTTAAATTCTCCAGCCCACGGGAGAGTACTCTACGTACTGTGAAAAGAACTCTGTTGGGAGTCGAGAGATGTGAGATTTTGATTTTGTTCTCTTAGCTCTACTATTAATCTTGCTCCTGACCTGCAGATCCATAAATCCAGTTTCCTACTTCACCTGGATATCTAGCAGGCATCTCAAACTCAACTTGTTCTACTTGGAAATCCTGATCTCCACCCCGGTCCCCCACCTGTCAGTCTTCTCCATCTCAGAAAAGGGCAGCTTCATCTTCCCAGTTGCTGGGGAAGAAAATCTTGGAGTTATTCTCAACGCCTCTCTTTTTCTGTCATCATTCATCCAAATGCCTTAGCAAATCTTGTTTATTTTGTCTTCAAAATATGTCCAGAATTTGCTACTCTTCACCACCTCCTCACTGAGCTCACTGTTCCAAGCCACCATCGTCTCCTGCTAGAGTAGTGCAACACCTCCTAGCTTGTCTCTCTGCCTCCCTTCTCCCTCTTAGTCTGTTCTCAACAGAGTAGCCAGGGTTGTCCCTTTAAAACTAAAGTCAGATCATGTCCCTATTCTGCTCAAAACCTCCAATAGCAGTATATCTCACTCAGAGAAAATGTTCCTTACAAAACCCTAGTGATCTGATCACCTCTCTGCCCCTTCTTGTCACCCTTCGCCTCCTCCTCATCACTCTACTCCAGCCATACCTGCCTCCTAGATGTTCCCCGGGCAGGACAGCACACTCCTGCCTCAGGACCTTTGCACTTGCTGTTCCCTCCAGATTCCTACAATGGTCTCCTCTCTGCTGAGGCTTTCTCTGACCAATGTCCCACCCCAATGCACACACCAGGCTCTCCACCTCCCTTGCCCTGCTCTATTTTTCTTAGTTGCGCTTGTCATCATCTAACCTGCTGCATATTTACCTGATGATTTGTGTATCTCCTTCTGTTAGATTGGAGGTGCTGTGAAGACAGAGGCTTACAAAAAGTCTCAGCCCTTAGAACAGGGCTTCACACAAATAGGCACTCTGTAAGTATTTGTTGTAGGAATGAGCTAGCCACTTTCCCTTCCTGAGCCTTACTTTCCTCACCTGTGCAAGTGAGTTGGACCCATTGAAAGTCCCCCTCAGCTTTGAGTCTCATGGTAAGGGATGAACATTGTGAGAAGGTGAGAGGGAGAGGTAGACAATGGCACAAAGCTGTCAGTTAGCTCTGTGTTGGAGTGGAGCAATGCATGGCAGAGAAGGCTTACTCCAGGGAGGCCCAGAGGGCCCACATATTCATTCGTTCATTCATTCATACATTCATTCATTCTTCACTCATTCAAGAAGTGTCCCTCAAGATCCCTGGTGTGCTCAGCCTGGGGCAAATCCATGGGGGAGGCGGGGACATGCAGAGTAAGACCTGGGCCATCAACAGCTCTGCCCCATGTTGGCTGTGTGTCCCTAGCTGAGCCTAGGATCTCTCAGAGACTAGGCTGTCTCACCTGTAAAGGTCATCGATAATTTTACCTGCCCTACAGGACTCACGAATTAGACTGAGTGTCAAATGAGATAATCCCACCATACATACTTAAAGTGTATGACTGAGAAACAAGAATGAACATATACATCAAGATCACAGTCCTTTGAGAGCTTAGAGTATGGTCTTTGTAGCTTAGAGCCCTCTCCCTCCTATTTTCGCCTGGCTGTTGATGGGGTCCCTTGGGACTGACTGAATTTTTTTTTTTTTTTTTTTTCCCCAGCCTTATACTTGAAATTGGCTTCCTTTCTGACCCCAAGCATCCAAATGAAGGCTCCCCCTCGTGGCATTTCCTGGAATAACAGGTCTCTGCACCTACTGAGCCTAGAGATGGTCAGCTAAATAGCACAGAAAGGAAGCAGGAAGAGGCCAGAAGAGGGAGAGTCTGAAGACTTAGGAAAGGGGCAGAGCAAACCTGCAAAGGAATGCTAGACTGGGAGGGACCTGGGACTGCCTCCTCACACCCCATTTTACAGATGAGAAGCTGAGGTTCAGGGAAAGGGAGGTTAGAGGCAGGACTGTAACTCAGGAATCTACACACTCCTGTGCTGGTTTCTTTACCCCAAGTACCATAGGCATTTATACAAGTCAATGAGCAAACAGTATAGATGACAAATTCCCTCTACATCTGGCAGCATCCCCTGAGGGCCTCTGACTATGCAGTATTTTCTCCCAGGACAAAGATTCCCAAATGTCAAAGACAGCATCCAGAGAGGCTGGTATAACTTCAGATCTAACCTATTTCAGAGGCAGAGGTTAAAGATAGACAATTCACCTGGATTTTTCTCTTCTTACTGGGGTATGGGTGCAGGGGTGAGGGTGGGCACACAACTAAATCCAGTCCTACTTAGAGATCCAAAATGACCAACTCAATCAGAGGGATGCGTGTGTGTGTGTGTGTGTGTGTGTGTGTGTGTGTGTATGTGGTGTTACAGCTGCAAGTAAGAGTGCCTTATAAAGTTTCTTTTTTTTCACCTGCATCTTATAATTTACTCCTCACTGCTAGTATTAGCCATTTCAGAGATGACAACAATGAGTTACCAAAGGACCAAGTGATTTGCTCAAGATCAGAAAGAATATTAGGGAAAGACCAATGTAGTGCATACAGAAGGCACTCAATATGTACTCAATCACCTATCCATAAGACTTCTTTGTTTTATTGAGTTGACTTTGGGAGGAACCCTTCCCAATCTGAGGTTGCTTCCCACTGTGCGGGAGATTCATCCTGCCTTCCTTGGATCCTGGCAGCCTGGAGGGGCCTCTGGCTCTCTATTTAAGGCAAGGGGGGAAGTCGGGCATGACCACAAAGAATGTAGCAGCAGAAGAGGGTGCAATGATGGGGTGGGCAGGGGAAGAGACTACTTGCCTCAGTTGAGCTGAGGGGCTTCCAAATAGCCTCCACTGGCTGGCTGATGGGAGGCCTGGTCTTCTGATCACCCTGGGGAGCTTGGGACCACTATGAAAATACGCTGATGTTGTCTAGGAGCCAGGAGTAAATCTTATTGTCCTATCCCCTTGATATATCAGCAGGATGCTCAGTAGGTGGAGGAAATCCTGGAACTGGGTTCTGGTGCTTAGGTTCAAGTGCTTAACTTCAAGTGTGACCCTGCAGTTGTTGTAGAGCAGTGGTTGGGAACACAGGCTCTGGAGCCAGGCTACCTGGGCTCATGTGCCAGCTTCCCACTTAATATATCTGTGACCTTGACTGCACCTCTTGGAGCCTCAGTTTTCTTATCAGTAAAATGGGGAATCATAGTACCTACTCAAAGGATTTTTGGATGCATTAAATGAATGAATCACATAAAGTATGTAGGAAAATGCCTGGCACATAGTAACTGCTCAGTAAATGTTATTGTTAGGAAAGACCCTTCTGTCTGGGTTACAAGATCATTACCTGTATGGTGAAAGAGATTGGGTTAGATCAGTTTTTTAGTTGCAGGGGCACAGCTCCCTGGAGAAGATTTTGTTTTGTTTTGCAGGAAGGGAAAAACTATAGAAAGTAAAACTTGGTAAAACATTCTGTTGGTGCAGCTTGCAGAAGATTTGACTGTTTTCCCAAAGGGGCATGAGTTTACAAGATGGATTCACAGAATTGGAGCATCTTAGGATCTTAGGAGCCTCAGATGCTCAGGGCTGTGACATTATTCTGTTGCTCTGGGGTTATCCTCTCCATCTAGACGGTGATGCCATCAGGGCAGTATCGTGCTGGATTATTGGGAAAGCCAAGGCCAAACCTGGCAGCTCAAGCCTTGGTACCTAGAGTGTCTCTTGGGGTGGGTCCCAGGGTACTGAGTGTCATGGATTGTCCTGCACTCAGCCTGTCCCTGGGGGCTGGATTTGGGTGGAAGAGGAAGGAGAGGCGTTTGTAGGAGAGGGACAGGCAGGCAAAGCTCCTTGCCGGTCATGTTTACTGAACTGCACTGAATTATGACTAAATGCCAAGATCTGGCTTCAGGCAATTGCCTAAATCATTTAGGGGTTGACAGGGAAGGGAGGGAGGGGACATGGGGAGCTGGGGGGGAGAATGTTCTTGTAATTCTTCAGTCTGAGGTACATTAAGGAGCCATAAGCCATGTCGAGAGCTTGAATTACATTAGAGAGATTATCCTGTTACAGTTCATAATCCTGGATAATATACCGTCTTGGAGCACACCTGCCTGTGATAAATCTCGCCCTGTAATGGCCTGACCCTGGGGACCCAGGGATGCTGGGGCAGCTGGCAGGGGTTATCAGAGTGGACGCAGCCTCAGCAGAGGCACCTGTGAGTCCTATTGTCCTCCTTAGTGATCTTTGTGTCCTTTACTCCTGCCTCTGCCCAGAGGGAGTGGATGTAGCTGGGAGCTTCAAACTTCTCCATCTTTATTCAAGGTTCTTGGCTCCCTAAGGCCCCTCTACCTTAACTCCCACCCCATAACCCCACTCCTTGCTCTGGTGAGACAGGCTATTTGTGTTCCTGTCTCCAGACTCTCCTCTCTCTAAATGCTTTCCCCTTAATCTCTCCAAACCCAGCCTGGCATGTCCTGGTCAATGGAGACCTCTCTGAGAACCTGCACTAACATCCTCCTTGGCTCTAGCTCAAGTACTGACTCTCTGATGTGAATGGGTGTGTTACCCGCCACCCAAGGGGTCTGCCAACCTTTTCTGAGTCTCTGACTCTCCAGCTAGACTGCTGATGCCATGAAATCAGGAACCATGATTACTTCCACAGCACTTAGCACAGACAGGCTCAATAGCCATGCAACTGGTTAATGGCAGAATCAGGGTTTGAACCCCAGTTGACTGGCTTCAAAGTTTGCAGCTACTGCAGAACACTGTCTCTCTGACCCGAGAGCCCTGTCCTGTGTCATTTGTAGGTCTAATCGCAATTTCTATGAGCTGTTAAATCCTTCCTAGACTGTATTTGCCTTGCATTGGGAAACATCACAAGCCAAAGGGATGACTCTCTCATGGTATAGCTTAGGGTGGGATGGCACCCAAGCCTCCCAGATTTATCCTCAGCCTTTTCAAGAGAAACAGCCCACTGAGAGAGCTCATTCACACTGCCCAATTAGCTTGGTCAGCTCTCTCCCACTTCCAGCCGATTGCTCAGTTTCCAGCTCTTGGGAGGCCTGGCAGTATCTGGGTACCTGCCATATGTTCCTAGTATCTCTCTGCATGACACCCTAAACCCCACCTGCCTCAGGCTCTGCTTTATCCCTCCCACCTGCCTTCCCCAAACACATACCATGTTGCACCTTTACCAGGAGACAAGTGGAGGGCACCTTTCTGGGCTTCTTGAGGTTGGCTATGCTACTGGGGCTTCGGCTAACCCAGGCCATCAAGATCTTCCAAAAGGAGGCACAGCTACCATTTATGAAGTACTCACTAGGTGCCAAGCACTGGGTTATGCTTTTCACCTGATCTATCTCATTTATCCCATGCCAGTCTTATGAGCTAGGTGTTTCATGATTTCTATCTTACAGGTGAGAAAGCTGAGGCTCAGAGAGGTTTAATACGGTTCACAGGTCAATACCTAGTAAAGGGCAGAGCTGAATTTTTTTTTTTTTTTTTTTGAGATGGAGTCTTGCTCTGTCACCAGGCTGGAGTGCAGTGGCGCAGTCTCAGCTCACTGCAACCTCCAACTCCCTGGTTCAAGCGATTCTCCTGCCTCAGCCTCCTGAGTAGCTGGGATTATGGGCATGCGCCACCACACCCAGCTAATTTTTGTAGTTTTAGTAGAGACGGGGTTTCACCATTTTGGCCAGGATGGTCTCTATCTCCTGACCTCGTGATCTGCCCGCCTTGGCCTCCCAAAATGCTGGGATTACAGGCATGAGCCACTGTGCCCGGCCAATAGAGCTGAAATTTAAACACATGCCTGCTAGCCCCAAAGCATGTGTGCTTAACCCTTGATGCCACACTGGCTTCTCATGGTGAGTGCAGGCACCCCAGGCTGCCTCCCCAGCTCTACCTCCCAAGCCTACCCTTCTCCATCCCTTCTCATCCCCGTAGCCATTGCTAGCAGCCTCCTCCCGGCCCTTCTGTTGCCAAGTTCCAGAACTCCCCCACATTCCAAGTCACTCCGTGCTTCATGGATTCATTCCTTCTCTCTGTACTTCCACATTATTCATCCAGAGACGGGAACCACAGCAGTTTGATCATCCACCCATCCATTCATTCCCATCATTCATTCATGGAATCCTGAAATGTCAGGGCTAGCAGGGGCCTTAGAAATTATCTGGTCCAGTAGTTTTGCAACCACAATGCATTTTTCAAAGAAAATCTTCTGTAAATGTTCCATAGAGAAATCAGATCAACAGTGGTGGTGGCGGGTGTTGTGGGGGGTGGGAGGCAGCTACTAGACTCCTGCCTTCTTGGTCCCACCTCATCCACTGCAACCCCCCTGCCCTGGACTCCCAGTGTACAGTTGGGAAGCAGCTGCTCTCCGCTTCCTCTCATAGTGTACAGCAGGGCACTGAGGTTCAGGAATAAAATGAGTTGCGCTACTGGTCAAGGGCTATTTCCAGACACCTAGTTGATGACAACCTGTTGCCTTCAGCAACTAACTGAGGGTTAACTGTTGCAACAACTCATTTTCCTCAGGCTCTGAGTTTCCCAGACCTAGGCCCTAGCCTCAGCTGCCACTTGCTAATTAAAAAGCTACACAACCTTGGGAAAGTAATCACATAACCTTTATAGCCCTCCATCTATTTCCTCCTCCTCTGAAAAATGGGGAAAATAACAGGACCTGCCTGTTTTTAGTGTTCTATTGCTATGTAAAAAAACACCCCAAAACACAGTGGCTTAAAACAACCATTGTACTATCTTTCCTAGGACTGTGGGCTGGCTGGGCTCAGCTGGGTGATTCTTCTGCAGGTCTTTCTTAGAGTTCCAGCCTGATGGAGGCTGGGGCTGCAGTCAGCGGAGGACTGATTGAGATGCTGGGATGGCTGGACCTGTTGCTCTCCAGGCATCCTCAGGGCCTCTCTTCTCCACATGGTCTTTCCAGTTGGCTAACCAGACTCTGTACATAGCATCTCAGAGCTCCAAGATGCACAAAAGTGGAAGCTTCCAGGTTGATTTAGGGCTTAGGCCCAAAGTGGCATAGCCTCACATCTGCAACATTCTATTAGTGAAGTAGTCAAGGGAAAAGGAAATAAACTTTACCTCTCAGTGGGAGAATGACCAAAAATTTGTAGTAATTTTTAACTTACCACAGTCTGTGTGACCATGAACAAGAAAATTACTTAACCTTTCTAATTTTCCCATATATGAGGAATAAGTACATCAATCCATGGAAAGTGCTTAGAACAGTACCTGGCACCTAGTAAGCACTCACATGTTAACTGGTGCTATTTTTATTTCTAACCCGTATGCCTAGCAGTGTGCTAGGTAACTGGTGGTGATGGTGGGGTTACAAGAGTAATGGCAAACACAGTTTATACGTTTATACTCTTGATAATAAATAATCTAGTTCATGAGATAAAATTAACACACAGAGAGATCAAAGTACTAATTCAAGGCATTGTGTAATTAAAGAACCCATGAGAGGTACAGATAACATATACTTGAGGAAGGTGAAGGACAAAGAGATTGGATATGGGAGCTGGGTGGCCAGTGAAGGCTTTAAGGAGGAAGAGGGTGCCCTTGAGAGGCAGAGTAGTGTAATAGTTAAAAGTGTAGATTCTGAAGCCAACCTCCTAAGGTTTGATAAGTTTTCGCATCTTAGCTTTGCCACTTTCTGGATGTGCCTATGTGATTTTAGCAAGTCGCTTTGCATCTCTTTGCCTCAGTTTCCTTTCTGTAAAGTCTATCCATCTTATAGGGCTCAAGTGAAGAGTAAATGATTTATTTCTTATAAAGGGACTAGAACAATGCTGGACATGTGTTAAGTACTCAACAAAGTTGAGTTAACCTCAAAACCCCTAAAGAGAGGAGAGATTAGGTGGAGGGAAGAAACAGAGGCCTCCAGATGGATAAAAACAGTGACTGCATGTGTAAAGTAGGAAGACGGACGTGTCATGCTCAGGGACAGAGAGCCGCTTTGCACAGGAGGAGATGTTTCTAGAGGGTGGCAGGGGTGATGGTGGTGGAGGATGGTAGGGGTAGCAGGAGCGAAGGTAGAGAGGAGAGTGAGGGGCAGACTGCGGGAGACTTTGAGTCCAGCTTTAGCAATCTGGACTTGATCCTTCCAGGCAAAGGGAAGCTATTGATGGTTTCTGACAAGGGAAGGATGCCATCTGGGCTATGTCTTAGAAAGAGACTCCTGGTAGTGGTGTGCAAGTGGGTTAAAGAGAGGGAGACAGTTTAGGAGGCTGTTGTCACAATTCAGCCATGAAATGGGGATGTCCTGAACCAGAATGGAGGCAGAGGGAAAGTACAGGGACTGGCAGCCTGGAGAGGGAATTACCGCAAGCTCTAGGGGAGCCCTTGCCTCCTGCCCGTCCGACCCACCATGGCTGGCTGCTGGCTTCTGCCCTGGCTTCCTCCCTTCTGGGCCAGCCTTGAAGTCTGTATTCAGGGAGGGGCAAGGCACCAGGGAAGCACAGGGCCAGCTCCACAGCCAGAGCCTGGACTGGATCCTGCCTGGTCTTACCTGGACCAAAAGGAGCAATTCTGGAAGCTTGGCTGTGGCCCAAGCCGGGCTATGGGCCTGGAGTGGCAGATTGTGAGCAGGGACCCAGCACTGTGTGTGTGTGTGTGTGTGTGTGTGAGTGAGAGAGAGAGAGAGAAAGAGAGAGAGAGGCTGAGAGGCTGAGAGTGTGTGACAAAGAGGAAAGACGGAGGACCATATGCCTATTTTCTTTGAGGAACAGCTGTCTCCTCAAGTGGGTGAGAGAGTCAGTAAGAGAGGGGAAGTGGGGTTAGAGGGTCAGCTCCACATTCACAAATACATTGTCACAGGGCCCTTGTATGTGAGTCAACTTTTCTAATTTTCCAGATATGTTCCTTTTTTCCCCTCCCTTTCTAAATCTTTCCTTTTCCACTTCTTTTTCCTTTCTCTCTCCCCTGAGCTCACACACTCACACACAGCCTCAGGGCTGGGTATTCCTCTGTCTGAGGGTCCTGGAGAGGGGTGGGATGGCCACAGAGCAGGTAACTTTCTCTGTTCCACCCCTGCTGGGACTTGCCCTGGGACCACACCCTCCCCTCCTTCCCTCTTCCAACAAATACTGAATGCTCTAGGTGCTGGTCCAGGCCCAGGGACAAGCTTATTCTAGAGTCCCCCTTACCCAGTGCCTTTGCTTTGGAAGAGTGGGACAGAAAGGGACATCTTTGGCTTAATGTTCAGGGATAAAGTACCAGAAGAACGAGCTCCCTCGGTGCTCTTTTCTGGTTTGCCCCTTCTCTTCCTGTTGTCTGCTCTTCTGTCCCACTTTTTTTTAGGTGAGAAGAGCAGAGAAACTGGAGTCAGAGAAGCCGGGGTTCAAATCCCAGTTCAGCCTCTTTCAAGCTGTGGGATCTGCAGCAAGTTGCTCCACCTCTCTGACAAAGACTGGAATAACCTTCATTTCTGGAGGTTGGGAGAATTAAACGGGAAAATCAGTCTAAATGCCTGGCAAAAGCACCTCTGTCTGTTTTTCTTCTTGTTTCTTTTTCCTTATCCCATTTCCTTTATTCATTAAGGAACTGCTTACTTAATGAAGGAGGCTTCATTGTGCTGGAGCCGGAGGAGAGGAGCAGGGGTCCTGGTTGAGGCACCACAGGAAACAAGACTCCAGCCTGAGCCTCACAGCCTCACAGCCTCCTCCCTTGGGCCCCTGCCTTCATCATGTCCTGTCTTTATCCTTCAGGAAGTGGGGAGCCAATGAAGGTTTCTGAGCAGGGGAGTGACTGAATCTCAGACCTGTGCTTTAGCACCTATGATCTGGTCGGGTGGGGTACTAGGGGGACTGGGACATGGTGTGTGTGTCTGGTGGGTGGAGGGAACGGGGCCGCAAGAGCCTGTCATGCCCTCCTTTCCTCCACCTTCCTGTGTCCCTCACCGTGACTCTCTTCTTTCCCCCTCTGTCTCTCCTCCGCTCCCTCCATTCCTCTCTCCCCTTCAGCTCCCCCTGCGGCTTGCCAGCTGCCAGCAGATGACATCTCCTTTCATGTTTGGGGCTGAGCACAGCTTTGAATGTTCGTTTGATTCCGTTAAGATAATAGCTGGTTCACTGTCAGATGCAGACTGATCAGTTAAAACCTTAATCACTGCCTGTCTCCTCACTCGGCACTTATTTTTTAAGAGATTAATCCCCTCAGCCCTGCTCCAGCTCACATTCAGCTTGGAAAAAAAAAAGGCAAGGTTTGTGTTATTCTTGTTATTATTATTGTTATGATTGTCACTCTCATTATTCTGCATATTAACTCTGTCCCTCTCTGCCCTTTCAACTATTCTTTCTTTTTTCTCCCCCGTGGTTTCCCAGTCTTCCCCTCATCTCACTTGTATATTCTCTCTCTCTCTCTCACACACACACACACACACACACACACACACACTCTGATGTGGCTTTCCAGATCCAGTGTGAGATATGTCCAGATATTGATATAGTGTGAGTATATACAATTCCCCTGCACACGCCTTCCCTACCTCCACGTGCACACCTGGGTATTCAGCACAGGGACAGGACACAGGACACAGGTCCAGGCACACGTGGTCCAGGGAAGCCAGGAGATACAGCTCTGTACCATGGGCAGAGTCTAATATTTGGGGTCAGGCACATGTGCCCTGATTCTCTCTCAGAGACTCGCTTGCTTTGTGACCTTGGAGAGAAGTCTTACTTTCCTCATCTGTAAAATGGGATAAGAGCACTCACTTCAGGGAGGCTGTGAGCACTGAATACAAGACAACATATAGGCTACCCACAGCAGGGCCTGGCACAGGGTGGCAACTCAGTGTCATTCCGGTTCCTTGTTCCTACCTCCCACGCTCCATGGAAAGATCCTTTCTGGAGGTTGCCCGGTCCCTCCTCCCCCACAAGATGCTGTACCCTCTCTGGGCCATTTTACAGACACTTCTCACTTTATTACCTATCTCAGCAGTCAAGCCTTACCCAGGATCAGGGAAGGATATTCTGCTTGACACTGACCTGTGAAGGTTGGATTTTACAATTTGCAATTAAAGCTAGAATTTTACAGAGGAAAGTAACCCAGGGGCCATCCAGTCCAAACCCTCAAAGTACATGAAGAGAGAAAGGCTCAGAGAGGGGCTGACTTGCCCTGGGCCACACAGCAAGTTATAGCAGGGCTGGAAGTAGAATTCCGCCCTGGCTTTGCATACATCACCCAGGGAGATTCAGCCCAGCAGCCAGCCATGTACTCAGCAATTACTATGTGCCCAGCCCTAAGCCATTAGAGAGAGCAACCAGGCTATGCCACACTGGATGTTACCCAGGGTGGCAGAGATCTGTTTCTGATCCAAATGGTACTGTGGGCACAGCAAGGCTTTCTGAAGTGGGTGGAGTGGGGGATTTGGGCTAGCAGGACACTTAGACAGGGAGATAGAAGTGAGTGTCTGAGGGCCACCGGGGACACCAGCCCCATTTCTGGGTTTGAGGGCATGCAGCATATCCTGGACTGAGCGAGATGATCTGACAGAGGCCAGGAACTGTCTGCAGGCTCCATCTCCTTGGAACTGGGAAAACAAAGCATGAGGTGGTATTTGCAGTTGCAGAGAGTCATGAAAGGTAGGGGGAAGAACTTTCTAACCCTGAGGACTGAGAAGAGATGACCAGAGAAGCCCAGCATCCGGGTCATTGGTGACATTCGTTTCTTCACAGTGAGGCAATAAGGTCTTCGGCTTTGGAGCCAGACCGCCTGGGTTCCAATCACCTCTTTCCTTTTCCTCTTTTTCTTCTCATTCCTTCATCCTCGGCTTTGTCATTTTCTCTCTCTCCTTGTTCCCCTGTGTAAACTGAGGGCAGGGCCAGGTGTGTGATGGAATTCTCTAGACTAGGTTCCAGGTGACCTATACCCACAGGCATTGGCCTTTCCCTCCGGAGCTGGGGTTAGCACCCAGCCAGACTCTTGGCCTAGAGCTGAGGTTGTAGGCAGGGAGTGACGACACTGTGGACAAGTCACTTCACCTTTCTGTGATTCCATTTTCTCCTCTAAAATAGGAATAATAATAATGTCTCTTAGCACTTGGCAGCTGATACATAGTAAGTGCTACATGAGTGTAAGTCGTGACTATTTAGTAAAGATGTAGTGAACATGGAAATGTCCCAGGCCCTGCAGCAGGGGCTGAGGATACAGAGTTGAACAAGGCAGGCTCCCTGCTGTCAGTATGTGCTCAGCCCAGGGGGGAGGCAAGTAAGCTCCTAATTGTGGTCCCATGTGGGAGACACCTAGCCCACCTTCAGGGGATGAGGGACAGCCTCCTGGAAGGAGCAGCTTGTGGGCTTCATGAGGGTGGGAATTTGTTTTGTCCCCTGCTGCACTTCCAGTGCCTACAATGGGATCTGGTGTTCAGAGTAGGAGTTCAGTCAACTTTTGCTGAATGGACAAATGAACCAGCTGAGCGAGGTCCTAAAGGAGGAACAGGATGACAAACATCACTTCCATGGGCCTCAGTCTTCTCATGTATAAAATGAGGGCTTGGATAGGAGTCCAGGGACCTTCTGGCTATTCTCAAAATCCCTGCAACTTGCAGGGTTGGGGATGGGGTATGGGGAAGCTTAGGAGGATGGGGTAGGGGAGTCCATGCCTATTGATGGGGGCAGGGGTAGGGTGATGGAGAAATTGAGCTGGGGGTGGGTTCCATTTCTGCTTAGAGGCAGGGGGCAGGAAAGGGTTGTGGGGGCCTGAAACATCCTCCCCCAGCTGCCTACACCAGCAGGAGGCGGCCCGGGGTTAATGGCATGACATCCCTGCGGCAGTCTGCCCGATGGGCTTCTGATGCCTTTTCTAATTTGGTGAGCGCTGAAGATTAGAAGGCAGGGAGAAGAGAGTTTTCCTCTCGCAGGTTATTATCCTGCCAACTCCCCCGGCGCCCAAGGGAGGGAGTCAGCGTGTTCCAGGAGAAAAGGAAGCAGGGCCTGGCATTCTGGATCGGGTGCCCCTGGGGAGCGGGGAGGGAGCTGGGGTTGGTGCAAATAAAATTGATGCTATTAATGGATCTGGTGCTGTTTGAAATGGGAGCAGGAGCCACCTCAGCAGCAGCAGAACTGGGAAGGGGGGAGTGGAGAGGGAAGGGGGCTTCCTGGAAGTAGAACTCACAGGTGCTGAGAGCCGAGGTCTTTGCCTTGAAGAGTCCTCAGATCTCCTTTTCTTGAAAAAAAGGGGCAGCCCTACCATGCTGGGTCACACTGTCTTTCTCCCCCAACTCCCTGCCTCCAACCTCAGCTCTAGGCCAAGAGTCTGGCTGGGTGCTAACCCCAGCTCCCCAGGGAAAGGCCAATGCCTGTGGGTATAGGTCACCTGGAACCTAGTCTAGAGAATTCCATCACACACCTGGCCCTGCCCTCAGTTTACACAGGGGAACAAGGAGAGAGAGAAAATGACAAAGCCGAGGATGAAGGAATGAGAAGAAAAAGAGGAAAAGGAAAGAGAGAATGGAAAGAGGGAAAGGCCACCTGAGCTCAAGGCTCCAACCTGCACCAAGCTGGGGGATGGGCAGGAAGAAACACAAGGGTTGGGACCCCAGGGGCTTAAGAGAGGGAACAGAGGACAGCCAGCTGCAGAGGAGCCCAGTCCTACTGATGGATGCACAAGGAGGCCAATGGCATCAGAGAAGCCCGAATGGGTTGCTTGGAGGTGAGTTCTGAGGTGGACTGAGACAGGGGGTAGGGCTTGGCAGAAGGAGCCTTGCATGATTAGGTCTCCACAGGTTCCAGGGGGAGCTGGCACCCTGAGTAGTGTCCTCTTCTGAAGCTACCCACACTCCCACCTCTTTTTGCCAGCCTTTTATTAGCCATCCTTCAAGCCCAAGCACTGCCTCCTCTGGGAAGCCCTCTCATACTGCCCCCAGCCTGCTTTAGGAGTTCTGTTCTGGGCACCCTGAACATTCTGTGCTGAGTCTGATGTGACATCGAAAACCCAGTCTTTATGCCTTGATTATTCTCTTGAAGCCAGTGGCAGTGACTTATTTATTTCTGTGTCTCTGGGGTATAGCACAAGTCTAGGCAATAGTAGGGGTCAAAATGTCTTTGATGAGTCAATTGCCATCAGCCTCTTCCTTTGTGCCAAGAGGAGCACCATTAGCAGCCCAAGGCTGGGAGTTTGGCTACTCTGGAGCCAGAAAAGGGCGCGAGGACAGCCCTCCTGGCCAGAAAGAACACCCAGGGAGGCCTGCCACTGATGACTAAAGTTCTCCCACTAGCCCATCTTGTTAGGTTAGGGCTGAGTGGTGTCATGAAAGGACACAGACAGGCAGGCCAGAAGTAATGAGTTCCAGCTCTGCCCTGACCCACTAACCGGCTAGGGGATCTTAGGCTGGGTATTGCCTCTCTTTGGCCTCAGTTTCCCCAATATGCTGAGGCTCTTGAACAGGATGCATTCTCAGGTCCTGCTGAGGCTGTGGCCTACGTTGAACTGTGCCAGCCCTGAGGTCATACCTTAGCTCCTCTGAGAGACTTCCCTACCCAGTCACAACTGAGACTGGGCTGAGAGGACAGGGAAGAGAAGGATGAGGGGTGGATGGGGTAGGGCTGCTGTGGAGGGACTTAGCAGGGAAAGAGCCTAGGGAAGGCAGGTGAGAGGGAAACATTGGTCCACATTGCCCATTGGGCCGCCTGCCAGCCCCCAGCAGGCAGCCACGAGGGTCCAGGGAGTGGTGGCCTTGTGGGGCACTCACTGGATCTGGCATTTTTTTCCAGACCAGTGGGGTACCTAATGTGTTAGGCACCCTTAGTAAATCATTTTTAACACCTCCCATATTATCAAATTATCACCATGATGATGAATAACAAGTAAATAATAATGGCCAGAAAAGTCAGACAGTGTAACTGTTCTTTTATTCAACTCTGTATAATCATATCAGGAAATAAACAAATACTACAGTACAAAAAGACAAAAGCAACTGATACTTGAAAATTATATTAATTTTGGGGGGTGGGGAGTAGGGGGAAGAAACACATGAAGAAAGACTCCCAAGTTTGCCGTGAGCCAAGATTGTGTCACTGCATTCCAGCCTGGGTGACAGAGCCAGACCCTGTCTCAAAAACAAAAACAAAAACAAAAACAAAATAAAACAAAAGAATAACAACAAAAAGGAAAGCCTCCCAAAAGAGTAAACTGCAAGTTTCAGAGAATGATTTGCATGGAGAATAACAGAATTGAAGTAGCTTGAGTCTGTTACTTTGTCTTTGCAATCACTGTGCATCATTGTTGATTTTGAATCTACTGTTTAAAGGCAGGGATGTGCAGAACTATAGGATTTGAGACACAAACTGTGGCTGAAGCCAGCTCTAATGAATTTGAATTTAAACTTAATCTCAAAATGAAGAGTGTAGCTGAGTCCTGTGTATTCTGGGCTGACTATATACATGAGAATCCTTCAAATTAACTATCAGGTAGTGTACAATCTTTACTAAAGGATAAGTAATAGAAATGTGCTAATTTGAAACTCAACAGTCACCACAGTAATTGCTTAGAACATAGCACAACAGACGAGTTTTTTTTTTTTTTTTTTTTTACTTCAGGGAGGAGTATTTTATTACTGACACAAAATGGCTGGTGCATGGTGATAACAGAAAAAGCACATGACTTTTAGTAGATTTTATTATTGTTTTAAAATTCCCTACAGACAACAAACTTTTTCATTGCCTGCTCCTGCAGACACCCCCGCCACACCCCTGTTCTCCACTGGGGTTTGTGTATTTGCAGCCCCATATTCCAGAAACTTTCATTCCAAGCCCTTCCTATTCCAGGCAAGTTAAGAAAACAGAACAGAGGCAAATAGCAATGCATTCTAGTCAGGATTGTTGTTGTTACTTACTAAATGTAAAGGACATCTATTAGTCATCCTTCTAGTTCAAGCACTGCCTCCTCTGAGAAGCTCTCCTAGACTACTCCCAGCCTGCTTTAGGAGTTCTGCTCAGAGCTCCTGTAACATTCTGTGCTGCTTCTGACATGGCATCTAAATCTCTGTCTCTAAGCCTGTCATTGTTTTCTCTTGAAGGCAGTGGCCCTGACTTACTTATTTCTGTGTCTAGCATACGAGTTGATATGGAAATTTTTCTTTGAATTAGACTTACTTGCCAGACTTGAGACACCTGGCTCTGGATCTTACAGGGACCCAGTTGAGACCAGCAATTCTCAACTGGGAGCAGTTTGTTTCCCTCCTCACCAGGGACACTTGGCAATTTCTGGAGGCATTTTTGGTTATAACAACTGGGGAAGGGGTGGGTGGGTGTGCCACCAGTGTATAATGGGTAGAGGCCAAGAATGCTGCTAAACATCCTATAACGCACAGGACGGCCCCTACAATAAAGATGTATCCAGGCCAAGCTTGAGAAATCCTGCTCTAGAAGCCCAGCTTGGTCATGAGATGCCCTGGATGCCCACTTTGCTTTTCCAAGTCCTTAAGACATGACAGGAGGCATTGCATGGCTACCCCCAAATGGCCCTGCCTCCACGGGCCCAAGCACCCCAAAATCAGGGTGATGAGTGAATTCACTACAAATCCCCAAATGAAGCCAGCTGCCAGGCCTCCTCTTCTGTGGAATGGGAAAGAGGGTAGGGTTCTAGGGAGAGCTTAACTTTCTTGCCTGGCCTTGCTTCTCACCAGGTCCATGCTCTAACTCCCTGCAGCTCAGTTTCCTATCTCTAAGGGAGGAGGTAATAATACTGATTCCACAGGCTCTAGTGAGGTTCAGCCAAGGTAATGGCCACAAGGGTAATTGTGGTCTTGACTATTATGGGATCAGAAATGTGGGACTCGGGTTGAAGCATGCAGGCCTAAACACTCCCGTTCCTCTTCCCTCCAAAAGAAGATGTAGTTTGTGTTGGTGTGGGGGGTGGGGATTGGGGCGGATAGACCCTCTCTCTCCTCCCCACTCCACCCTTGCTCACAGGGAAAGGGAGGGAGGAACGGGGAGTCCCACCGGAGTCCCGGGCCTGTGGGTCTCAGCGAGCAGTCGGCAGGAGAGGGCAGGGTCTAGGAGGCCCTCGGGGGCGAGTGGCGGGCCCTGTCCCACCGGGGCCTGGAAGCCACCTCCCCAGACAGTAGCAATTATCGCAATCAAACAGTTGACACCAATTACGCGCCGGGCCGAGAGGCGACGGCGGCTGCGCGGGCGCCTCGGCTTTGCATATCTTAATGCGGACTGACAGACGCTGACCCACGGGGGCGCCGGCCTTGCCAGCTCTCAGCTGTTCCTGTGGCACCAATTTTCAGAGCCAAATTACTGCCAGGGCCTGCTTGTTTGCAGAATGGAACTGCGTCCCAAAGGCAGAGCCGTTTGCGCCTCCAGAGTTCCCGGAATCTGCAGCGAAGGGCGCGCAGGGGACGGCTGGGAAGGCCCTTCCCGGGAGGGCCGAGGGTGCACAGCGGGCCAGGCTCTGTGGATCTGTGGAAGGCGCCCAGCGGGTCCCCGGGCCCCGCTCGGGGGACCCATGGCGCATTGCTGCTGGGAAGCCCAGGTTCACTCCATCCGCTCAGCACGTGCGAGGTCTCACTCTTCCTCCTCCAACCCCAGTAGCGTGAGAGGCCAGCAGGAGGGATCTTGCCAGATGAAAAGCTCTCTCCAAATGAAAGACAGCCCTCCCTGGACGCTTTCTTCTCTTTGGGAATTCAGCAATGTGTGTTTGCTGCGCGCAGGAGCGCTAGTTATTCACTCAGCTAGAGGCGCTCGGGCTGGAGGCGGCGGCCGCCAAGACACCGAGCCTGAAGGGTGGAAGTGTGAGGATGGACTGGGCCTGCCTTCATGATATGTCACAGGACAGCTCAGGGACCCATGGAGCCTTAGCTTCCTGACCTGCAAGGCCTTCTAATTTTAGGGCAAAAATCACTAAAGCAGTCCTGATAAGGTCATGAGTAAGTCCAGGTCCGGCATAGGCAGGATTGGAACCAAGGTCTTTAAGCAGTGAGATAACCAGGTGCTCGCCGCTCCCTTCACTAAACTTCAGCCCAGCTCCTCTGCCAAGGCTGCAAACTCCCGGAGGATCCAGTTCGTCCTTCTACCCCTAGCATAATGCCAGGCACCCTGAAAGCCTGCTGGGTGGGTGAAGGAGGAATGGAACCAGCTCAGGAACTGGTTCAAGTCCCTTGCTTTCATGCAACCGCCAAGTCCTTGGTTTACCATGACCTACCCGCCACCTCCACCCCAAGTCCCAGGGCGTTTGAGAGGAGCAAGGCCAAAAGGCTCTGAAGTGGCCGTGCCCTGGGCTCTGTGAGACCTCCTCGCCTGGCGGCCTCTCACGCCTCCTCTTTGCTTCTAGACAGTCCCTGACACTGGTGCAGTGTGGAGTCGCAGAGGACTGCAGTGAGGAGGCTCCCCTGGGGAGCTGGTAGACTAGCCATCTGTGCTGGTGGCCTCTGAGACTGGCAGGAAGGAGGAGACGGATCACCTTACAAGAGGCTCTCCTAGACGAAGAGTTTCCCTAACTCGACTGTGTCTCTGCGCACACACACACACACACACACACACGCCTTGAGCTTCCCATTACCCACTCCAGACGGCCCGCCAAATCCTCATCTCTCAGACGCGCTTCCATCCTATTTTCCAAGCTTGTGAAAAAGAACGCTTTTTGGAAAACTGCTCATTCCTCCCTCCCTCCCCTAAAAGGTGTTCAGGCCTCCCCATTATTCAAATGAAAAGACAGACTCAGTAGGGGAGGGAGTTCCCAGAGGAGCTGAAACTGGGGCTGGGATTCGCTGAGGCCATAAAGTTCTGCGCCACTGATGGGATAACTCCAACTCTGCCTGCCTGGCAGGGCTCCGTCCTGGGGATGCCAATCCTCCCGCCTAGTCAGAGCAGTACCAGGGTAACTACCCCACTTTCGAGAGGTGGCCTGGGGATCCCATTTAAGTTTCAGCCCCACTCCTGGCCTGGGCGTCTCCACCGCAAAGAAAGCACAGTTTCTGCGCGGATATCCGGCTCCTATCTCTGACCGCGGCTCTTCTGAGTCTGGGTTCAGACCTTGCGGCCCAGGAATCCGAATTCTAGGCCTCCTTCTTTAAGACGCCAGGGCTGTGCTGCTGGTTTATTAGGGCTTCGTCCTGAGGTCAAGAAAGCGGGCACGAAGTGCTGGGGGCAGAGGCGTTGCAGGTGTCCCCTTAGGCCCTGGGTCGCCACGTGCGCGTTCCGTCCCTGTCCCCCTGGAGCAACTGCATTAGGCACTGTCCTTGCCACGTGTGGCGCCCGGCCAAGACGGCCGAGGCAGACACTGGGCCTGGGTGCCAAGCGGAAGTGCGTGAGATTCCGCCGTGAGGGCGTCGCTGTGAGCCCTGGCAGAGAGGAGGCCCGGGCCCCTTGGTTGGGCCGCGGGACAACCGAGGCCCAAGCCTGTTTCCCGCCGCGCCGCGCCGCGCCGCGCTGCGCTCTGGTGCGCTCGGTTGGCGCGCCACGTCCCAGCGCCGCTCCTTGCCCGCCCCCAAGCCTAGGGTGACTTTAACCCAGTTTGTAACGATTCCCTGCTCGGCCTAGAGGGCGAGAGACGCCCCCGACATAGGCGGCGAATGTATGTCGTGTCAGCAAGTGCATGGGCCCTAAAAGGCCGAGCGGGATTCCCGGGGATTAAAGATCAGACACAGGGAGCCCTGTTCTCTCCTTCTCCGCCCTCTTCCCACCCCAGGAACAAGAAAAAGAAAAATCTGTTGGAAATGCACTTTTCCCCCATACCAGCCCCCTACCCCCAACCTCCTTCTCCTGCTTTCACCGACTTAAAAGAAAAATAAAATACATTCCAGGAACCAGGACGGCTGCAGAGCAAACTCAAACCAGAAAATGCTTAAAGATGTTTTAATGACTTAAACACAGGGGCCAGTTTGTGTCTAAAAGTTTCCACACTAAAAAAAAAAAAAAAAACTCCAGCAAATTCAATATTAAATATCGTCCCGGCCCCCTCCTCCAGCCGCGTGCCCGCCCCTCCGGTTCCTGTAGCCTTCTGCGCGCTGCACCTCCCGGGTTTCCTCTGAGCCTCTGCTTTCAGCTGTGGGTTATTAGCACCCGGTGTGAACAGAGACCAGGCCCCTCCATAAAGTTTATATTCACATTCCAAAAACGTAAAAACAAGGAAAAGGGAGAAAAACAACACCCTAGGTACAAGCCCAACTGCTCCTGCAAACAGAGGCCACCCCCCACCCCCACCCTCAAGCCCAGGGCCAGAGGAACTGTTAACTAGCAGCTGACAGATTTTTACAGCAGGAATTAGGCCCTCATTTGGCTCCGGATTAGCCCAAATCTTCCATCTCATTACAGCCCTGCCTTGTTGGAGCCCTCCCTTTCTTGGAGTTGGGGAGTTGCAGATAGGTCTTTGGGGTCCCAGCCAACATTCTCACTCTCTAAACTGGGGTAGGATGGAGCAAGGAGACAGGGTGGACGCAAGTAACTGGTGAGATATGGGGTCCTGGGCAGGGCTGGCAGTGGCCAGCTGGAGGGCCTGCAGGAGTTCTCTGAGGCGTTTCTCAGGTGGTGTGAACTGGACATCTACCTCTATGGTGAAGATGAGGTCATGTGGTGGAGAGGCAGGTGCTGGTTTAGAAATTGGTCTTCTTATGAGTCCAGGGAAATCCCAAACCTTAGGAATAAAAATAACAATTGTAGCACTTACTGAGCAGCCTCGTATGTAACACTCTATATTGAGCCCTTTTATATTTAATCCCCATAGAAAAACCATGGCATGGGCACTATTGCTACCATCATCTCATTTTACAAATGAGGATGCCAAGGCTTAGAGAGTGTAGATATCTTACCCAAAGACGCAGCTGGCAACTAGGAGAGCCGGAATTCAAACTAGGGCTGAGGGGCTCTAGGGCTCTGTGCCTTCAGGTCATACTGCCTCTCCTGCCAAGACTGCAGCAGGTGCCCACTCTATAAACATCTGTCCCTAAGCTCTTGGTCCTCATTTCACCCAGTGCTGTGGTCTGAATGTGGGAGTGCCCCCCCAAATTTGTATGTTGGAATTTAATCCACGATTGGGGCCTTTAGGAGGTGATTAGGGTCATGAGGGTGGGGCTCTCCTAAATGAGATTAGTGCCCTTATAAAGTGACTTGTGGGAGCCTGCCTGCCCCTCCCACTCCTTCAGCCATGTGAGAATGCAGCAAGAAGGCAGCATCTTTGGAGGAGAGAACAAGTCCCCCCTTCCCCAGATACCCAATCTGTTGGTGCCCTGATCTTAGACTTTCCAGCTTCCAGAACTGCGAGCAATACATTTTTGTTCATAAATTACCCAGTCTAAAGTATTTTGTTATAGCAGCCAGGATGGACTAAGATGCCCACTAACTGATTATCAGAAACTTTAAGCCCAAATTCCTGCTGACGTAGTTCTGACCCTTTCCTGTTTTCTGTTCTGAGACAAAGACCAGTGCTTCACCCTGTCTTGGGCAGGATGCACCCCTCTGGATTTAACAGCTGTTATGCTAGGACACTGGTAGGGCAACTGGCTTCTCTCCTGTGCTTCCTTGACCCAACGAAGCACTTTAGTGGGTGTGATCACCCCAAATGCAGTTAGGCATTTGCTAAGAGATCTGGGGAAAAAGGGATGTTAAGGTCCCTAAAACGGAGAAGGGCTGGAGGAACTGGAGCTCTTGGCAGCTGCCCAGATGTTTGGCCTCCTGGGAGCTTTGCTCTGCAGAGGCAACTCCAGCTGTTTATGGCATCTTCTTCTTGGGAAGTTCAGTGTGGTGTGGGAGGCAGTGATGGTGATGGAAGGGCTTGTGCCTGGACACAAAAGACTCGGTGAGGCCCTAGCCTTCTCCACTCTGGAGTGCTTTTCATGGAACAGGCTGCTGCATGGTCACACATTGCCACTTGAGAGTCAGGCTAGAGTAGGAAAATGTCTGGGAATTCTGGAGTTCTTCAAAATCGCTTTTTTTAAAAGTGGAAATTTAAGGAAATTTTGAAGCATGTGTCATACTTAGACTTCAAGTGCCCTTTACACAGTTAAATCACTTTGTCAGTTTAGGAATGTAAAAATGTTTTATGTATAACTTGGTTTGCTCATAAAATCCTCATTTGGGTATATTTAGAAATGTGAGGCCAGAGAAAGGGAAGTTGAAATTTGAGGGAAAATCTCCAACCCCTGGACTTAGAGCGAGAAAACAAATACAAGGTGCTGTATTTATTATGTATGTATTTATTTATTTTTTTGGTCTCCTCATGTGGTTAGGCACATGCATGATTCTGGAGTTTGGGTGTCAGAAGCTGTCCTCCTCTAGGAAAGGAGCTGCCTGGGGATCAGGGCAGGGAGTGGGAGAAACAAACTGAAAGAAACACCAACGGCAGGCAGAGCCAGCGAGGTGAGTTTACCTAGGGATTTGGAAGGAGCAGGAGCACGGCTGGTATAATGGGTAGTCCATTTTCCTCATGGCAAAGTCATCCCATCAGCAGCTTAAATCAAAGTTTCAGTGCCTCCTTATTACATTAATGAGTCCCCTAATGTAACAGGGGAATGGAGAGTCTCCCTGAAGTTGCCCAAGAACTCCTAAACTCCGTTCATTTCTTTCTTCTTTTTCTTTTTCTCTTTTTTTTGAGATGTAGTCTCGCTCTGTCGCCCAGGCTGGAGTACAGTGGCATGATATCGGCTCACTGCAACCTCTACCTCCCGGGTTGAAGCAATTCTCCTGCCTCAGCCTCCCAAGTAGCTGGGATTACAGACGTGTGCCACCACACTCAGCTAATTTTTGCATTTTTAGTAGAGATGGGGTTTCACCATGTTGGCCAGGCTGGTGTCGAACTCCCGACCTCTGGTGATCCACCCGCCTCGGCCTCCCAAAGTGCTGGGACTACAAGCGTCAGCCCCTGTGCCTGGCCAACTCAGTTCATTTCAACCAACACTTATTAGGAGCCTCCAGGGATACCCATGTGAATTAGATCCAGCCTTTGCCCTTGCAAGAGCCGGATACAGACGACATCTGAGGACGACAACTACTACTTACGGGGAATGGTCTGTGTGCCAGGCACCGTATCAAATCATATATGTATTATATTAATGTTAACACAGTTAATCTTCACTACAACCTCAAGAGATGAGTCCTATTTAATATATTTTACAGGTGGGGAAACTGAGGCATAGCTTGATTAAGCAACTTGCCCAAGTTCAGCTGGGATCTGAACCTAGGCATTCTGTGCCCCAAGTCTGTGCCTTTAACCATTCCAGTATTCAGGATGCTCGGTGAGCATCGGGGAGGGCATTGTCCCTGGCCTGGGATGTCTAGTCGTTCCTTCAGAGATGACCCCTGAGTGGCGACTACAATCACGAGTGAGAGCTGGAGAGGCAGAGGCAATGGGGGAGAACATTGCAGGCTGAGACAATGGCTCAGAGCAAGGTGTCACCATACAGACCTTAGCACTGCACATCAGGAGACACAAGTGTTTGGGAATTTTTAGAATATAAATAAAGTGTGAGGTCAGAGGGGGTAGGAGAGGAGGCTGGGGAAACGTAGGGGGAGGGCCAGACCATAGTGTGCCTGTACCATGCTTGGGGCTGAAGGTATCTCCTGCAAGTGGTGAAGGGCCATTAAAGGGGTTTATGCCAGGGAATGATCCAAGACATTTTGCACTGTGGATAGAATTCTCTGTGGGAGGGGAGCACAGTGGAGAAATGACTGGATAGAGGTCAGAGGAGAGGCAAGCACACCAGTCGTGAGCTAAATGGGGAACCTGAGTGGGTTACTTGACGTTGGGAAAGAAGAAATGATTTGAATTAGACAAAAAAGAGATTGTTTTTCATTTTTACTTTGTATATTTATTTGTAGTCTGCCTTATTCCATTGGAAATTTTCGGCTGGATCTCTTTGACTTGCTAAATTCTTCTTTGAATGTTTACTTATTTTTTCCCCACTAGATGCTCACCATTGGGAAACGTAACCCAGTTCACGTCACTCAGTTTCTTTTCTGAAAACTGGCATATTTATTATAGCTGGTGACCATGCAAGCAGATTTACTGGGTTCAGTCCTGATTATACCTGTTATGTAATTATTAATAGCATCCCCTTTCACTCTACAAAGTGTCCTGGTTTGAATGATGAATTATATGGTCAACGTAATTACAGCACATATATGAAAAACTATTGCAGCAGAGCCTTGACTCTATATGGTGCCAAATTACATCTAGGTACATTAAAATGATCTTACTTGCTCCAAACGATAATCCTGAGAAATAGGCAAAATGACGGTTATTGGCACTCCTCTTTTCTTTCTTTTACTTTGTTTGTTTGTTTGTTTAACAATGAAGAAAAGGACATTTAAGTAAGTTAAATGACATGCTGAAGGCACACATCTAGTAAGAAGTAGGGGAGGGATATGACTTGAGTCTTCTGCTATCTAGACCAGTAACCGTCTGCTACACCCTAGACTCTTGTCCTATGCTATGGTCGATTAAAGATGGCCACATGTTCTCTGCCCCTCCTCCCATCGACAGGTGAAGTCTAATGATTTTCTTTGAATCGGGTTGGTTTTAGTGATTTGCTTAGCCAATAGAATGTGAGAGAAGTGACATTCTGGGACATCTGGGAATAGGTAATAAGTGAAGTAGTTTCTGATTAGATTCTTTGGGACACTCGGTCTGGGAAAGTGCCAGCCACCCTGTAAGAAGCCTAACTACCCTGAGACTGCCATGTTGTAAGGAAGCCCAAGTTAGCCATGTGATGGAGAGAGAGAGAGATGCCTGGCCAACAGTGGTGTGCTGGTAAACCTACTCTGTGAATGAAAACTGCCCTGATTTATAGTGTTTGTTGATTTCTGACTGTAATTAGTCTCACCAGGGCCAATTTAAAGTTACCAATAGTATAACAACTGCTTGTAAAAATTTCTGAATATTTAACAACTGGCTGTTGCAAGCTGGTACAAGCCAGCTTAATACACCATGGCTTCCCAGCGTTCAGCCATATGAAACATCCTAGCTGAAACCCCAGATATTGTGAAGCAGAGAGGAGTTGTTCTTGTTGAACCTCACCTAAATTGCAGGGTCATGAGCAAAACAGATGATTATTGTTGTTTCAAGCTGCTAAGTTTTAGGGTAGTTTGTTACTCAGCAATAGCTAGCTATAGGATGTGGAAAGACAGGTATGCATGTCCTTGAAGAAATGAAAGTACTCTTGGCAAGGTGTGGTGGCTCATGCCTGTAATCCCATCAATTTGGGAGGCCAAGGTGGGAGGATTGCTTGAGCCTGGGAGTTCCAGACCAGCCTGAGCAATATAGTGAGACCCCATCTCCACAAAAAATAAACAGAATTATTCAGGTGTGGCTGCACGTGCCTGTGGTCCCAGCTACTTGGGGGGCTGAGGTGGGAGGATTGCTTGGGCCTGGGAGGTCAAGGTTGCAGTGAGCCATCATTGTGCCACTTCACTACAGCCTGGGTGACAGAATGAGACCCTGTCTCAAAAAGAAAGAAATAGAAATACTCTTGAAAATTTAGAGAACCACTTCTCTCCCTGTTTTCTTTGCTGCCATTGAACTGGTAAAATATTTGAGGTGGGATGGGTGTGGTGGCTCACGCCTGTAATCCTAGAATTTTGGGAGGCCGAGGCGGGTGGATTGACTGAGCTCAGAAGTTCGAGACTAGCCTGGGCAACATGGTGAAACCCCCGTCTCTACTAAAATACAAAAAAAAAAAAAAAAAAAAAAAAAAAAAATCTGGGTGTGGCGGCATGTGCCTGTAATTGCAGCTACTTGAGGGGCTGAGACAGGAGAATTGCTTGAACCTGGGAGGCGGAGGTTGCAGTGAGTGAGGTCGCACCATTGCACTCCAGCCTGGGCGATAGAGCAAGACTCCATCTCAAAAAAGAAAAAAAAAAACTGGGGAGTGAAATCTGCAGTTCAGTTCTTGTTTGATTTTTTAAATCAAATTTAAAAAATTTGGTTGCTTTCAGTTTGGACACGTACGCTCCAAATCTGCAGTTTTTGAAGTTGGAGATGGAGGTTGTGTATGCCCTAGGTGGATGGTGGTGTCTTTCTGAGGCATGGAGACTTTTGGGGGAAAAGCTGGGCTGAGAATTGGATGGATTAAGGTTGCAGCGACATTGGAACATCTGAGTTAAGGTGTCCAGCAGAAAGGCTGAATTAGGTGGACCTGAGTTATGATTTTTAATATAGCTCAGCACCTAGTTTCTAACAATTAATTTACTTATTATAATTTCAGTGTTGGTTTGTTGCAAATTATAAAGCCAGCAAAGCTTATCTTCAGCCCATGTAACAACCACCTCCTTCCCAGTTTCTCCTAACTTTCGGTGCCCACTTGAGATCTTTTTCTTTCCCTGGGGAATGTGGATTTAAGTCTTATCTGTTATTGTGGAATGGGAAGTTTGTTTCTTAATGTATTTATTATCTATTGCTGTGTAACAAATTACTCCCAAATTTAGCAGCTTAAAATAACAAATAGTTATTATATCACAGTTTCAGTGGGTCAGGAATTTGAGAATGACTTAGCTGGGTCATTCTGGTTGAGAGTTTCTCACTAGGTTGCAAGCAAGATGTTGGTTAGGGCTATAGGCTTGGTAGAAGCTGGAGGATCCATTTCCAAGATGGCTCCCTCACAGTGAGTGTTGGCAGGAGGCCTCTGTTTCTCCCATGTGGGCCTTTCCACAGGGTTACTTTAAGTCCTCACCTCGTGGCAGCTGGTTTCTGTGAGCAAGCGAGTGAGTGAGAAAGAGAGAAAGAGAGAGGAGGAAGAGGAGGAGGAGGAAGAAGAAGAAGAGGAGGAGGAGGAGGAGGAGGCGGCGGTGGAGGCAGCCACAATGCCTTTTATGACTTGGTCTTACAAGTCACATACTTGTGACTTCCAACATAATTTATCTGTTAAAGGCAAGTCACTAAGTCCAACCCACACACAAGGGGAGGGGAATCAGGTCTTATGTTTTGAAGAAAGGAGTACTGAATAATTCCTGGACATATCTGAACACTACCACACCTTTTAAAGACATTTCAGATAGTAAATCAGGCATATGTTAGGGGCTGGGGGTGGGGTGGGCAAGAGACCTATGTCCTGAATTCACACCATATCTACTTATAATACTTTTAAGATGGGCCCTGTTCACATAAATGATTATATTGTAGAACGCTACAATGGAAAGGGACCTCAGAGGGCTTTCCAGGGGCCACAAACTGGTGATCATGGGTTTAATTTGTCCAGCAGATCTATTTTGTTTGGTGAAATCTTAATTTAAAAAATTTGATTGCTTTCAGTTTGGACATGTACGCTCCAATTTCCCTATCACTCCCTATTGTCTTATACTGGCCAATTTGCTCGTTTGAGTGATCCACCTGACCCCTGGGGGTTCCTGAGTCCTCGAACCCCTGGTTCTTATCCTTGCTCTCATTTCAGACATAGGGAAACTGAGGCCCACAGAAGAGAAGTTGACTTGCCCAAGGTCGAAAGTTGAGTGAGTGACAGAGTTAGGTCCTGAACCCAGGTCTCCTGATCCTAGTTCAAAGCTCCTTTCACCTTATCGGCTTGCCTTCCGACCTCTTGTCAAAAGTGGCATCACAGTCTTCCCCCTTGTCCTGGAGAGCATCCCCTCAGCTCAGCTCACCATTAATGCCATTAATGACATCCCCCTCTAGCCCCTCTAGCATCAGACATGAGTGAGGAGAGAGATATCTTTTATCCATATACAAAGATCTAAAGATGGAAAAAGTTTAAGTACCACAGCCCTAGAGAAAAAGAGTCAGGGAGTGAATGCTGGGAAAACATGGGGGGAAGCAGTGTGGTGTGAGAGGGAGACCCTGGAGGATATTTCAGTAAGTTAATAACCTAAGCTGTTGCCAAGTTGAAATTAGAAAGAGGAAGGCTCTGCCTGCTGAATGTGGAGGAGGGGGCTAATCCTGTCCTTTGATAAATGGATGACATTCTAGCAAAATGAGATGCTCCGCCCCAGTGGCTGCAGGGGGACATTGGGCTGGGAGGCGGGGTGGGTAGGGGGCCTCTGGAGCCCCAGCAATGAGGTTAAGATGCAGAACTGCGAGGCATCAGTACATTAGCAATGAAATTGCAGTCACTTTGGCAGCTCTTTATTAAATAATCTGCGATAGATACAAATGGGCAGCAGTGTCTTAGTTTGGAGTGCTCTCCTGACCCAGCTTTTCCTGAGACCTGTCCCTCCTCCTGTCTTTGGGGTCTTTGCTAACCAATTCCTCAGCCCTACTATTTTTTCCCCTTGTTGCTCCTTCTCCTTGGTTCTAACCCAGACTTCTATGGTTCTTAGCAGCTGCAGCTTTTATCACCCCATGAGTGGGTAATGCTTTTCAGGCTGACCATGGTGGGTGCAGGGACTCTCTCCTCCCCACCTCGCCCATCCTGGTGTCCTTCATCTCTGAGGAAGAAGCCACCAGCTTTTTGTATATTTTATGGGGAGGAGCAGTCCTCCCCGAGTCTCCCCAAAGAGGGGTACATGGCTTGGCCTTCCGAGAGCTCCTGGGTGTGCTACCACTCCCAGCCCCAGAGATGTGTTTTTTCGGTCTCTTAAATTCACAGATTTTTATGCCTGTAGAGGTTTCAGAGCTAAGGACTAGGCCTGAGCAAGCTTAAAACAAGCTCTGTCCCCTACCCTCCCCCAATGCAGTCCCTCTCAGCTCTACCCTCAAGTCTTCTAAATGTTGAGCAGAAGGCCAGATATGACTTGATGGAGTGACATTCTGAAAGGGAAGACAGTCTAGGAGGCTGGGCAGAGCTCTTGAAGCCTGACTCATAGGATGCAATGCAGGCTTCTCCCAGTTCTCTCCTTCTTTCACTAGGGAAAAAGTGGAGATTTTTGTTTTCCATGCTGGGCAAAGTCCTAGGCACTGGGGGTTTAGAAAGAAAGGGGATATGGCCTTGTTCCTCCAATTGCTCAGTTTGGCAGTGTAGAATAATGATAATAATAACAGCTTATCAGAGCTACTCTAAGCACTTCGTATGCATCACAACATATGTGTAGATATCACTTAATTCTCACAATAATCTTATGAGACAATGACCATTACTATTTCCCATTAAATAGGGAGGCTTAGTAACTTGCTCAAGGTCAGGTAGCTAGTAAGCGGTTGAGATGGGATTTGAACCCAGGCAATTTGGCTCTAGCTTCAGAATCTGTGCTCTTAAAAATTAAATTCCAGCTGGGTGTAGTGGCTCATACCTGTAATCCCAGCACTTTGGGAGGCTAAGGTGAGTGGATCACTTGAGCCCAGGAGTTCAAGACCAGCTTGGGCAATACTGTGAAACCCCGTCTCTACAAAAAAATACAAAAATTAGCTGGGTGTGGTGGTGCATGCCTGTAGTCCCAGCTACTTGGGAGGCTGACATGGGGGGATTGATTGAGCCCAGGAGGTTGGGGCTGCAATGAGCCATGATCGCATCACTGGACTCCAGCCTGGGTGACAGAGTAAGTCCCTGTCTCAAACAAACAAACAAACAAACAAACAAACATTCATTCCAATTCAGTGTAATTTTTGTGGTGGGGGTGGGAGGGAGCAGTATGAGACCTGAAAGAGATGTTAAAGATAATTCAGACCAATCCTAATGCATCAGCTGAAAAATTGAGGTTCTGAGAAGAGGAGTAAATTTCCCAATGTTAGAATCACTAAGAGAGTGTTGAACTCACTGTCCATTTTAATGGACCCCCTTCCCTTACCCCACAGCTGCTGGGAGTTTGGGGAGGCTTCTGGATCTGAGAGATGCATCCAGCAGGGAGAGGACGGGCATTCCAGGCAGGGAGCCCCGCAGGAGCCAAAATAGAGGCCCGAGATTCCTGGTGGCTGGCGCACAGGGAGCCTGGGGCAGGCAGCCAGGTGGGTGGAAAGTGGGTAGGGAGAGGTTGTAAAGGGCCTAGCTTATTTTGCTAAGGAGACAAAGGAGAGTTATCAAGGACACCATGATGACAGGCACGTCATTGAAACTCTCTCTGGCCACTGTGTGTGGAAGAGGGGCAGGAGGAAGACTGGCGTAGCAAGATTCCCGGAATTCTCTGATGTTCAAAGGACATTTATAAACCTTGGTAAGAAGAGTGTGTAGCAAGGACACAAAGGAGGAAACAAAGTGCCCATAGGTCAGATCCCTACCTTAACTAAAGTTTTCAAAAAAAAGTTAAAGAGAAGAAACTGTTAGAATGAGTTGAAAAGCCTCAGACCGATGGGGTTTTACGAATAGCTAATAGGGAGAATGGAAGTTTTCAACTGGTGTTTTACATTTGTCTTCACAAGGAGAAGACTCTTTGGATTGAGGCATGTAAGGTAAACATTAGTATGAGAGAATTGAGAAGGGCAAGAGGCTGTAAGACAACGCCTAGTTGCTCTAAGCAAATTCAAGTCTCTGGAATCATGAGCAGTGAGAGACCCTGGGAAAGAGCTTGACCAAGTAGCCCAGGGAGGGTGGGAATTCTGGAAACTGCTGACTGGTCGTCTAAGGTTGACCTTAATTATGATCCCTGATGAGGTTACTGGGGGTATGTTTGTGATAGTCTTCCTACTTCCAGTTTTTATTTTTCAAGTAACTTAAAAAATAAGTTATATAAAACTTAATAAAAGCAATACATGCAGATAGTTTCAAAAGTGAAATGATGCTAAAAAAGCTTACAGCAAAACCCAGTGGTCTCCTGTTCCCTGGCCTGCTTCACTCCCCATGCTGGTTACTTGCCAGGCTCACCAGAAACATTTTCAACCTTTTTCACTTTTTTCTTTTAGCTTTTCAACATGTTCTGGTACTTACTTCCATATTTTAAAAGAATGTGTATAATGCTGTCTCTTGATTTATTCATTTTAGGTGATTTTATAAACTTCCCTTGGCAAATATTACCAGTCTTCCTCCCCTTCAGAGCACATGGAAGACTGTACTGTCAAGCCCCTGCCTGTTCAACAGGAACATATGACTGTTTTTGGCAAATGAAATTATAAGAGGAGAGATGGTAAAAACTCATACATCCTTCTCCATTCTCTGTGTCCTGCCATGGGACCAAGGATGCCATGTGTTCCAGAGGGTATTGCTACAAGCTTGTGGAGCTGCTGACTGAATCCCTGAATGATCACATGGAGCAAAGCCCCTGAGCATCCATGTGAGCAGTGTTGTGTAAGACAAAAGCATATTTTGCCATTTAGATTTTGGAGTTCTTACTATTGAATAACTTAGCCCATCCTGACTAATATATACCTATTATGATGAGTTTAGCTATTTACACTCCTTATCTAAACCTCTTTTAATTACATCTCAATTTTTGGTTAAGCCCATCATCACTGTTTTCAATTTAATGATCATGTAAAGACTGTTCACTGCTGAGCTACATAGTATTTTATGATTAAATCTCGTTTATTATAAAATTATTTATTTTGCTAGATTTAGTAATTATCTCATTTTATGACTAAATTAGTTTTCTTTGATATTCTGATGAAAATCTCCTCATTCTTCAACAACTTTATACAAAACATACCTTATTACAATTTTCCACTCTGTCATATTGTCATGTAAGTTATCAGTTCTACTTTTCTTTTTTTCCTGGAGAAAGCTCCAAACTTCTCTCCAAACTTCTGCCCTAATATGGACTGAAGGCTCTCTGGGCCTACACGATTGTTGTTCCCTGTTTTCTGTTCTGCATGTTGTCTTCTTTTTTGCCTTAATTCCTCCTTTGGGTGTAGCCCATCCTCTAATAGCTTTCTGAGAAAGGGTTAATGGAAGATATATTTTTTAGATTTTACATGTCTGAAAATGTCTTTTGATCATGCTTATATGTGATTGATAAATTGGCTGGGTATAAAATTCTAGGTTGAAAATAACCATGCAGATGGTACCAGCTGTCCACCAAAATCTTGGGCACACAGTCAGACTATACTTCCCAGCTTCCCTTGCAATAAAACTTAGCCATGTGATCAAGTTTCGTTTAATGGAAATTTTAAAACTCCAGACTTAGCCCATTCAAAACTTCCTGAGTTTTTCCTCCATGCTTTCCCCCTTCTGGCAATACAAATGGAGACAATAAAAATGAAGTTCTAGGGATCTGTAGAGCCATGAGATGCAAGGACCATCAGTTCTTGAATGATCACACATGGAACAGCCCACCCAGTAATATATGTGGGCTAAAAATAAGCAACTGTTGTTTTAAGCCACTGAAATTTTGAGGTCTATTTGTTAGCAGCCTAACTGTACTCTAGCACAGAAATTGATTCTAGAAGTAGGGTGATGCCATTACAAAAATTAAAATAAATGGCATTGGCTGGGAAAAGGAGGTGAGAAAACAGATATAAACAGATATGCCTGATGAGCTAGGAGGAAAGCATTTAGATACCTGAGAACATTTAATCTCCTACTGGGTCTCTACCTATAGTGAAAGAGGTTGGAGAAAGGTGGGTGGGGTTTGTTGCCAGTTATTTAATTCACTTAGCAGGTTGTCAGTAGGAAAAAAAGAGCTCAAGAAAGAACTGGGCTATTTGTAAGCAGAGATCAAGGGTTGAAGAAACAGTTTCCAGACCCCACAGAGGAGGTGGTAACACTGAATAAGTATTTGAGCCATAAAGACCGATGAAGTCTTCTCAGTTAAACCAAAGGACTTATTCCTGCAGCAAAGATCAGGTTAAGGATATTGTCTCTCTAATAATCCTCTTGCTACAGATGGCCTTACAGTAGCTGATATTTAACAAATGGGGATTGGCATGGAGCTAAAAAAGCAAAAAAGAACTCAAACAGATTTAAGAATCGTGTATAGGGAATTTTGGAAGTGGTAAGTGGTGCATGTAACCAATGGGAAGCAAATAGATCAGAAATCTTTTTGCAGGAAGAAATTGTATTTCTCAAGAAATCACAAAGATGGTCTTTAAAAAGTTCAGAAAAACACGTGGACCCTCAAGCTTCCATGAACCAAAAGTGCTATAAAAGCAGTGGGAACTCCCAAAAGGGGGATACTACTAATAACTCCTTCAGATCTGGCCACAGGAGATAATAGACAAGGGAGAATTTCCCAGAGGGCAGAGCAGGGGCCATGGAAGGCAAGGAGACTCCTCCCAGAGAAAGGATACAGGGTCTAATGCAGTAACCCCCTCTATTGCCAGGGCAGAGGGTCTTCACAATGCTTGTCTGGCAGGGTTCCATCATTGTTATGGACCAGGCACTGCCCGTGTCTCCCAATCTTAATTGCAATTATCCTATATTTTGGGTGTGTGCAGGGGTGGGGAGTAGAGCACAGTTCGTAAGTCTGTGGACCAAGAGAAATTCCATCAGACTTGTTGGAAAGGACTGTACATCACCTAGAAGTTCTGGACATTGAGCTGAATGCAGAGGATAGATGGGGTTTTGCTTTGACTCCCTTGGAAAGGGACTGGATGTCTTCTACATGTGGCAAGAAGGCTACACACACCACTGACCGTGGAAGAGACACTGCTGGCTGGGCGTCCAAATCTGTTATTTCTTCTTCCTCAGCATGAAAGTAAGGTTATATTTCTCAGCTTTCCTTGCAGGGAGGTGTAGCCACAGGGCTAAACTTTCCCCAGTGGAATGTGAGTGGAAATGATATGTGTCAATTTCAGGACAGGTCCATAAAGACTTCATCTGTGCAGTTTTCTGTGCTCTTTCCTGTTTTACTGGCTGGCTGCAGATATGACAAGAAGACTCCAGAGGAAACATCATAACCTGTGGCCCACAGACCCTAAATTCAGGGAAATCTATGAACTTGGATGGGAAAAGTACATCTTTATTTTTCCTAACCTTAAACTAGTTGAGCATTTCTTTCTATTATAAATGTAGACAATAAACCACAGTGGTGTTAGCAGTATCTGTGACTTTGTCACCAGTAGAAATCACAGATATTTTCATATCACATTACAGATGTTGCAGATAGCTCAAAATATCATTACATTCATCACTACTTAGAAACCGCGGCAGTTATTAGACCTGCCACTAGACTGCACATAATTGCAGTCTTCCTGTTGATAGACAGCTGTGCCACACAACTGGCCGACGCTGAGCAGGGGAGGCATTCCACCACCAAATGTGGAAGTCACATGTGCTCACAATCTATGTTGCTTTCCAGTAGTCCTTGCCTCCAATTGTTGGTCAATTAATATGTGGAGGTAGATGCATTGTTTGTTAGAGGTTTGCAAAACTGGATGATTCAAATAAGAATTATTTATTTATTTATTTTCGGAGATGGAATCTTGCTCTGTCACCCAGGCTGGAGTGCAATGGTGCGATCTTGGCTCACTGCAACCTCTGCCTCCTGGGTTCACGCAATTCTCCTGCCTCAGCCTCCCGAGTAGCTGGGATTACAGGTACGCGCCACCATGCCTGGCTAATTTTTGTATTTTTAGTAGAGATGGGGTTTTGCCATGTTGGCCAGGCTGGTCTCGAACTCCTGACCTCATGATCCACCCGCCTTGGCCTCCTACAGTGCTAAGATTACAGGCATGAGCCACCGTACCAGGCCGTCAGATAAGAATTCTTAGCCCTCTTCAATACTGAGAGGTGTGCAGGCCACAAGTGTAGTCAGTCTTCACAATGATATGTTTTTAAAAAATAAACGTAGCTTAAACGCACTTATGTTTTAAATGTATTGTCTTACTATTTATTCAATTAATACAGAAACACATTTATTACTATATCACAATGGTTTTTATTTATTTTGATAGTTATAAGTCCATATAATTGTTTTGCTTTATACTACTATGTGTTTTGTTTTATGGATTTAAAAATGTTATCAGAAAGGGTCTGCCAGATAGTTAAAGGGGTCCAGGGCCCCAAAAAGGTTAGGAGGGGGCCTGTGGTATGGCTGCACCTCAAGGTGGAAGAAGCTTGGGTCTCACAGAGGAGTGCCTGCCTATTACATGAACATCCATCCAGGACTACTATGTGAGCAGAAATAAACTTCTGTTGTGTTAACTTGGGAGCATATCCTCCCGAATGCAAAGATTGATCCATTGAATTTTTTTTCTTTTTTTTTTTTGTAGAGATGGTGACTGACTATGTTGCCCACGCTGATTTTGAACTCCTGGCCGCCAGTTATCAGCTTCCCAAAGCGCTGGGATTGCAGGCATGAGCCACTGTGCCCAGCCCCTACTGTTAGTTTTGAGAAGTCCAGTGCCATACTAATTATTAATCTTCTGTATCATTTCCCTGCTTTCTGTAACTCTCACCCTCTCACCAATGTCTTGTCTTTTCTTTTCCTTCCTTTATTTCCCTTCCTTCCTTCCTTCCTTCCTTCTTCCCTTCCTTCCTTCCTTCCCTCCCTCCCTCTCTCCCTCTCTCTCTCTCTCTCTTTCTCTCTTTCTTTTTCTTTCTTTTGGATTTTTACTTTCTCCCTTTGTTCTGAAATTTCACATGTGCTCTAGAGTAGGTCTTTTCTCCATGAATCATGCCAGGCTCTCTCAGTGGGTCTTTTTAGTCTGGGGACTCATATCTTTCAATCTGGGAAGTTCTGTTATCTCTTAGGCAATATTCTGGTTAGCTATTGCTAACATTGTAGCAAATCGCCCCCAACTTAAGTGACTTAAAACTATAACTGTCACTTTATAACCTCTCATGGATGTTGGAAAATCTTTGCTAGGTGGTTCTCTGTCACGAGATCATAGTGAGATGACATCTGGATCTGGAACCGTGGGGACTGGAGCAGCTGGGGTCTTATTGGACATCTCCCTCTTCTCAGGGCATCCTATGTGATCTCTCCACAAGGCCTCTTTTGGGCTTCCTCACAGTATGGCGGCCTTTTTCCATAGTGACAGCCAGCTTCCGTAGTGACTCAGGACTCTAGGGAAATTCTTCCTGCAAGCACGGCAGAAAGAACGCTGCCTTTGATGGCTACCTTCCTATCATACAGTCTCCCTTCTACCGTGCTGGTGAATATATAGTCACAAAAGCCTCTGAGGATTCAAGGGCAAAGGAATTGCAAAACTGGATGATTCAGATAAGAATTCTTAATTCTCCTTAATATTAAGAGGTGCGCAGGCCACAAATGTAGTCAGTCTTCATACTGATATGACTTTAAAAATAAATGTAGCTTTAACTCACCTATTTTTTTTTTTTTTTTTTGAGACAGAGTTTTGCTCTTATTGCCCAGGCTAGAGTGCAATGGTGTGATCTCGGCTCACTGCAACCTCTGCCTCCTGGGTTCAAGCGATTCTCCTTCCTCAGCCTCTCGAGTAGCTGGGATTATAGACATGCTACACCATGCCCTGCTAAGTTTGTATTTTTAGTAGAGATGGAGTTTCTCCATGTTGGTCAGGCTGGTCTCAAACTCCTGACCTCAGGTGATCTGCCCGCCTCGGCCTCCCAAAGTGCTGGGATTACAGGCGTGAGCCACTACGCCCTGCAACTCACCTGTGTTTTAAATGTATTGTCCTACTATCCATTACAACCACCTCTTGATGGGGGCATGGCAAGATTCTAGAAAAGTATGTGGGATAGGGGATATTGTGACAGCCATCTTTGGAAAATACAATTTGCTACAATTTCCTCTTCCTTTCAGTTCTTTCTTTATATTTCTCCTAATAGTCAGTTTTGATCCTCTGGACTAATCCTCTAATTTTCTTATCTATTCTCTGTTATTATCCCTCACTTTATCCTTTTGTTTTACTTTCTAGGAGATTTCATTGACTTCAGCACCAATTCTACTACCGACTTTTACATTTTGACTATCATATAAAATTTGTTCTTTGTTCCTCTTTATTTTTTAAAGTATTGCATTCTTTTTTTTATTTCATGGATGTAATATCTTCTGTTATCTTTCTGAAGCTATTCATTGTAATTTCTTTGAATTGTTTTGCTTTCTACAATTGCTACTTTTCTCCATGAGTTCTTTTTCTCTCTCCTTGTTCATTTTTTTCCCTATTATCTTTGAGGGTTTTCTTGAATACTTGATTATTCTTGGGTATTTCTCATTGGAAGTGCATGGGTGGGCTTGTGGGCTGGGGTATCTTGAAAAAGTGGCCAGCCAGCTACTTTTATTGAGATTACCAAATGCCAGTATTTGTTGGTCTTTTCTCTGGGGTCATTTGGTCTCTCCTGAGATGGCTTCTCCCATCTCCTGTGGGGAGCCCAGCTGCTGGTGTCTCGGGCTGAGTGAGGAAGGGTTTGATTTTCCTGTGCCATTTGATGGTCCCATTTTGGAGCTTCCCTGGTTCACTTATTTCATAACTCTGTAACTCCAGAACAAACTCCTGGGCCCCTGCAAGACTGGGGAGGTATGATGGCCTTATTGAGGAAGGAGAAGGTGGGTCCCTAGAGTGGTCTCACTACTCCTCATACAGCAATAATCCCAGCGCAAGACCCTCTGCCTTGCTTTTGCTTTCTGCAGTATCTGGTGTCTCCCATTAATGATTTTTTCCCAGGTTTTCTGTAGCCAATAGGTTTTCCTTTCCTTGATACCACCTGCAGCCACAGGGATTTGACTTTACTCCTCCTTGCTAGCTCATATGCCATGTGTCATCTGTTTTCTGTGTCTTATTGTGCTTCAGGGGTTTAGGCATCTTCTAGCTCCACTGAAGATGGAGTCGTATTTCTGTTTTTTTCTTTCTTTGATACGTTGGGTGATATTCAAGAGGAGAAGAGGGCAAAATCTGTAAGAACTTTCTTTTTGAGCCCCAGTGAAGGGGACACCTCAACCAGACCCCTAAGCCTCTTGTGCAGGGTTAGAGTTATCTTCTGAATATCTTATGGGGCTGGTTTAGGTGTCCCCTTATCTGGGGCTCAAGAAGAAAGCCCCCTGTGCATAGAGCACACACTGTTTACCTGACCATTTTTCTATTAGATTAGGAAAGCCTGCAGAGTACAGACTACTTCTTATCTAACCTTATTTTCCTAGAGCCCAGGAGGGTGTTTGGCACACAGAAAGCCCTCAATACATGTGAACTGATAATGAATGAATAGAAGAAAGCAATTCCAAAAACATGAGCAGTATCAAGAAAAGAAACCTCTGAGAGAAGTTATTTGGTTATTTAGAATTCTCTTAAGGCTGGGGCTGAATGGCATAACCCTTAGCAAGTCCCTAAATGTGTCAGCAGAAGCAGTCCAGGCCTTTGCAATTTTAAATTCAGATTGTTAAGTTGGCAGAGGACAGTGCAATGAGGAGAATGGTAGAAGATGAGGTCAGAGGCTCTGTAGTTGGTGACAGTGGATGATGGCTTGGATTAGAAAGGTGGGGATGGAGGTGGTTAGAAGTAGCTAGATTTTGAATATAGTTGGAAAGTAGAGCCAATGTGATGTGCTGATAAATTGTATTTGGGATGTAGAAAAAAAGGGAAATCAAGGATACCTCCAGAATTTTTGGTCTGAGCAACTGGTTGCAAAGTGCTGCCATTTAAGGAGAAAGGGAAGGACCAAGGTTTCAGAACAAGAGTTCATTCTTAACATGGTAGATGTGGGACATATGAATGGAGGTGTGGAGAAGGCATGAGACAACAGACAGGAAGACAGAAGCCATGTTTGGGTTGAAGGTATGCATTTGAAAGTCAATAATATAGGGATGGTTTTTAAAACCAGGAGACCAGATAACATCACTGTACTGGGTTGAATAGTGTCTCCTCCAAAATTTATGTCTTATTTGGAAATAGGGTTTTTGCAGATGTAATCAAGTTGAGGTCATGCTGGATTGGAATGTGCCCCAATCCAATGACTGTTGTTCTTATAAGAGGAAAGAAATTTAGGCTGGGCATGGTGATTCACACCTGTAATCCCAGCATTTTGGGAGGCCAGGGTGGGAGGATTGCCTGAGCCCAGGAGTTGAAGACCAGCCTGGACAAAATAGCAATACCCTGCCTCTACAAAATTTTTAAAAAATAAATTAGTCAGACCTGCTGGCATATCACTGTAGTCCCAGCTACTCAAGAGGCTGATGGGGGAGGATCATTTGAGCTCAGGATTTTGAGGTTACAGTGAACTATGACTGTGTCACTGCACTCCAGCCTGGATTACAGAAAAGAAGAAGGAGATGGAGAAAGAGAAGGAGGAGAAGGAGTAGGAGGAGGAGAAGAAGGAGGAGAACAAGAAGAAAAAGGAGAAAGAATTTGGACACAGACACACACAGAAGGAAGATGTAAAAATAGAGGCAAAGGTTGGAGTTACGCTACCACAGACGTAAGTGCTAACGATTACCAGCAACCACCAGCAGCTAGAAGAGCTAACAGGAAATTCTTCCCTAGGGCCTTTGGAGGGAGTATGTTGACTTGATTTCAGACTTCTGGCCTCTGGAACTGTGAGAGAATATATTTCTGTTATTTTAAGCCACTCAATGTGGTACTTCATTACAGTAGTCCTAGGAAACTGCTATAGTCACCAAGCCCATGGTATAGATGGTGGGCAGATGAGTTCCAAGGATGCAGCCCTGGTAAACTCCATCCTTTAGAGGTCAGGAAGAAGAGGCAGGTCCTGCAAAAGAGACAGAAAAGGCACAGCCAAGGAGGTAGAAAGAAAACCAAGAGAGTCAGATGCTCTGGAGCCAACATGGACAAAGTATTTCGAGAAGAAAAAAGCTTAAGGCACTTCAGGTGAGTTGGTTACAATGAGGACTGAGAACGGATCCTTGGACTTGGCCATGTGGAGGTCACTGGTGACTTTAACTAGCCCAGTTTCAGTGGAATGATTGACATGCATTAGAGAATGGGAGGTGAGGAGGTGCAAAGAGGAAGTAGACAATAACTACTATTGTCCTTGATTTTGTAGTTGGCAAAGAGCAAAAATGACTTTTCTGGCATAGCAACTTTGTAAAACAGCCATTACTATTTAAAGAAAGATAAACTGAGGCTCAGAAGCATTAAAAGACCTGTCCAAGGCCCCTGGCAGACAGGAACTATAGAAACCTAGATCTTCAGAAACAAAAGTCCATGCTTTTTCCATGTTTCCAAATGGCAGTTGGGATCTGATGAATAAACCTTGGAGAGGGTCGGCAGAAAACTTGTTCTTGCCTGCACTCAGATAGCATCAGGGCCTTCCTAGGAAACAACTCCATTTAAAGAAGTATTTCCCCAGCCCTTCCCCTGGGCCAGTCACTCACCCCACCTTGCCCAGTGGGTAGAGGTGCCTCCCTCCTCCTCCCAGGTGAGGGGAATGAGGGGGTGCACAGGGATGGGGAACCACATGCTAAGTGGCTAGCAAGTCACCTTCTTCTTCTCCATTCTATATCCTCAAGTAGGGGTTGAAAACTCAAATGTCTACTGGGGCTGGGCAGGTAATATACATGAATAAAATGGGCCTGGGATGGGTCAGTGGGAAATGAGTGAGTCTGTGGGTGAACTGGGCATGAAGGTCCCACCTAGGCTGGGTGTGGTGGCTCACACCTCTAATCCCAGCACCTTAAGAGGCTGAGGCAGCCTCCTGTCAACAGAGTGAGATCCTGTCTCTGCAAAAAAATTTAAAAAGAAAAAAAAATAGCCAGGTGTGGTGGTGTGTGCCTCTAGTCTCAGCTACTCAGGAGGCTAAGACAGGAAGATTCCTTAAATCCAGGAGTTGAAAATGCAGTGAGCTATGATTGCACCACTGTACCCTAGCCTAGGTGATAGAGCGAGACCCTGTGTCTAAAAAAAAAAAAGGAAAAAAAAAAAAAAAAGAAAACAAGGCAAGTCCCCACCTAAAGGTGTCAAATTCATGTTTTAAAAACTGGATGTGACACCAAATGCTGGCAAAGGTGTGGAACAACATGAACTCACATCCATTGCTGGTAGGAATACAAAATGGTATAGCCACTTTGGAAGAGCTTGGTAGTTTCTTACAGCACTAAACATGCTCTTACCATACCATCCAGTAATCATGCTTCTTGGTATTAATATAAATGAGTTGAAAACCGATGTCCACACAAAAACCTGCACTCAGATGTTTATAGCAGCTTTATTCATAATTGCCAAAACTTGGAAGCAACCAAGATGTTCTTCAGTAGGCAAATGGATAAACTGTGATGCATCCAGACAATGGAATATTATTCAGTGCTAAAAATAAATGAACTATTGAGCCACGAAGAGCCACGGAGGAACCTTGAAGGCATATTACCAAGTGAAAGAAGCCAGTCTGGAAAAGCTAGATACTGTATGATTCCAACTATATGACATACTGGAAAAGGCAAAGACATGGAGACAATAAAAAGATCAGTGGTTGCCAGGGATTGGGGTGGAGGGATGAATAGACAGAGTACAGAGGATTTTTAGGGCAGTGAAGCTACTCTATATGATACTATAATGGTGGGTAACATGGCATTATACATTTGTCCAAACCCGTAGAATATTCACCACCAAGAATGAACCCTAACGTAAACTATGGGCTCTGGGTGATAATGACGTGTCACGTAGGTTAGCTGATTGCAACAAATGTGCCACTCCAGTGCAGGATGTTGACAGTGGGGAGGCTGTGTGTATGTGGGGAAGGGGGTAAATGGGAACTCACTGTACTTTCTGCTCAGTTTTGCTGTGAACCTAAAGCTGCTCTAAAAAATAAAGTCCGTTAAAAAAATACCCCAAACCCCAAAAAGCTGTGTGTCTGCCAACGAACGTGACCATGATTAAATTTGGTCCTGGCCAGGTGTGAACTCAGATGCCCTGAGCAACCCCACCAGACCTCCCTTCCAAGGAGATGGGGCTCATTCTGTTACCTTCAGGATGCCCTGACCTGGCATAGATGGGCCCCTGGAGCCTGCCCACATGACTGAGGTCTAAAAAAGAGCAGGCCCAAGGGCAGAGGAGACACTGTCACCCTACAGCCCTGTCCAGATGTCCACCCTACCCAAGATCTCCACCTGGCTCCTCTTGGCACGTCTTGCCATCAGCCCCTACTGCCATTGTGTCACTGTCATCTACTTGCCTCTCCAGAAGCCCTTTTTTGGCTACCTCAGGAGGGTGATCTGTGTGGGCTGCACCAGTGGCCTCTCTGCACTCTGGCTGAAGAAGTAAGAGTGGAGGAGAGTGAGGGAAGGGGGCTTGGTGCTCTCATTCCTTCCCCACAGGGTTGATTTGGGCACCACCAAAGATCACAGCTCTCTCAAGGTGGACTTCTGTACCTCCTTCTGGTTCCTTCTCCACACCCTGAAGATAAAGGGGTGGCTCCAGTTCTCTGCTTTTATAGCCCTGGACACCACATTATCCCTTGGAGTTTCCCTACACCTGTCCACACCTTTGTAAATGGTCCCTTTTAATAGCGTTCCCCCAAAAAATTCATGTCCACCCAGAACCTCAGAATGATACCTTATTTAGAAAGAGCATCTCTGCAGATGTAATTAGTTAAGATGAGGTCATATTGACTTAGGGTGGGCCCTAAATCCAATGACTGTGTCATTAGAAGAGGCTACCTGAAGACACAGGGCCATATGACAATGGAGGCAGAGGTTGGAGTGATGCAGCTACAAGCCAAGGAAGGGCAAGGGTTGTTGGCAGCCACCAGGTGCAAGGAGAGAGGTGTAGGATGGTTTCAGAAGGAACTGACCCTGCTGACACCTTGGTTGTGGATTGCTGGCCTCCTGGAGTCAGAGAGGAATAAATTGCTGTTGTTTTAAGACACATGGTTTGTGGTGATTTGTTACAGCAGCTCCAGGAAACGAATACGCCCTTTATCAAGCTTTCTTCCAGTTCTCCAAACTTGAGTGTGGACACGCCATGTGTTTCCTGTGGGGACCCTGACTGCTATAATTTTCAAGCTTCTCTCAGCTCCCAGGACTTTCAATTACTCCCCCGTAAGCCCCAAATCCCTGATGCTGATGACCCTCCCTCCTCTGGTCCACACTGCCTTTCCAGCCCTCACACTGCCTGGTTTCCACAAACATGAACTAATGGCCTTAGCCCTGGTTTCTGGTCCTGCTTTGCATTTTTCCCAATAACCTTCATCTGGTCTCTCCACCCAAATCTCCCTTCCTAAGCTGACCTCTATCTACCCTTTCTCCTCCATCAGGAAGCTTCTGGACTTTCCAGACTGCAGGGAAGGGCCTTGTTAGCACTTGGTGTCAACACACTCCAGCCACCATGTGGGGAGGTGCCCCGGTGGTATTCACACTGGTGTTGGGCTTGTGCTTCTCCCCACCTAGAATGCAAGCCCTGTGAGGACAGGGAGGGTGCCATATTCTTTATTTCGGGTCTCACCGTGCTGGGCACACAGGAATGAGTATAAAGAAACAGGTTGACATATTTCTGGAACTCATGCTCTTGGTAGACCACCAGGGAAGAAAGAAGCAAGACCTTCTAGGCTCCTGGGAGAACCTGGAGTCCTCAACTCTGTGACTCAACACAGGGGCCCATGGGGCTTATTAGCACCCACCCATCTGTGACATCATAGGAGGGACAGGAGCCCTAGGCAATATGTACTAAGTAGACTTTCATGAACTCAACGAGATGCTGCAAGAGGTGGGAAAAGTGTCCTCTCTCTTTCCAGCTACATCTGTCCTCTCTTCCCTCCCCTCACGTCAGTTCCCAGCACAGACTGTGTAGAAGAGTGAGTCTAACTAGCTCTCCTACTTGAGGTGTGTGCTGGAAAAAAAGGACGTTGGAGAGCTCTGTTCTCCAGCCTGAGGAAATCAGACGTCTCCTTGCTCTTCAACCTCCCCTGCCTTCCCTGTGGACTCCTCTGGCTTCCTGATATTCCTAGCCATCATCTGCTCTTCTCTAGCTCTCAGTTTCCCCACTTCTCTTCTCTTTTTATTTTCTTTTTTTAATTTTTATTTATTTATTTCTTGAGACAGAGTCTCACTCTGTTGCCCAGGCTGGAGTGCAATGGCGTGATCTTGGCTCACTGCAACCTCCACCTCCTGGGTTCAAGCAATTCTCCTGCCTCAACCTCCTGAGTAGTTGGGATTACAGGCATGTGCCACCACACCCAGCTAATTTTTGTAATTTTAGTAGAGATGGGGTTTCACCATGTTGGTCAGGCTGGTCTCGAACTTCTGACCTCAGGTGATCTGCCCACCTGGGCCTCCCAAAGTGCTGGGATTATAGGTGTGAGCCACCACGCCCGGCCTCTTTTTATTTTATTTATTTATTTTGAAACGGAGTCTCGCTCTGTCACCAGGCTGGAGTGCAGTGGCAGGATCTCAGCTCACTGCAACCTCTGCCTTCTGGGTTCAAGTGATTCTCCTGCTTCAGCCTCTTGAGTAGCTGGGACAATTTACGTGAGCCACCATGCCCAGCTAATTTTTGTATTTTTTGTAGAGACGGGGTTTCACCATGTTGGCCAGGATGGTCTTGATCTCTTGACCTCGTGATCTGCCTGCCTTGGCCTCCCAAAGTGCTGGGATTACAGGTGTGAGCCACTGCGCCCGGCCTCTTCTCTTTTTAGATAAAATAATGAGATGCTACATCGTAGGATCTGTCTCTGAGTCCACATTGCGGGAGAAAAGACCATTCTTCGGAAAGATGCAGAGTGAGTGAGTGTGATATTGAGGTGGAAAGTGCTTCCCCTGCATCTCTTGTTTCTCTTCTTCTGAGTCCCTTGTCATCTGATCTGAATTTTCTCCCTTTTTAGGGAAGCCCCGTACCTCCCTCAAGGGATTGAGATGGGAGACTGAGGGAATCCTGGGGTCTCTGCCCTCTCCCTCACTGGGAAACAAGCTCTGTTTCTTCATGTGCCGGAGCCCTGCCTCTGTGGGTGCAGCCTGAGGACAAAGGCAGTGCTGCATCCCCTGATCCCCTACCCCCTACAACCTCCTGCCCAGCCTCTCGGGTGCTCCTCAGCTTGTCATCAGGGAGGAAGCAGCCATCTCCTGCGATGACTGACTTCAAGCCTCAACTTTCCCACAGCTTCTCAAAAGCCAAGGCTGAGGCCAAGTTCTAGCTGCTGCCTTGGGACAGGTCAAGGGCCTCCTGCAATCTCATGCATAAACTGGTACCCATGAGCATGTGGTCTAAGAGATTTATTGACCCCTCTCCAAGTCCTTGCGAGAGGAATCCTGCACACCTATATCCACAATGAAGGGAGCCATATCCCCAGCTGGGTAGCCATATCCCTAATGATATCACTTATGAAAGGTGACAAGTCCTTTCTACCACTCTTATTTAAGTGAAAATATATTTAGTCAATTATGGTCTTTCTCTTGTGTCTACTGAAAGCATGGTAAGAGTCTGTTTTAACTGAGAATATTTTTTATCTCCTCATTCTACTCCCAAATGAGTTTTTCAGGGTCCCGTGGTCTTGATGGTCTTTCAACTATAGCTGCCTATAAACCCTGTACATAGGGGACACTATGACCCTTGGATCTTTTTCTATAATGTCCATGTTCCAGTGAGCCATAGAGCCAGATCCACTTGAATTCAATTTCCAAAAACAAACCTGCTGGGATTTTGATTGGAATTGTATTGAATCTATGCATTCGTTTTGAGAACTGACATCATTATAATATGAGCCTTCCCATTTGTGAACATGGTATCCTACATTTATTTAGGTCTTTAAATTCCCTCAGTAATGCTTTGTAGTTCAGTGTAGAGGTCTTGCACATTTTTCATTTGATTTATTCCTAGGCATTTGATGGGCTTTGCTGCTATTGTAAATTGTATTTTTAGAAGGGATTTTCGTAAGCACTAGTGATTGGTAGTGTAGGAAGGAGAGCCCCAGCAATACCTGCTCTTCGTCTTTAAAGAAATCCAAGCTTATGGAGATATAATTCATATTCCATACAATTCACCCATTTAAAGTATACAATTCAATAGTTTTTAGAATATTTGTAGGTATGTGTAACCATCCACTGTCAATTTTATAACATTTTCATCACCTTAAAAAGTAACCTCATGCCCTTTAGCTATTACCCACCTATTGCATCTGTTACAGTCTGAATATGTCTCCCCTCTAAATTCATATGTTGAAATCCTAACCCTCAAGGTGATGGCATTAGGAGGTGGGGCCTTTTAGGAGGTGATTAGGTCATGATAGCAGAGTTCTTGTGAATGGGATTAGTGTCCTTATAAAAGAGGCCCAGAGAGTTACTTTACCTCTTCTAGCAAGTGAGGACACAGTGAGAAGTCTCCACCTGGAGAAAGTGGGCCCTCACCAGACACCAAATCTGCTGCTGCCTTCATGCTGGACTTTCCAGCCTCCAGAACTATGAGAAATAAATTCCTGCTGCCTATAAGCCACCCAGTCTATGGTATTTTGTTACAGCAGCCCAAATGAACTAAGACAGCATTTAAAAAGAATAATTTCGTTTTCTAATTTTTGTTGCTGTTATAGATAAATATAATTTATCTTAATGCATCAATCTTGTATTAAAAAAACTTGTATTTAGGCTGGGCACAGTGGCTCATGTCTGCAATCCCAGCACTTTGGGAGGCCGAGGTGGGCAGATCATCTGAGTTCAGGAGTTCAAGGCCAGCCTGGCCAACAAGGTGAAACCCCGTCTCTACGAAAATACAAAAATTAGCCAGGCATGATGGTGGGTGCATGTAATCCCAGCTACTCAGGAGACTGAGGTGGGAGAATTGCTTGAACCCAGGAGGCGGAGGTTGAAATGAGCTGAGATCACGCCATTGCACTCCAGCCTGGGCAACAGAGCAAGACTCTGTCTCAAAAAAAAAGCAAACAAACAACAACAACAACAACAACAAAAATCTTATTATTTAGTGACTTGGCTAAATTCACCATTAATTCTAGTAGTTTGCAGATTATTTTGAATTTTCTATTTATATAATCATATCATCTATGAATAATATTTCTCCTTTCCCTCTACCAATGCTTAAATCTTTTATTTCATTTTCTTGTCTTATTGTCTGGGCTAGGATATCTAATACAATGTTAAATAGAAGTGTTGATACTGGATATTGTATCTTCTCCTGATAGAAAGGAGGAAACTTTCACTATTTCATCATTAAGCATAATTATTGCTGTAGGAGTTTGTAGATAGTCTTTATCAGATTAAGGAAGTTCCCTCCAAGTGTACTATGTTTATCATGAATGGCCTACTAAGTTCAAATCCTGAATCTGACACTTATTAGTCATTCTACTTTAGGGAAGTCACTTGCCTTCTCTGAACTTCAGTTTCTCCATCTTAAACTGCAGATTTCTATCTTAAAAGTTCTTGTGAAACTGAGGACATTTATAAGGGACACCCAACTCATAGTAGGTGCTCAGTTAAATGCCTGGCATTACATTGTCTTATTTATCATCCTTCTCCCTCAGTATATATGCCCCATGAGAGTTCGCTTTGCCTCTGTTGTTCATTACTGTATCCCTAGTATTTAGAACAGGGCCTGACATATAGAATTTGCTTCTGGAAAAAAATGTGATTAACCAATGTAAATTTCCTTCTTTCTGGAATGCTATGGCTATTAGGCATGATTTTAGAACCAAGAATTATACTTACCCCTAGACAATCACATTGTTCTATTGAACACTTCCAAAGTTCGGTGCTGACTTTCCTTTTTGACTATTAACATGTGTCATATTTTCCGCTTCTAGATCATTTAATCCAGATTTGCAATCCCTTCTCCCCTAACTTTCTGTACACCAAGAACAGAGCTCAAGGGTAGAGTCTCAGCACTCCCAGCTGCACTGCATGACAGTAGACAAGTCCCTTCCCCTTCTGAGCCTCTGGGAGAGGGTCAGATGCCTCCAACTTAGGGGTTTCCTCCAATTGTGGTTCCAAGGCACACGGGATGCTGTGGCCTTGTAAATCTCCTGAGAATCTGCCTTGCTTTTTCCAAGTAACTCCTGAGAGCAGGAAATAAACCACCCCCCACAAATTCTGAAATCAGGGAGGTGAATGAGGAGCTTGCAGCCTGAGGGATGAAGACTAGAACAGGGACTCCTCTGGTCACTTCCAATGCTACCTACCCTCAGTTCACATCAGAAATTCCAGAGCACATCTTTCTCCCCTCCTGGGGAATGTTCTCCCTTTGCCACCGAATCCCTTCTGTCCTCCACATCAAGGGTTCTTAACCTTGGCATCACTGGCATTTTGGGCTGGAAAATTTCTTTGTTGTGGAAGCTGCTCTGTGCATTATAGGATACACACTCACCCCAACTCATACTCACCATCCTCTTGTCTGAACTCTGAGCAGCCCAAACCAGACTTACCACCATACCAGGTGAGAATAGTGGCTAACATTTATGGGCACTACTCCCGTGAGATGGTTCCATCTGTGAGAAAGTGGGTCCTCACCAGACACCAAATCTTCTGGTGTCTTGATGCTGGACTTTCCAGGCTCTAGAACTGTAAGAAATAAATTTCTGCTGCCTACAAGCCATCCAGTCTATGGTATTTTGTTACAGCAACCCAAATGAACTAAGACAGCATTTAAAAGGAATAATTTCATTTTCTATTTTTTATTGCTGTTATAGAGAAATATATTTATCTGGTGTAATCCTCACAACATCCCCTTGAGTAAATATTAGCATTTTCCTCTCCATACTCCAGATAAGGATACTGAGGCTCAGAGATGTGAAGTCACTTGTCCAAGATTACATAGATAGTAAGTGGTGGAGCTGGGATTTGGCCCCGGCTGTCAGGTTCACCTGACAGAGGCATAAACCACTCATTCTATTCCATTAGATATCTCCTCCGTGATTTCCTGGGTGTCTATCTGCCTCCCAAACTCGATTGCAAACCTTCGAAGGCAGGGGCTAAAATATATTCACGGATACTTTACAGTGTTGAACACAGGGGAAGAGGGCCAAACATGATTCATTGATTGATTTCCTGCTACTGTAGAGTTTGGAGCATTAGAATATGTGAGCGTATGAATGAGATTGAGGACTAGGGAGAAGAAATTTCCAATTTCAGGCTTTAATAATTACAAATTCACAAAATGCACTTAATATAGGTACCCATCTCAATGAATTTGCATAATCTGAACACACTTGTGTAACTACATCAAGAATCAGAAGACCACCATTGGCCCAGAAACCTCCTTCATAATCCCTTTTAGCCATGCCTTCTCTAAGTAACCATGATTCTGCTTTCTAATAGCATACATAGATTTATTTTGCCTGTTTTTGTACTTTAAATAAATGGAACCATGGAGAATGTACTTTTGGGTCTGATTTCTTTTTCTTTTCCTTCTTCTTTTTTCTTTTCTCTTCTTTCTTTCTTTTTCTTAAAGACAAAGTCTCACCCTGTTGCTCAGGCTGGAATGCAGTGGGTGCCATGACAGTTCACTGCAGCCTCGACCTCCTGAGCTCAAGTGATCCTCCCATCTCAGCCTCCCCAGTGGCTGGGACTACAGATGCTCTAATTTTTGTACTTTTGTAGAGACAGGGTTTCACCATGTTGTCTAGGCTGGTCTCGAATTCCTGGGCTCAAGCGATCTGCCCGCCTCTGCCTCCCAAAGTGCTGGGATTATAGTTGTGAGCCATTGAGCCAGGCCAGGTCCAGTTTCTTTTGCTCAGCATGAGAGTCATCTATGTGGTTACATGTAGCATAGCTCATTCTTTCTCTTTTCTATATAGTATTCCAGCATGTAACTATATCACAGCTAATTTCATAGCTAATGGACATTTGGTAGTTTGCAGTTTGGGGCTATTGTGAAGAGTACTGTGTAAACATTTTTTTGTACATGTTCTTTGGTGAGCATAGGACAGCATTTCTGTTGGGACAATGCCTGCCAGTGGAACTGCTGGGTCATAGGGTATGCATGCTTCAGTTTTAGTAGACACCATCAAAGTTTCTCAGTTTTTATATTTGGAGGCTTTTAAAGCCAACATTGATTTCTACCCCTCCTCAGGCTGCTTTTCTGAAGAGCAGTGGTATGGCCTCTCTGGAATCTTTCAGATGACCACATCTGGCAAGAACCTTCTTTACAGAAAAAATGATGTGAGATTAAAGGGAACGCATATATCTCAAGTCCAAGGCTTTCATTATGCACAAGGAGAAACAGAGGCTCAGAGACAAGAGCTGACTGGTCCAAGGTGGTGTGGTTCTACCTGGCCTAGAAGCCAAGCTTCTGGACTCCGGATCTTCATAATGCTTTTTTGAGTACCTGAAGAGAGATACTCATTGCAAAGACGATGGGGTGGAACTAGAGGCTGGTCGGACCCACCAGGATTGTAAGTGAAATATGAGGGTCCGGGGTGGGGGAGGTGGGGCTGGTGGCTGTCTTGTTCCCTATATTTTCCTTGAGTCTGGGCTAAAGCCAAGAAAAACACAAGCCTGGCTCCGCCTCCCACTAGGGGAAGTCAAAGTGAGGGGCTTTAAAATTAAAGTCTGGAAAATCTTCCACCTCACATCCTTCCTCCAGTCCAGGGAGAGGAGGGGGTGGTCTGTTGGCAGTAGGGACAGGGGTTCCAGGGTCTGGAAACAAGATGGGCTCTCCACTCAAGGGGCTCACAATCTTTGGTAAAACCAGACAGGCCTTGGGCGTAGAGAAAAACCCCATTTATTGCGTTCTGAAATTCCATCCGCCAGGAGCCTGGCGCGAGCCTTAAGCCAACCTCCAGCGGAAGAAGTTAATCCCGAGCCACTCCCAGCTCCAGCCTCGGTCCTTACCTAGTACCCCAGACCCAACCCTATTCTGTAGCCCTCAGATTTCCGCAGCCTGGCCTCCGCCTCGGCGTCCACGTTCGCCTTGCCTGAAAGTCGCGTTCCATTTTCAAAGAAGCGGTTTAAGCCGACAGGTCCCAAGGGGATAAAAGACATCTCACCACTCCGCCCCAACTTCCCTCATCTCACACCCCCTCCCCAGGCCTGGAGGCCCTCGCCAGGTAAATGAGACCTAGGAGCCAGATAAAAGAGGGGTTGCATTTCTTTGCAAACTCTTCTGGCTTCCCCCCCCCGACCTCCCCCTCGTCCCTCCCCAACCAGCTGCCTTCCCGCCCCGGCTCCCGCTCCGGGCTGGGGCGCCAACTAAATCTGATCAAAATGCAATTGCCAAGTCGTTAAGGTATTTGAATTAAAAAAAAAAACAACTCCCGAGAAAGAAAGTATTTGATGGCTAATAATCTCATTTCAATATAATGGGACCTTCTTCTGCAGAGAGCAAGACAGGTTAAGAGATATAATTATGACTTTGCAAACTCTCTCCCAAGCGCGTGAGACGCGCTGACAGGTCTGCGCGCGGCTGCGCCTGGCTCCGCTCGCTCCAAGGGGAGACGCTTTGTCTGCAGGGCCCGTTAAAGAGACATGGTCCCTTTCCCCCCCCTCGGCCTACACTGCAATTTAACTGTCAGCCGCATTCTCGCTCCGGGATCAGTGTCTGAGTCCCACGCGAGGGTGGGGGTTGGGGTGAAAGAGGGGGACCGGACTTGGAGGAGGGGGATAGGAGGACAGCGAGGGGCTGACCTGTCAAACACTGTCCATGGAACCCGGAGCTGGGCTTTCAAATCTGTTCCTTCGGGAACTCCTTGAGGTCCCGTCTACACAGCAGGGTCCAGGAGGGGCAGTGATGAGGAGCGAGGGGTTGGGAGTAGGGGAACGACTCAGGCAGCGCAGATTTATCACCCTCTCCAAAGTGGCGCTTTTTGAAGGACCCAAGAGGAAAGGATTCCTTCCTGCCATAATTGCTGGGTTTCAGCTGGCAAAAAGGAACCGATTTAGGAAGCTGGGAAGAGATGGTGGCGGTGGTGTTCATGTCTACTTTTTTTCTACTTTTAAAGAAAACTTCTTTAAAAAGAAAACTACAATGGGGGAAAAAATCCCCATATGACGCCCGGGTAGGGAATCTTTGAGGAAAGTGGAATTCTCCCGAGCTTACATCTTGCCCCTTCACGAAAGTGCGAGAAGGGAATCTCTAATGCGGTGTATACGTGTGTGCAGCGGGAGGAGTGGAGGCCAGCGAGCGGCCCCGTACTGAACTGGTATTGATTGCAGCTCGGGTGGACAGACTGCGGGAAAGTCAGGGCCTGGAGCTCCAGAGGTGTTGGAGCCCCGGCAGCAGAAGAGCTGCGCAGTGCTGCCGCGCAGAGGGACCCGGAGAGCGGGCTGGGAAGTCTAGGCGAGTGCGCACGGGTGTGAGCATCGCTCCAGGGAGAGCGCTCGGCTCCCAATCCCGCGAAGTAATTGGGAGCTGGAAAGCTCAGGCAGGGACGCAGGGAGACTGCACTTAAGCCGTCAGACACTCTTATCCCGCGAAAAGGAGCTGGGAATAAAGAGGACAGGAAGCCCGCGTGGTCCGCGTCTTCGCCTGCCCCCGACTCTCTCGAAGCCAATCGGAGCTTTACGCCTGGCACATCCTACCGCCTTCGGTGCGGCCCAGCGTTGCGATGCAGGAATTCGGAGGAAGCGGGTGCGCCGCCGCTCCTCCCAACACTCTGGGCACCGAGGCTCGAGCACCCTCATCCCCAGTGGTGGCCTGGAGGACGCTGGCCACGTGTCCTAGAAGAGGGGTGAGGCCATGGAAAGTCCCGAGGCCCCTGCAACTGGCTAGGCGCCCCCTACCACCCCTCCCCCCGCCACACGGCGTAGCTACCCCATCTCCAGTGGTGAGGCCCTCTTGCCGAGGTCCCAGGATTTCTTCGCTCTGCGCCCGGGACTGTTTCTGACTCCTTCCCGCTTTGCGCACGCACGTGCAGCCACCGCGACTCTCTCGAGTCATTCGCGCAGCCGTACAAACGAGGGTGGCGCTGTCGCGTCCTGCGTGGACTACGCGCAGGGCTGCGTTTCCTCGAAGTGAAGTTTGGACGCGAATGGGGTCAACTGCATCCGCCGGTCGGCTCACTCTGCTGGTCCCGGACGCAGGCTTCTCTGCCGCGGAAGATCCAGGGAAAACTAGCTCCCGCACCAGGAGCGAGGCTCGCCTGGTCTGTCCAGGTGGACACCCCCACTCAGCATAAGCTACCCCTTCACCCTCTGTGGGCCCACGGTGGCCACACCGTGCCGGATCAGGTCAGGCCTTCCGCAGTGGCGCCCGTAGTTGTCCCGGCCGCACCCTGCAGGGTGAGCAGGGGTCCTATCTGGAAGCAGCCCCCCACGCCCGATCCACTAGGGGATAGTTCGCTAAGGCAGGTTTCTGTCGTTCCCAGTCCTTTTTTTTTTCTTGGTGTTGAGTGATCCCAGCGCGCGGTCGCCGCAGGGAAGCGTTGCTCGCAGGAGCCCGGTGGCCTCGAGGGCGCAGGAGGGCTGGGGATCCCAGGGTGGCGGTTCGTGATGGGGCCGAGACCGCTGTGGGGAGGGGGCAGGAAGGGCGCCGAGGACCGCTGGCGGAGGTCCCGGCCCGGTGGGGGGCGCTGGGGATGGCGGGCGCAGGCCCAGCGCGCCGACGGCGGGGTCAGGGGCGAAGGGGCAGGCGGAGGGCAGCGCGCGGGGAGCCGGCGCGGCGGCTCGGGTTACCGCGGCCCGACCCTGCCACCCGCAGCTCCGGCGCGGGGGCTGGGGCGGACTCCGGCCGTACCCCGCTGTTTGCATTTCTCTGGCAGGCGGCGGAGCTTGGGTTGAAAGGAATCGCCTTCATTTGGAACGTTGTTTATTTTTCTTAACTAGCCAGCGCCGACGGACGACCCCGCGAGCACGGCGGCCGGACCCGGCCGATCCAGCGCTAGGAAGGGGTCGGGACTGGGGGCGGCCAGGCGAGGTGGTGCTGCGAGCGCCCGCACTGGGAATGTGCCCCGGTGCCCCAGCGGCCGGGATGGGGGAAGGGTCGTGGCGGGCCCAAGGACTTTCTACCACGTAGGAAAACAGACTTTCTCCTGCCAGAGTTATCATACCTTAGCTTTGACCTTGCCTGAGCCGGGGCAGCGAAGTGGTTAAGCTCTTTGGGTTTGGTGTTTGGTCGCCTTGGGTTTCAGTTTCTCCTCCTCGGTTTTTAGCTCCACGACCTTGGTCAAGTCACCTTTGTGACTCAGTTTCCTCGACTCTCAAATGGGTATAGTATGGTGCTTTGCTCCTTGAGTTGCTGTCAGGATTAGATGAGACAATGCACCCTAGCGCAGGAGATGGAACTTGCCAAGAGCTTAGGAGACGTCAATTCATTTTGTGGGGGCTGTGGCGCAGGGTAGGTGGGGTGGGGGTAGCCAGCAAGCGTGGGGCCCACAGAGAAGGGGCTTGAGCTGGAAACCCATGACTCCCAAGCTCTGGGGAAGGTGCGGGCTGGGGAGAGTTCTGAGCGTTTTGACATGAAATGAATAAAATGCAAATGATATTCAAAGCAAGATGCTAATGAGGATCTATTCTTTGAGCGTCCACAGCCCCGGCAGTGCCCATAATAGTGGCGGGGCTGGTGTGAACTCGAGGATGGGCAGGGCCCTGCAGTGTCTCGAGTGTGTGTGTGTGTGTGTGTGTGCGTGTCAGCGCGCGCCTCCTCCGGAATGTGCGTAGCCGGCTCCGGGTGTGCTCGCGCCGACATGAAAATGAGGTCAGGGAAGGTCGTTCCACTCTGCAGCATAAATCAAGGAGGAAAGGAGAATGGATGTGAGAGACAGTCCCCGGAGACCGCCCCGAGAGAGGCAGAGCGAGGGAAGAAGGAGGAGAGAAAAGTTCTGCGTAGAATAGGCGAGAAGCGGGCCCAGGCGCTCTCCCTCCCCGAGCTTCCGGCCCCGATGGCTGAGCCGCGGCAACACCGCGTCCTTAAGCCCCCATCTCCTCCCCCATCTCCTAAACCTTTAACTCTTTTTTCTTTCTTTGCCCTCAAACTTAAATGTTCCTCCTCTAAGCGCTCTTTGTGTGAACAGTGAAGCTCCTGCCCCCAGCCTCCCCGGGAACGTGTAAGTGCCCACGCGCACACACCAGTCGCACGCGCAATCGCACACTTGTTACACGAGTGCTCAAGCCGGGGCTCGCGGGGGAGTCCTGCGGAGATCAGAATAAAATGTTCCAGAGAGGGCTGCTTTCCGCCGTCCCCCTGCCCGGCTACTGCGGCCCGGGCGCGTGCTTTCTCCACGCAGTCCGCGTCTGTGGCCTCCCCAACACTCTGCTACCGTCGTCCCCCGGGCTCTTCCTGCTCTTCGCCCTCCGCCGGCCGCCCAAGGAACGCGCAGCTCCAAGCCAGTACTTCCCTGTGCGCTGTCCTGAGACTCCGCTGGGGATATCCGGCTGCCCTAGGCCGGAACACAGGCACAAGTCCGGGGCGATCGCTCTCTGGGGAAGCAGGGACAGCGTCCCAGAGCCCAGGGTGAGAGAGGGAGAGGGATGTCGGTCTAACTACCCAGCATCTTCAAGACACCAGGACACTAGGACCAGAGGGAAGGATGCAGGGAGCAGGGCTGGGGAAGAGGAAGCAGTGCATAGAGGAGGCTGTCCCGTGTCTCTCTCTCTCTCTCTCTCTCTCTCTCTCTCTCTGTGTGTGTGTGTGGGTTCCTGTTGCCACTCCAAGAATGGGGAGAAAGCAATGAAGAGATGAGCTGCGCCTACGGTCTGTGCTCTGGGCCCAGATCAGACTTACCTGCTGCCGTATTCTCTTCACCACAATGAATAACAGCAACAAGATGATGCCGAATGCCACACAGTAGGCACAAAATAAGCGCACAATACATATTGAATTAAATTTACCAACAGCTGTCACTATCACGATCCTTCCTGAGCCTCCACAGTATGTAGATTAATTAAGTCATTCACTCATTCCACAAATATTTAGCAAGTGCCTATTAAATGACTGAGAAACAGGAAGACAAGATCCCATCCCTCAGGACGCTTATACATTCCTGGGTCAGAAAGACAGGAAACAGATAAACACAGTCACACAACATGGTATCAGGCAGGATAGCCCTTTGTGCTGTGAAGGAAAGATGAAGTGGGCCAGAGAGGAACTTGGGGAGGAGACAGAGACCCAGAAGAGAATGAGCCGTGCAGACTTCTGAAAGGGCAGGGTCCCCGCGGAGGGAACTGCAAATGCAGTGGCCTAAGATGTGGAAAGTGCCTGGAATGGAGCTCAAAAAGGAGGAGAGAGGGTGGAGGTGAAAGGGAGGGTCAATGGAAAGTCAGGAGGGTCAGATTCTGTAGTGTTTTGTAGGCCATGATGAGGGAGAGAGTGTCTTGAATTATATACTAGGTGTGATGGGAAGCCAGTGGATTTTTTTTTTTTTTTTAGATGGAGTCTCACTGTCTCCCAGGCTGGAGTGCAGTGGGGCAGTCTCGGCTCACTGCAGCCTCCACCTCCTGGGTTCAAGTGATTATCCTGCCTCAGCCTTCCCAAGTAGTTGGGATTACAGGCACCCGCCACCAGGCCCGGCATTTTTTTTAACAAAATTTTTTTTCAGTAGAGACGGATTTCACCATCTTGGCCAAGCTGGTCTCAAACTCCTGACCTCAAGTGATGCTCCCATCTCAGCCTACCAAAGTGCTGGGATTAGAGGCATGAGCCACCGTGCCGGGCTGGAATATTTTTTAAAAAAGAGAACGATGTGGGCCAAGTGTGGTGGTTCATGCCTGTAAACCCAGCACTTTGGGTGGCCAAGGTGGGAGGATCACCAGCCTGGGCAATCTAAGGAAATCCCATCTTTACAAAAACTAAAAGGTTAGCAGTCATGGTGGTGCGCATCTGTAGTCCTAGCTATACTGAGGAGGCTCAGGTGGGAGGATCGCTTGAGCCCAGGAGGTCAAGGCTGCAGTGACCTGTGATCGTGCCACTGCATTCAGCCTGGGCAATGGTAAAACCCTGTCAAAAAAATGCAATTTTTGTTTTCAAAAACGATAAACAAAGACTAGAGAATTTAATTTATCCATGGGTTTCAGGTTTGAGTATATATGTTTTTTTATTTTTGAGACGGAGTCTTGCTCTGTCGCCCAGGCTGGAGTGCAGTGGCACAATCTCGGCTCCCTGCAACCTCCGCCTTCCAGGTTCAAGCGATTCTCCTGCCTCAGCCTCCCGAGTAGCTGGGACTACAGGCACCCACCACCACGGTGGGCTGATTTTTGTATTTTTAGTAGAGACAGGGTTTCACCATGTTGTCCAAGCTGGTCTTGTACTCCTGACCTCAGGTGATCCGCCCGCCTGGGCCTCCCAAAGTGCTGGGATTACAGGCGTGAGCCACCGCGCCCGGCCCAGGTTTGAGTATTTCTTAATCAATGATCTCCAAATGTTTCCCAGTCCAATGCGTTAAATATGAACACTTAGGCAAGATTGCTCCGGAAGGCCCGGGAAATACTTGACCGGCTTATGCCCCTCCCACTCCTACTTTTGAGGAAGGTGCCCGGAATGGGACATGGATAGGGTCCCGGAATTGGCCTCCTCCGGAATCGGAATCTGAGCGAGGACTTCGGGATCCCCAGCCTGAGGACCTCCGGCGTTTCCACTCCCTGGCTCCCCGTCCCACCTGTTGCCTTTGCTATGCCTACCCTGGTTCTTTTTCGGGCTGTGGAGACAGCGTGGGCAACTCCAGCGCAAGAAGGTAAGATCCGGTGTCTCTCTGACGCTCCAATTCCGCTGCTCCTTAGGCGGAGGAATTCTCTCCTTTCCCCCAGTGAGTCTAGTTGTGGGCAAAGCAGGCTCCGTGGTCCCACACCGCCTCCTGGTGGTTATAAAGGATACTGCAGCCGGGGTTGATACAAGATACAGAACTTTTCCAGCGCCGACAGGGGGCGCAGGAAAAGGCTTACGGATTGCCTGGCAGGTGCCAGGTGTTTTGCACGGCGTCTCACTTACTTTATTTAATCAATAGAGTAACTCCAGAAGAGAGAACTGTCATTTCCCATACTATCTAGATAAGGAAATTGGGGCCAAGAGAGGCAATGCACTTCGATTAAGAACATACAGCTAGTAAAATTGCAGAGTGATTCTCTCACATTCACACCATTTCTTGGTGCACAGAGTGTGAGAAGAGTAAAATATTGGCTTCCATCCTAGGCCAGGAGCTCTCCCTCTCCTTGGCTCTGAAGAATCATCTAGAAAATACCTTTAGCTGATGTACTGAGCTCCCAAATTAGTCTCTGGGAATGTTCCAAGGTCCTTTCTCATTCTCCATTTGAGCCCATTTCAGATGGGTTCATGGGCCTGCAGGTTGAGACCGGTTCAGGGACAGCTAGGTAACTCTATCATGCATGTTGCATGGATGGGGAGTTAGAGGTCTCTGTCCTTTCTCTGAGATTCAGGCTCCTTGAGCAATCTTATCCCTGAAGGTGAAGAACAAGGTGCTTTGTTCTGAGTGGGGCACTCCTGCGACCTCAGATACTCAGACAGAACAAAAGAAGAGCATGGAATGGGTGACCACACTGAGTCGACCTCAGTTCTTCTCCATCTTTAATCCCAAGGTCAGGAGACCTCTGCTTGGCATAGGGCTCTTTCCTTCGTGTTGCATTTTAATTAATTAATTTAGAGGAGTGCAGTGACACAATCATGGCTCATTGAAGCCTCAAACTCCTGGGCTCAAGTGATGGTCCCACCTCATCCTTCTAAGTAGGACTACAGGTGTGCACCACCACACCCAGCTAATTTTCAAAATCTCTGTAGAGATGGAATCTCGCTATGTTGCTTGGGCTGGTCTTGAATCCTAATTCCTGGCCTTAAGCAATTCTCCAGTCTCAGCCTCCCAAAGTGCCAGGATTAGAGGCTTGAGCCACTGAGCCCAGCTGGGCTCCCTCTTTATCAGGCATTGGAAATGCTCAAGTTGCTTTTGCACCTGCAGTGGTCAGGCTGGGGAAAGGTCTCTGGGCAGAGCCTCTCCCCTTCTCCTGCCTGAGATTCCACCCACTCCAGTGCAGAGCTGAGAACCATTCTCCATCCTCTGCTGCTCCCTAGTGGGCTGGGATGCAGCTGTCACTGGTCTCCTTCCCACTAGGCTGCGGCCACTTTCTGCCTTCTCTCCTTCCTTCTCCAGAGGGAGGCTCCTTCTAGAGACAGCAGGTGTCCTGGAAGAGAGATGTGAAACTTCGGGAAAGATCTGGCTGCAGAACATTCTGGAATTGTGTCCGCATAAACCCGGGGTCATTGCCCCCACCAAACGCTGAGTGCCCTGTGAGGAGCCAGAGGAGCCCCCATTTAGAGTGATGGATTCATATTTTAAAAGTAAAAAAGACAGACACAAAATGACTTTGACAATCAATTTTTAAAGCTGTTAACTTTTAAATAATTATAGATTCATAGTGTCCCAATCCATTTGGTGTTGCTGTAAAGGAATACGTGGGACTGCATACTTTATAAAGAAAAAAGGTTTATATGACTCACAATTCTGCTGGCTGGAAGATTGGGCATCTGGTGAAAGCCTTAGGCTGCTTCCATTCATGGCAGAAGGCAAAGGGGAGCCAGTGTTTCCAGAGATCACATGGTGAGAGGGGAAGCAAGACAAGGAGGGAGGTGCTGGACTCTTTTAACAATCAGTGCTCTCGGGGACTAATAGAGTTAAGTACTCACTCCTCCAAGGGCATGCATGTATTAATGAAGAATCCATGAATCAAAGGACCCCCATGACCCAAACACCCCCCAATAGGTTCCAACTCCCAACACCATCACACTGGGGATTAAATTTCAACATGAGATTAGGAGGAAACAAACATTGAAACTATAGCATATAGGAAGTTCAAGGGTAAGTACAGAGAGGAAACAAACATTAAAACTATAGCATATAGGAAGTTCAAGGGTAAGTACAGAGAGGTCCCAGGTAACTTTCACCCACGTGTGGACTCTTGTAGCCCCCGCAGTAATCAAGACACAGAACCATTTCATTACCCCAAAGACCTCTTCCCTGCCATCCCTTGGTGGTCATGCCCAGTCCTCCCTCTCTCAACATTCTTAGCCCCAGGCCACCGTTAATGTGTTTCCCATCTCTGTGATTTTGTCATTTTGAGAATGTGATATAGAAGAAATCACAGAGTATGGCTTTTTTTTTTTTTTTTTTTGAGATGGAGTTTTGCTCTTGTCGCCCAGGCTGGGGTGCAATGGTGTGATCTTGGCTCACTGCAACCTCCACCTCCCGGGTTCAAGCGATTCTCCTGTCTCAGCCCCCCAAGTAGCTGGGATTACAGGCACACGCCACCACACCTGGCTAATTTTTGTATTTTTAGTAGAGATGGGGTTCACCATGTTGGCCAGGCTGGTCTCAATCTCTTGACCTCGTGATCCGCCCCCCTTGGTCTCCCAAAGTGCTGGGATTACAGGTGTAAGCTGCTGCGCCCGGCCTTGTATGTCATCTTTTGAGACTTTTTCATGCAGCACAAATTCCTTAAGATCCATTCAGGTTATTGCATGTATCAATAGTTCATTCTCTTTTATTGCCATGTAGTGGTCTATGGATGTACTGCAGTTTAACTGTTTATCTGTTGAGAGACATCTGGGTTGTTTCCAGATTTTGGCTGTTATAAATAAAGCTGCTATGAACGCTCATTTACAGGTTTTTACGTGTACATAAGTTTTTATTTCTCTGGGATAAATGCCCAGGAGAGCAATTGGTGTTTCTTATGGTAAGCGTAAGTTTAGTTTGTTTTTTTAAAGTAACTGCCAAACTTACGGATGTAAAAAAAACGAAACTCTTATACACTGTTGGTGGTAATGTAAATTGGTATAGCCGTTATGGAAAACAGTATGGAGGTGCCTCAAAAAGTTAAAGATAGAATTACCGTGTGATCCAGCAATATCTCTTCATGCTATATACCCACAGGAAATGAAATCAGTATGTTGAAGAGATATGTACGTCTCCATGTTCATTACAACACTATTTATCATAGCCAAGATATGGAATCAACCTAAATATCCACCAACAGATGAATGGATAAAGAAAATGTACATATACACAATGGAATCATAGTTACCCTTTAAAAAGAAGGAAATCCTGTTATTTGCAACAACATGAATAAACCTGGAGGACATTATGCTAAATGAAATAAGCCAGGCACAGAAAGACCACTACTGCATGATCTCACTTATATGTCGAATGTGAAAAAGCCAAATTCATAGAGGCAAGAGGAGAATGGTGGTTATCAGGCATGGGGAGTGGGGAGAAATGGGAAGATGTTGGTCAAAGGGTACAAAGTTTGTTAGGTAGGATGAATAAATTCCAGAAATCTAATGTACAGAAGGGGAACTATAGTTAAAAATACTGTATTTTATATTTGAAATTTGCCAAGAGAGTAGCTTTTAAGCATTCTCATCACACACATATGAAAACGATAACTATGTAAGGTAATGAAAATGTTCATTAGCTTGATTGTAGTAATCAGTTTTACTATGTATATCAAGCCATCATGTTATACACCTTAAATATACACAATTTTTATTAAAAAATAAATTCTTAAACTATTTTCCAGAGTGGCTTACCATGTACACTCCCACCAGTAGTGTGTGAGTGATCCAGTTGCTCTTCATTGTCACCAGCATTTAGTCTCATCACTATTTTTTATTTTAGCCATTCTGACAGATATGTGCTAATATCTCATCATGGTCCTACTTTGCATTTCCCTAATGGCTAGTAGTATGGATATCTTTCCATGTACTTGTTTGCCATTGGTGAAAAGTCTTTTCATGTCATTTGCCTATTTTCTAATTGGATTATTTGTTTTTTTTACTGTTGGGTTTTGAGAGTCCTTTATATATTGGGAATATGAGTCCTTTGTGAGATCTGCATTGTGCAAATATTTTCTCCCAGTCTATAGCTTCTCCTTTCATCCTCTTAATAGGGATTTTTGCAAAGTAAAAGTTTTAAACTTTGATTAAGTCCAATTTATTGATTTTTTTCCTTTGATGGATCTGCCTTTGGTGTTGTGTCTAAGAGCTTATCACGAAACACCAGGTCCTAAAGATTTTCTCCTATGTTACCTTCTAAACTTTTATAGTTTTATGTTTTACATTTAAATCTATATTCCATTTTGAGTTAATTTTTATATAAGGTGTGAGATTTAAATCATAGGTTTTTTTTTTCTTATGGATATTCAATTGCTCCAGCATTGTTGAAAAGGCTATCCTTCCTCCATTGAATTGCTTTTGCATGTTTGCCAAAAACGAGTTGGCCACACTTGTATGGGTCTATTTTTGGGTTCTCTATTCTGTTCCATTTCCCTCCATCAATACTACACAGCTTTGATTCCTGCTGGTATGTGATATAGGTCTTGAAACTGGGTAGATTGATACCTCTCACTCTAATTCTCCTTTTTCAGAATTGTTTTATCTTTTCTTTTATCTTTTTCCTTTGCCTTTCCATGTAAGTTAAAGAACAATCTTGTCTATGTCTGCAAACAAATCTTGCAGGGATTTGATAGGAATGTCATCAAACCTGGCCGGGCACAGTGGCTCACGCCTGTAATCCCAGCACTTTGGGAGCCGAGGCAGGTGGATCACTTGAGGTCAGGAGTTCAAGACCAGCCTGACCAATGAGGTGAAACCCTTCTCTACTAAAAATACAAAAAAATTAGTCGGGCATGATGGTGCATGCCTGTAGTCCCAGATACTCAGGAGGCTGAGGCAGGAGAATCACTTGAATCCAGGAGGCGGAGGTTGCGGTGAGTCGAGATCATGCCACTGCACTCCAGCCTGGGCCACAGAGTGAGACTCCATCTCAAAAAAAAAAAAAAAAAAAAAAAAAAAAAGAAAGGGAATTGCATCAAACCTGTATATCAATTCGGGGAGAACTGACATCTTTACTACGTTAAGTCTTCCAATCCATGAGTGCTCCATTTATTTAAATCTTCTTTAATTTCTTTCATTAGCATTCTGTAATTTTCACATGCTATATATTTGTTGTTAGATTTATACCTAAGTGGCTCATCTTTTGTGAGTGATTGTAAATAGGATTGTATTTTAAGTTTTGGTTTCATGTGCTTATTGCTAGTATGTAGAAATATAATTGATTTTTATATGTTCATCTTATAGTCTATGGCCTTGCTGAACGCACTTATTAGTTTTAGAAGGTCTTTTTTTGTAGGTTCCTTGAGATTTTTTACATTGAACATCATGTCACCTGCAAATAGGGACATTTAATTTCTTCTTTTCTAATGTGTATGCCTTTTATTTCCTTTTCTTGCTTAATTGCACTGGCTAGAACTTCCAGTGTTATGGTTGAATAGTAGTGATAAGAATGAACAACGTTGGCCAGGTGTGGTGGGTCACGCCTGTAATCCCAGCACTTTGGGAGGCTGAGGCGAGCAGATCACTTTGAGGCCAGGAGTTCAAGACAAGCCTGGCCAACATGGTGAAACCCCATCTCTACTAAAAATACAAAAATTAGCTGGATGTGGTGGCAGGGGCTCATAATCCCAGCTACTTGGGAGGCTGAGGCAGGAGAATCGCTTGAACCTAAGACTCAGAGGTTGCGGTGAGCTGAGATGGCACCACTGCACTCCAGCCTGGGCAACAGAGTGAGACTCCATCTAAAAAGGAAGAAGAATGGACAACCTTGACTTGTTCCTGATCTTAGTGAGAAACATTCAGTTTTTCCCTAAGTATGTTAGTTGTAGATTTTTTACAGATGTTCTATGTCAATTTGAGGAAATTCCCCTTTATTTCTAGTTTTCTGAGAGTATCATAAATGAGTATTGAATTTGCCAAATGCTTTTTTCTGTACCAATTGATATGATCATGTGATTTTTCTTCTTTACCCTGTTAATATAGTGGATTACACTGATAGCTTTTCAAATATTGAACCAGCTTTGAATCCAGAATTAACTCTACTTGGTCATAGTATATAACTATTTCTACATATTGTCGAATTATATTTGTTAATATTCAATTAAGAGTGCTTGTATCCATATTTATGAGGAATATGAGTCTGTAGTTTTCTTTTGTTATACTGTCTTTGGTCTTGGTATCAAGGCACTACTGACTTTTTTCTTCTATTTTCTGGAAGAGACTGTGTAGAATTGGTGTTATTTTTATTTATTTATTTAATTTTTTGTTTTGAGACAGGGTCTCACTCTGTCACCCAGGCTGGAGTGCAGTGGAGCAATCATAGCTAACTGCAGCCTTGACTTCCAGGCTCAAGCGATCTTCCCACCTCAGCCTTCTGAGTACTGGGATTACAGGCATGTGCCACCATGCTTGGCTAATTTTTGTATTTTTTGTAGAGACAGGGGTTCACCATGTTGCCCAGGCTGGTCTCAAACTCCTGGTCTCAAGGGATCCTCCTGCCTTGGCCTCCCAAGGAGTTGGTATTACAGGCATGAGCCACTGCACCTGGCCTGTTGTTAATTCTTTTTTAAAAGTTTGGTACAATTCTCAAGTAAAACCACCTGGGCCTGGAGATTTCTTTTTAATTACATATTTAATTTTCCAAGTAGTTATAGGAGTATTCAAATTATCTACTTCATATTGGGTGAGTTGTAGTGGGCTATGCTTTTTGAGGGATTAGAATGTATTTTCTCTAAATTTTCAAATTTAGGGTTAGGTTGTTCATAGTATTCCCTTATTATCCTTTTGATGTCTGCAGGGACTGTCATGATATCCCTGCCTTTGTTCCTGATATTAGGAAGTTGTGTATTTTCTCTTTTTTTCTACGTCAGAGGCTTGTCAATTTTATCGTCTTTTAAAAGAACCAGCTTTTCATTTCATTTATTTTCTATATTGTTTTTCCTATTTTCAGTTTCATTGATTTCTGCTTTTATCTTTATTATTTTCTTCTTTCTGCTTGCTCTGGGTTTATTTTGCTTTTCTTTCCTCTATGTTTGACTTAGACTGTGGTACAAGCCTATATTATTGACCTGAAAGTTTTATTTTTAGAAAATGAAAGCATTTTGGTGCTATAAATTTCCCTCTCAGTACGGCTTTAACTGCTTCCCACACATTTTGACATGTTATGTTTTAATTTTCATTTGCTTCAAAGTATTTTTAAATTTCCCTTGGAACTTTCTTTTTCACCCATGGCTTATTTAAAGTGTATTGTTTAGTTTCCAAGTATTTGAAGATTTTATGGTCACATTTCTGTTATTGGTTTTTAATTTAATTCCACTGTGATCAGAAAACATACATTATACGGTTGCAATTTTTAAAAAATTTGTTACAGTTTTACTTTATGGCCCAGGGTATGGTCAATCTTGGTATATGTTCTGCAAATGCTTGAAAAGTTGTGTATTCTGCTATAATTGGGTGGAGTGTTCTATAAAAATTGGTTGATGTTGTTCTTGAATTCTTCTATAGCCTTGATGGTTTTCTGTCTAGTTGTTCTATCAGTTTTTGACAGAGAGTATTGAAGTTTCCAACTATAATTAGTGATTCATTGTTTTCTGTTGTCAGTTCCATCAATTTTTGCTTCATGTATTTTTTAGTTCTGTGTTTTTGGTGCATACACATTATGGGTTGCTATGTCTTCTTGGTAGATTGACCCTTTTATGATTATATAAATGTATTAGTCCATTCTTGCATTGCTATAAAGAAATACCTGAGACTGGGTAATTTATAAAGAAAGGAGATTTAATTGGCTCACAGTTCTGCAGGTTGTACAGGAAGCATGGCAGCATCTGCTTCTGGGGAGGCCTCGGGGAGCTTTTACTCATTACAGAAGGCAAAGCAGGAGCAGGACCAAAAGAGAGCAAGGTGGGAGGTGCTACACACTTTTAAACAAACAGGTCTTGTGAGAACTCTATCATGAGAACAACACCAAGATAATGGTGCTAAACCATTCATGAGAACTCCTTCCCCATGATCCAGTCACCTCCCACCAGGCCCCATCTTCAACACTAGGGATTGTGATTTGATTTAAGATTAGGTGTGGACACAGATTCCAACTATATCATTCCACCCCTGACCCTTCCAAATTTCATGTCCTTCTCACATTGCAAAATGCAATCATCCCTCTCAACAGTCCCCCAAAGTCTTAATTCATTCCAGCATTAACTCAAAAGTGCGAAGTCCGAAGTTTCATTTGAGACAAGGCAAGTCCCTTTCATCTGTGAGCCTGTAAAATAAAAAATAAGTTAGTTATTCCCAAGATATAATGGAATATAGGCATTGGGTAATCATTGCCATCCTCCCCCCAGAAAAGGAAAGAAATTGGCCAAAAGAAAGGGGCTATGGGTTCCATACAAGTCTGAAACCCAGCAGGGTAGTCATTAAATCTTAAAGCTCCAAAATAATCTCATTTGACTCCATGTCTCACATCCAGGCCACACTGATGAAAAGGGTGGGATCCCAAGGCCTTGGGCAACTCTGCCCCTGTGGCTCAGCAGGGTTCAGCCCCCTTGGCTGCTCCCAAGGGCCGACATTGAGTGCCTGTGGCTTTTCCAGGTGCAAGGTGTAAGCTGTCGGTGAATCTACCATTCTGGGGTCTGGAGAACAGTGGCCCTCTTCTCACAGCTCCATAAAGCAGTGTCCCAGTGGGGACTCTGTGTAGAGGTTCCAACCCCATATTTGCCCTCCACACTGACCTGGAAGAGGTCTCCATGAGGGCTCCACTCCTGCATCAGGCTTTGTGCCTGCACATCCAGGCTTTTCCATACATCCTCTGAAATCTAGGTAGAGGCTCCCAAGCCTAAACTCTTGCACTCTGTGCACCCACACGATTAACACCAAGTGGAAGCCACCAAGGCTTATGGCTTGCACCCTCTGAAGCAGCAGCCCAAGCTTTACAAGCGCCCCTTTGAGCCAAGGCTGGAGCTGGAGTGGCCAGGTTGCAGGGAGTAGTGTCCTGAGGCTGTGCAGGGCAGCAGGGTCCTGGGTCTGGCCCATGAAACCATTCTGTCTTTCTAGGCTTCTGGGCCTGTGATGGGAGGGATTGTGGTGAAGGTCTCTGAAATGCCTTCAAGGTCTTTTCCCCACTGTCTTGGCTATTAGCAATTGGCTTTTCTTTACTTATGCAAATTTCTGCACCCTGTTTGAATTTCTCCCCTGAAAATGAGCATTTCTTTTCTACCACATGGCTGGGCTGCAGATTTTTCAAACTTTTACACTCCGCTTTCCCTTTAAATATAAGTTCCAGTTTTATGTCATTTCTTTGCTCACGTATATGAGCATAGGTTGTTAGAAGCAGCCAGGCCATTTCTTGAACACTTTGCTGCTTAGAAATTTCTCTTGCCCAATACCCTAAATTGTCACTCTCAAGTTCAATGTTCCACAGATCCCTATGGCAGGGGCATAGTGCCTCCAACCTCTTTGGTGATGCATAAGAAAAGTGACCTGTGCTCCAGTGCCCAATAAGTTTTTTTAAAAAGTGGGTCTGCTGATAACAAATTAGTTTTTCTCTTCATCTGAAGATGTCTTTATTTTCCCCTCATACCTGGAGGAATTTCTAAAACTAAATTTTGGGTTGATAGTTCTTTTCTTTTAGCACTTGAAAAGTGTTGTGTTTTTGATATAGCTTAAGATGGATTTTTGTTTGTTTGTTTGTTTTATCCTGTTTGGGATTTATACACCTTCTAGAATCTGAAGGTTTGTGTCTTTCACCCAATGTTTCTCTGAATACTTTTTCAGCCCCAACCTCTTCCCCCTCTCCTGTGTCTCTAGTGACATAAATATTGGATTTTTTGTTATAGTCCCACATGGTTCTGTTCATGTTTTTTTTTTTTTCCATTTATTTTCTCTCCATGGTTCAGTTTAGGTAACTTCTATTGCACCATATTTAAGTTTACTGATTCTTTTCTCTGTTTTCTCCATTCTGCTGATGAGCCCATCCATTGAATTCATCTCAACTATTGTACACTTTAGAGTTTCCATTTTGTTCTTTTTTGTATCTTTTATTTCTTTTCTGAGACCTTCTTTTTTTTTTTGGCTGAGACTTTCTATTTTTAAAAATTTGTTTCTAATGTGTTTCTAATTATTTGTTGAAGCATTATAATATGTATGCATCCCAGCATTGGTGTCTGTTGAGTATCTTTCCTCATTCATTTTGAGATCTTTCTGGGTTTTGGTATGATGAGTAATTTTCTTATTTGATACCTGGACATTTCAGTATTGTGTTATAACTGTGGATCTTATTTAAATCATGTGTGGTAGCAAGCCTTCTCTGGCACAGATCTTGTGGGTAAAAGTAGGATGACACCTTGTTACTGCCAGGCAGGGGTCCAGGTTGTCCTCCTGGTCTCTGTTGATGCCTATGGGGGCGGGCGGGGGGTGGGGGGATTGCCGAGAAGGTGCTCCTTGTAACTGCTGAATGGAAGTGGCGGTCAGGCCTTCACTGATTCCACCCTGGCTGGAAGGGGAAGGGGTGCTTCTACTGCAACTGCTGGGTGGGGTGGCCTTGTTAAAAACTGAACAGTGATGGCCGGGCGCCATGGCTCACACCTGTAATCCCAGGACTTTGGGAGGCTGAGGCGGGTGGATCACGAGGTCAGGAGATTGAGACCATCCTGGCTAACACAGTGAAACCCCGTCTCTACTAAAAATACAAAAAATTAGCTGGGCATGGTGGCGGGCACCTGTAGTCCCAGCTACTCGGGAGGCTGAGGCAGGAGAATGGCGTGAACCTGGGAGGCAGAGCTTGCAGTGAGCAGAGATTGTGCTACTGCACTCCAGCCTGGGCGACAGAGTGAGACTCCATCTCAAAAAAAAAAACAACAAAAAACTGAACAGTGATGAAAGTTTTGATGCTCTGCCAGTCCTCCTTTGACACCACCCCAGTGGGGATGGTGAGGGGCACCCTCTGACTGCTGGTAGGGGTGGAGTCCAGGCTTCCTGTGTGGTCTCTGCTGACCCTGGGTGATTGAAAGTCCTGGCCTCCCACTTGGCCTTCTGTGGCTCCACTCCAGCGTGGGAGTGGGAGTGCCTTACTACAGCCTGGGGTAGAAGTCTGGGCTCCCTACTCAGCCTTTGCTGGTGTAGGTGAGGTGAGGCTGCAGTTTTTTCTGTTGTGTTGGCTACAGTAGAGCAATTGTATCTAAAAGTTTTCTGTCTTGCCCTGCCTGCTTCTTTCCTGGTCATTTGGTTAGAGAAAGCGGGCATTTCTTAGGGCTTTTTTTTTTTTTTTTTACTGTGTCGGTTGGTGTTTCCGGGTTGTAGTTTTTCTAGTATCCAGTCTAGGATATACAAGGTAAAAAGAAAATCCAGGGAACTCACTGCAGTGTTGTTCCTTGTTGGTCCTCTTTCTTCTCTCCACCTTTCAGAGTTGTCTCATGTTTATATATATATATATATTACATAGTAAGAAGAATAGGAAAAAGGACATCTACTCCATCTTCCCAGAAGTAGAAGCTCTCCTACAATTATTTCTTTTTAATTTAATTTTGAATAACTTTATTATTTTCAAAATAAAAACACATCCAGAAAGTGAAAATGTCTATCCCACTTTTCCCCATCTACCTTTTGCTTATCCCAGCAACCATTGTTATTAGTTTATTGTTTTCTCCAGAATTTAAAAAATGCATATCAATATTAATCAATTTTCATATTTCTTAAAGCACAAAAGTTAGCATATTATAGACAGAAATCCATACCTTACAAAATACAAGATGTCTTGCTGATTGGCACATATCAGTACATAGGGAGCTTCTTCATCCTGTGAAAATGCAAAGTATTCTATTGAATGGATGTTCAATAGCTTGGTCATTTAGGTTGTTTTCAGTCTTTTGAAATTACAAACAATGCTGTAACAAATATCAATCTACAGATGTTATTGCACATGTGTGTTTGTATCTGTAAGATAAATTCCTAGAAGTGCGATTCCCAAACACTGAAGACACATTCGTGCTCTGAGAAAGTTGCACAAGAGGCTGAAAGGTGAACCTTATTAAGGCGGTGGCTATAGCATGGCAAAGCTGACAGTTAATCTGGAAAAACTAGTCCCCTCTACTGGACACATGGCCTCATGAACCTGTTCTGGACAAGAAGGTATAAAAAAGGATACAGGGGCAGGTGTTGGAAAGGACATGTTATCTCCCAAATCTGTTGCTATGTTGTTACCCCATGACCAGACTGCAGATTTAGACGACTCTAGAGTGCTCAGAATAAGCTGTTCACCGTGATGGCCCCTCTTAGCCTACCCTGGAATGGTCTCTGAAAGCAGCATGGAGGATGATTAGGAGCACAGAACATGGATGTGGACAGGGAGCCCCTTTCCTCTCAGGCCTCAATTTCTTCATCTGTTGAATGAAAGCATGGGGACAAACTTCTGTTGAAAGAGGACCCTTACCCTTCTTCATCAAGAACAGTGTCACTTCAACAGGCACATCTACAAGGCATGTATAGGATTCCATTTGAAGGAGCTTTCCACTGCTGAAGAGCAAAGAGGAAGCAGAAGAGGAAAGAAGGAATAAAGATGGGAAGAACAGAAGTAAGGAAAGCACTGGCTTGAACAACCTCTGGGTCCAGATCAGATCCCACAGGTGGAGTGGACAGAGATGGTTACAGTTGCATAACCATCAACACAATCCAGACACAGAACCATCTTATCACCACCCCAGATCCCCCCAGTCCCTGAAAACCACTGATCAGTGGTTTCTGTGCTGACAGTTTTGCCTATTCCAGAATGTCATACATATGTAATCATGCAGTGTGCAGCCTTCTGAGTCTCGCTTCTTTCCTAATGCATTTGAGATTTATCAGGTGTGTCGTGTGTGTGGGTACTTTGTTCTTTTGCATTGCTGAGTCACGTTCTGTTGCATGGATGTACCACAGTCTGTTGATCCTTTCACCAGTTGAAGGACCTGTGGGTTGTTTCTGGTTGGTGGTGATTATGAGTAAGGGCACTGTAAACATTTGTGTATGGGCTTTTGTGGGGGACATAAACATATTTGCTGGGCTGGTATGGTAAGTGGGAAGCCAGGGGCAGGACATGGAGTAGGGCTTCATTGGTAGTGTTAGGTTTGCTAGACTATTGAGAGGACAGAACAAGGGAGTAAAGTGTAATGAAGCCAGACAGCACACACCACACAGGAGCTGAGTCTCCAGTGAGGACACTGAAAGTAGCCTATCCCCAGGAGACTTGGTCAGGATGACACGCACACACCCTTCAATGGCTGTCCCAGGGGCGGGGCTGCTGTGACCTCTGACTTCCATATTCTTCCCTCACTTCAACAGTCATTAAAACATGTCTACTTTTTAAAACACCCAAGTACATTTTATTGTAAAAACATTCAAACAATATGGTAGAATACAGGGTAAAATGAGAAAGCCCCCCTTCACACTCCCTGTTCCATCCCAGTCACCTGCCCCTACCCAGACATTACCCGTGGTAGCATCTTGAGGCAATTCTTGCACACATTCTTTCCTGTTATTACACACACACATTCACACACATGCATGCATACACACACATGCATACATGCACACATACATCGTGTCTAGGTATATTAGTCCATTCTTGCATTGCTATAAATACCAGAGACTGGGTAATTTAAAAAGAGGTTTAATTGGCTCATGATTCTGCAGGCTGTACAGGAAACATAGCAGCTTCTACTTCTGGGGAGGCCTCAGGAAATTTCCAATCAGGGCAGAAGACAAAGGGGGACTGAATTCTTTTTTTTTTCAATTATACTTTAAGTTCTAGGGTACATGTGCACAATGTGCAGGTTTGTTACACATGTACACGTGTGTCATGTTGGTGTGCTGCACCCATTAACTCATCATTTACATTAGGTATATCTCCTAATGCTATCCCTCCCCCGTCCCCTGACCCCATGACAGGCCCCGGTGTGTGATGTTCCCCACCCTGTGTCCAAGTGTTCTTATTGTTCAATTCCCACCTATGAGTGAGAACAAATGGTTTTAAACAACCAGATCTCATGAGAACTCACTATCTCGAGGACAGTACCAAGGGGACGGTGCTAAACTGTTCACGAGAAATCCACGCCCATGATCCACTCACCTACCACCAAGCCCCACCTCCAACACTGGGGACTACAATTAGACATGAGATTTGGTGAGGACACAGAACCAAACCATATCACTGGGGATATAGCTTTATCTTCAATTTTGCTGATATAAATGAGGTACTGTGCTGTGTGTCACTCAGCAGCTTGATTTTTTGAGCTAAATTGTTTAGTCAATCTGCTCTGTGCATTTAGAACACACATATCTGCCTCCTTTCTAACCTGCTGTTTAGTGCCCTAGGCTAGAGATGTAGCCTCATTTATTTCCTTCCTTTCCTATTTGTAGCCATTTGATTTGTTTTTAAGTTTCACTATTATATAAAATGTTGCAACAAATAACCTTTTACATATGCCTCTTTGTGCACACATGATTTATTCTCTCATGCAGACACTAAAAATGGAATTGTCTGTGGAAAGTGGATATACATCTAATATTTTGATAAATCTGGACTAATTGATTTCCTAAAAGGATAGACTAATTTATATTCCCACCGACATCCTTTGAGATGCCAATTTTCTCACAACATCGTCACTGCTGGGAATAACCAATCTTTTAAATTTGTATTAATTTAATAGGTGAAAAATGATCCCTCCATTGTTGTTTTAATTTGCATTTTCCCACTTACTGATAAAATTGATCTTGCCTTCCATGTATTAATTTTCCATGGGGCGTTTCTTTGGATTGCAATTCTATCCTTTTCTGTTTCTTCTATTGAGTTGTTGCCCTTTGCTTATTGATTTCACAAGTTCCTTTTATAGTTTGGATATTAATCTTTGTATAACATATATATTATTTTTAAAATCTCGCTTTACTTTTTTGTCTTTTTTTTGAGATGGAGTCCCACTCTATCACCAGGCTGGAGTACAGTGGCATGATCTCAGCTCATTGCAACCTCCGCCTCCCAGGTTCAAGCAAGTCTCTTGCCTCAGCCTCCCAAGTAGCTGGGATTACAGGCATGCACCACCACGCCCAGCTAATTTTTGTATTTTTAGTAGAGACAGGGTTTCACTATGTTGGCCAGGCTGGTCTTGAACTCCTGACCTCATGATCCGCCCCTCTTGGCCTCCCAAAGTGCTGGGATTACAGGCGTGAGCCACTGCGCCTGGCCTCTGTTTACATTTTAAAAAACATTGTTTGTAGTATCTTTCGTCATACACAGGATTGTGTTTTAGGCAGAAAAATCAGTCAGTCCTCCTTCCTGGCTCTGTATGGGGGAGCTGGGAGCTGTTTATATGGAGGGCCCGTCCTTCTCTAGGGGGCAGGTGATGGCATTTCTCCCAGAAGCTTGGGGAGGCCATTTCCTCAGGGGAGGAGCTCACCTGGGGACACTTGGTGACAACTTTGGAAATACTGACAGCTGCAGGGAACACTGTTTCCCACCACTGTGCCTGAGCTCCTTTCTTGCAGCCCAGTTTGGGGAGGGCAGCAAAGCCAGACGAAAGGGTGTTGTCCCAGGTCAAATATGGGAAGGACATCGTTAAGCTTTGTGCCTGGTCAGGTAACTGGCAGGTCACGGTGATTGGCTGAGATGCTCTCCCTTCCCCACAGAGGCCCTTCCTGTTCCCTTCCCTCAGTTCCTCAGGCTCAGATTTTTCTCCTCAGGAGCATCAGATCTGGGAGCCCTGGAGGGCTGGGGAAGGGGAAGCGGCCACATGTATACCCACCCCTGGGATCAGCCTCCTGCTGGTCCTCTGGCTGCAAGGTCACTTCTTCCTGCCCCACTTCCCTCTCCAGCCTTCTTTCTTGTCCTCCTCCCCAGTGCCCCATCTGAAGCTGAGGGCACCTGCAAACTAGGTGCAGGTGCCATTAGCAGCAAGAGGCAGAGGAGAGGGTCCTCCCAACCAAGCCGCTTCTCCTTGAGCTCTTGGGGTGGTGACCGAGGAATCCTCAGAGAGGGTGCTGGGAGGGAATAGGATTTGTTCAGGAGGAGGGGAGTCAGGAGGAGGAGAGAGGAAAGCCTCAGCCCTGGAAGCATGGCTGGACCACTTGCTCCTGCTCTCTTACCTACTAATGCTTGAGAAAGGTTGGTTGGGGAAAAAATAGTAGATACAAGAATCTAACATATTTCCCTTTATTGAATGTCGGGATTCTTAGAATTGGAAAAATGATGTTTACATATAATGTACAAAGAAAAGAGAAAAACACCAGGAAAGCTGGTGTGGTGTGTGCAACTCTAGGTGCAGCTGTTGTGGAGATCTGCTGACTAATGTCAAGTTCAGGGCTGCACCAAGATTTGAGCACCTCGCTGAGACTGTGGACTCTGCTTCGATGGTGGCTGTGTTGGCTGTTATCCCATAACCACAGGAAGTCCCTGGGTGTTTGGGCCAGCAGGGTTGGAATTCTACCAGGTATTGGCTAGGGTGCATTTTTGTAATCAGTAGGCCCGGGGCTGGGGGTGGGGGTGTGTGTGCCTTTTTGTGATCTCTCCGCAAGATGGGTCATTTGTCTAATTTCCATGGAGGAACAGGATGGGCCTATAGCAGGCCCTGTCATCATCAGAGCTCAGGGGCCAGGTGCTCCACTCCACTTCTGTATTTTTAACTCACGGTATTTTTTTTTATGTGGAAGTATTTTTAAATAAATTGCAGATATCCTGACATTCCACCCTTAAATAATTTATCATACATTTCTAAAACAAGAGCTCTTGCTGCTTAGCAAATTAATATGATCACAGCCAATGCAATTAAAAATAGTTTCTTAATAGACTCTACTACTCAGTCCATATTCACATTTAGACCCAACAAGTTCAGCACTTCAACCATAAGCAGAAACTCTGGTCTGTCTGAAACCTTGGCTGTCGCCAGACTTTCTTTTTTCTTTTTTTGAGACAGAGTTTCTCTCTTGTTTCCCAGGCTGGAGTACAATGGCGCGATCTCGGCTCACTGCAACCTCCACCTCCCAGGTTCAAGCGATTCTGCTGCCTCAGCCTCCCTAGTAGCTGGGATTACAGGCATGTGCCACCACCCCCGGCTAATTTTGCGTTTTTTGTAGAGACAGGGTTTCTCCATGTTGGTCAGGCTGGTCTCGAACGCCCAACCTCAGGTGATCTGCCTGCCTCGGCCTCCCAAAGTGCTGGGATTACAGGCATGAGCCACCGCGCCCGGCCGACTGTCCCCAGACTTTCTAGCCCTTGGCAGGGTATGGAGCCTGGTACCCAGAGGAGCCCAGGAAGGAAGGCGGAACTGGAAAGAGGAAGCCGGAGACTGGGGTTTCCAAGAAAAAGACCGCAGACCCTGGGAGCCTAAATTTTCCCTGGATACCAGGAAGCTCCCAGAACCTTAGGGGTGAGTAGAGATGGGGCAGGGTTTCGCCTCCTTCCTGGGACTGTGTGCCCTCTTTCGGGCTCATGGAAGGTCATGGCATCCTGACTAACATGACTTCACAGCAAAGTTCCTCATCCTTGTTGGGCCCCTTTCCCCTACTGTCTGGTACCCACTAGTGTCCTGCTTTTCTATCCCTCTCCAGCCACATCTTTTCAGCTTTGCTCCCCCTCCACTGTCCCCTTCCCTCAGCCTGTGCTGGAATCTTGCACAGGGGCCCCGCCACCTATGGACTCACAACTGTGTTCCCAGGCTGGCTCCTTTTGTTTGTGTCCTGTGGTGCTTTGTCCCTGAGCTGGGCACAGGCAGGTGTTGAGTTCATGCTTATTGACTTATCCTCATGGGGAAGGGGTTTCAGAACTCATCTCCATCCCCTTCATTTTCTAGAGAAAGAAACGGACGTTCAGAGAGGGGCAGTGACCTATCTGTCCAAGTTCATACAGGGCTGAGCTGAGAAAACAAACCCAGGTCTTGTTTCCAAGCCTTGCTCGCCCACAGCCTTTCTACTCACTGGGCTTGTGTACAGTGCCCTTCCCTGATTATAACAGCATCTAAGGCAGCTCCCAGACGTACAGGGGACATCAGGTGAACTGAAGATAAGAAAGGGTTATGATGGAGGAAAGAGGGCAAACTAGAGAAGCTGGTCCCCTAGAGATCAAATGTGCGGATGCAGACAGAGTTTGAAGGAAACTTAGGAAACAACAGGAATAAAACATTCAGATAATTTTATTATTCACAAAGTGTGTTCATCATCATCATCGCTTATCTTAGTCCTTGCAACAGTGTGATATAATATTTCTCTCTCTACAGGTGAGGAAACTGAGGTCCAGGGAAGGTCCGTGACCTGTTGAAGGTGGCAGGTGGCTTTTTTGGTATCCAGGCTCCTGAGCTCCATCACGGTTTTCCACCATATGTCCCCCCTGCAATCAGAACAGGAAACCAGGAAGGTGGTCAGAGACTGCCACACAATTGCACATAGGTGCAGAGGCAACCCCTTCCCCATCCCACTACTCGCAGGGTTGGTTGCCATACCCGCCTCACAAGGATGAAGTCTGCTCCTGGCCACTGCTGCCAGAAAGGTGTCAGTGAGCATGCATGGATTTTGAGCCCAGCTTGGTCAGTTTCCTCACCCTGATTTTTTCCTTTATTTTCCTCTACTGCTACCAAGAAGAGGGGCCTGTTTCCTTCAGGTCTCCAAGTTCACCCTCTGCCCACACACTATTATCTGTCTTTCCAGCTGCAGTAAGCTCTGGAAAGACAGATGGTCTCTGCTGTGTCACAGTTGAGTCTGCTTTCTTCTACACCTCACTCCCTCTAAAACTCAGCCTTTGTTGGGTGTTCTCCTTTTGTCTGGTGCTTTTTGAATACATCACCCTACTTAGAAATCCAAATAGCTTGGTAATATGTGTGTTATCAGTTCTGTTTTTACCAATAAGAAGACTGGGGGTAGAGACCTTAAGAAACTTTTCCAGCATCATTTAGTTGGTAAAAAGGAAGGGGGTTCTTTGTTACACAATGGCAGAAAGTTTAGCAACACTGTCATCTGCAGTAACGTGGAAAGTAGAAAATGTCCCTCATGAGCTGGGTTGTACAGCTAGGATTTCCAGGCAAAGTCTTGAAAGTGCTACCTGGTTTCTTCTTGTGGCTTATTGTGAAATGAGAGAGGTGAGAGGTAAACTCTAGGCAGGATTATTCAACATGAGGGAGCTGGGACTTGATGACTTAAAAAATTCTCAGCCTCCAGACAGTAAATGATGCTAAAATCAAATCCAGGGCACGTTCAGGAATATGTGGTCTAAAGATGAAACCAAGGCTATACTGTAAAATCCTTTGTTAAGACCTCAGAAAGGTAGTGTGTTTAGTAGGAAAAACCAAATTGTTTTCAGGTATGGAAGGGCTTGAGGGCAGGAGCTTCTGGTCTCTGTGGAGCTGGGGTGCACCATACCTCCCAGCACATGAATGTGTTCACCAACTCAGAAGCTCCTGAACCTTACTTTTGTGATTTTTACAGAGACTTCATCATGTCAGCTTGATTGATGATTAATGCAGGCTTCAGCCCCCTCCTCTCCCTGGGGTATGGGAGGTGGGGTGAAAGTTCCAAGCTTTCAATCATGGATTGATCCTTCTGGTGACCAGCCCCCATCCAAGAGCACACTAAGAGTCACCTCTTTAGAGGAAAAGATGCCAGGAAATTCCAAGGGAGGTAGGACCTCTGCGTTAGACACTCCTATCACTCAGGAGATTAGAAAGGTCTTAGGAGCTCTGTGTCAGGAGCAGAGGTCAAAGACCAAATATGAGAACAAAAGATTATCTTAGCACTCCCATTTATAAGGGTCTTAGGAGCTCTGTGTCAGGAACTAGGGTCAAAGAAATATATATATATATATTTTTTTATGAAAATGATATACATAATAATATATGCATAATATATAAAATTATAATAATTTATTTAAAATTATTAATAAAAACTAATATAAAAATATAAATAAAATATAAAATATAAAAATATAAAAAAATTATAAAATATATTAAAATAAAAATATAATAAAATATAATAATTTATATAAAATTATAATGATTTCAATAATATATAATAATTATTATTTCACATAGTGTCTCAGGCAAAAGGCCCTTTCATGAATTTAAGGGTGCGTGCTTCGTAGATTTTTCAGTCGAACATTAGATCTTCTAAGAAGTATAAACACATTATCCTCACTTTCTTGGCAGAAGCACATGGTGTGGAAGAGATCTTCTCTTGGAGAAATTTGTGGGTATGGTCTTTGTCTAATGGAGTGAGTCACAATAAGTTTTACAGGAGATCCACATTTTTTTTAAGAGAATGACAGTCACAAAACACTGCCAGATTGGACTGAAAGGAATAGAAATAGCATAAAATCTGGGATCTCACTTTGTATCCCCCAAATTAAACTGGCAGGAAGCAGCCTGAGGAAGTTATGAAGCTGTAAATATGGGCTGCCTTTCATGGAAAAAGAAGGGTGGCTCAGAAGACATACTCGAGCACAGAGGAAGGAGCCACGACCACTGAGAATTATTTCTAGGTAGGAGTTGAGCAGTGTCTGAATCAAGGAATTTCCAACATTTGCCCAGCTAAAGTTCTGATTTTCTAAGGACCAGTGACTTTTTTTTTTTTGTCTCCCCCTTCCACCTCTTTTGAACAAAAATATCTGTAGTGGTTTTCCTATGACTGTACTGCATTGGACATTGGGGTTGTGTGTGTGGCAGATAACTTGTCTCTAGCTCACAGGTCTTCATACTGAGAATTGTATTTGAGGAATTACACCTGAGGAATTTCCTCCACACCTGGACCTGGTTTAAATGATGAGTTCCTGGACCTCATCCTGACGCCATAATGGGATGAGACTTTGGGAGACCTTTGGTGGGACTGAGTGTATTTTTGCATGTGGGAGGAATGTAAATAATTTGTGGCCAGAGCAAGTACTGTGGTGGTTTTAAAATACAGGCACGAATTCTTTAATATACCTTCCTTCAAGGGTTGGAGGCGAATCCCATTGGGCTGGACCCAATGACTGGCTTCCGATGAGTAGAATATGGCAGAAGCAACGGTTTGTGATTTCAGAGACTAGGTTATTAATGGCACTATGACTTCCTCCTTCCGCACCCTCTCTTGGATCAGTCACACTTGGGAAGTTAGTTCCCTTGCCGTGAAGAAAGGCTCACATGGCAAAGAACTGAGGCCTGTGCGAGCAACCACGTGAGGATGCACCGTCTTGGGCACGGCCCTCCATCAAGCCTCCCTACCACCGCACTTCTTGCTGACATCCTGACTGCGACACCAGAGGGGTTCTGAGCCAGGAACACCCAACTAAGTTGTTCCCAAATTTCTGATCACACCCCCATCCCCCCAAAAAACCTGTGACCTAATGAATATGTATCATTTGTTGTTTTAAGCTACTACGTTTTGGGGCTAATTTATTATGCAACATCAAATGAGTCAGGAGAAAGTCACAAGAGTTCTTTTTTCCTGGAAGCCCCGGAAGAAAGCATCTCAAGAAGGCAGAAGTGGGAGGCCATGCCTAGGGTGCTCCTCTTCCCAGGGTGAGGAGATTTCAGCATTGGCTGCTGGATTTCACAGTGCAGAACTCACTGGAGGTGTTTCAAGGAGTGGCATAGTCAAAGGCCTGACTGGAGTGGCTTCAAGAGAGAAGAAAAGAGAATTTTGGAGGCTGATGGTGCAGCCAGTCCTTTCATGGGCCCTTGCTGCAGAGGACAATAAGATAATGGAGCAGTAGCTGGAGGGCTGTAGGTGGGGAGGGTTTAATATATTAGAGCCCATTTAGATTCTGATGGTCATGACCATCAGGGAACATGGGAAGAAGATGATGCAGGAGAGAGGAGTGGCTCCTGGATGAATATTCCTTTTTTTATTTTAGACAGGGTCTTGCTCTGTCACCTAGGCTGGAGTGCAGTGGCATGATCATAGTTCACTGCAGCCTCCACCTCTCAGGCTCAAGCAATCCTCCTGCCTCAGCCTCCTGAGTAGCTGGGACCACAAGTACGCACCTCCATGCTCGGCTGGAATATTCTTGTGTAGACAAGAGAAGATGGTATTTGGAGCTGAAGGAAAGTGATTGGCTTGAGATAAGAGTAGGGAGAGTGAGAGGAAGAAGAGAGGCAGATGATTGGTAGGTGTGGTGGGATCAAGTGGACGTTCTTTTTTCTCCTTCCTTCCCTCCCTCCCTTTTCCTTCTTTCCTTCCTTCCCTCCTCTTTTTCTCTTCCTCTCATTCTGTCCCTCCCTCCCTTTTCCTTCTTTCCTTCCTTCCCTCCTCTTTTTCTCTTCCTCTCATTCTGTCCCTCCCTCCCTCCCTCCCTCCCTCTCTTTCTCTCTTTCCCCCTCTTTCTCTCTCTTTTCAGTGAGTTAGGATGTGGGCACACCAGCTGAGCATGTGGAGAGGGAGGACAGGGAATGATGTGGGTCTAGAATGGAGCAGAACCACTCCACTCTGAAGGTCACGTGCTGACAGTGAGACATTTCGGGATGATAGATTGTATTTTGTCAGCCACAGCCACATTCATCTTGGCTGGACACAGGCACAGAGTAAGCAGGAAGCTAGGTTCAACCAGGGTTACAATTTTCCCAGAGGAGTTCAATAAAAGGGGAGAGGAGCACAGAAGGGGAGGCTGTGTGCCAAAGACTGATTTGAGGTTGGATCATGGAATCTAAGGGAAAGGAAAGCATGGGTGAGATGGCAGAAAGGGGCGGGTGGCAGGATCAATGGATCATGGGTCCCTGTGGTGTTGAAGCAATACTGGGATCAGGTTAGCAGGATTGAGGTAGGGGTGGTGGGAATGAGATTAAGAGGGGGGCTATTGGCGCTTACTGACCATCTGCAAGGGTGGCTGAGATAGGGAAGAGGACGAGACCATTGGGGATAGGAGGCCAAGGAACTGAGATGCCAGAGATTTGGAAGAATCATTCATGTAGATCTTGTCTACGTGGGCCCAAGATCACAAAGAATTATGGCGGGAGCAGTCAGAGTGACGTTGAGCCTGGGGTTGAGACCCACGAGGAATAAAGAGCTGTGCCCCAGATTGTACAGAATCTGCAGCGATGATGGGTGGTCACCCACAGTGATACAGCCTAATGGCAGAAAGCTACTTGTGGAGTGCTTTAGGGAGGATCGGAAGATAGGAAGGGGCTGTGAGGGGCACAGAGGACACTGACCCCACCCTCGGGCTCAGGAGCATGAGGCAAAGGAGAACAAACCGCCTCCCTCCCCCCGCAAGAGAACTGCGGAGAAAGCAGTGTCCTTGGAGAGCAGGCAGATGTCAGGGAGAGTACCGCGGTGACGTTCAGAGAAGCTGAGCATACAGGAGCTTGTGCTGATGACTGCGCACTTCAGGTGCAGGGTGGAAAGGTTATGGGATTTGGGACGAGTGGGAATTGGGGCTAATGTAATGGATTTACAAGGTCTTACTGAGTTGGGATTCTGGGTGATGAGGGAGGACCAGGGCATCCTGGGCATCTTATGGCAACTAGAGTGAACAGGGATATAATAAGGCACCAAGAGGCTGTACTGGAGTCTGAGTGCTGACCTTGGGGGAAGGGGAGGGGGCCAGGAGTCTTTATAGGAGCAAGTGGAGACCTGGGATCTCACTTGCTCCTGCCCTTGGTGGCGGGTGCTGGGGAGGGGTGTTTTGATGGAAAATCTGGGGTCCCTCCTCACTCTTGCCAAGAAGGTGAAAACAGCAATAACTGGATAAAAATGGCATAAACCCATCCTCAAGGATAAACAGAGAGCGCCATACATGTTTTGAAGGTGGGTAAAATCAGATGACTTCACAGATCAGAGAGAGCTGGTGGGAGTGGCGGAATAAGAGGGAAGTCATTTTTACCTTGGAACCCCAGAAAGTTGGAGAAATGGGAGGTGCAGTTATCTCTTAAGGCAGGGTTGAAGTGGGTGCTGGAAACCAGAGAACAGGTTGGAACTTTAAGAATCACTTAGACTCCTAGATTCTCTGGCTTCCGTGAGACTGAGAGTAGGTTAGCTGCCCACATCCTCTGTCTTTCCTCTCTCTCAACAGCTGCAGAGAGCTTGAGGTAAGTCTCTGATGAGGGTGACACAGAGATGCTCTGCTCAGGGCACAGGGCGCCACAGAGAGAGAGTGTGCAGTGGGGGCCTGGGTGGGAACAGACATTGGGCAGCGAGACCCCTTTGCTCTGCTCCAGTTGGTGCCTAGAACCCTGGGTCTAGACTTACACTCCCAGGAAGGACAGCTAAGAGTCCTTTCTGGAGAAACAGAGCTGTGAAAGAGAAAAAATGGAGCCATGCTCCCGCCCAATCCGCCTGGAGCCCACAGCACCCTGCGGCCCTCATGGGGCTTCTAAGGGAGTGGGTGGCCGAGAAGCGGCAAAGGTTTCCAGAAAGCTCTGAAGAAAGACAGAGGTCAATGAAAGGAGAAAATAAAAGATATGATGGGCACTTGGAGGACATAGAAAATATGGAAAGCTTCGGAAAAGTTCAAAAGTTAAAACTTTAATATTTCCAGAGAAAATGTGGCTTGCCAAAATAAAACATGCTGTGCTATAAAAAGGAACATTCGGAGAACAAATGGACCGTTTAGAAATGAAAAATGTGATCGTGTACATTGAAAACATTTGAATAGAATGTAACCTTGGGGAACTTTCTCAGAAAGTAGGAATAAAGAAAAATAGATGACAAAGAGCAGAGAAAAGATAATCACGTCAGGCTCAGTCCGGTAGGTCCAACATCGGGATTGTAAGTGTCAGAAAGAGAGAACAGCACTGTGGGGGTGACAGGCCTGGGGCAAGGCACGGAGTGATCTTGAATGTGGCGAGTTGAGGCGCCTCTTGACCAGCTTGTGCAGGAAAAAAGAAAGGTTCACTTCCTTGTGGAGGCTGCAGCCATGTTGGTGGTGGTAAGGACAGCACTGCGGGGTGCAGTGCTGCAGGGGTGGCTGATCTAGGGAAAGCATTATTGGGACCCCAGTAACGACACTGGACTTCAATTCCTGGGTGGCAGAAATGCACAGAGGTATTGTTGGGAAGGGACATATCAGGGGAACAATCTAGGAGGCGGGGACTGAAGACAGGACCCCCCGTTAGGTGGCTGACACAGTGGTCCGAGTGCCAGTGTGAGGTGAAGGGGCTTGGAAAGGGGGAGGAGGCACAATAGGAGAGGCCTTGGCAGAGTGTGGCTGAGCAAGGGCAGAGGGAGAGGGAAACGTTGGGGTGACCCAGGCGTCTGGATTTGGGGTGTTAAATAAGAGTAATAAGAGGCCATTGGTTTAGACTGAGCTCCTGCACTAGGCCCAACAGCCCAAACCAAAATGGGGTCACTGGTGCTAAGGTTCCACACCACCAAGCCAAAACCAAGTTGTTTATCTCACCTTCCGAGAAATTAGGAGAGAGAGGTAACAGCCAAATCCTTGAACAGGTCAGTTTTAGCCGGTATGGTAGGGAAGTCCCCTCTGCTTTAACCTTTTACCAAGAAGGTAACTTTGAAATGACCGGTTTCTTTTTGTTCCTTGTTTCCGCTTTTTTCAGTCTTTTTCTGTCTCTACAACTGCCCAGGTTGCAGAGCAGAGTTCTCTAAACCTCTTCTGGTTCTGAGGGCTGCCCAATTTGCAAATCATTCTTTGCTCAAATAAACTCTGTTAAATTTATTTTGTCTAAAGTGTTTCTTTTCTTCTTTTCTGTTTTAGAGACAAGGTCTCACTCCGTGGCTCAGGCTGGAGTGCAGTGGCGTGATCATGGCTCACTGCAACTGGGAACTCTTGGCTTCAAGCCATCCTTTAGCCTTGGCCTCCCACAGTGGTGGTATTACAGGTGTCAGCCACCAGCGTTCCAGGCCTCAAGTTTTTCTTTTATCAGGGGCCATAGATAGGAGGAGGAGGCAGGGAAGAGGGATTGTCATCAGTGACTCAGGTTTGGTAGAAAGATGCTGCAGGTGCTGGGCTTTGCTCCCACAACGGGGTGCTGGCCGCAGTGCAAACTGAGGGTGAGCAAGTAGAGGGCCTGGGTTCTGCAGCTCTGCAGGGACGGCGTGGCCAAAGGCCTTGGATCAAGTCCTGGCCTTTTCTTTGCGGATAACAGCAGAGGTCAGAAGTCAGGGAGGAGCTCCTGGGAGCCCAGCCTTGTTGGAGGCTGGCTGCCCACCTGGGGCCCTGTGGCTCAGTGGGAAGCGTCTATGGGCCTGGGCTGAGCTGGGTGCAGCAGAGACCACCCTTGATGCTGCATGTGCTGATTCCTTAAAACCCTTGAGATGAGGGGAGAAATACATGAAGTGACTTGAATCCGTTCTCACACCCTGTCCCTCTCCCCAAGCCTGCCCCTCCTCCAGCAAGCCGGCTCCTGGCCTGACTGAGTTGTCCCTGCACCTTTCACTCAGCCCCACCTATGGTTTTTCCCATGTGTCCCCTTCTCCCTGGGGGCTGTTTCCCTCCTGTGTCTACCCTCTCTCCCTCAGGACTAGAATGAGGCAGAGTCCTGGGATGGTGGCTTTAGGGAGTCCCTGGACTTGGGCTTGCCTGGAAGGGCAGGTAGTGGGAGGGACTTTCCAGCTGTGTAGGTCTGTGTTTCTGATGGAGGGATGGGGGAGTGGAAGGACAGGGGAGAGGGAAGGAGAGAAGGAGAAAGGTAGAGGGAAGAAGGGGAGAGGGAAGGAGAGAAGGAGAAAGGTAGAGGGAAGAAGAGGAGAGGAGGGAGGGGTAGAGAGACAGGGAGAGAGGAAGGGGGTGGAATGGGAAAGAGGGAGGGGGAGGAATGGAGAGAGAAAGGGAGGAAAAGGGAGTAGGGGGAAGAAAGAGAGAGAGAGGGAGAGAGAGAGGAGAAAACACAGAGACAGAGAAACATGGATGAGATTCCTGCAAGTTTGCAGCTGAAGGACAAAGGTGAGCCTGTGTGACATGTCAGATGGATGGACTCCATGAGGGCTTTAATTTGGAGAGCTCTGCCGATTATAATTTCCACCTCTGTTCTCTGGCCGATTCCCCTCTGACCCTCTATCCTGGGCAGAAGCTGTTCCCTGTTCCATTTTCCCCGAGTCCAACCCACACCACACTCACCACCAGACGAGCAGGGCTGACAGCACCAGGCTCTTGGCTACGAGGAGTCCACAGAACACAGGCACCAGGGCACTGGGGGCTGCAGGGCCAGGGCGGAGCGTGGAGTTCTGTGGCCTGGAAGGCAGAGGGACAGGAAGGGGAGAGGACGGGCTGGGGAGGCAAGTCTCCATCTGCCAGCCCCCGCCCAGGCCTGTGTGGCTATGGGCACCCCGAAACTCACTGTGAAGGGACAGGGATGGTAGATGGAGACTCAGGGGCTTGTCTGGCTCCTGCAGTGGGAGGCACACAGCTCTGGGTCTGGGTCTGTGAAGAGACCAGGTTGCGGGGAGTCCAGGAGGTCTGTGTGGAGGCAGAGGCTGCCAGGGAGGAGAAAGAGCTGTGGTTAGTGAGTGGGAGACCTCACTTGTGCCTGCAGGCAGGAGAGCTGGATGGGGGAGTTGGACCAGACTGGGAACAGAGCCCATGCGCCCAGAGAAGAAAACTAATTTGAGGGGTGGAGACTGAACTGTGAAGTCCTCTGGCTCAGAATTAGACACACCTGTGGCCTGGGCTCTACTGGGCCCCTGCAGTTGTATCCTTGAGTCTAGGAGGAGCACTGGAAGAGGACTCAGGAGGCACTCGAGTCTTTGGATGGGCACCCATCTGAGCCTCCTAAGGGTGGACATGGCCATGATGCTTCGGGCCCCTTCGGCTCTCTGCCCTCCATTCTCTTTCTCATGCCTCTGGGACTTGGGAAGGGAGCCTCTTGTGGGGAATTTGAAGGGTAGTTTTCAGATCCCTGCCCCTCCCAGTTCTGCTGCACAGCCCTGGACCCCAAGTCTCAGCAGCCTAGGGAATGCCTTTCACAGCCCCTCTTGACTCTGGGACTCTGTGAACCGGCTGCGCACCACTCCTGCTGTTCATCTTCCCAGGAAGATCCAGACCCACCTGTGCTTAGAGCCCTTGGTGGAGGTGGGGAATGGCTGTCTCTGGAAAAGTGATGGGGACTGTTGAGGTCGAAAAGGCATTGGCTGTTGGCGGGTGGCGGGGTGGCGAAGGAAAAGAAAGTAGGGTTGGAACCAAGGCTGGGAGAGGAAGTGGGGATTATCAGTGTCTCGACCTAGCAGACTAGGTCTACATACCTAACTGGAGTCCAGGAGGTGGGGAGAAGGGGAAAGAAGGGGAAAGGGCTGGGAGGGGCCTGGAGGAGAGGGTGCCTGAGGCTGAGTCATTCCTCGTCCCAGAGACTGCCCTGGAAGGTCCTCCCTGAAGAGAGTCACAGGCCTATGGACCTGTGGGCACGATCCTGTCCCATAGGACACTCTCTGAGGCTGTCTAGGATGCTAGCCAGGATAACCCTGTGCTCAGCCTGGGAGAGGTGTTTGGGACACTCTGGTAAAATCCTAGACATGTGCTATTGAATGTGTCATCTATGGCCTGGTGCTGGTCTACAAATTGTCTGTAACCCTTCCACAACAAGGGAAGTATAAAAATTGGGAGTAGGGGTTTCAAAACGTTTATATCAATTTGATACTGCCTCAAGATCCAAGCCCGTGATTAGTTAACTCGTCTCATCTCATTGAACAGGATATAGACCAGCTTGGGTGTTGTCAAATTAGCATGGAGGGTCGAATATGGAGTGAGCTGTGTGCTAGTAACCTACGCCAGAGCCATGTTACAGTGTGTGATACTTTAAAATTAGTTGTTAGCGGCCAGGCGTGGTGGCTCATGCCTGTAATCCCGGCACTTTTGGAGGCCGAGGCAGGTGGATCACTTGAGGTCAGGAGTTTGAGACCAGCCTGGCCAACATGGTGAGACCACGTCTCTACTAAAATACAAAAAATTAGCCAGGCGTGGTAGCAGGCGCCTGTAATCCCAGCTACTCGGGAGGCTGAGGCATGAGAATAGGTTGAACCTGGGAGGTGGAGGTTGCAGTGAGCCGAGATCGCGCCACCGCACTCCAGCCTGGGTGACAGAGCGAGACTCTGTCTCACAATAAATAAATAAATAAATAAATAAATAAATAAAGTTGTTAGCTATAGCCCAAAAGTGTATAAACGTCTCGAAAGATGTATAATTTTATGATTTATTATTTTTACAATCATTTTCATTTTTAATCAAACTTTTTTTGAACAAAATTTAGAGTGTAACATGACTAGCTAAGTTAGAGTAGAATAGTGATTACCTAATTAGCATTCTAATGAACAGATAGCAAAACAAAAGTCACTGAAAAAAAACATCTTTCCTGAATGTGGCAGTGACAGTAAGCCAGATGAAGATGGTAGAACTGATGCTAAATAAATTTTTTCCTTCTGCAGTTGTTCCAAAGAGTTTGTGCTGGTTTTGTTTGAAAGTAGAATCTCTCATTGTGGTAGGCAGAATACGGGTACCCCAAAATGTCTACTCCCTAATCCCAGGTACCTGTGAGGACATTGCCTTCCATGGCAAAGGGAAATTTGCAGATGTGATTAAGGTTGAAGACCTTGAGTTGGGCCAGGTGCAGTGGCTCACGCCTGTAATCCCAGCACTTTGGGAGGCCGAGGCGGGCGGATCACGAGGTCAGGAGATCGAGACCATCCTGGCTAACATGGTGAAACCCCATCTCTAGTAAAAATATAAAAAAATTAGCTGGGCATGGTGGCGGGCGCCTGTAGTCCCAGCTACTTGGGAGGCTGAGGCAGGAGAAGGCGTGAACCCAGGAGGCGGAGCTTGCAGTGAGCCGAGACCACACCACTGCACTGCAGCCTGGGTGACCGAGTGAGACTCCATCTCAAAACAACAACAACAACAACAACAACAACAACAACAAAAACAAGTGGCATAGTCTGGGCATGGTGGCTCAAGCCTGTAATCCCAGCATTTTGGGAGGCCGAGTCAGGCAGATCACCTGAGGTCAGGAGTTCAAGACCAGGCTGACCAATACGGTGAAACCCCGTCTCTACTAAAAATACAAAAATTAGCCGGGTGTGGTGGCAGGCGCCTGTAGTCCCAGCTACACTGGAGGCTGAGGCAGGAGAATCACTTGAACCCTGGAGGTGGAGGTTGCAGTGAGCCGAGATTGTGCCACTGTACTCCAGACAGAGCGAGACTCCGTCTCAAAACGAAATAAAACAAAACAAAAAAACAAGTGGCATATACATATAAAACGGAAAAACACAAGTTCACAACAAACTGTTTTTAGGAGAAAAAAGAGTATTGGATTGAAAAGCTCTTGAAAGGAATCCATATTTCACATATAAGCTCTAGACTTTGTGGCTTCTTGTAAAGTAACATTTTGTATTGCAAAGACCAACAATCCATCTACAATTGCCAAAACATTACTGAACAACGTTTGCTTTACGACATTGGGTAATTTATAGCAAAGAGGGGAGCTTGATATCATTTTCCCTTGACACCTTAGGTCAACATATTCAGGAATTGGATAACGAGATGGATGACCATCTCCTAGAACAAATAAAGCTAGCAAAGTATTTTTCATGGCAATTTGAAAAAATGTACAAATATTGCTAGCATAGATATTCTTTTAGTATATGCAATTTGAACACAATGATATGAAGGAATTCTGTATCTTTTAGCTTAATTGTCACAAACACAACTAGCTCTGAACTGTATAAAACTATGAAGGTTATATTATCAAAATGTGGTTTGGGGTTAAGTTTTATGTAAGAGTATGTTCTGATGGCTGCAGTTGCAATGACAGGAAAATGTCATCCAGGTTAAGAAGTCTTGGGCTAGATTTTAAATTAATGCACTGCTTCCTTCATTGAGAGAGTTTTGCTATGAAAAAAAAAGCAGCTTAACTGAACGTTGTGCTGACCAACATGGACAGAATTGTGAATTTTACAAGGTGAATATATTAAATTTGAAATCATTCTCTTTATTATGTGGTAATATGGAAACAGATCATAAACAGCTACTGTTGCATGCCAAATTTAAAGTTTTGTTGAGCATGTTTCATCTATAGAAAGAATTCCTAATGTTTCTTCAAGACAAGAAGCCAGTTTAGTACAAATGTGAATTGCACCATCAGGCTTGTTTATACTGTAGTTCTGATGTTAATATTTCCATGCAAGGAAGTAAAGCGACATGTTTTTCAATGGCAAATAAAGTCTAAGTGCAAACATAAAAGTCAGAAGAACCACTTCTATGAATTGTTATGACATGTTCTTAATTTAATAACATTTATCAACAAAATAAGTGATAATATTGATATTGCATATCTTCACAAGTGCTCATGGGAAAACATTAATAATTTGATAGCATGTTTTGAATTCTGTTTTTTGTCAAAATAAAATATAATGCAGAGGAAATTCATAGATCTAGAATCCATATTTTCCCATCAAAAGATAATTTAAACTATAACTTTTAGGATAAAGTTTTGGAACTGGCTACTGATAAAGGATTGAAGATGCATTTTGAAATTACAGCATCGCTTGCTTCCTTTTGTAAAAGTTAAACATAAAACTGTTGAGCTTGTTGGAATTGCTTTAAAATTTCTTCTATTTCTGACATTATACCTCCGTGAGACCAGTTTTCTGGTCTTCTACTGTGAGTATTATTTTTAAAAAAATCAACACAATTTCTTTATACATTATCTCCTAAGCGATGTGGTGTCATAAATAGTTCTCAGATTAGCAAAGTTACCAAGTAAGAAAAGTGCTCATTTGTCACATTATAATCCTTAAATACAGAAAGACAGGGTGTTTGTCTGAAGGGTGCATATTGGCATTTAATATGGAGAATTGCAATTTCCCTTCTAGCTTTGTACTTAGTTTTAACTGAGGAACGACAAAACGTTATGGGTATACCGTTAAGCCACTACATCAATCACCTTTAGGCACACTTTCAAATGAACAATGTATACAGTTTTTATAAATTTTTCCCTATGTGATATTTGTTCTGATTGTATTCATTAAAATGTAATTTTATGTTTGTCAAATTTAATAAATGTTGGGCTTGTACTTTGTATATCTTTTTCTTATTTTTCTAGTAATTTGTTTTTACTGTATTTTACAAAAAAATTACTCATGTGAATTGCAGATTTTTAAAAAAAAATTTCCTCTTCCACAGGAACTGTGGGTAGCTCTGCTCTGAGCACGAGGTTGGCACACTTTCTGTAAAGGGTCAGGGATGAGCCATGTGGTCTCTGTCACAGCTGCTCAATTTTGCTGTCACAGCATGAAAAGGGCCACAGACAATAGGTAATTGAGTGGGCATGGCTGTGTTCCAAAAAATAACTCTACTTATAGGCACTGAAATTTGAATTTCTAGTATGTCACAAAATATTGTTTTTCTTTTGATTTTTTTTTTCACTCATTCTTAGTTTTTTTCACTCATTCTTAGTCCCCGATCTGGACTATGAGGGATACCCATAGTATCTTGGTATCTAGACTACCCAGATACCACTGGCTCTACATGGTGGGGGCAGCCAGTGGATGCACCTTTCCTGGGCACCTACTATGTACCAAAGATGCCGGGCGGTCCTGCCCTCCTGTAGCAGGGTCATATAGGCTGACTGCTCAGCATGCTCACTGGGTCTGTTTCAGCATCTCTCAGGAGGCCCAGGCTGCAGGCTTGGGAGTCATGGAGACTGTGAGATGGCTGCTCTTGTGCACATATGAGTTCCCCCTGCACCTGTTCCCAACAGCCTTCCCAGGAGACTGGGGCGTGGGCATGGGTGGCTTCCACGATTAGGAAACCAGGGGTGATGGAGGCACCAAAAGGGGGTGAGGGGCACCCCTCTGAGGACCCTAGGGAAAGAGCTCACCTGGAGATACCACCAGATAGAATCTGACGGACTTAGAGACAGAGTTGTCAGAAGGGCGGTAGATTCTACACCAGTAATGTCCTGAGTCTTCCTCTCTCAGATCAGTCATGATGACAGTGAAGAAGCCAGCATCAGGGTCATCCCAGATTGCGAATCGAGAGGTCCAAGCCACCGTCCTGGGCTTGGAGCTGGTGACTAACCTGATGCACACAAGTGCTGAAGCCTCCTTACACCAGCCTTTCTTCTCGTAGAGCCTGCCCGTGGGCGGGTACTGGCATCTCACGGTTAGCGTCTGCCCTGCCACACTTTGAAGTACCTGAGCCTTGGATCGTGCCTGAGAGCCTGGAGAATGATGAAGTAACGCATAGGTCAAGGCCACGCGCACAACCTGCCTCACAGCAGGCCTCTGGCCACAGAGCCACCTGCTCCCTGACCCTGCTGTCCTGACAGTCCCCACCACACCCATCTCCTCTGCTCCCTGGGCTCCTCCTCCCCCTCACCTGGGAACAGCAGCAGCAGCAGTAGCAGTGGGTGTAGGGCTCGCCAGGCCATGTGGTCCTTTTCCTGTGTGCTCGTGGGAGGGGACACCTGGAGAAGACTGGGGAGAGGGAATTGGGAGCTGGGCCTGATTCTGCTGCTCTTCCAGCACCTCTGATAGAAAAATGAGACAGGCTAAGGCCTGGGTTGGGGAGATGGGAGACTGCAAAGGGCAGATTCTGTGGGCACAGGGAAGTGGGGATCTCCAGCTGTAGGTGAGTCTGGGTCTGGTGGGCTCAGCGCTGTCTGGCACACAGCTTCCCAGGCCTCTGTAGAAGATGCCTGCTCTCCCCTGTGCCCAGCTGCCCCTCCCCACCATGACCTACCCCTGAGGGAGGAGCTGAAAAGGCCAGGAGGAAACTGTGGGCGAGTTATGGACTGCTTCCCCCTTGCTCCCTCTGTGCGCTGCCTCTCTTCTTTGCGGGGCCCTAGCTTTGCCGCCCTTTCCAGGGAAAGTCAGGCTGAGGGTGGATGACAAACTCAGGGGCACTTGGAACCCTGATCACAAGCCCCAAGCCTCACTGGTCACAGGATGGCCAGGGACGTCATGCCCAGGCCTCCATGGTGGGTCAGTGATGTGCTTCCACTCTGGGAGTTTCTTGGGTGCGGGAAAGGAGAGGGGAGAGGAGGTGGAGATTCAAAACCAGCAAGGGAGGCTAGGGAGGGTCCCTGGCAAAGGTCGGGGAGGGGAGGGTGGGAAGAGCACACGGAGCATGGGATGCATCAGTGGGGTGGGGTAGAGGGAGCCCAGGAACCAGGACCTGGCCTCATCTCTGCATCCTGGACCTCTGCCACTTAAGGACCCTGGAGAAATATTGTTCAATTAAAACATAAACAGATGAAAGACTCTAGCATATTTTTCTTTAGTTAATGTCAGCACTTTGAAGATTCAGTTTTAAAATACGATGCAATTTACAAAGAGAACGAGCTAATATATCTTAGGACTGGTAGAGACACTGTGTGTAATTGCAGTTGCACCACTGGGGGCTCTGCTGGACTGGCGATCTGCTGCCGGGAGCTCTGTGAACAGAGGTAATAACTGAGACGGGAATTGGAACTTGTCAAGTGGACTCGATTCCAAGTCCACTGCTTTGCCTGCCCCTGGACTCCTGCTCTCCACTCCATCTCAGTACACTGCCCTTCTCCTTACAGTAGGAGTATGCAGAGACTGAGAATGGGAAAGGCAGAGGGGTATGCAAAAGGAGGACACAGTAGGGCTATCAGATGTTGGCGCCCAAGGGCCCAAGGTGGGAAAGCAGGCTGGAGCTCCAGAGCTAGAAGACAGCTCAGGGAGCGATGCCCGCCACTCACTCACACAAGCATTATTTACAAAGCGTTCTCATGCACACTTTCTCAAGACCCTCAGCAGGTTCGCGAGGGAGACATTACTTCTCTTTTTCACAGATGTGAGAACTGAGGCCCAGATATGGTCAGCCACCTGCTCAGAGTCACACAGGACCAGAACAGGCCTCCTGACTTCGGTCTGGAGCCTTCCGGCTGGTCTGGTTGAAATGCGACCCACAGACATGACAGGAAACCAGGGGTGAGAAAGAGGCTCCCACTGAATTGCACACACAGGCGGAGGTGAGCTTTTAGGGGGTTTCCTCGCCGACAGTGGGGCGCAGCTTCTCCCTGAACATAATTACATACCAAATCAGGGTGGGGGCATCCTCCCGAGGGGGAGGAAGGCGGCCCTGTCCTCAGATGGCACCGAGGCACGCCACCGTGTGTGTGTGTGTGTGTGTGTGTGTGTGTCAGCAACTGTGTTCCCATGCTGACTTTCCCCTTCTCTGACCCCTGCTGACTCTAAGTGACAGCTCCTTCTTGTAGCTTACAAGAGCACCCCTTGCTATGTGCCACTAGCTGTGTGTCTCTTTAGCCTGCGGCCAGCTCTGTATCGTTCTCTGCTGTGTCAGAGTGTGTCGTCTCTCCCCAGGGGACAGGAGCTCTCAAAGCGGGGAATCCTCCCCTCTCTCTGTGTTGTGGCTTCCCCACCTGTGTGAGTGGGGTGGGCACCCTCCACATAGACTTGGGGCCTTGAGCACCCTAGGGGGAGGCCCCTGCTGGAACCATCTGCACGCTCAGCTTCCTCTGGCATCTGGGACCTGGGGGCAGGGAAGCCTGGGCTTAGGCAGCCCCTCATCCAGGCTGGGACTGGCCCTGCTCCCTGGGGACTCACAACAGCCCTTGTCACAAGTTGAATTTCTGCAGGAGGGACTGGGGCCGGTAGCTGTGGTGGGATCTGGGGCCCTTTCAGAAGTCTCTTGAAGAGCTAGGGATAGTGCCTCCCCCTTGGCAGGATCAGAGCAGGGCACAGCAAAGTCCTGTCAAAGAGCCTGGGGTTCTGGGGGATTCTGGGTTCCCTGCCCACCCTCTGAGAAGGTCCCTCAGAGAACTTGGGAGCCTCAGCAACCTCCTCTCCCAAACTCATTGTCACACACACTCACAGGAACCCAGAGAAGGAGCTGGGAGAGCTGGAGACTTCATGTACTTGCTTTTCTAGCAAGGCCCAGTCTAGCCTGCAACAGTGTCTCTGAGCCTGGGTAGGTCTCATGGGAAGGGAGGGCTGGCCTCTGATGCAGAAATGGGGAAACCAGGGAGCCGTAGAGGTCTGGAGGTGATCCCCAAAACTCAGCACAGGGCTAAGCTAGGCTGGGCAGGGGTGAAGGGGTAGCTGTAAATTTCCCCCATGATAGAACCAGAAGTAGCAGGGACAAAAGGGAATTTCTCTCAGTGCTGATTTCACAACTGAGGGAGATGAGGTCCAGAGAAGGCAAGTAGCCTCTCCACAGTCACTCAGCTATTTCAGGGCCAAACCAGGACTAGCACCCAGGCCTCCTCTCTCCTGACCTGGTGCTCCTCCTGGGCTCAGAGATTCTCCACGGGCACCTCCTTAGCCTTCATCCAGGCTTGCCTATTGCAGATCCAAGGAGTCTTCTCCCTGAACCCCAACAAGTCTGCTTATACCTCTGACCCCAATGGCTCTCTGCCCCAGCTCCAGCAGGATCCTTCAGTCATCAATTGCCCTGACAGGGTTATTCCTGCTCCCATGACAATGGTCCCATAACAATGGCCCTTCCTGGTCCCAGGATGCCAGGTTCAAAGCATCTGGTCTCAGAGCAGCTTTTTCCCTGCCAGAGAGGTCAGAGGGACCTGAGCTACTGCCCACACAAGGCTGCAGTCTGGGCGCACAGCTCCCTCACAGGAAGTTCAGGGTGGGTCAGGCACAGAACCAGGCTTCCACCTTAAGCACCCTGCGGGAGGCCTGGGCTCAGGGAGTACAGGAAGCAGCCATCTCCCCAGCTGGGTTCTCCCTGCTTCTTCTCCTTCCTTACTCCATGGAACCAACCCCATCCTCCAACCCCCTCACCCCATTCAGCCGCCCCCAGGGCCCTGGTCTCTGTGCTGTCTGGTGCTGTCAGCCCTTCATGTGCTCCTGAGCTGCAGGCTGGAGCAGGAGGAGTATGGCTGGGTTTGGCCTGGGGCCAGAGAGGAGGAGCGAAATGGAGCACAGTGGGGACAGCTGTGCTGGTAAAGGTGGTCAGCCTCAGAAGATGAGACAAAAATCAGGGGTAGGGTTAGAAAATTATATTTAACATCGATTTCAATATCCTTTGGCCGTCATCTCTGTTTGCTCATTTGCTTATTACAGGCCAATCAAGATCCTTGCCTTTAAACTCTCAGGCCCTCACCCAAGTGCACCCACACTCACACAGACACTTACTCCCTCCTTCAGCACTCCCTCCTTCAGCAGACCACTCTGCTCCATAGAAACCAGCCCCAAGTTAGCGGGTGACAGAGCTGGAGAAGGGCAGTCCTGGAGAGGAGCAGGGCCAGGCGGTGAACACACTTCATGAACACCCTGGGGGCAGCAGCTATGGAGGTCTCTGAAGGCTTCAGCTAAGCACAGGCCGAGGGGCGATGCTCAGCTCTTGCCACTCTGGGACAGCTGAGATAATGAGTAAGGAAGGGGCCATCCAGTGCCTGCAGAAGACACCTACCAATACCTAAATCCCTGCTGTGGTGGGACCCTCCCACATTGCTGTCCCCAGCCCCTCTGGAACACTCCCTGTGCATCTGATCCAACGCCCCAAACAGGGGAGACCAAACCCAGTTCAGCCTCTTTGCCCAACCTGAGAATCTTCCTCCTCCATGATCTCCCCTCTTTCTTTAATTTCCCTAAATCACTCAGTCACCACCACGGCCAGCTCTGGCTCCCCTCTGTCCCCACTCTGTTCTCCCAAGTTCAGGCTGCCCAGCTCAAACACGTATCTGCACATCTGCCCTTAGCTGACTCCTCCCTTCAGCCTCCACCTTCTCAGGGGCTCCTGTGGACAGCTCCTGGGGGAATTCTCCCTGTGCAGCATCTTGACAGGGCCCCAGCCCTTACTCTCTCCGAAGCCTACTGGAGATCACTCTGCAGGGAATGCATTGCAGGTTCCACAAGGCCTGGCCCGGTGTGGTATCCCATCTCTGCCACCTCCATTTCAAATGCACTTCTGCAAGCCAAGAGAAGGCCCTACTGTCTGGAAAAGACAGGTCGCATGTACTTCCTTCTGTGCTTAGATTCTAACGGGGAACATAGCGGGAAGAAAGGGTCGGTGTGGCCCACTGGACCCCCTGGCATTCTCTCTTCCAGCCCCCTATCTTTGTAAATGGAAGAAAATAAATAAATAAAAAAAAGATAAATCCAAGTTAAACAAGAAAAGTGGCCACCGATACGTTTGATTTCTGAGGGTTAAAAACAAAATAAGAAAAATTAGAATGTCAGAAGTAGAAGCCTCAACAGCTCAAAATACCAACATGAGAATATTCCCTCAATTCATCTATGCATTAATACTATTTGACAATCAAGTATCTCATACATTTGAGAAAAATTAATAGCATGAAGGTAAAGCATCAATACAAGCACACAGAACACCTGAATTTAGAATTAATGTCAATAATTCATGAAATGGATGAGCAACTTTCAATAATTGAAATAAACATTCTCAGAGATATTTGCAAGAACGTCTTATCTCCTTATTCATCAGATATTTACAGATTAAAACAAATTGCAATATTTATTCATTAATTTGACAAATATTTTAAAAGCTTGTCCTACTCTCTTGGCAAGGGTGTGGAGAAGTGGGTGTTATGTTCAAAGTGGGAATAGAAACTGTTCAGCATTTCTGAATGCAAATAATAATGATCTAAGATGTTTAATATGTGCATTCCTTGACTTGTCAATTCCATTTCAAGGATTCACCCATCCTTGAGAAATACACACACACAGGCACAAAAGGAGATTTACAAAGACGCTCATCACTGATTGTTTATAATAATGATCTCCACAGGGGAATTAATAACATAACTTCTGGTCCACGTCTTCTATACAGCACCATGTAAAGGTTAAAAAAGAATACAGCTTGTGTGCAAACGTAGCTAGATCTCCAAACATCTTGTTAAATTTAATAATTGCTGCAGAATGACATGTATGGTATAATCCCACTTATATACAGTAAACTGAACTCAAAATGGTTTGTCTGTGCACATAAACCTCTTATCTGTACAAACACAGAAATTTTCTGTTTGTGAAAAGCTATACATCAAACTAATAATAGCAGTCTTTTGGGGCAATAACTATGATGAATGTTGGGGAAGAAGTGGTGAAGGGAACTTTATCTGTAGTCTGTTGCAATGTTTGTTTCTTTACCCAGCTTTAGTAAGGTATAACTGACCAATAAAAATTGTATATTTTTAGTGTATTACAAGATGCTTGGATATATGTGTACACGGTGGAATAATTAAATCACGCTGATTAACATATCCATCACCTCACATACTTATCTTTTTTTGTGGTGTAAACATTTAAGATCTACTCTTAGTCCCTTTTTTTTTTTTTTTGAGACGGAGTCTCGCTCTGTCGCTCAGGCTGGAGTGCAGTGGCGTGAGCTCAGCTCACCGCAAGCTCTGCCTCCCGGGTTCACACCATTCTCCCGCCTCAGCCTCCTGAGTAGCTCAGACTACAGGGCCTGCCACCATGCCTGGCTAATTTTGTTTTTGTATTTTTAGCAGTTTTGTTTTTGTATTTTTAGTAGAAACGGGGTTTCACTGTGTTAGCCGGGAGGGTCTCAATCTCCTGACTTCATGATCCGCCCACCTCAGCCTCCCAAAGTGCTGGGATTACAGGTGTGAGCCACCGTGCCCGGCCCTCTCTTGTACTTTACAAGTACACAATATATTATTATTAACTGTAGTCACCACGCTGTATAATAGATCTCCAGAACTTATTCATCCTGTCTAACTGAAACTTTGTACCCTTCGACCAACATCTGCAATGTTTGTTTTTAATAAAAAGTCTTTATATATATATACATATATATGTTGATTGTGTAATGAATATAATATTTAAAATATTGTATTAAAAAGCGTTTTATTTTTATTTTTTAAGATGGAGTCTCGCTCTGTCGCCCAGGTGGGAGTTCAGTGACACGATCTCGGTTCACCGCAACCTCCGCCTCCTGGGTTCAAATGATTCTCCTGCTTCAGCCTCCTGAGAAGCTGGGATTACAGGCGCCCGCCACCACACCTGGCTAATTTTTGTATTTTTGGTAGAGACGGGGTTTCACCATGTTGGCCAGACTGGTCTTGAACTCCTGACTTCAAGTGATCTGCCCGCTTGGCCTCCCAAAGTGCTGAGATTACAGGCGTGAGCCACTGTGCCTGGCCAAAAAGGGAGGTGGAATGAAAAAATGGGCAAAGCAGAGGACCCTGTGACTTTGGATCCTGGGGCCAACATTGGTGGGGCATGTGGGTGGTGGCCCCAGGACAGGTCATGAACCATGGCTTTCCTGTGCCTAAGGTAAGGGGCTTCTCCGAAAGACTCTGAGGCAATACACTTGGAAATGAAAGTGTAAGGGAATAAGTGAGAACACAATATACAGGAGATGAGCCTGCAGAGAGGATAATTAAACAAACTTGCCACTAGTCAATGTGGCAGGAGAAGAGCTGCTGAAGACTGCTAGGGGAGCTAGTAAAGGAGTGATCAACAGTCTGTTGGGTTCTGGCACAGCCAAGGTCCTGGGGCTGCAGGCAAGTCTGCAGAAAGGGTCCCACAGTGGAGCAGAAGGGGCATTGCCGGGCTCTGTTCAGCCCCTGGGGACATTTCCCCAAGACCCTCTAGGGGCACTGACCTGAGTCTGGGCTTGCCCAGCTGCCTTCAGACGCATCCTGTGCTTTCCAGCGGCCCTTGTCATTGCTGTTTGTGGGATCCAAGGTAGGGGCTGCCTCCAAGCATTTGTCATGGGGACTCCAGGGCAGACCAGTGCCTGTGTGGCAAGGTACATTCATCTTAGGCCAATTCATCCAGCCCATCTACCCAGAGCCATTAGGAGTGCACCTAGGATGCAGGCTGAAGTGAATCTCAATCCCATCATTTGCAATATGGAGACACAGCATCTGTCCCACAAAATCCTTGTGAGCATTACACGAGATATTGTATGTAAAAGCTTGGTGCGTAATAGACATGAGTTACTATTGCTAAAAATAAAAGAATTCTAGATTATTTTTATTGTAAAAATATTTGTTTCAGCACTGTATAGCTCTATTAAGAGAGCTACAATATCTTTAATTGTAGCTTAAAGGGGTCTCGACAATTGAAAAATAAAATCTAGGCAGCAAGTGGGACATGTCAGACTCGTATTTCTTCTGGTTCCTGAAATTGTCCTCACAGCAGAAGAGGACGGTCTGTTCTTTAGTGGAATATCAGCCCCACACGTGCACACCCTGAGTTGTAGATTTCAAGGCATCTAACTCACAAACTAGTGCTGTAAAGACCTTGGACTCTTGAGATACACACCCTGTTTGGGTTCCTGCTCTGCCTCTTTGGGGCTCTGACATTTTCAAGCAAACTGCTAAATCTCTAAAAGTCTCAGTTTCCTTCTTTCTTGAATGGGTATTAGTGAACCCCTAATATAATTGTTCTGGGAATAAATGAGTAAACACTTCACAACATTAATAGAAGTACCTTTTATATGCTATCTCCCCAATTAATGTCTGTCATTAATAACACCCACAAAATCAAGTTTGCTTGACTTTTGATTATACATATGTATACATAAAATAGCAGTACACAGAAGATCTGAAAGAAAACAAAAGTAAAATTTATATAATTTTTTGGTGGAATAGAGCTTTCTGTTTATGATCCCAATGCCACAAACTATACAGGGAAAAATAATAGATCATACTACATGCAAACTAAAACTTGGATGTTATAGAATAATACAATAAGTGAAATTTAAAAACAAATCACAACTGTGAATGTTTTCTCCCTATTTGACATATAAAGGGTTATTAAATTTCATATAAAGACAAGCAAGTCCTTTAAACAATAAGAGAAAATGAACATTTCAATTGAAAAAGGGGATGAGTCTAGGAACAGGCACTTTTCTGTAGAAGAAATATTAATGAAAATGTTAAATTGTATTCAAAACAGATATTATTAAAATAAGTGCAAAACCACTCTTCTCATCAGATTGACAAAAGTTGAAATAAATGATGATAACCAGAGTTGGGAGATTTTAGGGAAAAGGTGATTGCTTATTCTGCTGGGTAAAAGCAATTGACACCACCTTTCTGAAAGACAGTGTGGCGAGATGAATCAAAACCCATTTTAGAAAAGAAATCAACTCTGACTAAGAAATTCTAATCTAGGAATTTAAAAAGTGTATATTGGCCATCGTTGCAGTATTCTTTCAAGTATTAACATCTCATCCAAATAATGCAGATACACATCTTCAAAAATTGTATGCTGTAAGTGCATACTAACAAAAATGCAGCAGTTATATGCTTCAACACTACATCCCAATTCCCTTTTCTTGGAGGCAATTTGAAGTATTTTTCATTTGTATCCTTATGTTGATACTTGTTTGTTTTACAGCTTTAGCTATTCTCCATTAGACACATAATACGGGAGGTGAAGCTTGTTCCTCTTTCATGCCACTCACACCTGTGCCTTTCCCCCTACCTTTAGCCTCCCAATGCAGTCAGATATATTTACCAGTACAATTAATACTTAGATTTTATATTTCATGACAATGTAAATATTTTTCTTAGCCCTAGTCATGTGGTTTATTATGATTACATTTTCTTTTTGATACTACTTTTTATTTCTGTGAAATTATTAATTGCCTTATTTATAAAATTTGCTTTATATTTTATGTGCCATCATTCATTCCTTTCCAAACTCTACATCAACAATGTAAATTTTGTGTCAACATATTCATACATATCAGTTCTTGACTGGTTTTATTCCTCCAGCACCGCCCCATGTGGTCTAATGTCTTCCCGCCGCAATCTGGACTAATTTTCCTCTATGCTTTCAGCACAGCTGAAGTATCCCTTTCTGAGATACCCCTTCGCCATCTCCTTGATAACTCCCATAGCTTTTATCCCGTGTTGAAAGTGCTCTCTCCTGATCCCATATCTAACGCTCTCTTTGTTGATTTCCTCCTTTCACATCAGGGTTCGGTAAACTATAGCCCTGGAGCCAAATCCAGCCTGACATCTGATTTGGTAAATAAAGTTTTATTGTAGACATGCTTCTTCATTCCGTGTACTCTGTGAAAGGCGCCATGCCACAGTGGCAGAGGCGAGTAGCTGCAACAGAGATCACATGGTCCACAAGCATGACGTATTCACTGTTTTGCCCTTTACAGAAAAAGTTTGCTGACCCTAGAGAGGTAAGATGATAAAGAATGGAGAGGCAGCCTATATGTAAGGGTGTTTCTGAAGGAGTGGACGGAAGAATGAAAACACAAGCAACAAATATAGGCTTAATGGAAGGAAGATTTTCTGAAATGAAGGATGACATATGTGAAGCTCTTACTAATTTGAGATGCAAATTGTGTCTTCCAGCACAGGCCATCTGAATAATAAACAATTCCCATTCAGTGAGTTCACATAAAGTTTTTCCCTGAGTCCTGGGAAGCCCACCACATGACTGGATGACTCTCTAGGGTAGAGGTCCTGTCCTCTGTGGGTTGGCTCAGGATTTGAGGTGCATTGCTTTTATGGACTTGCACATCAATGCCTGCTTGCCTGATTGTCATGGAAGGGGAAGAGAGTGCTGGAAATTTGAGCACTGGTCCTTAAATGGTTCCTCTGGAAGTGAGACTGTCACTTCCACTCATATTTTATTAGCCAAGCAGATCATCAAGGAGCTGAAAAGCACAAGTCTTCTGTTTGTCCACAGATAAAGGGGAAACAGATGTTCTGCGATAGCAATACCCGCCACATTTATCTAGGACAAATCCTACCATGTGCAGGACAGGAGAGAAAAGGAAGTTATTTCCTTTAAGTCTCATTGGCTTCAGAGCTTTCTGCTGCAACACCAAACATCAGAAGACAACAAATCAATTTCTACAGAGAACAAGGAGCAGCATCATCCAAGGCTCTTAAGTCTCACTATTATCCTTCCTCTGTGAAGACAACCAGATGGTGTTACACATGATAGAAACTAATGTCCTTCTTGGAAAGAAATAATTTGAATATTTACTTCAATCCACTGGTAGTTACATTTTTTTAAAGGGCTGACAAATGGTGGTAGTAAGTACTGGGACAAGTCCAAAGTTTAAATAATTATTGCATTCTGGTTTAAAAGGTGACCAAAAGTGGTGTCTTTATCAAATAATATTTTGTAATTGCTTGTTGTTTGTTCATATGTATGCAACTAATTTTTGTGTATGAATCTTATATATATCTAAATTAACAATCTCTCCTATTATTTCTAATAATTTTCATTTATGATATGTATGTATTTAGTTGTAATATAAATTAATAAATTTATATCAATGTAATTAGCATAAATTAAAACATGCATAAAATGTTAAATATTTTACAAGAACATATTTATATTTTAGTATGTGCACATATAAAATATATAACATGAACAAATACTGAAGAGTAAGAATGTCCATCCAGAAAGGTGGAAAAATGTAAATCAAATGTAATGAATAAATATGCTGCTAGAAAAATATTTGTAAAAGGAATGCATCTATATATTTTTAGGAATGAAAAACTAGTGGAAATTACAAAAATAAAGTATATGAGAAAACCTATGAATTAATATATTTCTATAATTACATAATAATCGAAATATTAATTAGTTGGTGTATTTGTTTTCCAAGTCTACTGTGACAAATGATCACAAACTGGGTGCCTTAGCAGAAGTTTATCCTATCATAGCCTGGAGGCCAGAAGTCTGTGATCAAGGTGTTGGCAGGGCTGCACAGTCCCCATGGTTCTAGAGGAGAATCCATGCCTTGTTTCTTCCAGCTTCCGAAAACTCAAGCATATTAGCTGAAAACCAAGAGAACAAAAGGAGTTTCTTCATTCATTCCTACAATTCATTCAACAAATGCTTATTGAGTCTGCCATTCCAGACACAGGGAATAGATGGAGAGCTCGGGCACGTTTCCTTCACTCTTGGAGCTTATATTCATATTCAGAGAAGGGTGTTTGGTAGGATGGGGAAGGCAGACAGGAGACAGAAAATTAATAAGCAGGTAAAGAAAACCTAATAAACTTATAATAAAAGTAAACCCTATGCAGAAATAGAGTAATGTGATAGTCAATTTTAAGTTAAACATTTCGAATAAACGATAATCCATTATAACAAAAATAACCATTTCAGACATAGAAATATTTGATAGAATTTACCAGTGAAGTCATCTTGGCCTCCAACTTCAAGAGAAATATAGTCTTTAGCAAGACAAAATGCCATAAATATTTAAGAAAAAGCTAATATTGAACTTAAACTCTTTAAGAAAACTAGAAACATATCTCAATTCATTTTATAAGGCTCGAATTAGCCTGATACAAAAGGCGGGAAAAGGAATTAGAAGAAAGGAAAATGATAGACCAATGTCCCTCATGAACATCCTGAACACAGTATTCGTGTACTGAATTTAGCAGTATATAAAAAAGGTAATACACATGGCCAGATGGGGTTTATCCCAGGAACTCCAGGTTGGATTAACATTTGAAAAATCAATCAGTGTAATTCATGATATTAAAAAGAAAACAAAATATAAGGTCATATAAAAAAATGTAGGAAAACATTAGAAAAATTAGAACTATAAGCAAACTAGGAAAATAAAGGAACTTCCTTTTCCTGATAAAGGGTATCTGCAAAATACCTAGAGTCAGAGTTACCTTTTATGATGAAAGACCCCATCATTTCCATCTAAGTTAGGAGAAAAGGCAGGGCTATCTCTCTCAGCACTTTTCTTTAATATTGTTCTGGAGATTTAATTACTTGATAAGGCAATAAAGGGAAACAAAGGGCATACATATTGTAAAGAAGAAGGAACATTGTCTTTATTCATAGACAACATGATTGTATACACATTAAATCCTAAGTGATCTACACAAAAAGCTATAACAGCCAATACTGAAATTTAGCAGTGTTTCAGGGTACAAGGTCAATATAGAAAACTCAAATGGACTATCTATATAATTGCAGTGTACCATAGACAAATGAAAACTTTTAAAATGACACCTAAAACAACATCCTAAACCATTAAATGCTTAGGGATGAATTTAACAAAATATGTGCAAGACCTATACATTCAAAACTATAAAATATTGATGAGATAAATTAAATTAAAATCTTTATTTAGTCTAGGGTGTTAAGGGTAAGACTAGAAGAGCTGTTTCTGTCGGTTCACACACATATAAGAAAATTTCTACTCAATGTGTTGAGCTACAATTTACTTAAATACATATATTCACGTATCAATCATCATTATCAAGATATAGAATGTTTGCATTACACCAGGAAGATAAGATAAATTAAAGAAAATCTAAATAAATGCAGAGAAATACCATGTTCCTGAACTGGGAGACTCAATATTGTTAAGATGTTAATTCTTGTCAAACTGATGTATAAACTCAATACTAGGTTGCATCACAGACACAAACCTAGTAGGCATTTTTGTTGAAATTGACAAGAGGACTCTGAAACTTACATGCACAGGGCACAGAGTAGCCAAAACAATGGGAAAAAGAAGTACAAAGCTGGATAACTCACCTCTGATTTCAGGACTTACTATAAAATTACAGTAATGAAGACAGCGTGCTACTGTAGTAAGGACAGACAGTTAAATAAATAGAACAGATTAGATAGTCCAGAAATAGACCCACACATATACGGGCAACTGATTTTTAACAAAGCCACCAAAGCAATTCAACGGACAAAAGCAAAGTGTTTTCAACAAGTGGTGCTAGGACAACTAGTTATCCATACAGAAAACTTAATTCTAAATGAATTATAGTCATAAATGTGAAAGTTCAAACTAGAAAACTTTTAGATAAAAACACTGGATGGCCGAGCATGGTGGCTCAAGCCTGTAATCCCAGCACTTTGAGAGGCCGAGGCGGGCGGATCACGAGGTCAGAAGTTCAAGACCAGCCTGGCCAACATAGTGAAACCCCATCTCTACTAAAAACACAAAAAATTAGCCCAGTGTGGTGGTGTGCGCCTGTAATCCCAGCTACTCAGGAGGCTGAGGCAAGAGAATCATATGAACCCGGGAGGCAGATGTTGCAGTGAGCCGAGATTGCGCCATTGCACTCCAGCCTGGGCGACTGTGCGAGACAGCATCTCAAAACAAACAAACACACAAACACAAAACAAAACAAAACAAACAAACAAAAACACTGGAGAAGATCTTTGCCTGTAATAAATTTTCATATACATGGAATCATACAGTGCAGATTATTTTATATGTGTCATCTTTTGCTTGGCCTAAGGTTTTGGAGATTCATTCATGTTGTTGGTGTATCATAGACCATTCCTTTTTACTGCTGAGTAATATACCATCGTGTGATGTGCTGCTATCTGTTTATCTGTCCACATGTTGAAAGACATTTGGGAGAAGTGTATTAATTGTAAAGGCATGTGAAAGAACTTCCTGGTGTAATGCAAACATTCTGTATCTTGATAATGATGATTGATATATGGATATATGTATTTAAGTAAATTGTAGCTCAACACATTGAGTAGAAATTTTCCCATATGTGTGTGAACCGAAACAGCTCTTCTAGTCTTACCCTCAACACCCTAGACCAAATAAAGATTCTCTGAGCTGGAGGAGAAGAAAGAGAGGAGTTGAATGAAGTAAGAAGAGTGGACTTAAGGCCTGGGCTGGTGTGCACCTGTCTCCTGTCCCCAAGATCAGGCCAGGGCCCCAGTGAAATGTCAGGATCTGATAATAGCTGGTACCGTTTCCTTATTTCCTGAAACATGTCCTTGGGAGGTGGGGAATTTTACTCTCCCACCCACACTGGCATGGTAAAAATTATAAAAAATAAATTCATGGGTTTCTTAAGCAAGGGATAGAGATCCCAAAGTCATAACTCCTGAAGTGCAAAACCTGGAAGTTTTTTCTTGTGTCTAAGAGTGAAGATGATCAGGTGGTGACAGTCACGACTGGCCTGGTGGGGTCTGGAGGCTGGGTGAGGGGAGACACCAGCAGGTGAAGCACGGGCTCCGTGACCTGGGCCTAGAGGGGACCGCATACCTTAGCAGATGGCAGCCTGGAGAGGGAAATGAGCATGAGAGAGGAGTGGAGAGCCTCACCTGGTATTAAGCTAAATATGCAAGAATGATGGATCCTTATCCTGTGTGTGTTGGACTTGTTTTCACAACCTCATTGCCAAGGAGCTACAAGTGTAGCACACTTGCAGAGTCAAAGTAAAGGGCAAGTTCAGCTCAAAAAATGATTACCTGGGGCTGGGCGCAGTGGCTCACACCTGTAATCCCAGCACTTTGGGAGGCCGAGGCGGGTGGATCACCAGAGGTCAGAGGTTCGAGACCAGCCTGATCAACATGGTGAAACCCCGTCTCTACTAAAAATACAAAAATTATCTGGGCATGGTGGTGCATGCCTGTAATCCCAGCTACTTGGGAGGCTGAGGCGGGAGAATCACTTGAACCCACAAGGCAGAGGTTGCAGTGAGCTGAGATTGTACCACTGCACTCTAGCCTGGGTGACAGAGTGAGATTTTGTCTAAAAAAAAAAAAAAAAGATTGTCTGGGTTTCCCCAAACAATGCTTTAAACCCTTATGATGATTGTAAGGAACATGGCTGAGCTGCAGCCACATAGGCATAGGCCGAGGTAAACATCCCGCATGACTCAGCGGGACTGTAGCACAGGCACACAGTCTGGTGTATAATGTAAACACAGCTATGTAGCCATAACATGGAAAGGCTCATCGCCTGGCTTGGAGCCACTATTGTTTGTGAGGTGCATAAATGCAGCACCGACAGTGTGAGTGAGCTGCTGAATAAAGCCATGTCTCATCTACCTGCTGTCTCTTGAGTATTCTTCCAGCTCCCTGCCCTCCTGTCCACCTGCTCCCTTGGACCTCGGCTGGGGCTCAAACCTAACAATGATCAAAATGGAAAAAAAATATAAAGAAAAATTCTAAACTTAAAGATGCAAGGTAATTTTATTTGCCTCTTGTAGAATATTGTAAAATTTTGACAGCTATGAAATCTGAGACAATGGTGCTAGAATCATATGATGTCTGTCTCAAATTTGTGTAGAACTTGAAAGTGACAAAGAACTTTCAAATCCATTGTCACAGACCCTCCAGATCTTTTCCTTTGTCACCAAACCCTCCAGATCTTTTTCGGCCTCCTCTGCCTGATCTTCATCTCCTTCCACCTAGATGACAGCAAGAGCCCCCACCAGGCTCCTTCACTCACAGGTTTCACCTGCAATGTGGGTTGCACCTGCTGCACCTGGCCCTGACCCCGGAGGACACAGAATTAGTGCTACACTGTAGAGGACATGTGGAGGAGTGCAAAGAGCTCTGACTCAATCAAGGCCCCACTCTGATTAGCTTGATTGCACACACATGTGTGCATGTATGTGCTAGTGTGTATGTCCAGGGAGTGGTAGGAGGTATTGGGAAAGGAACTCAGGCCTATTGAGCTCTGAGACACTCACCCTTGAGTGTTTTCCTGAGCTGGTGGGAACCTCTGCAGGAGACCCAGGGCAGAGGGCCCCAGGCAGGAAGACCCAAGGGGAAAAAAACCCACAAAAAACAAAAACAAAAAACATCTAAAAGAAGGCCACTGAAGTTTATCCAGAGCTATTCACCTCAGAGATTTCATAGGAGAGAATCTGCATTTTACAGACAGGGAACCTGAGTTCCCTCGAGGGTGTAGCATGCTGAGACGGTCAGTGGGCAGACAGAATGCCCTCCTGGGACCCTTGTGGGCTCAGCTTCTTCCAGATTCTTCTCATGTCCTAAATCTTGGGTCCAAGGAAAGAAGTTACAGGTATTCCCTAGAAGAGTAAACAGAATAGATTCTAGAAGCAATTGGGGACCCCCCAGGGCTGTTTCCTCTAACAGGGCCACAGACTACTCCGTTCCCTGACGGCGACTTCCGGTCTCACATTTCCTGGACACCTCCCAGAGCCCTGTTCCCGCATAGCGATGAGACCCAGGCTCCTCCCAGAAAAGGCAACCCTTCTCAGGATTGGGGACCACGGACTGATTGGGGACCTTCCTCTGGAGCTTCTATTCCTGGGGATTCAACCTGGGCTCCCCACAGGACTGAAGGCCCACTTACACAGCACTGTCTGCAGCCTTGCGGGGTCTGAGACTCGCTATGCGTGGAGGCCGAGAAACGTGGACTCCACCTTCACTGTCTGCTGGTTAGGGAGGACTCCCCTGTCACACGGCAAAGAGAAAGTCAGAAGGGCCACAAAGAATAGAGTGTGGGAAGGTGTTCTGGCGACACTGCAGAGAGGAGACCAGGGAAGCATCAGAGAAACTGCAGGTGGCTGAAGATGCGCGCACGCGTGTGCACGCTGGCTGCAATAGCAGCCTCTGGCCAGCAGGGGGCAGGGGCAGCCTGTCCATCACCCCGGAGCGTAATCAGACGGCTCAACTCGGCTGTGCGCCCTTGGAGGCACACTGAAGAGCCCTCTGAAGAGCCACGTACGCAGCACCCTGGCTCTGCTTCCTGTCCTCCAGGACAGCGGCACGTGCAGTGGAAGGAGTGCTGAGCTGGGCTCCTGATGCCACAAATTCACTGGGGGGAACCTTAAGGGAATCACAGGGGATAGTGGCGACCGCTTCACAAGCATATTGTGGAAATGAAATTAGACTAGTCATTCTCAGACTCCTCTGCATGCTGGGATCATCTAGGGAGCTTCAGAAATGCAGATGCCGGATTCCACCCCAGTGCGCCTAATTTAATTGGTCCGGGTGTGGCCTGGGCTTTGGCATTTTAAAAATATTCCTCAGGTAATTCTAAGGTGCGGAGAAGTTTGGGAATTCCAGGGTCAGATACTCCTGTGACCAGCCACTGTAAACTCTAAGTTGCAAACTTGCTTTTACTCTTTTGCCTGAGGTCCCTTCTTTTCTACCTTGTTTCCGTATAATTGAAATTCGATCCCATCTGCTAGCTCGTGTAACCTCTTCAGAATGGAAAATGCAGATCTGTCTCACGGTCTGAACTCAAACCATTCAAACATTTACTCCCACGAACTGTAGAAAGTTTGCCCAAAATTCACGATCTGATTAAAAAAATCCACTATGACAAACGTCTGCAAGCACCAAGGAAGACAGTCAAGGTGCTATGAGTGCAGGAGAGAGTGGAGGGTCCGTGGCTGTGGTGCCTCTGACGTTCCCCATTGGAAAGGGTTCTGGGGTTCTCACTGTTTAGTTCTGTCAGGCACCTGGGGGCACGACAAACTCAGGTCTAATTTAGATAAAATTCTAGCTTTAACTCAGTATTCCATGGTTATTTACATCACACTCCATGTTCATTACAGTGTAGAAGGGAAATATAATTTGTGTACAATACCACGTGTGCCGCACACGAACTCATGCACTAACAAGACTGTTCAACGTGAAATAATGTGGTATTTGGCATTTGGGGGATTACTGTTGTGCGTACTTTTTGGAGCATGTTATAGAAGATGTAAGAGGTTGCAGTAATAAGTGGGGACATTGGTTGGGGGTAGATGGCCTGGGAACACTTTACTCTGGCTCCTATGTGTGGTAATTAATTCAGACTCATGCTAGCTGAACATCGCCATATGCCACACACTGGCATGGACACAACCTTACCCCTAGAACTGGCCATATAGGTCTTTTTGACCTCAAACCAACTTTGGGAGTGTCCAAAAGGGTCCCTGGAATATCTCAAAAGAATTTATCTTCTCTTCTTGTAAAAACAGACATGTTAAACTAGTGAGGCTTATTTGATATGTTAAATTGCATGAGGAGCAATGTCAAATAATGGGTGATGCTAAACCTTCTTTAAGTTATGTTTGTTATTGATGAGTGTTCCAGAAATTATGTCAAATTCCTAGAAATCTGATATGTACTAGTATAATGTTATCATCCATAATTTTAATTATTATGTTAAAATGTCGTATGTTACCAAAGCAACCAAACTCCCTTGTCAGTTGCATGACACAGAATTGTAAGAGATTCATGATAAAGGCTGATGAGTACAGGTTTCTGATAATTTTAAGCTCATACTATAAGGCTAGGTAAGAATTTCCAGACCTCTCATGGAAAAGTAATGTATTTATAAATCTGCTAACCCAAGATCAAGCAAAACAAAAATTAATTATGTGAGACTAAATTAACTGATGAGAATAATTATAATTTTTATAACTTTTCATTTGAAACATTGCTGGTTCTTTAATGTCTTGCTTTCTAGATTTGGGAAAACTTTTTTCTATAACTTAAAACAATTTGATAAAATATACTTTTGTAAACAAAAAGAAAACGTTTTTTTCCTCCCTACCTGATCACCCCATAATTTGGAAGCACTTATTGAATATTCTTATTTTCATGGCAATATAGGTATTTGCATAGGTTCAATAAGAATCTGTTCTTATAACAAGACATAATTGGGTAAGTCCTTAACTTGGCCTCCTAGCCTAGAGAGGTTTTTAAAGGTCTAATCTGAGATTCCTTGTTAACAAATAGTAAAACAAACAATAAAATGAACAAATAACTAAGATTGACTTATACAAAGTCAATAAAGCCCCTTGGATATTATCAAAACTTTGACAAAATGATGTATTTTAAAAATATGCATACATAGAATCACTTTTCTTGCTGCACTTATGTAAATAATCAGATCAAGTTTAATGAGACTACTGATTTTGCACAAAAAGAAGAGTTAACCATGATTATTTTTGGAAAAATTTGGAATGACCATAAAAAAGATTGTATTTCAATAGAAAACTATAGCACCCATCATCAAATTCTGGTCTTTGTTATGTCCTTGTAAATTGGATTGAATCCTAACATTTTCTAGTTTCACTAGAAACTAAAACTGCTTTTTTCCGAAGCCCTGCCAGCTGAAATTGGATGACTTTAAATTCAGAAAAATTACTACAACAGACCATGTATGGAAAATTTTCATGCTGCTGCTGTGTGGGTCACTTGGAGAATTCACTGGAACACCTGATGACATTTCCAGAGACATTCACACTGCAAGCCAGGAAAATCCATCAGGTTGCAATTGCCATCCTCATTCCATCATCTAAAAATGCCTCAAACTCAAATTTAGAAATCTTGACAGGCTGCTCTCCGGACTTAAAGACTAAGATCATAATTTGTTCCTAATGTTAACCTTTTTTTTCCTTTTGTTTTCATAGAATGCTACCTTGAATTCCCTTCAAGCAATACAATCTGAAATAAACAATTTAACTTCAATAGTACTCCAAAATAGAAGTCCTTGATACCTTAGCAACTTAACAAGGAGGCTCTTATTTGTAAAAAAATATATATATTGTTTCTATATTAATAAATTAGAAATTGTTGAGCCCAATTTAAAGGATCTTAAGGAACAAATATATCTTTTATCAGACAGGTGTTGCCTCCTCCACTGATTTATTTTATTGGTGAAAAATTGGCTCCTGGAAATCTCTGCTCCAGGGAATTTAAAAATCCTTGGCTATTATTCTCTCTGTAGTCATTTTGTTTACCATCCTACTATATCTTATCCTCTCAAGGATTTCAAAGCTTTCCAGAAGGCACTCACACATCAAATGATTGCCATCATCATTAATTGACTTGAAGAACTCAACAACCCTACCACTGAAGCCCATGATGCAGGTAATGATGCCATGTAATCTTATATCCCAATACAACTGTTGAGGATAAGATTACATGACTCTTTGTTCCAGTGACTATTTCACTAGTGGTAACTGAGAGGAATGCTATCACCTTCTTCTTAGCTTGCTGAGAGGGTGACCCAAAGCGGTGGGATTGTTAAAGTAAGTTAAAATGGAGACCAGACCTGAAGAATCCCAGAAGGGACAAAAGCAGTTATGATTTGTAAGTGACCTAAACCTTGCTTGATTTGCAAACATAACCAAACTTAACTTGAGCTATTTCTTGTGAATGCCTATATATATATATATATATATATATATTTAAAAGCAGAACTTAAGCTCAACCAATCAGAAGTTACTATTTATACAAACTTAGATAACGAGGGGCTTTCCAACTTGATAGACCAAAAAAAGCAATTGTATAACAGTAACCAATTAAATACTTTGCTTTACTTCTGTGTCTGTCTTATAAAAGTCTCCTCTTTGTGTTCCTCAGTGGAGCTCCTAAACTATTTCTGGTTCGGAGCTGCTCAGTTCATAAATTGTTGATGCTAAAAAAAAACGCACCAAAACTCTTTAAAATTTTACTGTGCCTCAGTTTATCTTTTTAACAGTTCAAAAAAGATTAAAATAAATGATAATTATATTCTGTCCTGGAGAAGTAGGGAAAAAGTCATTCTTATGCATTGTTGGAAGGGAATAATTGATAGCCTTTTCTTGGAGAGCAATGGTGTAATGAATTAAAAGTCAGAACAAGAAAAAACAAACAAACAAAAGCACATGTTTTGGAACCAGCAGTTCTAAGTTTTGTTTTGTTTTTTTCTCAGCAAGTATTTTGTTGAGCATCTTCCTAAAAAGTCACGCCTGCAGCCCTTTTTTTGCCCTGTATGGATGCACGGCCTCCACCAGTTGGTACACAGCTGTCTCTTCCTCATGTTTCTGGGGCTTCTCTTTGTCTCCTCTACAACATTTTCTTGATTCTTGGATCTTTGTTTACTCCTTTGTACTGGTGGAACCCATCCTTGAGTAACTACGGGAGAAAGGGGGAATGGAAAATACATTTTGACAACTTTTATATTTAAAAATGCCTGTTTTACCATGACAGTTTGACTGATATAAAAAATTCTGAGTTGGAAACAATTTGTCCTCAGGATTTTGAAGGCATTGCTATGTTACCTTCTTGCTCCTATTGTTGTTGAAAAGTCAGGAGCAATTATGATAACTATGGCAATAAGTGATCTGTTGTCTTCACTTTATCAGCATTTTCTTTTTGTTCTCAGTGTCCTGGAATGTCACAGGGATGAGCCTTGGAGTGTGTCTATTTCCATCCCTTTGCTCCGCACAGTGAGTGGCCTTTTCGATCTAGAAATTCACAGGAAAATTTCTTTAATTAGTTCATGCATGCTTTTCCCCTCTCTGTTTTCTATGTTCTGTCTTTCTAGAACTCCTTTTATTCAAGCATTCACCTCCTGGACCAGTTGTCTTTTTCTTTTTTTTTCTCTCCCATTTCTCTGTTGTTCTCATTCTCTCTCTGCCTCCCTCTGTTTTGGAAACAGCCCTTGGAGAAAAAGTTTTCTGTTTTTATTTATGGTTCCTTAGGTGGTCTCTGTTTCTTCCCAGTTGCCTTCACTATTCTCTGTTTAGTTTCCTTCTTCTCTTTCACTTGAGAGCTTTTTCTCAGGCCTGGGTAACAAAATTCTAAAGATAATTGGATGCTGTGAGCCCACAGTGGGGCTGGTGCCCTGGGAGTTTCACAGGAGGGTGACTCCTTGGCCATTTGCTTGAGGAAGTGCCTTGTCAATATCATTCAGCCTTCTCTCTTGGGCTGCTCAGGATCCCCAGGGAAGACTCACCCCATCTCTTGTCTGGAGGAAGAAGATCTGGCTGCCAACTTTCTGGAATCCAAATAGGAGAAGAGGGCTGGGGTGTTTCTCAGCTTCTGGTACATGTTCTTCACATAATCCCTTGGTTTTCAGGACATTGTCACCATCCTCACCTATACCCATTGCCCACCCCTTCCCTACCACACACAGAAACCCAGCCTTCTTTGCAACCTCTCTAAGGCATTCATTCCCAGTTGTCTGCCAAGCTGGGTCAAGGTCGCTCATCTGCAGAAAGTGGCAAGGGGATCTGGGTTCCTCATTGCTTCTTAAACAACTTTCTACCATTTCTTCTTAATTGGACTCCCCTAAACCACCTCCACTTTCTCAGCCATCTTGGCGATACTGTTGTGTAAATAAGACTTGACTTCTGCCTTCCTCAACTCTGATGAAAGGTTCTGTTTTCTCACTTCTAAGTCATTTCCCACTTACTTATATATTTTTTTCAGCTCCCCAAATTTTCTTGCTATTTTACCTTCTCGTTTCCCTCGTTCCTATGTTTCCTGCATTTCTTTATGTTCATTTTTGTGGGTTTTAGGAGCGAGCAGAAATAAAGGTGTATGTTCCATCTACCATCTTTCCCTGAGAATCTGAACGATGATCTTAGGTTACAGAATCTATGATCATAAATAAAAATGGGCTGATAACCCATTATTCTTATTTGGTCCTTATGTGGTTTTGGTATTAATATTGTTCTAGCCACAGAAATTATATGAGCAGCTTCTCCCCTCTTTTCTATTTCCTGGAATAAATTGTATGAATTAAGAAATATCTATACCTTGAAAATTCTTCTGTGCCTGAAGTAGCCCTCCCCTCACCTCTCTAGCAGCTGAGATGGTTATATGACTGGATGTTGATTTTTGAATTGTTGTTGCTCTAGTCAAGCTTTTAATCTCAACACCAATTTTAATATTTTATATCTTCCAGAAATGTGTCCATTTTATTTAATTTATTCAATTTATTAGTGTATGATTATTCACAGTATTGTTATTGTGAAAATCTCTTTTGGGTGTTCAGGTATTTCTCATTTGTTCTCTTTTCTCTTCTTTTTTTCTTTTGAGACAGAATCTCGCTCTGTTGCCTAGGCTGGAGTGCAGTGGCGCAATCTTGGCTCACTGTAACCTCCCCTGCCTCTTGGGTTCAAGCAATTCTACCACCTCAGCCTCCTGAGTAGCTGGGATTGCAGGCGTGCATCACCATGCCTGGCTGATTTTTTGTGTTTTTAGTAGCGACAGGGTTTCACCATGTTGGCCAGGCTGGTCTCAAATTCCTGACCTCAAGTGATCCACCCACCTCGGCCTCCCAAAGTGCTGGGATTACAGGCGTGAGCCAATGTGCCTGGCCTGTTCTCTTTATTTTCTCTTTGCACTTTTAAACTTTTCTCTTGATTAGTCTTTCTACAGATTTGTGTATCTTGTTCTTTTTTTTTTTCCAAGAGCAGTATTTTATTTTGTTTCTTCTTCACTCCCTTTTCTCTCTTTCACACATACATTTCTCTATTTATTTGATTTCTGCCTATCTTAACTAAGATAGTCTTAGCTCCTTTAACAGTATAGTTCCAAATCTCAGAGAGTAAAAGTTGATTTCTTACTCATCTAATGGATGGTGACTCCGCAGGACCATTCAGGGGCCCAGGCTTTCTGTCCTGTGGCTCTGCTGTCCTCCAGGTCTTCAGAGTTCTTTGCCTCCAGGAGTGGATGAGAAAAGAGAAAGTATGGCACATGGGTGTGTTTATAGGCCAGGTCTGGAACAGGTCTGGAACAGTGCCCATCACCTCTGCCCTCACTGCATGGGCTAAGATGGGTCTACCTGAGCGTCTAGGAAGAGAAGAAAATAGGTATTTGTGAGCACCTTGTAGCTCTGCCTCTCTGCCTTCATTTCTGTCTTTTCTGATGCTTGGCTGCAAAGCTGCGCATGTGCTGGGCAGGACTCAGGGAGGCTGAGTAGGAGGAGCTACAGGCAGGTGCTGCCCATGCCAACAAGGTGAGTTGAGCAACAATGCGCCTGAGAGACCCTAGCACCTACACTAACCTTCAGAACATCGCACCTGCCACTTCACCTCTGCCTTCCAAATCTCATGCAAGTTTCTCTTGCAAACCCAACACAGAGCCATAGAGGGAAGTGGATCCTCAGAAATGCAGTTCCAGCTTATCCGAGTTGCTGTAGCAGAAACCCTGTGCACCTTCTCTCTCTCCACCACCCTTTCCCTCTGTAGCAGTTGTCCCCATGTGACGTATGGCTCACTGTTTTGTCTCCATCCCTCCATGAGAATGGAAGCTCTATGAGGACAGGGTCTTCGTTTACCTTGTATTCCCATATCCCCAGTCCTAGAACAGTGCTTGATGTGTAGCAGTAGGTAATAAGTATTTCCTAAATTGGAATTAATTGAGTATTTATTTAGTGTGTACCAGGCTGTGCTGTAAGTGCTTTGAAAGGGTTAGTTCATTTAATCTTCAAAACACCCAATGAGGGAGCCATTAAACATTTAGAATTGAGAAACGGAGACTTAGAGAAGCTTTGTAAATCACTCAACTCAGGGAGCTCATAAGAGGCCGAGTTGGATTATAAATGCAAGCAAGGGACTCCACAGCAATGGCACTGTGATTTAGGTGTCATGAAAACTACGGTAGAAGTGTAAATGAATCTATATATTTCTTTCCTCATTTTATTCATTTATTTTTAATACAGCCATCTCATACAGAAAATAATATATATTTTTTGAGACAGGGTCTTGCTTTGTTGCCCAGGCTGGAGTGCAGTGGCACAATCACAGCTCACTGCAGCCTTGACTTTCTGGGTTCAGCTGATCCTCCCACCTCAGCCTCCTGAGTAGCTGGGACTACAGGCATATGTCACCTTGCTTGACTAATTTTTAATTTTTTTTTTTTGTAAAGATGGAGTCTCCCTATGTTGCCCAGGCTGGCCTCAAATTCCTGAGCTCAAGTGATCCTCCTGCCTTGGCCTCCCAAAGTGCTGGGATACAGGTATGACTCACTGTACCTGGCCCAGAAAATAATTTTTTTTAACCCCAAAAAGGGTTAGACCACTCAACAAGGGTTAATGAAGTCTGATAACTTGCATATGTTATACTAAAAGTTGGATAAGTACTTAGCGTAAGTAGAAAAATAAGTAAAAACTAGTTCAAAATGTATTTGTGGGCACTCCTTAAAATTATATCCAATAGAAAAAGATACCTAAGGGATTGAAAAAATCTTTAGAAGAGCTATACCCATAGTATTTTGTATGAAACCATTCCACTTGGTAAATACGTTTCCCAGAAACATTTCTCAATAGGCAAACTGATCCTGAAGGGAATGGGAAGTTGACTTTTGCTAAACTGCTCTGCTCTGGTGAGCTCTCTAGAGGCTATGCGACTCCCAGGCCAGAATACTGGGGTCTGCTGCTTCCCCCCACCACTCCTGGGACTGGAGGTACCTGGGAAAAGGAGAGCCCAAGGGTCTTGGAAATTGGCTTGGAGAGCTCATATTCTATCCCGTGAGGGTGGCTTGACCTTATGGAACACTCACCGAGGTGGAGCTGAGCCTAGAGGATGGCTGTGACCTTCTCAAGGGTCCATCTTCCCAGTGACCAGAGAGCATGGCCTGCCAGAGGCACTGCCTGCAGGCCCTGGAGACCACTGACAGATCCTTTATTGGCTTCCCTGGTCCGTTGTTGTCAAGAACCCTGGAGGTTACCATCCTGCTGCCCTAGGACCACCAGCGTGTTCTTGGGGAGCTCACATACATCCCTCTCTCGTTGAAAATGGGTTTTTCCTTCTGTTTTACAGAGGACCCCACAAACTCAGCTCACTCACTGTGGACTTTAATCAATGTTATGTTTGGAGCATTGAGGGTAAGAATACTCAGACACACTCACATATACACATGCATGCTAACCCACATACACGCACACACATAGGTACACAAATGCACATGCATACCTGTGAGCTATAAGTGAAGGCACATTCCTGCACACACACACATAAACTCAGCTTCATTTAGGATCATATAATACTGCTATGTCCTTTGGTTTTCTCATGTCATATTCTCTTCCATTTCCATTTCTACATGTAGGGTTAAATCACACAACAGAACAAACATGTGTGGCTGACCTTTGCATGTTTGAGGCTGCAAGGCTGGAATGGATAGAACATTCTTCAAAATCTTGACAGTTTTTTACTCTTTTGTAGGTCCCATGCTATTTTCTTAGAAGAGCATAAGAAGTGATAAGGTTGAGTGGTGGGTGGGTCAGTCCGTGGAGAAAGAATGCCATGCTGAGATAGAAACTTATTTTGGAGTCAGTGAGGTGTTATGGTAACTTGATTAAAGTTAAATGCATTTAAAAAACAATAGGATTTCCAGCTCCCAGTCTGGCAAGTAAGGAGCTTGAAAATTGTCACTCCATCCTAACAAGTAAAAGTTGATCAAGCTGAAAAATCAATAACTCTAGAGCCCCCCAAGCCTGCCCCTTCCCATCAAGCCTGCAATTTTCCTCTGACTCTGTTCCTGCTTCCTGATCTTCCTCTTTCCTGCTCTGTCTCTGTTCCTTTCTTTCAGCCCAGGGGTCCATGAACAAGGACAATAAGAGGAAATCCGTCTTCCTATGACCAGTGATCAATACTCTGGTCACTCTCTCCTGTGTCCTCAGGGTGCCTGGTGACAGTCCAGAGATCTCTCTGAGAAGACCAATGACAACAATGGCTCAGAGTATTCCTAACCCTTAACTCAGAATGGATTTGGTGGTGGGGGCTCTGGAAAGTCCTAGGCAGTCAGTCCTCAGTCCTGGGAGCAGTAGAAGCTCCTGAAATCAAATGGTCTCTGAGCATGACTTGCTTGGGCAGCTGTGAAATATGGAGCAAAACAATTAGGAACATATAGAGGTTCTTAGTGCACACTTTGGAAGGATAGAAGTAACTGATGGTGATTGAAGCAGTGTCTCCAAGCCTGGGAAGACTAGTAGACAACTGCTTTGATATTCTTTCAGATGTCCTACAGTCTAAAGGAAAAAGAGAGAAGGGGCCCTGGTCCTACTCCCACCACCACTGGATGTAAATTTAAGCCTTGGTCATTCTAGACTTTGAGGCATGGCTTCCAGACACGTGGATTCTTCAGATGAATAGCATTTCATGAAACATGTCACATTGCTGACATAGGCCAAATTTTTATTTTACCAGAAAAAAAATTACTTTTATCTTCTAGGACCACTGTTTTTCCTAAAAGAAAAGACATATTTAAATTGTGAACATTGCCTTGGTGGTAGAAGAACCACATCTTGCCCCTCTCTCTTCCTCGGTGCTGCCTATGGAGGTGGCAGCCATCTCTTCCTCGGCATCACGGCTGCCCTCAGGCCGCTTGTGAAGCCCAAGATCATCAAAAAGCGAACCAAGAAGTTCATATGGCACCAGTCTGACCCATACGTCAAATTAAGCCTAACTGGCGGAAACCCGGAGGTACTGACAACAGGGTTCGTAAAAGGTTCAAGGGCCAGATCTTGATGCCCAACCTTGGCTATGGGGCAACAAAAAAACAAAGCACATGCTGCCAAGTGGCTTCTGGAATTTCCTGGTCCACAACGTCAAGGAGCTGGAAGTACTGCTGATGCGCAGCAAATCTTACTGTGCTGAGATCGCTCACAATGTTTCCTCCAAGGACCACAAAGCCATTGTGGAAAGAGCTGCCCAGCTGGCCATCAGAGTCACCAACCCCAATGCCAAGCTGTGCAGCGAAGACAATGAGTACACAGTTCATGTTTTGTGTTTAAATAAAACTGGAAAAACTGGAAAAAAAAAAAAAGAACCACATCTTGAGCTGGAGGAAACCTGAGGCCCTGAGAACTTCATGGAGCACGGACCCCATTCGTTCTTAGACAACACACCTCTGGATTTTTACTTGAAGCAGTTTTAAGCCCTGTTATTTGGAGTTTTTCTGTTCTTTATAGGTGAACCTAACCCTAATACAACTCTCACTATTCAGAGTTTTGTCAGGTACACAATTTTAGTTTAACAGTGATTTTTCCTAAGCATTTTGGTGATATGATTTCACCACCTTCTGGCTTGTGTTGTTTCAGTTGACAAGTCTGCTACTTAAATTTCTTCATAAATGATTGGCTGCTTCCTCTTTGCTTTGTATTCTACAATTTCTCTACAATATGCCACGATGAGGATTTTTGTTTTTTGCTTATATTGCTTGGTTTATGATGATCTGTATTTGTGGTTTAATGACTTTTCAAACCTCCGGAAAATTCTCAGCCAGTACATCATCACATACGGCCTCTGAAGTTCAGTTTATGTACCAGATGTAGGAAGCTCAAATGAGTGCAGCTCCCATTCGCACAAGAAGACAAAGCCAGGTAAACTGCAAAGCCATAACTTTTCCTGACCCTATTAGAGAGCTGCAGTTGCAAGGCACCCAAATCATCTAGAATCCAAGGCCACTCCAAAGAGAGTTGGGATATGAGCACCAGCTCACCTGTCTCACAGAAAGGAGAAAGAGCTATGGAATACCAAACAAGTGGCAAGAACAATTCAGCTAAGACTTTAACAAATTGTTAAAGGTCAGGTGCAGGCTAGCATGACCGTATAGTATTTCTGGGATCCCAGGACACAAAAGGAATGATCACAGTCACTTTTAATCTCTTTCCCGGGGACCTCCACCAGGTGCTTATGAGAAAGACTGAAGGTGGATTGAGCAATGAGAGATGGTCCCTCAGTGGTGAAAACATGGAGAAAGAGAGTGGAAAAATAGACTCTTATCCTCTATTAAACAAAAGCATCAAACCACTAAGGTAGGGATGACAAGCCCTGTCACCCCCAGAGAGGAGGTGAAGACCCATTGAAGCTAAGGATGTGGTGAGGAGAAAACTTTCTTGTTGCTGGAATGCAAATGTGATGACTGGAGCTCCAGCAGTCATTTTGGAAGTCATGAACTGAGACGGTGGGACAGGCAGAAGGAGCCAAAGTCCCTGATGCTGCAATGCCAGCCCTGAGGAGCCTGTCACTGAACTTTTAAGTGAGAGGTAACAAACTACTCTTTTGCTTAAACCACTTTTACTGCAGTTTTCTGTTATACCAGCCTGCTAATTCTAACGGAATCAGAACAAGTCCTATGACCCATTTACAGAGGAATCTCACATCCTTGGGGCTTCCCTAGATCATAAACCCTGTATGTCCACCAAGATTCGGGTAGGCAGGAAGGCAACCTTGGGTTTCTGTGGGAAGACCTCTTTGCAAACTCCAGCTACTATTTAAAAAAGAAAAAAAAGGAAATTATTTTAGGCACAAATTATTTTAGTGTGGAAGGTATTCCAAGGATAAAATTTTTGAATATTGACATCTGAGCATAAGGTGTCTAAAAACTACTGTCCCCACAGATCTCCTCCCAGGTAATCAGGCCTTAGGAAATTATAGGAGCGAAATCAGAGATAAACCGGGTGAATTGCTCTCTCTGGTGGTGACTTTGGATTTATAAAAGGTTGCGACCTGAGCGTTTTGCTGGTTGGTTTTGTTTTAGGACAAAAAAAAAAAAAAAAAAAAAAAAATCTGAGTTTGGAAATTTTAAAACTAATTTTTTGTTTACCTTTGTCTTTAAAAAGTAACCTTGTGTAGGCCGGGCGTGGTGACTCACACCTGTAATCCCAGCACTTTGGAATGCCGAGGTGGGTGGAATGCTTGAGGTCAGGAGTTCAAGACCAGCCTGGCCAACATGGTGAAACCCCGTCTCTACTAAAAACACACAAAAAATTAGCCGGGTGTGGTGGTGAGCGCCTGTAATCCCAGCTACTCATAGGAGGCTGAGGCACGAGAATCGCTTGAGCCAAAAAGGCAGAGGTTGCAGCGAGCCGAGACCTTGCCACCACACTCCAGCCTGGGTGACGGAGTGAGACTCTGTCTCGAAAAAAAAAAGCAACTTTGGTTTCTTTTTTTTTTTTTTTTAATAATAGTGCACTTACTGTTGAATGAGTGGCATTTTCCCCCTACAAAACTTAAATGGCTAAGGGTTTATGATAGAATTCTTTCATAATTTAAAAGTACCATGATTAAACTGATTATTGTGTAAGTAGCTGATGTCTGTATAATTGGGTCTTGTTGGCTGGGTGTGGTGGCTCAGGCCTGTAATCCCAGCACTTTGGGAGGCCGAGGTGGGCGGATCACATGAGGTCAGGAGTTGGAGAACATCCTGGCCAACATGGCGAAACCCTGTCTCTACTAAAAATACAAAAATTAGCTGGATGTGGTGGTACATGGCTGTAATCCCAGCTATACTGGCTGTAATCTTGTCTATACTCTCCCTTTCATTTATCACATGGAATTCTCTCTAAAGTTATTAGGTACCCTCCCTAATCTCTCCCTGAGGCTAGAACAGAATTTTTTTTTTTTTCAGTTTACTGTTATGTTGTTAAGGTAATACTAACAGGGAGAATACTCTGGATAAATACAATGTAAAATAAATGCCAAGATATTTGGGCTAAGAATGAAAAAGAATATGCATAGTTCTCATACCATTCTTGTGAGTTTCATACCTATGAATTTATTCATACCTATGAAACAAATCTATTGTGGGCATTATCTTATCAAACATTTGAACAAGATTTAATTATTGTACTTGTTAGACGGGGCTAGATTGTGCTGCAATAATAACCTTCCCCCTCACTCCTCACCCTATCTCAATGGCTTAGGCCAACGAAAATTTACTTCTCACTTATACCTCAATTCTGATGCAAATGGGCCACTAAAGCTCTGCTCATCAAAGACACTTTGGGATTCCACTGATAGAAACTTCGACAACCACTATAGAGAGAAAGGAAACACAGGGCATTCTGTGATGTTTCTTAAAGCCTCGCACTAAGCGATATGTATTTCTGCTCAGAATTCACTGGCCAAAGCAAATCCCAAGGCCATACCTACCTGCAAAGGGTGCAAGGCACTGCAAAGAAATGGGCAGGAATGAGAAGTGGCTGAAGATTTGTGAACAGCCCTAAAGTTACCATATTTTCAACAGAAGTATAATCAAAATATAGGATGGCAAGGTAATATATGATATACTGTTTGAAAATTTTTAAAAATGCTTTTGACAAGCAAGAAAAAAGCTCATGAAAGGGAGAAATCTAATTAATATGCTTTCATATCAAGATACAATAGAAAATGACAGAGTAAAGTTAAAGTTGAATTGGATACAACTGAAAGTGCACTTGAAGATTGTGTATGCTATTTTTTGTTTTGTTTGGTTTGGTCTTTGCCATTAACTTGAATACCAATTTGCAGTTGTGTCAAAGTTAATAACCAACAATTTTGAAAGTCCACTTATAAATTTATGTTATATTCCACTTACATTACGAGAATTTCTATTGCTGTGAATAGTGAATGCAAAATGAGTTTGTTCAGTGGCGATTCCTGCTTATTAACATGCATTAAGTCATCACTTCAGGTGGACCTAAAGTGACATGAAAGACCTGAAGTGACATGAAAGGCTTACAAAGTACACTGCTCACTCTTCCCCACTCAGTTCATAATCTGGACTTGCAGAGCCAACTTCACTATCTTTCAGTGGCAAAATGCTACTATGAAGTAAGGACTAGTCACAAAAAACAAGTAAGATTAGTTAGCTAATAGAGCATGAATGCTCCTGAATTAAAAATCAACAAACATGGGCATCAGGAAGAGTTTATATAACCAAAATGAAATTTAAAATTATTATAAGAAGTGAAGTGTTGGAGCCAGCTTGCACTGGCTCACAAAAATTGTTTGCAAGCCTCTCTTTCCAACTCCACATCCAGTGATGCCATGTTGCTATCTTGAAATCAACCATGTGAGAGTATTTACACCACAGAAATTGGCAGTCACTACAAATCAGGGAATCTTTTAAAGAGCTGGTTATTAAACATTTACCTTAAACATTCGTTGAATAGGAATGACTCAAGAACGATGGTTATTGGTCACTTGTATACTTCTTTGGGAAACCCATTTTCAAATGAGGTTATTTGTCTTTTTATTGTTGGTTTGTTAGAGTTTTTTCATATTTTGGATACCAGACCTTTATCAGATATATGACTTGTAAATATTTTCTTTTATTCTCTGCGTTGTCCTTTTACTCTCATGATGGTAAAATTTTGCAGCACAAAAGTTTTTAATTTTGATTTAGTCCAATTTATCTTTTTCTTTCTTTGGTTGCTTTAGGTGTCATATCTAAGAAACTGTTGCTTAATGCAAGGTTACAAAGATTTACTCCTGTATTTTTTGTCCTAGAGTTTTATAGTTTTAGCTTTTACATTTAGATCTTTGATCTATTTTGAGTTAATTTTATATATGTTGTGAAGTAGGTGTCTAAGTTTATTCTTTTGCATGTTCACATGTAGTTGTCCTAAACCAACTGTTGAAAGACTATCCTTTCCCCATTGAATTATCTTGTTACCCCTATCAAAAATTAGTTGACCATAAATGTATAGGTTTATTTCTAGACCATAAATTCTATTCCGTTGATTTATATTTTTAGATTTATGCCAGTGCATGTTGTCAATCTCTACACAAAGTGAATTTTGATAGGAAATGCATTTACTCTGTAGATCAAGTTAGGGAATATTGCCATCTAAGCAATATTAAGTCTTATAATCCATGAACAAGGAGTGTTTTTCCATTTATTCAGTTATTTAAAAAATTTCTTTTAACAATCTTTTTAAAATTTATAAAGGTAAGAAATTTATTTGGCTGATAGTTTTGGGGGTGAAAAGTCCAAGACTAAGGGGGCACATCTGATCATGGCCTTCTTTCTGAATCATCCCATGGCAGAAAGAGGAAGGATTGAGAGGAACCAACCTATCCAGAGGAAGAGATAACCAAATCCATCTGTATTAGTTCATTGTCACATTGCTATAAAGACATACTGGAGACTGGGTAACTTATGGAAAAAAGAGGTGTAATTGGCTCTGGTTCTGCAGGCTGAACAGGAGGCATGGCTGGGGAGCCCTCCAGAAACTTAAAATCGTGGTAGAAGGGTGAAGAAGAAACAAGCAAGTCTTCGCATGGCAGCAGGAGAGAGTGAGTGAAAGGGGAAGTGCCACACACTTTTAAACCATCATATTTCATGAGAACTCACTCACCAACATAAGAACAGCAAAGGGGAAATCCTCTGCCATGATCCAACCACCTCCCACCAGGTCTCTCCCACAACATTGGGTATTACAATTCAACATGAGATTTGAGTGGGGACACAGAGCCAAACCATATCACCATCCTTTTGTCAGGAACACATTCCTGCAATAACTAATCCAGTTCCCCAATACCAGCATTAATCCATTCATAAGGGAAGATCCCCATGACCTAATAACCTCAACTTAATAGTCCTGTGCACACTCTGGCAGCACATATACTAAAATTGGAATGATACAGAGAGGATTAGCATTGCCCCTTTGCAAAGATGACATGCAAATTCATGAAGCATTTTATATATGTATTTTTAAACTGTAAGGATTTAATTTTATTACCATATTTCTTTTTTAAAAAGTAACTTTTATTTAGGTTCAGAAATACATGTTCAGGTTTGTTACATAGGTAAATTGCATGCCACAGGAATTTGGTGTACAGATTATTTCATCACCCAGGTAATAAGCACAGTACCCAGGTATCTGTTATTCCCTTCTTTGTGTCCATATGTACTCAATGTTTAGTTCCCACTTAAAAGTGAGAACATGAGGTATTTGGTTTTCTGTTTTTCCATTAGTTTGTTTAGGATGATGGGCTCCATCTCCATCCATGTTGCTACAAAGGACATCATCTTGTTCTTTTTATGGCTGCAAAGTATTCCATGATGTATATACATGACATTTTCTTTATCTAGTCTATCATTGATGGACATTTGCATTGATTCCATGTCTTTGCTATTGTGAATAGTGCTCCAGTGAACATATGTGTGCATGCATCTTTATGGTAGAGTGATTTATATTTTTAGGGGCATATACCGAATAATGGGATTGCTGAGTTGAATGGTAATTCTATTTTAAGTTCTTTGAGAAATCACCAAACCATTTTCCACGATGGCTGAACTAATTTACATTCCCACCAGCAGTGCATAAGCATTCTCTTTTCTCTGCAACCTCTCCAGCATCTTTTATTTTTTGAGTTTTTAATAATAGCCATTCTGGCTAGTGTGAGATGGTGTCTCACTGTGGTTTTGATTTGCATTGCTCTAATGATTAGTAATGTTGAGTGTTTTTTCATATGCTTGTTGGTCATGTGTATGTCTTCTTTTGAAAAGTAATCACTTTCATATCTTTTGCCCACTTTTTTATGGGACTCTTTGTTTTTTGCTTGTAAATTTGTTTGAATTCCTTATAGATTCTGGATATTGAATCTTTGTCAGGTACATGGTTTGCACATATTTTCTCACATTCTGTAGGTTGTCTCTTTATTCTGCTGATAGTTTCTTTTGCTGGGCAGAAGCTCTTTAGTTTAATGAGATCCCATTTGTCAACTTTTGTTTTTGTTGCAATTGCTTCTGGGATTTTTGTCATGAAAATGCTGGGTCTTTGCTGGGTCCTATATTGAGAATGATATTTCCAAGGTTATCTTCAGGGTTTTTGTAGTTTTAGGTTTTACATCTAAGTCTTTAATCCATCTTGAGTTGATTTTTTGTATAGGGTGTAAGGGAGGCAGCTCAGTTTCAGTCTTCTGCGTACGGCTAGCCAATTACCCCGGTATAAATTATTGAATAAATAAATGGTGCAATAAATGATGCTAGGGTAATTGGCTAGCCAAATGGATTTTTCCCATTGCTTGTTTTTGTCGACTTTGTCAAAGATCTGTTGGTTGTAGGTATGTGGCTTTATTTCTGGACTCTGTATTTTCCATTTGTCTATGTGTCTGTTTTTGTACCAACACCATGCTGTTTTGGTTACTGTAGCCTTGTAGTATAGTTCAAAGTTGGGGGGTAATGTGATGCCTCCAGCTTTAATCTTTTTGCTTAGGATTGTCTTGGCTATTCAAGTTTTGGTTCTATGTGGATTTTAAAATAGTTTTTTCTAATTCTGTGAAAAATGTTATTGGTAGTTTGTTGGGAATAACATTGAATCTGTAAGTTGCTTTGGGTAGTGTGGCCGTTTTAACAATATTGATTCTTCCTATTAACAAGCATGGAATGTTTTTCCATTTGTTTGTGTCATCTCTGATTTCTTTGAGCAGTGTTTTGTAATTCTTTTGTAGAGATCTTTCACCTCCCAGGATAGCTGTATTCCTAGGTATTTCATTCTTTTTGAGGCTATTGTCAATGGGATTGTGTCCTTGATTTGGCTCTCAGGTTGGAAATTGTTGGTGTATAGAAATGATACTGATTTTTGCACATTGATTTTTTGTCCTGAAACTTTGCTAAAGTTGTTTATCAGATCAAAGTGCTTTGGGGCAGAGACTATGGGTTTTTCTAGGCATAGAATCATATAATCTGTGAAGAGAAATAGTTTGACTTCCTTTATTCCTGTTTGGATGACTTTTATTTCTTTCTCTTGCCTGATTGTTTTGGCTAGGACTTCCAGTACTATGTTGAATAGAAGTGGTGAGAGAGGGCATCCTTATCTTGTTCTGGTTCTCCAGGGGAATGCTTCAAGCTTTTGCCCATTCAGTATGATGTTAGCTGTGAGTTTGTCATAGATGGTCCCTATTATTTTGAGGTATTCCTTCAATGCTGAGTTTGTTGAGGGTTTTTAACATAAAGCGATGCTGAATTTTATCAAAATTCTGCGTCTACTGAGAGGATCATGCGGTTTTTGTTTTTAGTTCTATTTATGTGATAAATCACATTTATTGATTTGCATATATTGAACCAACATTACATCCCAGGGATGAAGCCTACTTGATCATGGTGGATTAGCTTTTTGATGTGCTGCTGGATTTGGTTTACCAGTATGTTGTTGAGGATTTTTGCATCTATGTTTGTCAAGGATGTTGGCCTGAAGTTTCCCTTTATTGTTGTGCCTTTGCCAGCTTTTGGTATCGGGATGATGCTGGCCTCATAGTATGAGTTAGGGAGAAGTCCCTACTCAACATTTTGGAATAGTTTCAGTAGGAATGGTACCAACTCTTCTTTATATTAATACATCTCTTAGAATTTGTCTGTGAATCCATCTGGTTCTGGGCTTTTTCTGGTTGGTAGGCCTTTTGCTACTGATTCAATTTAGGAACATATTGTTCTGTTCAAGGATTCGATTTCTTCCAGGTTCAATGTTGGGAGGTTGTATGTTTCCAGGAATGTATTAATTTCTTCTACGTCTTCTAGCTTGTGTGCATAGAGGTGTTTATAGTAGTCCCTGAGGGTTTTTTGTATTTCTGTGGGGTTGCTGGTAATGTCCCCTTTTTCATTTCTGATTGTGTTTTTTTGATCTTCTCTTTTTTCTTTATTAATCTAGCTAACAATGTATTATATATATATATATATATATATATATATATATATATATGATTTGTTCTTTCAAATAACCAACTTCTGGATTCATTGGTCTTTTATATCTTTTTTGTGACTCACTTTCCTTCAGTTCAGCTCTGATTTTGGTTACTTCCTGTCTTCTGCTAGCTTTGGGGTTGGTTTACTCGTGTTTCTCTATTTCCTCTAAGTGTGATGTCAGGTTGCTAATTTGAGATCTTTCTAATTTTTTGATGTGGGTGTTTAGTACTATTAGCTTCCCTCTTAACATTGCTTTAGCTGTGTCTCAGAGATTCTGGTATGTTGTATCATTGTTCTCATTGATTCAAAGAACTTCTTGATTTCTACTTTAATTTTGTTGTTTATCCAAAAGTTATCTGGGGACAGGTTATTTAATTTCCATGCAAATGTATGGTTTTGAGCAATTTTCTTAGTATTGATTTCTATTTTTTTTATGCTGTGGTCCAAGAGTGTGATTGGTGTGATTTTGGTTTCTTTGAATTTGTTGAGCATTGTTTTTTGGTCGATCGTGTGGATGACTTCAAAGTATGTGCCATGTACAGGTAGGAAGAATGTACACACTGTTGTTTTGGGGTGGAGAGTTCTGTCAATGTCTATTAGGTTCATTTGGTCAAGTGTCAAGTTCAGTTTCTTTGTAAGTCTCTAAGAATTTGCTTTTTGAATCTGAGTGCTCCTGTGCTGGATGCAGATATATTTAGGATAGTTAGGTCTTCTTGTTGAATTGAACTTTTTACCATTATGTAATGTTCTTTGTCTTTTTTGATCTTTGTTGGCTTAAGTTCTGTTTTGTCTGAAATTAGATAGCGACCTCTGCTTTTTCTGTTTTCTGTTTGCTTGGTACATTTTCTCCATCTTTTTACTTTGAGCTGATAGGTCTCATTGCGTGTGAGATAAGTCTCTTGAAGATAGCATACCATTGAGTGTTGCTTCTTTATCCAACTTGCCACTCTGTGACTTTTAATTGGGATATTTAGCCCTTTTACATTCAAAGTTAATGTTGATATGTGTGGATTTGATCTTGTTATCACATTGTTAGCTGGTTATTATGCAGATTTGTTTGTGTGGTTGCTCAGTAGTGTCAATGGTCTATTTACTTAAGTGTGTTTTTGTAGTGGCCAATGTATTAGGTCATTCTTGCATTGCTATAAAGAAATACCTGAGACTGGATAATTTATAAAGAAAAGAGGTTTAATTGGCTAATGGTTCTACAGGCTACACAGGAAGCGTGGGGCTAACATCTGATTCTGGGGAGGTCTCAGGAAGCTTACAATCATGGCAGAAGGTAAAGGGGGTACAGGGATGTCACATGGTGAAAGCAGAAGCAAGAAAGAATGGTGGGGTGTTATGGGAAGTCAGGGACCCTGAACAGAGGGACCAGCCAGAGCCGAGGTAGAAGAACATAAAATGTGAAGATTTCATGGATATTTATCAGTTCCCAAAATTAATACTTTTATAATTTCTTATGCCTGTCTTTACTGCAATCTCTGAACATAAATTGTGAAGATTTCATGGACATTTATCACTTCCCTAATAATACTCTTATAATTTCTTATGCCTGTCTTTACTTTAATCTCTTAATCCTGTTATCTTTGTAAGCTGAGAATGTACGTCACCTCAGGACCGCTATTGTACAAATTGATTGTAGAACATGTGTGTTTGAACAATATGAAATCAGTGCACCCTGAAAAAGAACAGAATAACGGTGATTTTCAGGGAACAAGGGAAGATAACCGTAAGGTCTGACTGCCTGTGGGGTTGGGCAGAATAGAGCCATATTTTTCTTCTTGCAGGGAGCCTATAAACAGACATGCGAGTAGGGGAAATATCACTGAATTCTTTTCCCAGCAAGGAATATTAATAATTGATACCCTGGGGAAGGAATGCATTCTTGGGGGGAGGTCTATAGATGGCCGCTCTGAGAGTGTCTGTCTTATGCGGTTAAGATAAGGACTGAAATACGCCCTGGTCTCCTGCAGTACCCTCAGGCTTACTAGGATTGGGAAATTCCAGCCTGGTAAATTCTAGTCAGACTGGTTCTCTGCTCTCAAACCCTGTTTCCTGTTAAGATGTTTATCAAGACAATGCGTGCACAGCGGGACATAGACCCGCATCAGTAATTCTAATTTTGCCTTCGCCTTGTGATCTTTATAGCCCTTTGAAGCATGTGATCCTTGTGACCTACTCCCTGTTCGTATACCCCCTCCCCTTTTAAAATCCCTAATAAAAACTTGCTGGTTTTGTGGCTTGGGGTCATCATCATGGTCCTAACAATATGTGATGACACCCCCGGAGGCCCAGCTCTAAAATTTCTCTCTTTGCACTCTTTCTCTTTATTTCTCAGACTGGCCAACACTTAAGGAAAATAGAAATGAATGTACGTTGAAATATTGGGGGCTGGTTCCCCTGATACTGGGGGAGGTGCTACACACTTTTAAATGACCAGATCTTGTGTGAACTCAGAGTGAGAGCTCACTTGTCACCAAGTCATGGCCCAAGCCATTCATGTGGGATCCACCCACTTGATCCAAACACCTGCCTCCAGGCCCTACCGCCAAGATTGGAGATTACATTTCAACATGACATTTGGGTGGGGACAAATATCCAGATTATATCAGCTGGTAATGGTCTTTCTTTAACATATTTAATACTCCCTTCAGGACCTCTTGTAAGACAAGTCTGGTAGTAATGAATTGCCTTAGCAATTGTTTGTCTGACATGGATCTTATTTCTCCTTCACTTATGGAGCTTAGTTCGGCTGATTATGAAACTCTTGGTTGACATCTCTTTTCTTTAAGAATGCTAAATGTTTGCAGCATAATTCACAATTGCAATTATATGGAATCATCCTAACTGCCAACTAACTGATAAGTGGATACAAATATATGGTATCTATCTATCTATCTATCTATCTATCTATCTATCATCTATCTATCTATCTATCCATCCATCCACACACCATGGAATACTATGCATTCATGAAAAAGAATGAAATACTGTCTTTTGCAGTAACTTTGAAGGAACTAGAGTCCATTATCCTAAGAGTAAAAACTTGAACAGAAAACCAAATACAGAATGTTCTCATTTGTAGGTGAGAGCTAAGCTATGGGTACACAAAGGCATACAGAATGGTATAATGAACGTTGTGGACTCAGAATGGAGAAGGGTGGAAAAGGGGTTCAGGATGAACAATTACCTACTGGTACAATACACACTATTTAGGTGGTGAATACACTAAAAGCCCAGGCTTCACCGCTATACAATTCATCCACTGTACAATTCATTCATTCATCATGTAGCTAAAAACCACTTGTACCCCTAAGCTGTTGAGATTAAAAACAAACAAAACAAAACAAAACAAAAAAGAATGCTAAATATAGGCCCCCAGTCTTTTCTGGCTTGTATGATTTCTGCTGAAAGTCTGCTGCTAGCTGGTTCTCTTTGTAGGTGACCTGCCCCTTCTCTCTAGCTTCCTTTAATACTTTTTTCTTTCATTTCAACCTTAGAGAATCTGATGACTATGTTTCTTGGTGATGGCCATCTTATCTAGTATCTTGCAGGGGTCTCTGAATTTCCTGAATGTGGTCCTCTCTAGTGAGGTTGGGGAAATTTTCATGGATGATAGCTTGAAATATGTTTCCAAGTTGCTTGCTTTCTCTCCTTCTCTTTCGGGGATTCTAGTGAGTCATAGATTTTGTCTCTTTACATAATCTCATATTTCTTAGAGGTTTTGTTCATTCTTCTTTAGTTTTTTTCTTTATTTTTGTCTGAGTTATTTTGGATAACCAGTCTTTGAGCTCTGAGATTCTTTCTTCAGCTTCATCAATTCTGCTGTTAATACTTCTGATTGTATTATAAAATTCTTGAAGTGAGTTTTTTGGCTCTATCAAATCAGTATGGTTCTTTCTGAAAATGGCCATTTTGTCTTTCAACTCCTATATTGTTTTATTGTATTCCCTAGAATCCTTGGATTGGGTTTTGGCTTTCTCCTGAATCTCAATGATCTTTGTTCCTATACACATTCTAAATTCTGTTTTTGTCATTCAACCATTTCACTTGGTTAAGAACCATTGCTGGGTAACTAGTGTTGTCATTTGGAGGTAAAAAGACCTCTGACTTTTTGAGTGGCCAGAGTTCTTGTGCTGATTCCTTCTCATATGTGTGGGCTGATGTTTCTTCAATCTTTGAAGCTGCTGTCCTTTGGACAGGTTTATTTGCTTTTATCTTCATTGATGCCCTTGGGGGTTTGATTGTGGTATAAGATGGGTCCTGTTGGCTGGCTTTGTTTCTGGAAGATGTTAGGGGGCCAAGGCTCAACTCAGCACTCCTAAGCTGCAGGCTCTAACTCTGGGGGGCTGGAATGAGGCCCCCAGCTTTGTTCTCTGGCCCCTTGAGGTTAGGAACCAGCCATGCTAGAGGGACAGAGGTATTCTTGGGCCGCTGGTCACGACACTCTGATGGGTGATACCAGCCAAAGAACTTTGTCAGGGTGATGGCAGCAGGATCCGTGTGTGTTTGTGTGTGTCAGCAGCAACAGCAGCAGCAGCATAGCAGGGTGCATGCTTGTTGGCTGGGGTAGGGTCCTGGTGGCTGTGAGGCTGAGGGCCACCACGTGTGTGTGTTTGTGCTAGTGGTGGTGGCAGTGTGGGGTGGGAGGTGGGGCCTGTGTGCCTGTGTTCACACTGGCAATGGCAGCATGGCTGGGGCAGGGGTAGGCTCATGCCTGCAGTAGTAGCACAGTGAGGTTCACATGCACACATGCAGCAGCGGGGGAGGGGAGGTGAGCTCCGCCCACACACACATGTGCTGGGAAAGTGGTCGGGGGTTGGCTGTGAGCAAATGTGTGCTGGTAAAGTGGCATGGGGAAGGCTGCCACAGAGGGAGGGTGTGGTGGGCTGATGTTCATCAGCAGGGGCCACTCTGCTTGAGTGCTCTGATGGTCAGGTGCAGTCTGCTGGTGAAGGAACTATGATGCAGGTCCCCAGGAGGCATGCCAGTTGGGTATCCAAGGCTGCACTGAAAGCAGGCATGGGCAGGCTGGGGCCCCAGGAGAGGTCAGCAGACAGGAGGGCACTCAGATCAGACTGGCTTGTCTCACTGGCAAGACCATCCTGCTCTGTTGAAATTGGACAGTTCCCCTAAGGCTAAAATCTCCTAGGAGATCATGGTGAGCCTTGTGTTATGGGCATCCCCAGCTGTGCTCCACCACAGACATTCCCACACTAAACCCTCTGGGCTCTACACAGGCTGGAGTCCTGCCCTTACTACCTCTCTAAGCAGCTCCCCCTGCCAGCTCAAGTGTCTTTGAGGTTGTGGGGTCTCCTGCTGCCAGGATTCTAGAGGTCTGTGGCAAAAGTGGGTCACGCCTTGCCTGCTCAACTCACCTGTTCCCCAGAGTTGTTGGGGGCCAGGAATGTGTCCCAAGGTATGATGGCCCATGCAAGGTTCCCAGCTTTCTCTCCCCTTCAGCCCAGCATCTGTGTCCTCCCTCCATCCACTCTCAGTGCCTTCCCTCAGTGCACCAGTCTTCCCTATGTCACCATCCTTAGGTGGCAGACGTTCCTCCTGGCTGCATCTAGTTAGCCGTCTTACTGAGCTCCTGCAGGTCACAGGATGATAGAGGCTGCAGCAGAGTCACCTAGGGCCTCCTGGAGCAGAAAACATAAAGTAGTGGAGATAGGACCCAAGCTGGGTGAGTAGGTACAAAAAGGCAAAGACTCTGCCAGATAACAATGTTTTGTAGTTTTTAGTTTGCAAATCTTGCATTCTTTTGTTCAATTTGTTCTTAAATATTCATTGCTTTGGATGCCATTATAAAGGAAATTGCTTTCTTAATTTCATTTCATTTTCAGATTGTTTATTGCTAGTAAGTAGAAATACAACTGATTTTTATATATTGATCTTATATCCTGTAACTTTGCTGAACTTGTTAATTAGCTCTAATAGTTTTCTTAAAAATTCCTTAGAATTTCCTATGTACAAATTTAACTTCTTTGTTTCTAACCTGGATACCTTTTATTTTCTTGCCTAATTGCCCTGGCTAGAACCTCCAGTACAATGTTGAACAGAGTTGGCTGAGAAGACATTCTTGTCTTATTCCTGATCTTAGAGAGAAAGCTTGCAGTCTCTCGTCATTAAATATGTTAGTTGTAGGGTCTTTTTTAATAGATGCCCTTTATTGCATAGAGGAAATTCCCTTCTTATCCTAGATTATTGAGTATTTTATCATAAAAGAGAGTTGAATTTTGTCAAATGCTTTTTCTGCATCTGTTGATATGACTGTGACATTTTCCTCCTTTACAATGTAATATGGAGTATTACACTGAAATATTTTCATATGTTGAATGAATGCCAGGTAGGACAAATCCTACTTGGTCATGGTGTATAATCCTTTTTATATATTGCTGTATTCAGTTTGTTAGTGTTTTTCCTGAAGATTTTTGTGTCTATTTTCATAAGGGATTTGGTCTGTAGGTTTTTTTCTTGTGATGTCTTTGGTTTTGTTATCAGGATAATAATGTTGTTCACATTTAATTGTTATGTATGCCTTCAGAGTAGGTGAAAGGCTGGTGCAGTTGTCAGAGGCGTGTGAACCAGAGCAACTCCATCTTGAATAGGAGCTGGGTAAAATGAGGCTGAGACCTACTGGGCTGCATTCTCAGATGGTTAAGGCATTCTAAGTCACAGGATGAGATAGGAGGTCAGCACAAGACACAGGTTATAAAGATCTTGCTGATGAAACAGGTTGCAGTAAAGAAGCCAGCTAAAACCCACCAAAACCAAGATGGCGATGAGAGTGACCTCTGGTCGTCCTCACTGCTACTCTCCTACCAGCACCATGACAGTTTACAGCCATGGCAACATCAAGAAGTTACCCTATATGGTCTAAAAAGGAGAGGCAGGAATAATCCACCCCTTGTTAAACATATAATCAAGAAATAACCATAAAAATGGCCAACCAGCAGCCCTTGGGGCTGCTCTGTCTATGGAGTAGCCATTCTTTTATTCCTTTACTTTCTTAATAAACTTGCTTTCAATTTACTATATGGACTTGTCTTGAATTCTTTCTTGCACAAGACCCAAGAACCCTCTCCTGGGGTCTGGATACAGACCCATTTCCTGTAACATCTTTCTGGCAACCACAGAAGGGACTATAGCACAGAAACCCCTGACTCAAAGGCTAACTTTGGGTAAGTGGTGGGGTCCTGTAACATCTTTCTGCTGATCATGGAAGTGACTATAGTGTGGAAACCCCCAACCCAATGGCTACCTTTGGGTAAGTGGTGGGCCACAGACCTCCCTGGCCTGCCTAGAGGATTTCTCAGTCAATGCTTGTTAACACTCCAGCTTTGCTGGGCCAAAGGCTCTGTCATTCTTTTCTCTTCCCAAACATCTGAGCAGATCCACTCCAGCTTTCTGGTGTTACAGGCAAGGCATCTTGGTTAGTATGTAGACTCAGATCCCATTTCCATCCTTCTCCCAGGAAGATTCTTAGATCCTCTTCAATCCAGCATTCACTGGAAAACTCTATTCCCAGAGGTGTGATCAACAGGGTGCTGAGGAACCATGGTTGCCTTTCCTGTTAATCACAGCCACCTTCCTGTTCTCTTGTAACTGGATCTGGCTTTCCCTGGAGGCTGCCATGGTGGGAAGGTGATGTTAGAGGGGCCTGCTGTGCTTAGTCTGTCTCTGGGTCAGGGTCAGGGCCCCTCTGCCTCTGGCTGCCTTAATCTTCCCTCTGCTAAGACCAGAGTGATTTCAGGCAAGGGAAGCAACTGGGACCCTGAAAACCGTCCCTCTTTAGTCCACTCCCCCATCTGTGCCCCAGTCCTTTCGCTTCCAAGGGGATGCCGTTTTGATTGCTGTTTGTATATTATTAAAATGTTTTTATATTAAAAATGTTTGGTTGGTCTGAAAATTAAAAGAACTTCATTTAGGAAAAAATAATTAAAAAACATCTGAGGATGTTTCTTTAACATCTTTCTTGTGAACCACGGAAGGGACGATACTGAGCAGACCCTCCAATGCAAAGGAAATAGACTGCAGCACTGACTGGCGGACTTTGGGTAAGTGGGGCGCATATACCGGGTAAAGAATGGGATTGGGTTAGAGGCCCAATTTAAAGGAGTTAGAGTCTCTCCTAAGACATAGTGGGTTACAGCCCCCTCTTAATAAAAGGCAAGAACGCCTGACCAACTGGGTTAGAGGCCCAACTTATGAGGGTTAGAGTCCCTTCTAAGATTTAGGGGGTTAGAGGCCCCTGTCGGTAAAGTCCCTCTTGGTAAAGTCCCTTTTGGCTAAGAACGAATTTAGCACTATGGAAATTAATTGCTGTTCTCTTGGAAATAATCTGCTTTGCACTCTTTGCTGATGGCTGTGGGTGACAGGGTTAAGCATGTACAGGATCGGGGGCATGGGGAGCATTTTCCTTCCTAAAAAGGGGAAACTTGAGAGCTGATGGCACTGCTGGAAAAAATTCCTTCATGATCAGCAAGCGGCTGCCCGAACTTTTCAGTGTCGCTGCAATGGGTGTGTCTTTCTCTGGCCTCCCTGAGTGCCTTCCTCACCCTGCCTTAGGCAATCCTTTCTCCTCTCTCTCTTTGTGCAAACTGGTTGAATGAATGGTAAAAATCACTGTTTATCTCCTCTGTAAAGTTTTGATTAATGGAAGAATTAATTCATGAGGCTAGTCTTAAGCTGTAGTGAATTTGGTACGTTTTGTGTGTCTTTCTGTGTTCTATAATGCAGAGGAGTACTTTAGGATAGAACACAGGCCTAAGACACCTACCTGTAAGCCTGCTTTTCAAGACAGCCCAGTAAACCAGTCAGTTACAAACTTTGCTGCAGGTTCCTGAAAAAACTGGATGAGATTTCCTTCCTGTCTTGTATGTCCTTGGGAGCTTGACCTTGTAACCATGTGGCCGTGTTCTCTTTTCACAATGGCAGGCTGGGTTCAGGGTTTGATTCCTGGCTTGGGTATAAGTCCTCTATCTTCTGTCTATGTATTTATATGAATTATGTGTGTGTAATATAAAATAGCTAGATTAATTGGTTTGAAAATAAGTGCTTAAATCAAATATTTTGTCAAAAAAGTTAAAAAGTGTAATGTCTTTTGGTTCATATGACTTAAGTAATCTTTGGGAAATAAAAACAGTTTTAAAGATTATTGGTAAAATAAAAATATTTTCAAAAATGTAAATATTTGGTCTAAATTATGCAGGTCAGATATTAAGTTTCCTAAATGCTTTAAGGTCATAAACTGCTTCTTTGACTTTTAAAAGTTGTTCAATTTATTTTGGAGCATTGATTCTAGATAAGGCCTGGGGACATGTGAAATTAGCCATGCCCCCTAGCTATGCTAAGAAAGTTCTTCATAAAATGCCACTGTGATTCTTAACTATTCAACTTGTCTGCTTTACTGCTAGGTAAGGCCTCAGACACGTGGAGTGCTCTTGTTTGACTGTGTGAGTGAGCTGGTTATTCAGTCATCGTCTCTCTGATTAACACTTCTTTACCTTGGTTTGAGTGGAGATTCTGAAACTCGCTTTGTCTTTGCTGGCTGGTTCCCTGCTGGACTCTCGATAGGGGCATTAGAGGGAGATTGGGAGGCTGGAGGAGGAAGACAGGACATGCTCACTGATTCCTATTTCATTCTCTTTCATTGTGAGTAGCTTCAGTGATGCTTTTCACGGGCAACAGTGACTGGTTCCAGTTTGCAGTTTTCCCCACTCTCAGAAGTAGTCTCATTGGGCCTCCTCAGAGATATCAGCACCAGGGTCACACTATCCTCAGAGATCTGTGTTCCAGTTCCATGTGGGCCCCTCCTCTGAGCCAGAAAAGAAGATATTTTATATGCAATCTCATTGTTAAAAAATATTACACATATATTCTAGCTAGGTTAGATTAACCAATCTTTATTAAGGAAGAAACTGCTAATTTACCCCATAGTGAAGATCGAGACCTACTGACTTGGGGCAGTGACTTATTGAAGACAAAACAAAACAGAATAATATTGGTATTATTTCATTAATTGTATCAATGTTGAAACTGTATTGATTTCATAATAGCTCTGAAGATAAAGTTTGACAAATACGGAAAGGTTCATGGTACCCAAAGACTAAATCTTCCTGGTGCTAGAGGCCACCCTATGAGCAAGCATGGAAATGGGACATGTGACCCAGCCTTAGTAAAATTAACAGGAACCATAGGTCACAAATGACAGTGCTCTTCTATGAGAAGCCTTAAGAAATAATATCTTGTTGGGAGCAGTAGCTTGAGAATTTAAAGAGATCCTAATAGTTAGGCAGGAATATCGTCATGCCTATTCAGCCTGAAGAAGTTACTGATCGGGTCATTAAACTCCTCAGAAAAATAAAGTGGTAAGGATTAGAGAATGCTGCCATGTGCTGCACAAGGAAGTTTTGGTCCATGACAGACTGCATATATGGTGGAGGTCCCATAAGATTATAATGTCATAATACCGTATTGTTACTATGCCTCTTCTATGTTTAGATACACAAATACTTACCATTGTGTTACAAATGCCTACAGTATTGAGGACTGTAACATACTGTGCAGGCTTGCAGCCTAGGAATATGCTTTACTTTGATTTATGTTCAAGTATCATTCTCCCTTAGATTTTGTGAGGTTGAAAGGTAATTGTCTAAACCGGATGTGAATGGAGAGGGGGCCTCCGGAGAGCAAAGGGCCCTCTGTTCCCCTTCCTAATATTAATAGACTATACCATACAGCCTAGGTGTACAGTAGGCTGTGCCATCTTAAGTTTGTGTAAGTGCACTCCATGATGTTCCTGCAACACAAAATCACCTAGCAACACATTTCTCAGAATGTATCTGTCATTAAGTGACACGTGACTATTTGCACTGTTGACCTCAAGTACACAAATAGATCAGACAAGTGGAGAAAGACCTCATTCTACTTCATTCTAATTTAAATGCAGGTGCTGTCCGTAGTTAGGAAAATGTGAAGGAGCAATCAGCCTCCAGTGATATTCAAGTCTAATTAAAAATTCTTCTTGGACTGTTTAGTTCAAAGCTCCCTCTTAATCTTCCAGGAGTTTAATCCTCCACACAAAGTATATGAAGACACAAAAATGTAGAAAGTATGTGAAATAGCTATTATTTAAGTGTGGAATATTAATTTTGTTGTAAGGAGGGGATTTATTCACTGAAATAAACTATATTAATCTGACTCATCACCACAGAAGTCACGTAGGCTCCTCTCTGAGTCAGAAAACGTCAAGATCCTTCTGTCTATTTTTCCTCTTTAGGGACTGCTTGAGTACAGCAAAAGGAGGGGCCAGCAGATTTCAGTTCAAGCATGTTTGAAGCCTGTTTTCCGACATTATTTGTAGAACAAAAAATAAACATAGTAAAATCTCCACTACAAATGATCTCTATAAAATGTAATAACATGATTTAAGTTTATGTATTATTTTCTATATTTTATAAATTGCTGCATTGAACAGCTTTAATAAAAAAATTAAAGTTAGCCTTGAAAATTTTTTTGGTTGTTGTTTGTTTTAATTTACAGACATGATAGTACCTTTTAGCTGTTCCTATACTTGAGTAGCAATCAATTTGGGTGTAAAATATTAGGGTCATAATGTTCTTTATACCTCATCCCACTCTCTCATGGTATTTGTTACTCAGAGAAGAAATCTGAGTCCTGATTATTTCAATTCCTTTGAAGAAACCAAGTTACTTTTTTGTTTATTTAGCAGTAGGAATCTTTTTATTTAAATTTTAAAATTTTCACCTGGAAACTTCCTATTCTAGGTCTCACTTTATGAATTTTTTCCTTGCCCATGTTGAACTCTCAACCTCCAATTTTAGATTTCTTCTCAGACCTGGAAAGCATATTTTTTAAGATAAAATTTTTAATCTTGCTTGTGATCCACCATTCCATTTTATGCTTTAAGGACATCTCTGATTTGTAGATTGGAGTTCTATGATTTGTCCTCCCTTAAATTTCTGAGCTCTTCTAAATGTCTTTATTCATTTCACATTTGGGAATATTTCTGAAGTGAATCCTCTCCATTATTGATTTGATTTTCACACTGTCAAATCTGTCTTTTCTTGCTTCTAGTACAAAACCTGCTGGATTTTTTCTTCTTGCTTCAGTGTCTTGAACCAAGTTTCCTTTTTAAATCTAAGTCTGTTCTTGTTGGGTGGTGGCAGTGTCCTCTCAAATTGTTTCTGGGGTCTCTACACCCCTGTGAGCTCCCAGGCCATGTCTGTGGCAATGCTGAAGGACAAATGCAGGGTGTGGCCCTCCTGGTGATGAAGAGGAGGTGCACCCCAGGTCACCAGAAGCCAAGAGAACCCACGGGGCTGAGCAGGGCAGGATGAAGCAACATGTTCTCACAAAAACCCTGAAGATGAGATATGATTGTCGCAGCCTCTCCCTATGTGGGCCTGACTCTTCACTACACTGAACTGGATGTGAATGGAGAGGGGGCCTCTGGAGAGCAAAGGGCCCTCTGTTCCCCTTCCTAATATTAATGCCTTACTTTGATTTACATTCAAGTATCATTCTCCCTTAGATTTTGTAAGGTTGAAAGGTAATTGTCATTATTACCACAGAAAGGAAAACTGGAGTTCAAAGAAACTTAACTGAGAAGTGAGTCTTGGTCTCTGGATTATTGTGTTGACGTCAGGAGTCAGAGCAACTGGTGATGAAACAGAACCCAAACTCAGCGACTCCCAGGAATGGCCTCATATCCTGTTGTGCAACTTTCCAAAGCCTCTAGGTCATTGCGGTGCCTTGTAGCTGTCCCGGGAGCCCTCAGCAGCAGTTGGAGCTGGTGCACAGGAAGGATGAGGAAGACCAGGCTCTGGGGGCTGCTGTGGATGCTCTTTGTCTCAGGTAAGACAAGGAAGAGGACTGAGCAGGGGAGGCGTTTGGTCCAGGATCTCGGGGAGCCCTTTTCTGTTGAAGCTTCAGAGCACAGGGCCATCCAAGATAGAGCCAACCAGTAGTTATGGCAGACCGTGCTGCTCTACCCAGAATTGGGAGAACATGCAGTGTCTGCACACAAAAGTAAAAGAAGGAGAGAGTCAGGGAAAAAAGATGTCTGTGCATGTCGATGTTGTTAGAGACATGCAAAGCCTAGTATGGGAATAATGATAGAGTAGATCTCATCATGGCATGATCTACAATAAGTTTATTTGATGTTGAAATTTTTTTCTTATATTCCATCATGATGTGTTTGATGTTGACAATCTGTTAAACCCAAAAGACAGAATTGATTTAACAAATATTTCCCAGGGGTCTACTATGGGACAGCAAATATACTACTGCTGAGGACACAGATGTGACCAGAAGAGGCTGGTGCTCATTTTGGTGGAGGTGATCATCCCAGCTCTCCATGGCACGCTGGGGTTGGAGGGCACAGTTGCTGAGGCTCAGCAGAGCCGGCGCATGCCCCAGCTCTTCCTTGTGTCTCCTCTTATGATCCGCACAGCTCACATCTGCACCCAAACCAGAAGCATGCGGGGCTTTATTCACTCCTCCTCCTAATCCTTATGAATAACAGGAGGAAAGTGTCAATATGAGTTAAAAGCGAGGCTTGCCTTGGGAAGGCATGAAAAATCAGGGAGAGGTATCCTCCTGGGCTCTCTACTTTGAGCAAAGTCATGGACAACTGCCTTGAAAAGCCTGTGCTCAGACATTGCTCTGGGTCTTCTTGGAGCTGGGGTGATAATCTAGATGGGCAGAAGGGAGTTAGCTCCTCATGGACAAGTGCATTTCCTTGTGTTTGATTCATGTTTTTCTGAAGGAGAACTGGGAGATGGCAGAGGGCTGAAGGTTATGTACCTGTGTGAGAGAAAACCAGTGGTATATATTTCATTGTGCCCTGTGGGGATAGGTTAGGGGTTAATCTGAATGCTCCTTGCAACTGGATACTTATTCACACTTGGGCCAGGACTTCTCTAATCCCTATCAGACTGTGTTGGACCATGTAGCTCAGTGCTTTAGGTGGAACCAGAGTCCTTGGGTTTGAATCCTGGCTCTAGTACTTAACTATAGTGAGACTTTGGGCAAATCACTTAATCTGTCTGTGCCTCAGTTTCCTTATCTATAAAATGGGGAGAATAATGGTGTCAACTTTTTACTTTATAAAGATTAAATAAGATAGTCTTTAAAAACCCTTAGCACATAATACTTAATAGGTAGTATTTGCTACCCTTTTAATTAACATATTCAAAGGAATTCCCTTCTTGCAATTGTGCACAGACAGCTCAGCAGCCTTCGTTTCTTATTGTCTCCTTCCTTCTGTGAGAGACAGGCAAGTTTGCAAACTCAGTCACCTGTAACTCCCACCTTCCCTGGGGAGCTGGCAAATAAAAGAGATTTATCTGTAACATTAACTTCAGAGGTTAGGGCTTCAGTGGTGGCAACTTGAGGATGGAGTCCGTGTGTCTTCCAAAGAGCCCAGCACAGTGCCTATGATAGAGAAGTCTCCCAGCCAGTCTGATGAGTGAGTGAACAAATGAGGGAACCAGGCTTGGTTTCAGACAACACTCAGCCTCTGGTCAACAGTCTCTTGGAGGCACAGTCCTGACTGGAGTGTGTGGGAGTTGCCCAAGAGGTCTGTTTCCGAGGTTTCCCTAGAAACTGGAGTTTGCTCCCAGAAGAACTGGCTTTCAAGCCTGATTTCACCTTTAAACTCCTTGTGAGTCCCTGAGTTGAGTCTTCCTAAGGTCAGGCAGATCTGTTGGCCTATCCTGGGGTGGGCATGCCAGGGGGCTCCATGAAATAGGAGCCTATTCCTACGTGGTAGAAAGTTTCACATAATAAAGTTTCACATCTCATTGACCTGTGAATCCCAGCAAGAAGCATTTCTATTAATGGCTACAGTAGTCTCAGGGAGGACTCTGATTGGTCCAGCTCAGCCATGTGCTCCTTCCTAAACCAATCAGCCTGGCAGGGAGATGGGGTACTTTGTGTATGTGTGTGTGTGTGTTTTTTTTTTTTTTTTTTTTTTTTAACAGAGTTTTGCCCTGTGGCCCAGGCTGGAGTGCAGTGTTGTGATCTTGGCTCACTGTAACCTCCACCTCCCGGGTTCAAGTGATTCTCCCACCTCAGCCTCCCCTGTATCTGGGACTACAGGTGTGCACCACCATGCCTGGCTAATTTTTTTTTATTTTTAGTAGAGGCAAGGTTTCACCATGTTGGCCAGGCTGGCCTCGAACTCCCGACCTCAGGTGATCCGACCTCCTCATCCTCCCAAAGTGTGGGATTACATGCGTGAGCCACTGTGCCTGGCCCCGAGATGGGGTACTTGGATTGGCAAATCCTGTGTCCTGTGCCCATCCTTGAGAATGTGGGCTGCCCCAACAGTAGAGCCACACAGGATCGTTCCCTTGGAAAGGGGTGCTGTGCTACCCAAGAAGGGAAAAAGGAGTGCCAGGCAGTCAGATATCCATGCCCATCATGCCCTCCAGACGGCTTCCTCACTGTTTGTCCAAAGGTCTTTTGAGCTGATCTCCTTGCCCTGACTTAGGTGAAGTTCCTCAAGCTGTCCTTGGAGCCACTCTCTGCTAGCACCGTGTCTTTGCATTCACTTTTTATGTCATACGCCCTTGTAATCGATCCCTCCCACCATGCTGCAGCCACTCGTGGTCTTAGTACAATATCCCATGTTCTGTCTCCAGGCAGGCAGTTTCTTCCTCTCAAAGTCAGTCTTCCTCTTCTGATCATTTATGAAATTTGATCCTCATGCACCATATGCAGTCTCACTCTTATAGTAAAAAACCTACTCACAGTGGAAAGATCTGAGGTCTAGTGCTGGCTTGCAGGGCAAGTTGTATTTTCTCTGGAGGCCTCAAGAACCTCATCTGAAATATGGGTGGTTGGACAAGAAAAACGGGGGGCTCCTCTCCTTTTTCCCCACCCAGAGAGAGAAAAATAATTCCTCACAGAACCCAATTCTCTTTCCCTGCTTATAGAACTCCGAGCTGCAACTAAATTAACTGAGGAAAAGTATGAACTGAAAGAGGGGCAGACCCTGGATGTGAAATGTGACTACACGCTAGAGAAGTTTGCCAGCAGCCAGAAAGCTTGGCAGATAATAAGGGACGGAGAGATGCCCAAGACCCTGGCATGCACAGAGAGGCCTTCAGAGAATTCCCATCCAGTCCAAGTGGGGAGGATCATACTAGAAGACTACCATGATCATGGTTTACTGCGCGTCCGAATGGTCAACCTTCAAGTGGAAGACTCTGGACTGTATCAGTGTGTGATCTACCAGCCTCCCAAGGAGCCTCACATACTGTTCGATCGCATCCGCTTGGTGGTGACCAAGGGTGAGTGGCCTGGGACTTGGGGGGAAAGAAAGGCCAGGTGAGGAAAGGGGCAGTGGTGGTAGCATCAGCAGAGCTGGGGTTCAGGATTCCCAGCAGTCTGTCTTCCTCCCAGGACCTCTTTATCTCTCATCTAAGGTCCAGTAGTAAGTAGAACCTTCCATGCATGAGATTCTCCTTGGATAGCACAGCCTAATTTCGGGTGCTGTGGTAGGAATTGGGGTACAATTAAGGTGAGTGGTAGATTTGGGATAATTTAGTCCCATTCTTTGTTCTCCACTTAGAAGTCATGTCCTGACTCCCCCTCCCAAGGATGCGTTTGGTGGCATGCCTGTGTGCTTCTGAAGCAGCCCCTCTCACATCTTTCTGTGGGCACAGACCACCTGGGGATCTTATTTCAAATGCACACTCCAACTGAATGGGTACAGGGTGGGACCCAGGGGTCTGCATCTCTATTGATCTCCCAGGTGATGCCAATGCTGATGGTCCATGGCTCCCATTTTGGGGGAGCAAGTCTCCAGAGCTCATTTTGTGTCCCCTTGTACACAACTCTATCTCACTGGATAGGAGAGGGGGGTTTACTTATCTGTACCCTATTCATTTCAGAACTGCTTGAGGGAAGCACCTGTGCCTTCCTGGGCTCTGCACCCCTAGCAAATAATGTAGTTTCTGACACAAAGTAGGCCCTCAGGAGATGTTGCATTAAGGAATGAATTATGGAAGACAGAGGAAAGGGAAGCAGGCTCAAGTTCCCAGCACCTGGGGAATTCTAAGCCTGAGGAAGACAAGGTGCACACACAATATATTAATAAAAGATAACTTCTAAAGCAATATGCCATAAGCCAGGTGAACGAAAGGCAGAGTGAATCAAGTAAGCCTGGAATTATTCTTGGAGAAGGTTGGGGCACATGAATTGGTGAAGAACAGAAGGCAAGTTCATTTCCAACAGTACGAATGGCAAAAAATTCCTTTCTTCTTCTCTCTTTCTGCTCTCCCTCACTTCCTGCCCTTTTTTTCTTCTTTCCTTTTTTCGATTTCTGACTCAGGTTGACTCCACAGTATTTCTTTGGCTTTAGCAAAGGAAAACTTTGCATTTGGGCCATGCTCATTTCCCTCCTCAGCTTCATTTACTGTACCACCTACCCGTCCATCAACTCATCCACATTTTCATCCATACATCCATACATCCATTCACCCACCCATCCACCCCTTCATCATCCATCTGTCCATCCATCCATCCAATGTGTCTTCTTGCAGGTTTTTCAGGGACCCCTGGCTCCAATGAGAATTCTACCCAGAATGTGTATAAGATTCCTCCTACCACCACTAAGGCCTTGCACCCACTCTATACCAGCCCCAGAACTGTGACCCAAGCTCCACCCAAGTCAACTGCCGATGTCTCCACTCCTGACTCTGAAATCAACCTTACAAATGTGACAGATATCATCAGGTATGGTTTCCAGGTCCCTGGGCCCCTGGTTTGGACACTGAGCCCTTTGTTTCCCAGTCTGTGTGCTGAGAGGATGTGAAAGTGAGGGAAAGGGGAGGGTGGGGCAGGAGCAGACTTGAGTCACATTAGTCTGGGTAGAAATGTCCAGGGGAAGAAGGAAGTGGTGATGGAGAATAGGGGAGGCTCTCAGCCAGGCTGTCCTTCTCCCCAGTTCACCTTCTTTGTTTCCTTGCAACCTGAGTATTAAAGAGAGGGAAATGGCATCTTCCCCAAGTTCCAGTGGAGCTCATCCAACCCCAGGGGCCTGATGGGCAGTGGGAAAGCACTCTGAGTGAGGGGCCCTGGATCTAGTGTTGGCCTGACTAACTGAATGTGACTTTGGGTGAGTCAGGAACCCTCTCTGGCTTTAGCTTCCTTGACAATTCAGTAGGCATGGTAGAAACCCAAAGCTGGAAGACATTGTCCACCTAATAACTCTCAGCAGGAGCTGGAGCTGGGGCTAAATGCAGTATTGGTTTTTGCCTTATTGTTTTTTAAATAATATTGTTGCATGTGCCCAATTATAGATAAATAGAATCAGAATTTTTGCAGATGATGTCCCTCTCCGTATTTTTAATAAGATGTTTAGGAGATTTCTAATGTGTAGGCAAACTTAAGAACCACTAACTTAGCAATTTCACACCTCTTTACAGTTATTAAATGTTGATTTATATTAGAATGTGTTTATCATTAAATACTGAATTATCAGGATGGAAATACTTTTCCACATCACCACTAGTCTAACATGTCTTTTTTCTCATATTCTCTTCTAGTCTTTATTCATGTTTATACATATTTTAATATGGCAGTTAGTCTAATTATACATGTTTTTATTCTTTTCCCTGCTGAAATTATTCTTTGATGCTGCTACCTAAATTTCATAAATATAATTTCAATGAGTGCATATTTTTCTATCAATTGGGAAAGCCATAACTTACATAACCATTGGCCTGTTCTTAGACATTGATATAGTGTTGATAACTCTGAGATAAACATATTCTTGCAGATATATTTTTCTTCTTTTAAATAATTAACTCGAAATTTCCATGAGATAATTTAAACACTGATATCATTTTGTATACAAATAGCATCTACCAATGGTCTTCCAAAAGATTGGAAACAATTTGCAGTGTGATCCATTATGCATAAATAAAGCAGTGTCACGGCAGGCTTACAGACATGGATTTAGTCTTTTAAATCATTAAATAGTGTGAGTTAAATCACATTCCTGCTAAAACAAATGTGAACTGGTGCCTGCTCTAATTTCTCTATGAGTGTAGACTCCACCTCCATATGGGTAGTGGCAGTGCCTTTTTCCCCATTACGTTGTTTGGGGAACAAAGTGCTCATTAAACTTCTGTGGAATAAATCAAACGAATGATCTACTAAGAGTCAATGTTTTTTTTTTTTTTCCTCTACTTTCATTTTGCAATACATAAGTTAAGAGAACATAATCTTTGCCCATATTCTTACTTTTACCGGAAGGAGGGCCTTAAGTGTAAGCTGTCCAGGTTCTGGGCCTTTTAATCAAAGTATTGGAGAAGACGCACAAAGTAACAAAGGAATGAAGCAGTGAAAGCAGGAATTTATTTAGGCGAGAAAGCGCTCCCCAGGGTAGAAGTGGCCCCACGCAAGTGGCTCAAGGGCCAAGTTACAAAGTTTTCTGGGTTTTAAGTACTCCACGTGAAGTTCCTCCCAGTTACCCCTTATCTAGATGAAGCATTTGGTTTGTGGCTAACTAAAGGCTGAGGTGAATTGGCGCCCTCTGTGGGTAAAGGGATGGTCGTCTCTGCTTGGCTCAGGGCCAATCTGACACTCTCCCTTTCCATCTGAGACGTGGTGGAAGGGGGAGGGCTGTAGGGAGAGTAGCCTTCGATTCTTTGCTGCTGGGGCATGGGGAGATGGGGTTTTTCCTTTTGTTTTAGCTTTAGAAAGTTTATGTTAATTGGCCTTAGGTTCCCTGACCCCAGCCTCAGGAGTTTTCCTTTTGATCCAGCTATGGGAAGTCAGCACGAATCCATCCTAGATTCCTTGCCCCTAGACCTTGGTGTTGCTCCATGATTCAGCATGAATTGGTCTTACGTTCCTGCCTCCAGACCCTATTCTCCTGCCTTGCTGCTAGAGACTGCATCTCTCTTTTATCTGTTAACTTTATCTATCATCTAATATGAACTATCCTTTCAGCCAAAGTCCAGTCTGGAAAGTGGAATCCACACTAGCTGTTTGAAAAGAAGAAGCTTTTTTTCTTTTTCTTTTCTTTTCTTTTTTTTTTTGAGACAGGGTCTCACTCTGTCAATCAGGCTGGAGTGGAGTGGCACGATCATGGCTCACTGTAGCCTCAACCTCCTCCCACCTTTGCCTCCCAAGTAGCTGGGACCACAGGTGCATACCACCAGGACAGCTAATACTTTTTATTATTTTTGTAGAGATGGGGGTCTCCCTGTGTTGCCCAGGCTGATCTCGAATTCTTGGGATCAAGTGATCCTCCCACCTCGGCCTCCCAAAGTGCTGGGATTACAAGTGTGAGCCACCACATCCAGCCATGAAACAAAGGAATTTAATGCAGGGAATTGTTTGCCCAGGTGATGGAAGAGCTGAGACGCTATCCTGGGGATGGAGAGGCACTGCAGAGGTAGCCACTATCACCCTATCTCTAGGTAGTTTCCCCAGAAGCAAGCTGTAAAGTCTTGTTAAAATGTTTTAGGACTAGGTGTGGTGGCTCACACATATAATCCCAGCACTTAGGCAGGCTGAGGTGGGAGAATCACTTGAGCCCAGGAATTTGAGATTAGCTTGGGCAACATAGCAAGACTCCGTCTTTACAAAAAAATAATAAAAAAATTAGCAGGGCATGGTGGCATGCACCCATGGTCCCAGCTACTCGGGAGGCTGAGGCAGGAGGATCACTTGAGCCTGGGAGATCAAGGCTTCAGTGAGCTGTGATCAAGCCACTGTACTCCAGCCTGGGCAACAGAGCAAGATCCTGCTCTCTCTCTCTCTAAAAAAAAAAAAAAAACAAAGACAAAAAAACAAATGTTTTAGGAAGTGATTTCTGGCAAAGCCATTGAGGAAGTGGGACCAGGAAGGGAAGGAAGCCAAGCAAGGGTGTCATAACCAAGGGGTATCTCACAGGATAACTCTGGCTCAGTCTTGTTAAGGAGCTCTGGGGACTCCTGGGTCACATTTGGAGTTGTCCCTATAAGGAGCAGTAACTGAGCAAGGGCAGCTCTAACCAAGGCCAAGCACATGAATTCCTGGCCCTTCAGGGGTTTGGTAGCTTGTGTGCAGCCTCGAAAAAAATGCAGATGGTGGCCTGTTGGGAGTGGACATGCCCCAGGAGTTCAGCATAGGAAAATGGTAAAGCACTCAGAGTGGATAATGCAGAGCACTGGCAGGAGAGACTTGGGGAGGAGGTGCAGTGAGCAGAGCCCGGAAGCCAGGACATTCAGGTTGCAGCACTGGAATCGGGGCAGATGCTGAGGATGCTGAGTGCGCCACCATGTGAGGGGTGAGAGAGATGCTGGCTCCCTGCCCCTTGCTGCCTGTCTCTCTGCCCCATCCCTGCCCCCGTCTCTGCCCCCTGTCCCCCACCAGTTGCTGAACTCGACCAGTCAGGCTTGGGAATGTAGTCCCCTGTGCTACAAGTCAGGGCCCTTGAATGGGGGTGGATTTCAGGCAAATAGGCAGTTTTCTGCTTTCTAGCTCCTTTATGCCGTTTCCCTCTTTGCTAGTTTGTGCATGTGGTTTTAAGTTTTGTATAGGTGGGTGTGTTGATTTTAAATCAATTGCTTTGCTTTATTTCTTAATGTGTTTGATTCTATTTCCTGGTGACTTTTCTTGGATTGTTTTTTTTTTTATTTTATTTAAATGTTTAGTCCGGGGGAAGATTTATTCTGCTACATGCTATAAACTGTAGAAAAGCCTACACCGTTATCACGTTGCTGTCCAGATACTGCAAGACTATTTACTAAATGATCCTCCTGCCTCTCCAAGTAGCTGGGACCATGGGTGCATGCTACCATGTCCAGCTTATCCACTGGACCTCTGATTTCCTTAGACATTACGTTCCTGCATAGCACTGGCTCTGCATCTGGCCTTTCTGTTCCATTGCCATCTGTCTGTCCCTGTGTCTTACCATGCCACATCCTTGTGCTCTCATCTGCTTGCATGTCTGCTGATGGAACTGGCCAAGTGCCCTCACTCCTTTGCATCTTTTTATTATGATACCTATTGATGTTTACCCAGAAACCTTAGAATCATTTCGCCAAAATCTATAAAATTCATGATGAGATTTTCACTACGGGTGGATTCTTCTTGGTTTATAGGTGAGGAAACCGAGCTAAAGAGGTGAGATGACCATCCCAGTAGGCAGGGTACGGTACTGAGAATAGAGAGCGGGTTTCCTGGCCAGAGTCCTCTCTCCCTACCACATCACAGGAAGGAGGATGGGCTGATCAGCCTGACTGTCTCCCTCCAGTGCCTCTCCTGGACAGGGACCTATACTCTCCACTGAATTGTTTCTAATCAGTAGTTTTTGGCAATGAGACAGACTGAAAAGCACAGGGTCAGGCAGTGCGGGAAAGGTGGAGCAAGGATCTAGGCAGAGGAGAGTGGGACATGAAGGCATTTTCTAGAGGGAACATGTGCGTGTGGGAGAGACTTTGCCAGCAGTAGCGTTCAGCCTCTTGTCTCCCGCAGGGTTCCGGTGTTCAACATTGTCATTCTCCTGGCTGGTGGATTCCTGAGTAAGAGCCTGGTCTTCTCTGTCCTGTTTGCTGTCACGCTGAGGTCATTTGTACCCTAGGCCCACGAACCCACGAGAATGTCCTCTGACTTCCAGCCACATCCATCTGGCAGTTGTGCCAAGGGAGGAGGGAGGAGGTAAAAGGCAGGGAGTTAATAACATGAATTAAATCTGTAATCACCGGCTATTTCTAAAGTCAGCGTCTCACCTTCCTGCCCACTGCCCTCGTTCCTCTAATAATCTTGGGTGGGCATTTGTGCCTCAGAAAAGAAGTTACAGCCCCAAACATGCTTGGTCCTTCATTCCACCAGCCACTTGGGGTTGGCATGAAATACAGACAGTTCAATGCTTTTCACCGTAATTCTCTTGTGGGGGCTGTGACATGCAGAAGGCACACCTGATACTTCTCCTGCTCAGTTTTGCCCTGGACCATACAATTTGGCCTGACCTGGACAGAGCTCCCACTACAGAAGCATCCTGCTCGCCCCATGCTGGGACTTCCTCTTTCTAGCATCAGACACTTGGGTTTCATGCTTATGTGTGGTTCTTTCCAACACTCCCAGAAAAGGGTGTTGAAGATTGTGGAACCTGGAGAAATAAGACATCGTGGTGAGAAAGTGCATCCTTCTCAGAGAAAAGAGTTAAACTGAGTATCTTCTCCTGGGGAAATACTGGCAGGCCGAGATGGGATCCATAGGAGAGCAACAACAGACCATGTCAGACATCCTGTGTGCATTTATCGCTGGATCCTGAAAATAGCCCCGTGAAGGCAGAAATGTATGTGACTAGAACGAGGCCACATGAATAAGCCACTGCCCACTGGCAGGAGTGAAAACTGAAGCGCTCCTTACCTGAAGGACCCCAAAACCATATAGAATAGAATAACCAGGAGTTCCGCCTGTGTCTAAATGCCTCTTTTCCTGTATCACACAAAGGTCAGGGATGGCGGGGTAAAAGCTCTCCCCCTGGGAGGCTTCTGGAGGCTGTCCCCATGTGCTTGCCTAGTTCCCCACTCTGCCCTCCTCCTCTTCTCTCAGTCTGCTCCTGGAACACCTGCCTCAGTTTCCATGCTCTCTCCAGTGCCCTCCCCGGTGAAGCAGGTAGGTGTTCAGGCCACCACAGAGACAGTCTCTGTGGGAGATTGTCTTGCAATCTCCCACAGATTTCAATCAGGATTTTGTTATTTCCTACTTTGAGCTTTAAAGGGAAATGGGCCTCATGGGTGGGGAAAGGATGGTGGGTCCTTCCAGCCCAATTTAGTGATGCCCAGGTCAGATATTATCCTCAGTTCCCAAGAGCAATCATACTTTTCCACACATACCGTGTGTCTCATGTTAGGTAAATGTATTTTTACAATGAGCACCACTTCTGTGGAAAAAGTTCCCTGCACGGGGAGGTCCAGCTTCCAGACTGCTCCATCACATAAGGACTTCCCCATTGCCCTGAATGCTGCTCTGTCAGAACCTGCCCAGGTAATGGTAATGACCCTAGAGAGATGATTTCTGAACCGCAATTTTGAGCCCATTAGAAGGTGTGTGGTGGGCATTTATTTCATCCTGATGCTCTGGTGAGAATCTTCGCAGACGCACTAGATCCAGAAGCTGTTAATCTCGGTGCATTTATTTTCCTACCTAAAAGAACCAAGCAGCTCAGAGGCAGTGACTGTACAGGATGCAGTGTTTATAATAATGCTGAGCTTGCTGGTCTGGAACCCCACACTTTAGCAATCCCAGCGTTGCTCCTGTTTATGAAGTTGACAAAGTGACCAGGGCAAGGGGGTATTATCATTAAATACACTCTAGGAGAGGCAGAACACATGAGGGCAATGTTTTTCAGAGGTCTTTAGGCCACCGCATCAGATTCTCCTGGAGCATAAAGCAAATGCTTTATGAGTCCAGGGCCCCTGCAGACCTACTGTATACTAGTATACAGCTCCCTCTTAGTGGATCTCAAGCTTGTTTCCAAGAAGTCATTACACTCCTTACCAAAGCCCATGACACATTCATAGAGATTCATCCAGACATAACCCACTGCATGGTCCAGTGCATGCTTGTGTGCTTAACTTATTACAGATCAAGTGTTATTTAAGTCCAACATATTAAACGTGCCTGAAATATTATATGCACTAAATCGGAAGACAAATGGCCGTGCTGGATACTCTCCCATTTGCCCTTACAGGCCACGCCATGCTCCATCCTCCCCATCCTGCCTGGGAACCTGACCAATGTGGCTAAACCAGCAGGCTCCCTGGCTGCCAGCTTCTGGCTGGTTGAGCCAATGGGAAGCATGAGAGGAGAGCCGAGGGTGGGGAGACAGTCAGATCAGGGTTTCTGTCCTCAGGGCTCCCTCCCTGGCAGGTGGTGGCAGGAGTGGCTGCATTCCCCTCTGAAGGCTCCTTCAAACCTCTCAGCAAACAGCTCCCATCTCCAAGTCCAGCCACCTGTTCCCTCCTCTCCTCTGTAGGCCCAGCAGTGGGAATGACCCACCACTATTGCCAGCCTCAGCATACTGAAGCACCCCTTACTGGATTCCCTAAATTCTATGCACATGTTTATTAAATGCTCCTCAATTACCCAGTTTCAATGAGCCAGCGGTGTCTTGCTGTTATCTTGACTGATACAATAGTGTTGTGTGGCTAACGACACAGGTCTTGGAGGAAAACCATGTATGCGTTTGAATCTAGCTCTGCATCCTTGCAGGGTGTCTGATCCTGGGTGACTCAGTTAACCTTCTGGGCTTCAATATTCCTCCTTGCCTTAATGAGCATGATAGTGCCTAACCATGCCAGTGATGATTTTGGATGCTGACAACAGAATCCAACTCTGGCTATCTAAAACAGCAAGGGAATTCTAGGGGGATATCAGTAACTCAGAGTTGATGAGAGGCTGGGGGATCGGGTTTAGAAAATGGGCAGAAGCCAAGAGATAATGGACAGCAGAGGCCACATGAGACAGTCTGGACATGTTGCCATCAATGCCACTGCCCTGGATACTGGAGGCCACCATGCTATTCCTAGACTCTGAATCCTTAAATTGCCTCTGAGTAAGTAATCTGCAACTGGCCCTGCATTTGAGCCTCATCCGCAGATCTGGGGTCCTGGGCAGAATCATGCATGTGGCCAGGCTTAGGTCAAGTCACGTGCCTGCAGCACAGCTGCCGGGAGAAGGGTGGGAGGAATAGCTGCTTCCATCCTTAATAGAAGGGGAAGCAAAGCTCTGCATCTGGTGAAACTCACACATTGGGGCCTGTCCCCCCAAAAGAAAAAGGTGTTTGGTACTGGAGAGTCAAAAGATGACACACCTCCATTATACCATCTCCCAATGTTGACAGGATCCAAGGAGACGCCTGAGTAAAGCACCTGACACACAGTAGGACTTCAATCCATGGTGGTTATTGCTATTACTGTTATAACTGGGGTCTCCATGCCTGTGCCTGGACAGGTTAGCTCAGGGAAGCCCATACCTGGTACTCAGGCAAAGCCCCTGAGTCACCGAGACGTACTGCAGTGTCCATCTTACCTATATGCAGCTCTTGCAGACATGGTCAACTTGGACTCCTTGCCTCAGAACCACCTAAGCTGTTGCTAAAATACAGATTCCTGGGTCCTTTCCCAGATCTGCCAAGTCAGAATATCTGGTGGTGGAGCCTGGGTGTGTATGTGTGCCACACTTCCTGAGTGAAGCCACGTGCCTGTCCTTGGGAACCATGGTGCGGGGTGATATTAAAGAGGGAGGATGTAGCAGAAAGGCTTGAACCCGGCCTTGGGGGATGAACAATATTTGTTTGCGCAGCACCATTTCACAGGGAGACTGGGGTGCAGGCTTGCGGGTTGTAGGGGTTAGTGGTCAGTGATGAGGAGGTTGGTGGCCTGAAGGGGTGAGTGACGCAGTGGGGACCTCAGGTGGGTGGGTCTAGACTCACCATGGTGCAGAAAGGGAAGCAACTGAGTGTTCCCATCAGGACTGTGACATCATGATGGCAGGAAGGAAGCTGTCACAAGGGTGGCCAGCCTGCCTCTCTTCTTCTGCATCTTCCTGAGCTGTTCCCCGAGTCACACTTCCCCCAAGGTTTCTCAATTGTAAAGTAGCCACCCAACCTCGTGGGGAGATGGTGACCGCGTATGTGGAGCAACATCCTGTAGCAACTACAAGAGGCCCTGGGCCAGCCGGCAGACAGCACATCTGGGTGGCAGATAGAGTGGAGGGGGCAGGGCTCTGGGGGTGGCCCTGGCTGCTGCTGCTGCTGCTCCTGCTGCTGCAGGTAAGGAGAGTGGGTAAGCAGGCTGGGGAAGAGGGGACCAGGGAAAGGGATGTAGACAGCCCAGCAGAAGTGCCCACTAATGGGAGTTTCCTCTCATATCTTTGGGATGGACTGGAATGGGATCAGGTAATGTGGTACAAATGGGAAAGGGAAAGGAGGCAATGCATGCAGACGGTGCCTGTCCAGCCTGACCCAGGAGGGACTGGGCGATGGAACAGAAGCTGGAGGTCCCTCTACTGCATCTTGAAGTTGAGAGAATTAGGTGGATTCAGCAGAGCAATCCCCCAGCACTGTGCTGATATCCTGGGAGATGTAAAGAAAAGCGAGACAGAGTCTCCCCTTAAAAAAGCATTCACTCACTGTGCAGAGGAGGCGTTAGTAGAGCAAAAGGTAAATAACAGCAAAAAGACAGGCAGTAACATGAAAACAAAACGTCTGTGGAAGTCACTCTAGCAGGGCACAGAAGGGAATGTGGAGAAGAAGACAAGAGTTCTGGAATCAGACAGGGCTGGGGCAAATCCCGTCTCAGCCATACTCATGTATGTGACCTTGAGTAAGGTTTCTAACCTCTATTAGGCTCAGTTTCCTCATTGTAAATGGAACCGACTCACAGGTATCAGAGGGTTGTCTTAAGAATTAAACAGTGGATGTATGGAAAGCCCTTGGCTCAGTATTTAGGGCCTAATAAGTGCTTAATAAATGTTATGATGGGAGATGATGATGATGGAACCAGGTGTAGGGTGATCCGTGATATTTAGGGTGAAGAGGAGATAGAGACTAGTGCCAGCTACAACTGTTCAGGTTGACTGCCCTCTGGGACCAAATGGGAATATCCATCCCATTTGGGAGAAGACAGAGAAGAATGGGAAGAGCATCTGTCTTGGGGACACCAGGAGCTAATACAAAGAACTGTGTGAGGCCAAGTGCTATGGCTCACACCTGTAATCCCAACACTTTGGGAGGCTGAGGTGAGAGGATGGCTTGAGCCCAGGAGTTCGAGACCAGTCTGGGCAACATAGTGAGATCCCTGTTTCTAGAAAGAACAAAAAGTTAGCTGGGCATGGTGGCACACGCCTGTAGTCCCAGCTACGTGGTGGGGGCTGAAATGGGAGGATCACTTGAACCCAGAAGGTCAAGACTGCAGTGATTGCACCACTGCACTCCAGCCTGTGTGACAGAGCAAGACTCTGTCTCAAAAAACAAAGACAAAAACAAAAGAACTGTGTACCAGAAAGCAAAAGCCATGCCTGGGCCACCATATGTGGAATAGAAAATGGGTGGTAAATCTGGTGAAGTTCTTTTGTACCTTTTTATGATGAACATTTTCCAGTCTACGAAATGTAGAAAGAGTAGTCACAGTCAACTCATCACGTAGATTCAAACTTCAACCATGATGGATATTTGCCTTATTTGCTCCATATGGGTAGGAATCTTGCTAAGATAGATATATATATATATATATATATATATATATATATATATATATATATATATATATATATAATATCATATATATGTGCAAACAGACACATATATGATTGCAGAACTATTTAAAAATAATCACAGAAATACTTAATCACTCCTACATGCTTGACAGAGGAGCTAGGAATACTCTTTGTCTGTGGCGCTGTGTCTGTGTTGTGGTCTGAGGTTGGGGATGCAGAGGTGAGAGAAGAAATCATGTTTGCTCAGTGAAGTGCTTGACTTGTCATTCCCAGATTCCAAGCTGTAGGTGACATGGAGGAGCAAATGTGCCTGCTAGAAGGACAGAATCTGACCATGGCCTGTTCTTACAGCATCATGAATTATGCCTCCAGCCTGAAGGCCTGGCAGTGGGGTTGGAGCCAGGGTCCCCCAGAGACTCTGGTGCTCATGGAGACTAGAAACAAAGACCTAAACTATATAATTGGAAGCCAGGTAACACCATGCCTGCAGCTTTGTTCTTTTTGCTTAGAATTTTTTTGGCTATTTGGGTTCTTTTTGGTTTCCATGTGAATTTTAGGATTATGTTTTTCTAATTCTGTGAAAAATAATATTGATATTTTGATAAGGATTGCATTGAATCTGTAGACTGCTTTGGGCAGTATGGTCATTTTATTTATTTATTTATTTATTTATTTATTTATTTATTTAGAGATGGAGTCTCACTCTGTCACCCAGATTGGAGTGCAGTGGCGTGATCTCAGCTCACTGCAAACTCTGCCTCCCAGGTTCAAGCAATTCCCCTGTCTCAGCCTCCCAAGTAGCTGGGATTACAGGCACACACCACCATGCCTGGCTAATTTTTGTATTTTTAGTAGAGACAGGGTTTCACCATATCGGTCAGGCTGGTCTCAAATTCATGACCTCAGGTGATCCACCCACCTCAGCCTCCAAAAGTACTGGGATTAAAGGCATGAGCCACCACGCTCAGCCTATTTATTTTTATTTTTAATAGTAATCCTATTAACTGAAGTATGGTCATTGTAATGATACTAATTTTTTTGATCCATGAGCATGAAATGTTTTTCCATTTGTTTTTGTCATCTATAATTTCTTTCATCAGTGTTTTGTAGATCTTTCACCTCCTTGGTTAAATATATTCCTACATATTTAAATTTGTTTGAAACTATTGTATATGGGATTGCCTTCTTCATTTTATTCTCAGCTATATCATTATTGGTGTATAGAAACACTACTGATTTTTGCACATTTATTTTGCATCCTGCAACTTTACTAAACTCATTTATCAAATCTGAGAGTTTTGTGGTGAAGTCTTTAGGCTTTTCCAGATATAAGATCATGTGATCAGCTAAGAGTAGTAATTTGACTCCCTCCTTTCCAATTTGGATGTCTTTTATTTCTTTATCTTACCCAATTGCTCTGGTCAGGACTTCCACTACTATGTTGAATAGGATTGGTGAAAGTAGGCATCCTTGTCTTGTTCCAGGTCTTAGAGGAAATGCTTTCAACTTTTCCCCATTCAGTCTGTTGGCTGTGAGTTTGTCATATACGGCTCTTGTCATTTTGAGGTATGTTCCTTTGATGCCTAGTTTGTTGAGGGTTTTTAATTATGAAGGGATGCTGAATTTTTGAATGCTTTTTCTGTGTCTATTGAGATGATAATACATTTTTTGTCCTTAATTCTTTTTATGTGCTATATCACATTTATTGCTTTGCATTGCGGAACCATCCTTGCATTCCTAGTATAAAACACATTTAATCATCGTGTACTTTTTTTTGATGTACTGTTGGTTTTTGTTTGCTAGTTGTTTTGTTGAGAAATTTTGTGTCTATGTTTATCAGGAATATTAGTATGTAGACTTCTCTTCTTTGTTGTGTCCTTGTCTGGTTTTGGTATCAGGGATCTATTGGCCTCGTAGAATGAGTTATGAAGAATTCTCTTCTCGTTGATTTTTTTTTGGAAGATGTCTTTTTGAGGAGGATTAGTAGAATTCAGCTATGAATCTATCTGGTCCTGAGCTTTTCTTTTTTTTTCTTTTATTCTTTTTTTTTTTTTTTTTTCTGAGATGGAGTTTTGCTCTTTTTGCCCAGGCTGGAGTGCAATGGCAAGATCTCTGTTAGGTAGAAACCTAACACGTTTCACTTGTTTCTAAAATTTTTTAAATTTCTAACTTAATTTCTTCATTGGTCCAGTGATTTTTTTGGGGAGTATGTTAATTTCCATGTATTTGTATAGTTTCCAAAGTTCCTCTTGGTATTGATTTCTAGTTTTATTCCACTGCGATCCTAGAAGATACTTTATATAATTTCTATTTTAAAAAACTTATTCCACTGTGATGTGGAATAAATTTTGATGATCATAGAAGATACTTCATATGATTTCTATTTTTAAAAATTTGTTGAGACTTATTTTGTAGCCTACTATATGGTCTGTCTTGGAGAAGTTTCCAAGGGCTGCTGAAAGAATGTATATTCTGCAATTGTTGGGTAGAATGTTCTCTAGATGTCTGTTGATTTGTTCTAATGTCCAGTTATGTCCAACGTTTCTTTGTTGATTTTAGATCATTTTGTAGATAATCTGTTTAATACTGTGAGTGGGGTGTTGAAGGCCTTCATTATTATTGTATTGCTCTCTATCTCTTTAGGTCTAATATTATTTGTTTATGAATCTAGGTGCTCCAGTGTTGGGTACATATATATTCAGAATTGTTTTATCCTCTTGCTGAATCAATCCTTTTATCAGTATATAATAACCTTATTTGTCTTTTTATGTTGTTTTTCATTTAAAGTCTGTTTTATACTACATAAGTATAGCTACTCCTGATCACTTTTGGTTTCCATTTGCATGGAATATCTTTTTCCACACTTTGCTTTCAGTCTGTATGTGTCTTTATAGGTAATGTGAGTTTCTTGTAAGCAGCATATAGTCGAATCATGTTTAAAAAAATTAATTCAGCCAATCTATATCATTTAAGTGGAGCATTTAATGCATTTACATTTAAAGTTAATATTGATATGTGGGGTTTTGTTTCTGTCATATTGCTAATTATTTTCTAGTTGTTCTATCAAGTCTTTGTTTTTTTCTTTTTCTCTCATTGTTTGTCTTTGTGGCTTGGTGAAATTCTGCAGTAGTGTCATTTGATTCCTTTCTCTACCTTCTTTGTGTAATTGCTTTACTAGTGAGTTTTATACTTTCATGTGTTTTCATGATGGTTAATATCAGCTTTTCACTTCCAAGTTTAGGACTCCTTTGAGTATTTCATGTAGGACTGCTCTGGTGGTGATGAAGTCCCTCAGCATTTGCTTGGATGGGAAAGACTTTATTTCTCCTTCATTTACAAAGCTTAATCTAGCTGTATGTAGAATTCTTGGCTACCAGTTTTTTAAAAATTTCTATCAGCACTTTGAATATGTCATCCCATTTTCTTCTGGCCAGGAAGGTTTCTGCTGAGAAGTCCACTGTTAGACTGTTGGGGGTTCTTCTATAAGTGGTTAGACATATTTTCTCTTACTGATTTTAGATTTTTTTCTTTCACTTTGACTTTAGACAGTTTGATTTTAATATGCTGCGGCAAACTTTTTACATTGTATTTGCCTGGGGATTGTTGAGCCTCCTCTAAATAGATGTCTAAATCTTTTGCTAGACTTGAAAAGTTTTCATCTATTATTTCATTAGATAGTTTTATTAAGCTTTTGGATCTCTCTTCATCCCTGGGAATACTGATAATTTGTGAGTTTTGTCACCTTATGTAGTCCCAAATGTCTCAAAGGCTTTATTCATTTTGTTTCTTTATTTGTGTCTGACTGGATTATTTCAAAATACCTGCCTTCAAGTTCAGAAATTCTTTCTTCTGCCTGGCATAGTCTATTATTGAAAATTTTCAATGTATTTTGTATTCCCTTCAATGAATTTTTTAGTTTTAGACTTTCTGGTTTTTTTTAAGGTAGATATTTATGCTTTGGTAAATTTCTCATTCATATCCTGAATTAATTTTCTGAGTGCTTTGCATTTATTTTGATTTCTTTTGCATCTCTTGCATCTTGAGTTTCCTTAAAATCAATATTTTGTTTCGTGTTTTAAAATTAAATTAAATTTCAGTAGTTTTGGGGGAACAGGTGATTTTTGGTTACATGGATATGTTCTTTAGTGGTAATTTCTGAGATTTTGGTGCACCTGTCATCTGAGCAGTGTATACTGTATCCAACGTATAGTCTTTTATCCTTCACACCCTTTCATCCTTCCCCCTGAGCCCCCAAAGTCCATTATATCATCCTTATGCTTTTGTGTCCTCATAGCTTAGCTCCAACTTATAAGTAAGAATATACAACATTTGGTTTTCCATTCCTGAGTTACTTCAGTTAGAATAATGGTCTCCAAATTCAACCAGGTGAGTCTGAAAATGACCTTATTTCATTCCTTTTTATGGCTGAATAGTATTCCATTGTGTATATATACCACATTTTCTTTATCCATTTGTTGGTTGATGGGCAATTAGGCTGGTTCCATATTTTTGCAATTGCGAATTGTGCTCCTATAAACCTGCAGTGTATGTAACATTGGTGTATTTTGAGGTTTCGTTTCAAGACTTAGAACTCCTTTTGGCAGTTCTTGTAGTGCTGCTTAGTAGTGGCAAATTCTCTCAGCATTTGTTTGTCTGAAAAAGGCTTTATCTCTCCTTCATTTATGAAGCTAGTTTTGCTGAATACAAAATTTTTCACTGATAATTATTTTGTTTCAGGAGGCTAAAGATCAAACCCCAACCTCTTCTGGCTTGTAAGGTTTCTGCTGGGAAATCTGCTATTAATCTGATGGGTTTTCCTTTATAGGTTACCTGATGCTTTTGTCTTACAGCTCTTAAGATTCTTCCTTCATCTTGACTTTAGATAATCCGATGACTATGTGCCTAGGTGATGATCTTTTGGAGATGAATTTCCCAGGTGTCTTTTGAGCTTCTTGTATTTGGATGTTTAGATCTCTAGCAAGGCCAGGGAAATTTTCCTCAATTAATGCCTCAAGTAAGTTTTCCCAACTTTTAGATTTCTCTTTTTCCTCAGGAACACAAATTATTCTTAGGTTTGGCTATTTAACTTAATCCCAAATTTATTGGAGGATTTGTTCTTTTTTTAAAAATTCATTTTTCTATGTCTTTATCTGGATTAATTCAAAAGCCTTGTCTTCAAGCTCTGAAGTTCTTTCTTCTACTTGTTCTAGTCTATTGTTGAAATTTTCCATTGCATTTTGTATTTCTCTAAGTGTGTATGTCATTTCCAGAAGCTGTGATTGTTTTTACTTTATGATAACTATTTCTCTGGAGAATTTTTCATCCATATCCTGTATTTTAAAAAAAGATTATTTAAGTTGTTTTTCACCTTTCCGTGTTATCTCCCTTAGAGGCTTAATAATCAACCTTCTGAACTCTTTATCCGGCAATTCAGAGATTTCTTCTTGATTTGGATCCATTGCTGGGTAGCTGGTGTGATCTTTTGGGGATGTTATAGAACCCTGTTTTATCATATTACTAGAATTGTTTTTCTGGTTCCTTCTCATTTGGGTAGACTATTTCAATGGAAAGATCTGGAACTCAAGGCCTGCTGTTCAGCTGTTCAGATTCTCTTGTTTCACAGGGTGATCCCTTGGTGTGGTGCTCTCTCCCTTCCCCTAAGGATGAGACTTCCTTAGAACCAGACTGCAGTGATTGTTATTGCTCTTCTGGTTGTAGCCATCCAGTGGGACTACCAGGCTCTGGGTTGGTGCTGGAGAATGTCTGCAAAGAGTCCTGTGATATGACCCATCTTCAGGTCTCCCAACACCTGCTCTGGTGAAAGGGGAGTGAAGTACACTCTGTGAGAGTCTTTTGTTGTAGATATGTTTAGTGTGTTGGCTTTGTCAAATGCTGGTTATGCTGGCAGTGAAGTTATCATGTGGTGTATTAGTGCATTTTCATACTGCTGATAAATATATACCTGAGACTGGGAAGAAAAAGAGGTTTAATGGATTCACAGTTCCATGTGGCTGAGGAGGGGTCACAATCATGGTGGAAGGAAAGGAGGAGCAAGTCATGTCTTACATGGGTGGTGGCAGACAAAGAGAGAGAACTTGCGCAGGGAAACTCCCCCTTATAAAACCATCAGATCTCATGACAGTTATTCACTATCATGAGAACAGCACGGGAAAGACCTGCCACCATAATTCAATTACCTGCCACTGAGTCCCTCCCATGAGACATGGGAATTATGAGAGCTACAATTCAAGATGAGATTTGGGTGGGGACACAGCAAAACCATATCACGTGGACACACTCAGGACCTTTGGCTAGCCAGGATATTGCAAGCAGTGGAATTGCTGTTGTCTTCTCTTTCTTGGGATCAGGGTTGTTCTGTCATGAGTTGCTGTGATGGCTTGTGTTGGTTGGCCTCCAAACAAGAGGTTGGGCTTTCAAGAGAGCACCATCTGTGGTAATAGTAGGGGGATCCAAGTATGTCCTGAGTTGGGCAAGATAAGTATTTTGGTTTCTCAGGTGTTGGGTGGGGCCATAAAGCTCCCAAGAGTTTCTTTTTAGTCAGCTACCAGAGAACATAGAGAAATACCTTCAGGTGGGTGGCAGAGTTAAGTGGGTCTGGGTTCAGACTCTCCTTAGGCAGAGCTTGCCATAGTCACTGTGAAGGATGGTGGGGTGATTCTCAGGCCAATGGGATTATGTTCCAGCGGGGATTTTGACTACTTCTGCTGTGTCTTATAGTTCATCAGGCAAGTGGGGGATAGCTGGTAGCGAGAGGCCTCATCCAGCTCCCATGCAGTTGGCAAGGCCAGTCTTGCCCCCTCAGTGCCCCATTCAGAATTTGCCCCAAGCCATTAGCTTCCCCACTGAGAAAGCAAGCATGGCTTTCAGGCTTCAACCCTCCCCATCTGCCCACACTGTTGGCAGCAGCTCCTGTGCTCATATCTGCAGCAGTTCCCATTCATTCCCTGGATTCTGCTCAAGAAACTTTGTGCCCAGTTGAAATTACTACTAATTTCAGTTGGGAGCTTCTTTCACCCTGTGACCCCTCCCTAATTCTGCTGGATGCCTTCCCTGAGGGCCTGTGTGAGATATAGTCAAGGGTGGCTTCCCTGGGCTTGAGCTGGAGACTGGGAGTGTCTGCAAGGAAGGCACTTCCCGCTGCTTCTTCTAGTTTTATGTGTCATGCAACTTCTTAAATCCATTTTAGCTCCAGGTAAGGTTAAATCCTTCTCCCATGATATGGATTTTCAGATTCCCTGGTGAAATGTGTGTTTGGAGGCAGGTTTTCCCCCCCTCACACTTTGGGAACTCACAGTTTTTTTTGCCTGTCTCATGGAATTTGCAGTGGCATGCTGCTTCTTTCAAAGAATCTGTGGATTCTTTTGGTTTTCCTGATATGTTTCTGCAGTGGTTCTTGGAGCAAAAGATCATGGTGTGAGTCTCCACACGCTGTTCTGTCTGTCTAAGAGGGAGCTGCACATTAGCCCTGTCTCCTATCCGTCATCTTGTCTCTGAATCAAAATCAATATTTTGAATTCTTTATCTGAGATTTGAAGGATTTCTTTTTGGTTAGGATTTATTGCTGAAGAATTATTGCGTTCCTTTCAGGGTGTCATATTACCTTGCTTTTTAATGTTTCCTGTTTCTGTTCCTGGAACCAGGCCAGGTCCAGCTGCTTTTTCTCAAGGCCCAATAATGAGAAGCAGGCAAACTAGGAAAGAAGGGAATTTATTGCTGTAACTGGATACAGGGAGAAGGCCAGAGATAATTCCACCACACCAACTCAACATTTTACAATTTTCTTAGTGCTTACGTAGGTTGGGTTATGTGCCTATGTGCAGTATAGCATTCACCTGTCTATTGGTAACTAATTTTGTTTCAACTAGAAGGTCGGAGGCAAAAAAAAAAAAAAAAAAAAAAAGGCTTGTTAAGTCCGATTAAGCTTTGAGAGCCCCAGTACCTTCAAGGCCTGTCTACTGAGGTACCGGAGTGATTATTTCTATCTTATCTCCTTTATAGCTTAGTCCAGAGATTTTCTTTAGACTCTGCAATGAATCTATTCAAACAGCTGCCCCTGTTACCTTGGGTCATCTCAGATTTTGTCAACCCAAGTTGGGCCCTGGCACTAGGAATGTAAGACTGCCTCTACTATTTGGCTTGCTCCAGGTTAAGGAGAAGCCCAGGTAAGGTCCTACTGACCATATGTTTCATTCCTAGCTTTGATGTCTGGGCACTGATTTCCTTAGGTTTAACTATTTGCTCAATGTTAAGGCAGTGCTGTGGAAATCTGTCTGTGTAACTGGAGTGCTATGCAGGTCTGTCTATGTGATTGTCAGGGAGAATTGGCCTGCCACATTTCTTTACATTAATTTCTGCACATCTGGTGTAATAGTCATTTCTTCTGTGTTTGAATTTACTCTCATGAGGGGAGGGGGAGGCTTTTTTCTTGAAGATGTGACTATAATCTTGTTTTGCTTCTGGATGTGTGCAGTGGTGAAGACTCTGTATGAGTTATTTGGCTATAAATAGTGTTAGTAGTATCTATGGTTTCCTTGGTGTGTTTGGATGTAGTTATTGGTGGAGACTATGGTGAAGTTGTGCTGGGGACTGAAATGCCAGATGGGCCTTTAGGTTTCAGTAGTAGCAGTGGTGGGCTAAGCATGTCTATTCTTGTGACCTAGGGCAGCGTACACTGGCACTTGTATTGATAGGCCCAGGCAGGCTGATTCTTGGGCATCTGGGGTGGCTTTTTCTAAGGTCAGTTGCAGTAGTGGTGTACTTGGCAGGTGAGTGGGCTCTCAACTCCTGGACAGCCAAAGTGGCATGGGTGATGGCAATAGCAGTAGTGGCGAGTTCTTCTTCTGGGTCCTGAGTGCTGTGTTTTTGTGTTGGCAGTGGTTGCAATGGGCTGTGTGGACCGGCCTTCAGGTCAGTAGGTGGAGCTTGAAGGTAGAAGCCAGCTGAGGTGGGAGTGGTAGGGTGTTTTTGCCTGACTTCTGTCCTGCATAGGGGGAAGTGTGTGGGTGTCCCAGATGGTGGATTGGGTTGTGAAACCCCTCGGAGCCTAGATTCTGCACTCTGTCTTGGGGTGGGAGGTAGGATGAAGCTGGGCACAACTCGGCCAGGAAAGCCGATGCTCAGACCCTCCAACGGCTAGTGCACGCACCAGCTGCTACAGGGGGATGGAGCAGTACTCAGGCCCCTGGCAAAATGCTTGAGTGAGGGGCAACCATTGTTGCACTGAGGTCCTGCTACAGGGAGTGTGGGGGTGTTCCCAGTAGCCACAGATTTGGCAACTGGTTGAGGATTTGCATTCCTCTTATGCCCCCGTCGTGGTGGGGCTCCCTCCCATATCCTGGCTGTCATAGTAAACCCAGTGTTCAGTCAGGCCAGGCAGTTTGCATCTGGCCTGTAACTTAGCCCTGGGCTATAGGAACCCCTGCCCAGCTCAACCAAGTCACTGAGGCAAATCTCATCCTGCTCAGGTTTTGGGGAGGAGGTGTACCCTGTTCCAGCATTGAAGCTGAAGTCCACACTATGCTCACTTCTTAGTCCTGGTTGTGGGAACCTATTCCTCACTGAAGCCCTGGTTCTGCAAGTTGCAGCCTGAGTTTCCCTAATGCCTAAGACTGCCATCACTGGTTCCTAGGGCCACACACAATTTTTTAAGAGCAAGGATCAAGAATGGCAGTTTCTTAGGTCTCAGGAAGGGTGGGAAACCCAGGGCATGCTACCTCCATAGGGAAATTTCTTCTCACAGTCTCCCAGCTGCTCCGTAAGTTAGATTCAGGGATTGGAGAGTCAAGTTGCACTCCCATGTCCTGGACTGTATGATTCCCCAGTGGGAAAGTGGATCACAGAAAGACTCTCACTCACTCTCTCCCATTTGGGAGGATCTCTTCTGGTTCCCAGCTGGTCCCAACTACACAAGCTTCCTGTTTTCTTTCTATTTCCTTGATTTTGGACTTTTCTTTTGCTTTTCTGTTGAACTCTCAAGTTCCCTCTTGGATAATGTATTCAAAGTGTGATTGTCTACACACTATTTGGTTCTTCTAAGTGGATGAGGTGTGATTAAAATGCTTCCAGGCAGCCATCTTGGAAAAAAACCTAGATATTATGCTATGTTAGAAATTGCAAATATCTTGTCTCAGTCTGTCATTTGTCACTTGTTAAGCTCATGTGAGACAAGGCTGCGCCAAAGCCAAGTCCTGACTGATTTGACTGCTAATAATGCAATTAACCACTGTTTTTTTTTTTTTTCAAGGAGTCTTGCTCTGTTGCCAGGCTGGAGTGCAGTGGCACAATGTCAGCAATGATCCACTTTTACGTTCAGTCAATTTATTATTTACACAGACAACAAGGGAAAGATTAGGCAAAGGTGCCAGCTCCTCATGGCTCTTGTCCCACACCCCAAAACAAAAGGGGCCAGACAACTGCAATATGAGTTGTGGGACATTCCACTGCTGAGGAATCCACTCTAGAGGCAGATAAGTGGTTTCATAACCTGCAGCCCTATTCTGAGGTATGGGACAGAGCCTCTGGCCTCATCAGAACTCAGGAGGGCATGAGGAACTGTCTTTCAGGGGAGACAGAGAAGTTACTGGGCCATGGTTCTCACAAGCCTCCATCCTTTTATGTTCTAGGAGGGTTGCAGGCATTCTGCCATGCTTCAAATTAGCTGTAGTTCATGTGTCTGCCAGTGTGACCTATGTGACATATGCAAGGTTGTCAAGGCAATATCATGGAGCTGTTCCCCTATGTTGCTTTTGTCCACAATATATTTTGTTAGAAAAATAATTTTTTTATTGGGAATAGAAACCGTCCATATCCACATTCAGTCTTGACACTGAGAACTGAAATCACACCTTGCTGTCTACATTAACATGACTTTGCTATTCCTCTGCCTTTGTGAATACTACTTTACTGGGAATTTTCTTGTCTGGGAAAATGGTTTGCTTGTTCATTATAGGAAATTCCTGAAAGATTCAACTCTTTCATGGAAAGCCTTAAGAGGTAGTTGGCAACATAAGATTCTTTGAATCCCCCACTTCAAAATCCTCATCCTATTGTTTCTACCAATCCAGGACTGTTTGATCGTGATCCTTACTTAATCATAGGCCAGCCCCTGCTTTGAAAGACCTACCTTAAATCAAACTTCTCAGTAAGTCCTAATCTTGCCTTAAAACACTCCCAAAATTTTGTCAAGGTGGCTATTTACATTTAAATTAACAAAAATTAAACGATAAATAGAAATTCAGTCCTTCACTCTCATTTGTCTCAGGTCGGATGCTCAATTACCACGCATGGCTAGTGGCTACCCATGTTGGACAGGGAGAGAGAACATTCCACCATCGTAGGAAATGCTGTTTTATAGACTTTTGCCTCAATATAGTCAACTAAAAAGCATTCGGCTCCTTGTTATAAATTTAGCTTCTTATTAATACAGATTAAACATTTTATAGTACAATGTGCTTTTACACTTAAGTAGCTTGGATCATAGTTTCCATTTAATTAAAGCAGATTTTCTTCTTAAAGGGAAAAAAATCGCATTAAATTTTTCTTTTATTTCAAAAGAAAGAATTTTATTCTTTCTCATTCCTCAGCCTGTTTGTCCTTTCCTCTCTGAGTTTCTTTCTGAAGTATTTATAAAAAAATACTGATATGGGCTTCATTTCCAGAAATTCTGATTCTATTGGTCTGTGTATGAGAACACACACATCAGTATTTTTTTTTTTTAAACTAAACAAACAAGGCAAAAACCAATACTGCATTTAGCCCTAACATGTGGCTCCTGCTGAGAGCTGTTAGGTGAACAATGTCTTCCAGCTCTGGGTTTCTAGCATGCCTACTGAATTGACAAGGAAGCTAAAGCCAGAGAGGGTTCCTGACTCACCCAAAGTCACAGTCAGTTAGTCAGGTAGATACTAGATCCAGGGTCCCTCACTCAGAGTGCCTTCCCACTACTCATCAGGCCCCTGGGGTTGGATGAGCTCCATTGGAATTTGGGGAGGATGCCATTTCCCTCTCCCTAATACTCAGGTTGCAAGAAAACAAGGAAGGTGAACTAGGGAGAATGACAGCCTGGCTGAGAGCCTACCCTATTCTCCATCACCACCTCCTTCTTCCCCTGGACATTTCTACCCAGACTAATGTGACTCAAGTCTGCTCCTGCCCCACCCTCCCCTTTCCCTCACTCCCACATCCTCTCAGCACACGGACTGGGGAACAAAGAGCTTGGTGTCCAAACCCGGGGCTCAGAGGCTGGGAAATCATAGTTGATGACATTTGTCACATTTTTATTGTTGACTGTGGGCCAGGAGTGGAGATATCAGCAGTTGACTTGGGTGGAGGCTGGGTCACGGTTCTTGGGCTGGTATACAGTGGGCTCAGGGCCTTAGTGGTGGTAGGAAGAACTGTGGGAATCTGAGGCATGTTCTGGGTAGGATTAACATTGGAGGCAGGGGTACCTAAGAGACCTGTGAAAAGAACATTGGATGAATGGATGGATGGATAAGTGGGTGATTTAATGGATAAACTATTTGGAAGTGAGTGGATGGGTAGGTGGATAAATAGATGGATGAGTGGAGGAATGGATAGGATGTAGGAAGAATAAGTAGATGAAAAGATGGATGAGTGGGTGAATGGGTAGGTGTTAGGGTAAATGGAGCTAAGGAAGGAAATGGACATGGCCAAGAAGCAGGGTTTTCTTTTGCTAGAACCTAAGAATACTGTGTGATCAGCCTAGGTTAGAGTCAGGAAGAAGGAAAGGAGGAAAGGAGGGAGGGAGGAAAGGCAGAAAGAAGGAAGAAAAAAGAAATATTCAGGCTATTCACTTTATTGGAACTGCACTTGCCTGCTATTCTTCACCAATCCATATGCCCCCAACTTCAAGAATAAATCCTTGATTATTTTACCTTATATCATTCATTCTACCTTGCATTCACCTATGCCTGTGGCATATTGCCTTATAAGTTATCTTTTATTAATGTATTCCGTATGTACCTTGTTTTCCTCAGGCTTAGAATTCTCCTGGTGCTAGGAATTTAAACCTTCTCCCTCCTTTCTGTCTTTCATTATTCTTCCATCCACCATATTTCTCTAATGCCACCTACCACCTTACGTCATAACCCTTTGTCACATGCTGTTTCTCTGGCCCAACTGTGGGCTCCTCCAGCTCTGGATGGGATCTCAAGGCTTTTGAGTCCCCATCCAGGGCCTAGCTTAGCCCTGTGCCCTCCAGGGAATGGGCAGTGAGCCAAAGCTTGGGCAGTGAAGAAAGAGAAGCTTATTGGGGTCCTCCAGATGCCCATTTGACCAAGTGGCTGGGCACACTCAGCAGCAGGGAAAAAGCACCACTGTTTCTGACCATCACAGAAAAAGGCAGGAGAGCTTGGCAACTCTAATTTCAGGGGGAATGCCCAGGGGCCTTAGGATTAGTGGTGACACCTAGCTTCTCATTTTGAAGCTTAATGACTCTCAACTGATAAGGGCAGGTCCAGGGAGAGGACCTAGGTCCCCTGAGCCCCTGGCTACTACACCTCCCAGCCTCACCCCCTAAGTCTCATGTCAGCCTCATTGTTTAGCTATCTCCTGTGTCACATTTATCCCCCCCACCCCATTACTCAGTGATCTTTCTTGACTACAGCCCTTTGAGAAGACGCTGGCAGTTAGAGTCAAGGGTAGGGATGTCTGGAATGGACCATTAAGCCCTTTGTGCTCAAGCATGGGGAAGCTTTAAACTCATTCCAAATAAATGGAGGAGTCCTGTTAGTAGCAGCAAAAATGTTGAGGGCGATACGTACGATGTGGAAGGAAGAACCAAAAGCCAGCAGGCCTGCATTCTGGGGCTGGCTCTGCCCTTCAGCAGCAGGTGACCTTAGGCCAGGGGCTTTTCTTCTCCATGTCCCCAGTTTTCAGTGATGAGAAGGTGGAAGGAGAAGATTTCTAGGATCCTCTCCAGCTTTAACACCTTGTGATTCAGGAATTCTGAGACCCACAAATACGAAGGGACAGAACTCACCTTGAGATACCACCAGGCAGATGATTCTGACAATAGAGATCTCAGGGGATTTAGAGATTCCACACCCATAGAATCCCAAGGCCTCTACTCTGAGCTCAGTCATGGTGACGGTGAAGACGCCATAGAAGCGATCATCTTGGATGAAGTATCGAGGCTCCCAGGCCGCTGTCCTGGGACTGTCCCCTACTACGGCACATGTATTGGCTGATATTTTCCTGCACCAGCTTTCCACCTGTAAATGTTGGGAGGGCTAGTACTGGTGTTTTACAAAGGTTGCCTCGCCCTCCAGGCTGGGAAGCAACTCTGTCCACTGTGCTCACAATGGCCTCCCTGCCCATGCTCATACCCTCCCTAGACCATCCTCGACAAGTGGCCACTACATACTTAAAAATAAGCTGTGACACACCTCTCTTAGCTCTCCAGTAGCTTCCTCTTGTACTTAGAATCACCCAAACTTCATCTCACAGGCTTCAGGGCTGCTTGACTCCCCAGCCTCATCAATCACTGTCCTGCACTCAATATGGAGTTACTAAATAAGCAGTTTTTTTCTTTGCTTTTTTTTTTTTTTTTTTGAGACAGGGTCTCACTCTGCTGCCCAGGTTGGAGTTCAATGGCGCAATCTTGGCTCACTGCAAACTCTGCCTCCCAGGTTCAAGCAATTCTCCTGCCTCAGCCTCCCGAGTATCTGGGATTACAAGTACATGCCACCACACTCAGCTAACTTTTGTATTTTTAGTAGAGACAGGGTTTCAACCATGTTGGCCAGGCTGGTCTCAAACTTCGGACCTCAGGTGATCCACCTGCCTCAGCCTCCCAAAAATGCTGGGATTACAGGCGTGAGCCACTGTGCCTAGCCAAATAAGTCTTTCTTATACAAGCCAAGCTCCTTCTGACCTCAGGACCTTTGCACATGCAGCCCTTGCCACAAAGTGCCCTTCAAAGCACCCAGATTTCAACAGAGCTGGAGAATGCTCACCATTCAGGGGTCTGCTTGGTGTCATCTGCTCAGGGAAGTGTTTTCTGATCCTCAGTATTTCCACAGCTCCCGCATTACTGAGTTAACTTTCCTTTTTACAAGTGTTTTTTTTTCTTACAAAAATTTCTCATTTGCAATTATTATAGAGCAAGATTGTGTCTGTTTTTGCTCACTACTGTCTCCTTAGAGCCTAGAATAGTGCCTGCCACATAATAGGGGCTCAATGAATTATGTTGAAGCAATGAGTGAATAAAACACAACACAGACAGTGCCAAGTTTGAACCTTATCTCAGCCACCTGGTAGCTCTGGGACCCCGGACAAGCTCAGAGTCACACTGGGTTTTCAGGTCTCATTATCTTCATCTGTAAAATGGTGACAATAGTGCCATGAATAGTGCCATAAAGGCACTTTGAAAACACTACAGGGCAACATGACCATTGATGGATTATTATCCTTATTATCTCTGATGTTAGTGGAGTGTGGGGCAGGGAGGACTCCCTCCACCCATCCCAGAGCCCCTGCAGCCCGCTCACCTGGAGACACATCCAGCTGGAAGCCCATCAAGGGGTACAGGGTCCCGGAGGTGTTGCGCATGCACCAGTATCAGCCCGA